>NC_136756.1:10383729-11583729 GCF_936440315.1 Barbus barbus
GCAGAAGTCTTCCTTCTACATTAGTACAGGGCTATTCAGCAGGGCGTACTGATACAGCTTGTTTCCACTGTGGTGGAGAACCACAAACTATCCTCAAGGAACACACAAAAAACAAACTAATGACAAATACATGATGCCAAAGGGAAAATGATGCAACTTCAATCAATCCTTCACGCATCGGTTTAACAGCATTGATATATAACAGAGTTTTAAAGTAATTTATACTTTTCAAAATGCAATCAAACCAGCTGATTTGGAAAGTTCACTGAACGTCATACAAAAGCAGAGTAATCTGAGCAGCATGCAATCTATTCTCTAAAGAGACCCCCTCTGTACTTACCCATTATAAAAGCCATTTAATTTGATTCTATTGCATGAATAATTGATAAACGGCCGACCGTTTCTTAATTCCTTTAAGAGGTTTAATCCTTTCTGTCCTGCGCTCCTCTTTAGCAGTGGACCATGTGAACTCTCTCCCAGCCCGCTGGCCCAGTCGATGACTATTGTTCAGTGCCTTTGGTTTAATTGAACGGCAGCTATATTTGTTTTATTCTAATGTGCCCTCATTTGGAATCAATACAAAATGACTTTAATATCTGAAAATACATCCTAAAAAACTATATAATCTGTTGTGGTAGGAATCAGATGGATATATAGTAAGAATAAATTTACTCTGCTAAAAATTGATATTAAAACCTGCTTGTATGCATACTGCTGACCTCTTTATAAACTTTAAATGATGAATGATGGGATAAAGAGCATTACACACTCCAAACAAGCCAGAAAATACAATCAAAAAGTGAATTAAATAATATATATCAAATGAAATATAAACATGAAATTAAGATGCTTCCTGCAGATTTAAGTATTCCACTAGATAGACTGTATTTTGAATGCATTACCACAACATATTTGCACATTGTCCTCCTGCCTACAGCTATATGAGACAACCCTTATGTAATAATGTCTGATACAGTCATACACTGTCTAATACAGTCATTATATTGCAGTCATTTGACTAGACACACACTTGTGCTCTTAGTGAGTTGCCTTGCTGTAAGCAACAGTCACGTTTACTGTTGTTAAGAGCATTTTCATGCACTATAATGCAGTAATTTCAATGGGAATCCATGCAAATGGGAATTTCTTATGGGTATGAAAGACGTCCAAAAGCAGATTTCACAACGGGTTCAAGTTGGTCACACAAATTTGCCACACTGACCAAAAGAAAGAGCTGTGTGATAATGAACAATGGATTTTTTGCCTGTGAAATTTTGCCTAAATGTGAATACACTTTTTGCCAACATCCTAACTTACATAGAACCTCAAAAGTTGATGTTAGCATGTTGCCAAGCGTGTGATTCTACTTAACACAAAAATATATCACACAACTATTGAGCAACAGTTTATATTTAATTAGATAAAACTATTTTTTAATACTTTTTGGTATTGAATGAATTATATTTTGGCAGCGGCTATTCAAAAGAAGCTATATGCTATTTACACCCTAGTAAAAAAGTAGTATAATTAAAATACATTTATTTCAGACTAAGTATAGTTGAAATCTATTAACATATTTACTGACAGATAACTCGAGACTTACTGATATAAACATTCAAATTAAACTTTATTTGGCATACTACTTGTGCACAATGCACATTTCTTATTATTAAGTCTAAAATGTGTTTTAATGTCAGTTTTGATGAGGATTGTATGATCTTTAAATATTTTGCATTTAAAGACCGATATTATTAAAGTGTACCTGAAGTATTTGCAATAGTTCCACTTTAGCACAATCAAATTTACTAAGTATAATTTATTGGACTTCAGCACTACTCCCGCACAATTAAAGTGCATTAAGTACAAAATTAGTTGTTCCAATTTATCAGACTTTAAATATACCAGTTTAGTATACTAAAAGTACAATTGCAGGGCATTTGATTAAGTACATAAATATGAAAACGTAATTGTAGTATACTTAGCATGAAATAAATGTATTTCAAATACATTTAAGCATATTTATTTTTCAGTAGGTCAATGACTGTAAATAGTGCTGGATACCATGTGCAACATATGTAAACAGATACAAATAGCATTTACACTAAGTGCAAATACTGATAGATGATATTCATACAAAATGTAAATAGAAATCATATGCTGTTTGCATTAAGGCCAAATTATCTGAGCAAGGAATATAAAGATAATGAAAATAGCCTTCGGTTGACAATTTGCACAGTGTAAATAGACACTGTCTTATTTTTTTATTGTCCCCCATTTTGAACATTTTGGGATTGCCTTCTTTCTGTAAAGTATCTATTTAATACAGCCTTTGATTTTTGGCCACTCACACAGTGCAGTGGCTATAAGATGGCACAAACTAAATATGTTGACCACAATATAACATCAAAAATCAAAATAAGGATTTAACATTTTTCATTTTTGTCAGCAGATTCAAGGTCAGTCTTTGACTCTGGCTATTTGCATTGATTTATTTATTTCATTTTTGACCTTAGATCAAGGCGTGATGATTTATGCATTCACGTCGCCCCAATTACCGTCAACATTACTGCTGCATATATTGGACAGGTAAAGTAAGACTACCAAGCTGGAGGCATCCAGACGGTTTACTCTGCTATTTTCCATCTCTGTCGGATGAAACTAGAGCTCTCAGCCAGAAGCCTCGGCAGGCCTTCCTGTCCACTCTGCTTAGCCAAACTAAAGCCCCTTCAGGCTGAGTGATCTACACTACAGTGAAGGAATAATTCACCCCGAAATGCAAATTCGGTTATCATCTATCATGTTGTTCCAAACCTGTATGACTTTCTTTCTCGAGTGAACAAAATGTTTCCATACAATAAAAGTGGATGGGGACAAGGGACAGCCATCACTCACTTTAATTCTATGGAAAAGAGCAGCTTGGACATTCTGCTAGATAACAAGTATAATACCAAAGCATTTGGTACATGTGTCTGAATGAAGCATTCAAGATACTGATAGAGCTGGACTCAGAGTATAAGAAACATATAAAAAAGCCAAAATGGTGTGAAAAGATATGAAAAGAAACTGCTGACAAAATGTAAATGTTCCTATAAATGTATACAACACCTGCCAGGCAGCACTGCATTACAATAGCTCTGCTATTATTACTAACAGTACAACTCTTTTATAGTCATTACGCCAAAATATATTCACTATATCACTAAGAATGAAATGTGTATTATCAATTGACTTGCACTGAAGGAGTAACACAACAATATAATATTCATTTTAAAGTAATGTTATCCAACGCTCATGATCACAAAGCAAAGCACTGAGAGCCAGTTATGTGTAGCCTACAGATTTTCATACATGTATTAGTAATTGTATGATGCAACTTAATCAACACTTACACCATAAAAGGCAATATATGAATGAGGAAACAAACCACTTTGAAAAATGAATACAAAAAATCAGCAGAAATAGGAAGACGGCTACTCACTGCAAGGGCGGTCTTGTTTAAAGGACTTTGATAAGTTCTCTGCATGCAATAACAGACATCATGGTCACTTTCCTCTGAACAAATCTCTGTCCTTCAAAGCTTTGACTGCCTTGTGATGATTATTCATAATCTGAACTCAGTTCACTATCATAATAGAATCAGCTTTTTCAAATGCAATCTGTCAGTCTGGCAAATTAAGCTGTGAAATCAGTCTTAATGTGATAATCAGATACAGTATCTTGAATACACCATCAAAGAGTGGTAAAGTAACATCTCCAATTATCATTTTGCCCAAATATTGCATGATATTGCAACATAGAGTATTATCTGCAAGTTCAAACACAATGGATGACTGCAAATTAAAGTGCACAGTGGCTAAAACTATTATCACACATGAGCAGCTGAAACATCTGCAAACATTCCTGTTCGTACAATCCGCTTTTGTTCTTCAGGACTAACTGTAGCATTTTTAGGTGAGGACACAATTGGGAATTAAAAGTAGCTAGCTGCAGGGATCCTTCCTGCTTCAGCAGACTGAGATGAAGAGGAAGACTAACCAGAACAGTGTGTTTTGTGTGTTCAGTGTTCTGTGTAAGTATTTGAATAATGAATGTTTGAGGGTGTCCATGTGTTGTGGAAGAGCCAAAGACAAGCTCAAAGGCATGCCTGTAGTTATTGTTTGTGTGTTTGTGTGTGTGCGCGCGTCTCTCAGCAAGCAGAATGGCACATGGCGGGCAGCATCGAGCTCGGCATGACCTACTTCACCATAAATCAGAGATTACCCCACTCAAGTCTACGCAACATTTCAAACACACTCCCACACATGCTCAAACACATGTGCAGAGCCAGACGCCATCAAGTCCTCTGGGTGAACTATGAGAACTGGCTGAAAACTTTTCAAACAATGTCTGAGGAAGGAACAGTGAAAGAGAAAAACTGAGCGCCAGCCTCACCAGGAAGTTCCTGAAGTGGCCACAAAAGTTTCACAATGAATTCAAAGTCCCCTTAAGGCTATTCAGTTCACTCGGAGGCCATCTTGGTAACACTCCAGACAACTACGTTCAATGTAAATAATAGAAATCTCCAAAACTGTTGTCAAAATTCAAGATTGATTGACAGCTTCTATAGCTCAAATCACACTATAACACTTTCATTTTTAGGGTTATCATGCACATTTTAGAGTAAGCATACTGAATCAAAAATGTTGACTGGCTCTTTTAACTGAAAGGCAGGACTTATACACCTATGATTTCCCCCTCTTTATTTGTCTCTGGTATTAATTCCGCTGTAAAAACTAGCAGAACTTCATCTACTTAACAAAAGCTTATGATTTTGATGGAGGTTAATCCAAATCTGCACAAAGATTAAAACGGGAAAGAAATGACTCAAAATATAATTAGGATTTTAAACCTCAGGATAAAGGGCAGAGAAAAAAGAAGCAACAGGGAGTTGAGCAGAACAGAGGGTGTGAAAGAGAGACGACTGATAGAAACAAGAGTGGAGAGCAAAGTGAAAAGCATGGAAATTTTAAGAGGCCGTCTTCAATGGTTTTCTCTCACAGAGCGTCAAAGATATGTATTCAAAACACTACTGCTCATATTAAAGGATTGTGTAAAGTATTCAAACTTATTCAAGCATTTCTTTGCATTCCACTTGAAAAATAACAGCATGTTGGGTTTGAGGATGAGGATGCCATGTAAATGACAGAAAAAATGGTTCATTTGGTAACTATCTTCACCTTTCCCTTCTCTATCTCTCTTTTGTTCTCTCGCATCCTGCCTTTCCTGTAGCAGTGAAACCAGTTGGAGCTGTCAACACCTGCTTTCTATTAAATGGATCACACCTCAATTAACACTTCATCAGAAAAACTGCAGTACCTTGAGCTTGATCAGTCTGCGTGCAAGATGTTAAGTGCTGTTGCATGAAATAACAAGCTCATTTTCTAGTAGTGTATTGGGTTGTTTAAACTTGCGTGTGTATGTGTGTTTAACCAAAGAAAAGAAAAATTACAAATGAATCAATGCAATGGGATTAAATGAAGCAAATGGAGACTATTGCTTTGGTTTTCCATTCTCAGACTCAGAAAAAATAGATCTTAACATATAAAATACTATAAAGCATTTCTTCAAATTCTTCTAAAACCATACTTTGTTTGTTTAAGCATTCACACACAGCAACAGGGGCCTGTACCATGATGGTAGATGAACAAATTCAGAGTTATAGGATAAGTTTTGAGTTGACAAATCCAAACCACTCCAATCTGGCTTTGTCGGTACCATGAAGCTGATCATCAACTTTCTCTGTCAACTCAGGCTTAATCCTGAGTTAATGGAGCGCGTGCACATGAATGTGTGACATCAGCGGCGAACAGCCAATCACACCACAGCGCAAGTGTGATTTACTTCTCGCGAGAGCCAGCGAGATTCAGAACTATTTTGTTAAAGGTTAAGAGATTAAAGAATATGAGGAATTTAAACGCATTTCCACTGAAGTACTTGTCCATGAAAGAGGACAAATAAAGGAAATTATCTTGCTCTATAAGTGCAGTCACAAGTTAAACTTGTGAAGTTAGTTTATATAGTTGATAATATATAGTGATAGAGCCTCAAACATGTAAGGTCACATTTTAAAGCATTATCTATTGATTCTACCACTTATTTATATTACATATGATCTGTATATATTAATATTTATTTAAAATGAATGCTTTATAATAATTGTTAAACTAAAGGTGCTTGTGTGTAATGGAGTAATAATAATATAAATCTTATAATAATTATATAAATCATACGTAAATTGTAATTATCAGTGAAGCCAGACAATTTTGTTGTATCTTTTTTACGGTACTTCATAGTGACCTTTAATTTGTAGAAAGAGAAACTGGGGGAGTGACTTTTTTTGTGTCATACATGTGTCACTTTGCTCACATCTGATTGGTCCAATTTCAGTTTGCAATCTCTAACTCAGAACATAACCTGCCCCAGAGCAGGTTAGCCGTGGAGTGTAAGTTACTATGGCAATGAACTCAGCTAAAAGCCAAGCCACTTTCATGGTATCTAAAACCCAGGATTGGTGCAAACTAAACTGAAACTTACCTGGCTAGCCAGCTAATCCGGCTTCATGGTACAGGCCCCAGATCATCCAATAATGGGAGTTTGGGGCGGGGCTATCTGTTTTCTGACCAATGACAGAAGAGTGTTTGGACACCTGTCTGTAATGCTAGTGAAACTACACACTTCTCATTGAAACTAAACATAAATTAGACCTCTATATAGGTTTTTTAAGCTTTAAAAAGGCAACTTTTGAACTGTATTTTCTGGGGTACTCACAGGGCACGGCTCTCAAGTAGAGGTTTTCTCGGATCACCTGCTGGAGTTGACTGTCCACTGAACCCGGTGTGAAACATTTGCTCAGATATAACCTTAGATCCTTGCATAGAGTTGAGCCTGGAAAAAGGACAGAAAAAGAATTAGAAAGGGAAAGATTGACAAGTGAACAAACAGAGATGTTCTGATTTAACGCATACAGTAAGAATATCCCATACATTAACATTTACAAATGAGACAATGTGCTTACCCAACCTAAAATCTGCAATTCAAAAAAACTGAAGAGCTTGCGAAAATAAACCCACACACAGATAAATTCTGCCCAGTCCCTGGAGGCAGTATTGATTAACTTTTGTAGATATTAGAGGTGTTTCTAATCAATCAAATGAAGCCAGGGTTGTTTTACCTTCCGGCCAGAACTGCAAAGAAATGCTATCGAAGACTAGAATTAATTCACATGTTTATGGTCAGTATAATGCCGTATTACGCTATGTAGAAACACATTTGGGTTATAATGAAAAGTGTGTGCCATACAGAGATGTTCTTCCACACACACACATACACAGCCTTAGATTAAAGTGAAAAATGTCACACACACAGTCTTGGCACGGCTACCCAGTGCTCCACTCAACATGGCTGATCTCTTTATTTCATCTGCTGTGGTTTATGGTCTCTGATGACAGGCCACTTGGCTATTATAGATGAACAGAGTGCCTCTCGAACCCATCAAAATGACAGACCCACCCCCACTCCACCTCTCTTAGTAATAAAACACAGCTCACAGTTCTCATAAAGGAACATAAGCCCTGAAACCACATGAGCGCACACATGCACACGGCATATAGGTATGAAATGACCGCTATGATATACTGGAAGGACGCTACTGCTGGCCTGCTGCTCTCTCTGAACTCTACTTAATTCAGCCAAATTAGTGTGGATGGCATCCAGTCAGGGATCTACACAAAGTACGTCAACACGTACATGAATGGTACCTCAAATCATGTAGCTTGTTACATTTCTAAATATTAAGAAGATTTCTGACTACTGAAACATACAACAAGCAAAAAATACAAGAATCACATAGCAATGCACCAAACACTACTTAGAACACCTTAGCAACTACATAGCAATGATCTGGCAACAACCCACAACACACTACCAACCCCCAACTGCATAAAAACATTATAGGGATAGTTCACCCAAAAATTTTAATTCTGTCATTAATTAGGCCTACTCACCCTTACGTTGTTCCAAACCCGTAAGACCTTCGTTCAACTTCCGAACACAAATTAAAATATTTTTGATGAGATCTGAGAGCTTTCTGACCCAAACAGCAACACAACTACCACGTTCAAGGCCCAGAAACGTAGTAAGGACAACAGACTTGACACAGAAGAAAAAAAATTGTTGAATATTTTTTTTTGTTTTTTGGCACACAAAAAGCATTCTTGTTGCTTTATAAAATTACGGTTGAACCACTGAAGTCACATGAACTATTTTAACAATGTCCTTACTACCTTTCTGGGTCTTGAATGTGGTAGTTGTGTTGCTCTCTATGGATGGAAAGCTTTCAGATTTCATCAAAAATATCTTAATTTGGGTTCCGGAGATGAACAAAGATCTTACGGGTTAGGAACAACATGAGGGTGAGTAATTAATGACAGAATTTCCATTTTTGGGTAAACTATCCCTTTAAACACCACTCATAACACCTCAACAACTGCAGGTAAATTATCTGGCAACCATTCAGAATGCACTAGAAATGCTTAAGTAATCACAAGAAGGTCCTAGCAACCACATAGCAACACATTAAACACCACTCATTACACCTCAGCAACAAGCAATAACCTGGCAACCTCCTAGACCTAGAACCTACCTTAAACAACCAAAACAAACCATATCCAAGCAACCACACAGAAACACATAAAACATTTTATCAAAAACACCATATAAGCCATCAAGAAACCACATAGCAACTTGTCAAAAATACTAGAAAGCTTAAAGCAACCACCAAAAAATACTGTTAAAACGCATTAAAATGCCACTCAGAACAGCTCAGCAGCCATAATGCAATTATCTGGCAACCAGGGATGCATTTCCCAAAAGCATCGTTAACTATGTTCGTAAATTCCATTGAACTCTACTGATAAAGACAGAACCTGCAACCATAGTTGCTTTTGGGAAACGCTCCCCAGAACACATCACACAATCACGGTGGCAAATCTTGCACAGGCAAGCATCACTCAAATTTTATTCTTCAAATATAACATTTAGTTTAATAATTTATCATCCAGTAGCAATTCAATAAATTGCAAAAGTGCAAAATCAACATGAAATATTGGAAATGAAACAGGACTAAATGAAGCAAATCCCCAGCCGTTCACTATGATAAATTCCACTGTTTGAAAGACAGAGTTGCTTTTATAAAGACTTGGATGTATTTCAGCAGGGACAGTACATATTGATCTTTTTTTAAAATAGAAGTGCCAGAATTAGAACAAAGCTCCTCTTCTCTGTGGCCACTGCGTTTATATAGGATACACAGGCAGATCAAAGGACGATATTAATAACAGAACAGGATGAGTAAGTCTGTATTTCTAGGTCTATGAGATATTCTCATCAGCTAATGCAACATACAACAGTGAATTATAACCTTACTGACAAATCTCAGTTTAATACTCTGCAGTTAGTAGTTGGAGGTGTTAGAGGTGTGAGAACAGCAGAGAGAGAGAGAGAAGAGGGGGATGCAGAGGACTTAGGTTGCTCATCATTCTAATAGAGGACGGAGGAAGTCATGGTCAGGTGTGATAAAGTGGTTCACAAGAAAAAAAAAATCATCATGCCATGACACCTTGTGATAAATATCAGCGCCCCCTACAGGTGACATACGACCCATGTGACATCAATACCACAAATTCCTGCAACAAGGGACCAAACTCTTTATATGAACAGTTGACAAAGATGGATTTGGTCATACTGTTATGATATTAAGAACCCTTGATATAGAGGTATAGTTAGAAGGACTAACATCTAACACAATTTTTTTTTATAAATTTACACTACTGTTCATAATTTTGGGGTCAGTACGATTTTGGAATGTTTTTTAAATAAATCTTGTTTAATAAATCTCTCACCAAGGCTGCTTTCGTTTCATCAAAAACTCGTGTTCATATTATTAACTAAAACTGATACTATTAAAACGTATTTTCCTTCATTGAAATACAGCTGAATGAAAAGTTTCAGTTGATGTACAAAAATGAGTAAAACTGAAACTGAAATTAAATTAAAGCTAATAATAAAACAACGCTCATAAAAATGACAAAAGCACATAACAAAATTACTAAAATGTAAACTAAATAAATAATTTATAATAATTAAATTCTACTAAAATAAATACAGTAAAAACAGTAATATTCTAAAATATAATTTATTGATTTGCTGCTCGTTTCTAATTATTATCAATGTTGAAAACAGTTGTGCTGCTTAACATTTTTATGGACACCATGAATAAGGATTTTTTTAAAGAACAGAAAGTTCAAAAGAGCAGCATTTATATGAAATAGTAACCTTTTGTAACACTCTAAATGTCTTTACTGTCACTTTTGATCAATTTAATGTGTCCTTGTTAAATAATTAACAAAGGATCACTAACAGCGATAAGAAACACCACTGGAGGAAACAAAAAAATATTTAGAGAACAAAAATCCATGTTCAATGTACAGTACCAACCGTACCTGGAGACACTGTCTTGATGCGGATTGGATGGGGGCAGGAGTTTAAGAGCCCACGCACATCTCCTAAAGTCAGGCCCAAAACAGGAGTTCCACCGATTTCTAAGATGATATCGCCAACTGTGATCCCTCCCCCTGGTGCTGCGGTGACGAATGGGAACTCTCCATAATCAGCCCCGCCTCCGATGGCAATTCTCAACTCTCCAGAGCTGCCCACCAGCGGTACGAAGATCTCCTGCACTTTAGAGCGCCAGTGCAGCTTCTTTACTGCAACCTTAGACATGGCCAACGAACTGCCAGAGAAACACAGAGAGAGGGGATATAGACACAGATTAAATTCATGTCAGTAGGGACTAAACATAGAACATCTAATGCAAAACATTCAGTGTACTGGTATGTTCAGTGCTTTTACATGTTGTAAATATGGAAGACTGTCATATGGGTTTTAAAAGACGAAGTAATCACTGAATATTCATTTTTGCATGAGCTATTTCTTTCTTAAATCTGGCAGAGATGGAGCAGACAGATCAGAGAGGGCAGGAGGTCAATATGTGCCTAAACAACAAGAGTGTGCCCTCGTTTCTATGTGTGCTGTAAGGAGCCTCCAGACAAATCAACAGATGCGGTCTCAGTGGGAGGCACAATGAACACAAACCTGCTTCATGGAAACAGGTGGAGGACCTCTTCAAGGCAAACATGACACTTGAAGCAACTCCTCAACAAAACAGCTACTATGGCCCAAAAAAATGATTACACTCAAAGCATGCTTAAAAATGTATGTATATTAGATGCCATTGTATGAGATAACAAATAATCAAACTGTGATATATTTGAAAGAAAGATTTCACAATTCTGACTTTTTTTCTTGCAATTCCAAATTTTTATATTAATTTATATTTTGTGATTCTGACTTTCTGATTTTTCTTAGAATTCCCAGTTTAGATTTTTTTTTTTCTCAGAATTTGACTTTTATACCTCGCAACTGCAAATTATAATCTCACATTTGTGAGTTAACATCTAACAAATTACTTTTTTTAGTGCATTATATCTTGCAGTTCTTTTTTCTCAGAATTAAGGTACAATTACCTGTATTTTTTATATACTGTAAAACAAGCTTCCACTCATTAAAGCATCCGTTAAATGAATAAACATTAACGCAAATGTAAATTTAAGACAAAATGTTTAAACATTTGTGGATAACTCCATGATTAAACCACACCTAAATGAATTTCAAGAGAACTGACTTCATACATTTACTAAAATAACCTTAATACCAGTTGACTAAAAGTCATTGCAAAAACTGCTTTGAAAAGATTCTCAGAATCACTTCTGAGAAAATCTCTGGCAGCATTTGTGCGCAGATGCCTCTTTATTTGATATCGTATTATCTAATGCAATAAAATGAATACATTTTTAGTGTGGCTTAAGTGCCTAAATACTATTTTGGGCCACTTTACAGTGTTTTTTCGAAAAAATCCTCCAAAACTGTCCTACTGGGACCCGGGCTCTGTGATATTAGGCTGCATATACAAAATTACTATTGCATAACGTAAACACAAAGATTACTGAAATGATGATTTACAGCTGTATTATAATGATACAGCTTTGTCTGTTCTTCATGTAAACTCTTCATGCAATGTAGCATTTATTAAACTTCTCACGCAATAATATAATTAAAATTAATTACCACTTGCAAACTGAAAAGTTAAATTAGCTGTGTGGTTTTTGTAAATAGTAAAATATGCTTTTAAATATGTGTAGCATGGTAATGCCATGGTATTCCTTGAACCAAATAGTTCAATTTAAAAAAAAAAAAGAATACACAGTAAAAATATTTCAGAATTGTAAATAAAACAGATTCGAGTATGTTTTACAGGAAAAAGCTGTTTAATTTTTTCATGTTTAATTCATTGTGTTTTTTTGTAAATGTTTGGAAAATTTACTAGCCGTTTCAGTTAAATAATTTTCACTTTATACAGATGAGAACAATCTATTTATAGAGTACACATAGGCCCAAAAACAAATTAACCTTAAAATTAATGTTCAGAGGAAAAAAAAAATTCACTTGGCAATATTTATCAAATTCAATGGCGTTTCAGCTTTCTTTAGTAAAATTTGAGCGGACAGATCCTCTGATGTAAAAGTGACAGACCATAATTTGAAGAGACTACAATTTTTAAGTCTCAGAGCTTTAACATGCAGAGATGCCCCACTAAGTGACAGTTGGCCAGGCTCGCGCGAGGGGCAGGTGCAGTCTGAGCGAGAGTGCCTTGAGACATGACAGTATTGGAGCAGCGCTGTCATTCCCTCGCCGGCCCCGTCCAATCTCTTACTCGGGAGCAACTTTAAAGCAGCAGTGATGTGTAGATGTCCGGCGAGAAACAGATAGGGGAAAGAGAGAGATAATCAGAGAGGGAGATCAAGACAGGACAGATGGCGAGGGAGCGTGAGGTGCTGACAGAATGAAGGAATGAACGTAAGAGGAGGGCGAGGAGTCGGGTCACGCAGGAAAACAACGAGGTAGGTTAGTTAGAGGACTGATGCCAGATAGAGCAGGAGATAGCGGGAGACAAGAGAGGATAAGGATTAGATAAAATGGGGGAAAATATGTCTGTGACAGCCAAAGAGGATAAAGCAGATCAAGCGGTCAATATGGAAAAAAGAGCAAGACTACTGCCTTACAAATATTTGCCATGGACACCATCAATCAGCCAAAACTACTACAGTAATTGTTACTCTTTCAATGTCATCACAACAATATAGCTTCAATAGAGTGTTTGAAGGAGATATTATTATATTACAGATCATAGGTTTAATGATTTGGCATTATGTTTTCACTTGGTGGATTATAAAATTGTTGAAAAAAATGTGTTAACAAATTAGCAACCACCTAATGACCAAGGAACTACCTAGCAACCACCTAGCAATGCCTTAGCAATGCCTTTAGCAACACCATAGCAACTAATTAACCACACAGAACACCCTAGAAACCATCTACCAACCATCCACAACACCCAAGAAACGGCCTAGAAATGCCCTAGCAACCAAGTACCCAAACAGAATCTTCTAGCTATATACTGGCAACAGTTAACCACATAGAACACCATAGAAACCATATAGCAACCACCTATGACAACATAGAAACCACCTAATGCTGTAGATACCAAGTAACCATTTGGCAACCACCCAGCAATGCCCTACCAAACCAATCATCCATCTAGCTAGCATCCAGAAGGCCGTAGCAACCATTTAGCAATGCCCTAGCAACTAAGCCCCTTGTAGTGGGATAAGTACCGGTAGACACAATTAACCTGTATAACTGTTTACTTGTCTGCAGTGAGCTATAGGTTTGATTATTTGATTGTTTTTTGCGATTTTGACACTAGTGACAAGAATTATAAAATGTCTATGATATCAAACATTTGATATCATAAAGACCTTATTTAAAGCAAAAATAACTATATTGTGATCTATATCGTTACCGTGAAATAAAATTACTCATATCGTGATATAAGATTTTGGTCATATCGACCACCCCTACACAAAAAACTCTAGCAACAACACGGCAACCACTTAACCACACAGAACACCCTAGAAACCATCTACTATCCACCCATAGTTTTAGATTCTGACCAAACATGGTGTAACAAGCATGACCTGAGGGTAAATGAGTAGTTTTGGCACAAAAGATATAAAATTGTGACATTTCTGCTTATAACTTCTGACCAATTTGGCAAAAAATAAGATTTGGTCTCGTTAGATGGCATACCAAATTAAACTGCTCTCATAGCCTGGTTTAGCTGGTCAGCAAGTTGGTCTTCTCAGCTAAAAAATGCCCAAACCCCCTCTAAAACAGTGCTGTTACGTAAAACTCAAACTAAAAGCATTAAAAATAGTTTTCAATAATTGCAATAAAGCTGAAATAAAATAAAATATAAAGGTGAAAAACCTCAAATTAGAAATGTTGAAACACTAACTGAAAAGCTAATTGACAAACACACCTAACAAAAGCACTAAAATTAAAATGTAAATTGAAAATATAACAATAAAAGATCATTCAAAATATCAATAAATATTATAACAGTATATACATAATACCACTGCTCTAAAACCAGCCAACAGACCAATCTGACTAGTCTTGGACTTTTTTGTCCGTCTTTTAAGATTATTCAGGTTTTTAAATTCTATAAAATGCTAAAAAGTGCCCTGTGGATAAAAAAAAAAACATTGTTGGTCTGTTTTTACAACCATAAAACATGATTTATAGTAAAGCAGCACATGAGTTAGCTTCCAGCACCATCTTCTACTTTCCTCTTAATTGTCTCTCTTATGTTATTACCACCGGGGGGTCTGAGAAAGATCAATATACTCTAATTGGTGATCGATACAATCCTAACCAGGGGTCAGACAGAGGAGCAGTCAACCTGACTGCAGCACAGTAGTAACCATGGTTATGGTGTCCGAACGTCCCCTCAGGCTGTCCTGCCCACCAGGCTTAATGAGGCTAATTAAACAGCCTGAGGAGCATCTGAGGAGATATGACTAATTGTTTCCAGTTGAGCGATTGGCCGATCGGTCATTTATCCAGCCCCACCCCCAGAGATCCGGCAGCTGATAGGAGGAGTCTTTTTTATATCAGCTACGGAGACAGAGATAAACTGAGCCAGGCTCCACGCAGGCTGCCATTGGCACAGGAAGAAGAGTCGTGGATATGACCTTGGAGCAGGAGAGCTCAGGTGTCCACGGATAGAGGGGAGGGATAACACTAAAATACACTCTCTTCCAGTGGATAAAGAACTTTAGAAAACACGTCAAGAAAATTAGAAGTGATAAATTATATTTAGCCAGGACAACCTATTAAACAGACTGTAATTCAGTCCCTCACAGCCTCATTTTCATGTGTAGAAATGAATGTAGAATTAAATATAACATCTAAATAGACTAAGGTCTATGGGTAGGGTTGAGCAATTTGTTATGTGAGCTGAAACACATATATGTTGCTATGTCATGATGCATGTATACAGATACACACACACACACACACACACACTGTATCCCGTTTCCTCTTTTCTGTTCTTTCTCTGTCCAGCTGTGTGACCTTCTGTTTAGACAATAACTGTGCATGGTTTTTGCACATAGATAGATAGATAGATAGATAGATAGATAGATAGATAGATAGATAGATAGATAGATAGATAGATAGATAGATAGATAGATAGATAGATAGATAGATAGATAGATAGATAGGCTATCAGCCCAATGCTGTCCATCTATTTGTTGTATATGTAGCAAGATCAAGCAAATCTATTCCTCGTTACACACTCAAATGTCTAGAGGTGTCTTTGTGTGAGACAAAGCGTCAAGTCTGGTTGGTTTGAGACGTCTCGTGCTGTCAGACACACACACACAGAGCGGAGGTTCTGGTTATATAGCTACACATCTTCACGCTCTAGACTGTCAACCTTGCTCAGCGGCATTAGTTGCATCTATATTCAAAGGTTGAATCTCTGTGTCTCTGGAGATGAAAAGCCTTCTTGTCATTGCTACAAATATAAAGAGCATTTTGATCTTTCTCTAGGAAACAAATACATTTGATGCATACATGTGTACATTCATTTTCATTCAATTCTGATTATTTGTCATTACTGATAGTGACAAATTTACTTGCGTCACCCAATCTTACAATTACAAACAACATGATTATAATTATTATTAGCTTAGATGTTCTATACTTCCCATTTAGCAGATTTTCTGCTTTGAAAAAGCTGTTTTGTTACATCAATTTCAACCGGATGAACTAGAAACGCTGGTGGCTCTATGAAGATACTGCATATTTTACATGTAGTGAAAATGCTGACCCTTAAGGTCAAGAAAGAGCTGACCACCCCATATCCGTTTTCGCATCCACCCCTCTGTTCTGCTAGGATGGCTCACCACTGAAATTCCATACAGTCCCGGAGCAAAACAATCTTCCGCCATTGTTGTTTTCTCTCTAAATATATCTGTTTCCTCATAAGACCTATTTTTGGATCAATCTTTATTCCAGGTACACCCATGGCATCTCATTCATGCAACACGAATAACTAATGCTAGTCTATACATTGCGTGTGCCAACAAAACTAGTATAGAGTCATGTGAAGGGGTGCTGTGTGTCTGCTCGTGGTCAGAATGTGGAACAATGGATGTTCATCTCTGTATTCATTATCATAGCCGACCTTACCCTGGGCCACTGCTGAATTCATTATCACTGGAAGTGTTTAAGTGTCACATTGTAGGTGTTCACAGAAAAGCATCCTTGGAATGCAGGCTTTTCTAGAAGGAAATCATTAAACAAATAGTTCACCCAATTATGAAAATTTGCTTAAAATTAACATTCAAGATGTAGATGAGCTTGTTTCTTCATCAGAACAGATTTTGAGAAATTTAGTATTACATCACTTGCTCAGCAATGGGTCCTATGCAGTGAATGGGTGCCGTCAGAATGAGACTTCAAACAGCTAATAAAAACACCACAATAATCCAAAAATTATCCACACGACTCCAGTCCATATGTTTTGTAAACTGAAAAGCAGCATGTTTGTAAGAAACAAATCCATAATTAAGATGTTTTTAACTTCAAGCTCTTACCTCAGGCTAAGGATCTAGTCGTACACTCTTTGTGATATACCATAGAAGAACCTTTTTAATGTTCAATTATGTTTAAATAACCTTTTTAAGCTTTTTAAACCGTTTAAATGGTTCCATAAAGAACCTTGATCGCTTGAAGAAAATTTCTGTTTCACAAAAGGTTCTTTGTGGCAAAAGAAGGCTCTTCAGATTAAAAAGGTAAGAAAGAGATGGTTCTTTAAAGAACCTTTGACTGAATGGTTCTTTGTGGAACCAAAAATGGTTATTCTATGGCATCACTGTGAAAAACCTTTTAAGCACCTTGTCAGACCAACAAAATTACGGCAAATGTTGTCCCAACTAGTCAAACACAGATGTCTGAACAAAGAATTTCAGATTGTTTAAATGTTAAGGCTTTGTGAGTTCCCAGCATGCATTGCAGCATGAATAAATTATGCAGTTACTGTTATAGGATTATTGTTTTGCTGTTTGCTGACTTCATTTAAACTGTTTTGTTGTTGTTTTATCATTATTGTTAGTTATTTGTTGTACTGTGATGTAAAGCGCTCATTTGTTGATTGCCACCGTTCTTGAGGTTTGTGTGTCTAGTTTTGAGGCCTAGAGTATGTTCAACTAGTTATGTCCATTTCGTGGATATCTTAGTCGTGTAAGTTATCTTACAAACAAAGACAATGTCGTTTTCTTATTAGACTAAGTTATCTATTAAGGTTTGTCATTCATAAAGAAACATGCATTTGATAGTGTGGTGGCTTTTTACACATTCTTTTTTTCTTCCAGGAAACCAAAAAAATTAATTACCTCAATGATGTTATTGCTGTTTCAGTTGCTGTGACAATTTTTCTATTAGCAAAATAAGACAATCAGCATTGCATGAACAAACAAATTTACATCGGCTCAACAAAGTATCTTTACTGAGCAGAACTCAAAATCTATTGTTGAGAGAACTCCAAAGTCTTACTGCATCAAGCTGCCTTATTTTTTTATGTTTGCTCAACTATTTATTTTTTACAGTATGGGTTAGATGGAAACAGCAAGCCATTTCAAGGCACTTTCATTATTATGAACACCCAAAGGACACAGGGAGATAAATAATAAAGATGAGTAACTTCTTTAGGCCAGTGAAGATAAACAGGGGCTCCAGGCTTGTGACACTAATTAGAAGGTGACTAAAGCAATAAAGAGATTTATCAGTTCAGACGCTGCTCAGAGAGAACGAGAAAAACTGAGATAAAACAGCAACGATTCATAACATTTAATGATAATATAATCATAAAACTTGAGGCTAGTTCTACTTGAGGCTTGAGTAATACTGCAGTGAACCTGCACTGAAAGCTGTCAAAAATAGGAATTAATGATGGACATGAATCACATGACAGACATGATTATTTTCTACTGCTTTTTGCAGTAAAATATTGTTCAAAATGATTCATTTGTTAAATGTCTCGTTATGTTTGATCAGTTATACATACTGTATGTTTAATTTTATGTTTTTTTAGTGTCACAAGTAGTAGGTTGGTGTTCTGAACATGTTTATCAGCCATTTTTTATTTAAAGGTCATTAATTATAAATATCAAGTCATCATCTGACCTTCTATGTACTTGTATTATTATAGCTGTATATTTTGGTATAAACATTATTTCAGTTAACGAAAGGGTCAATACTGTTCCACAAATCTTGGAGTCACCGCCTACAATAAACTGTAGTCTCAACTGAGACGTGCCCCAATTTTGAAAGTAAAGAGAAGAGAGTAAACAAAATGACTCAATTACAAGAGTGTCTAATTGAATCCCACAGTCAATCAATCAAAGAGAGCCAAGAATGTTTGAAAATGAGAGACAAACAGACAGCAACTGAGACAGAATGAAGATATATTACATTATGAAAGCATTAAATTCTAAAGAACATAAATGGTGTTTATCAAAGAAGAATTTCATGATGATATATTGCATAGCAATAAAACTATCCACCAAGACAGAAGACAAGAACACATCTCTGTGTCAGCAACAAACCACAGGAGGTAAAACAGTAAGTTATCTGCCGCATGACATCTATCTTAACAGAAATAAACAAGAGCTGTTGGTGAATACTGCACCTGTATGATCTGATTAATCTTATAAACATGCAGTGACAGCCTCTGCTCAACAATCTAGAACATTTATTCCAGTCAAAGTTGGAAAAGCACCTCATTTGTATGAGAAAAACCTTGCTCGGTGTGAAATACACATCTGTGTTTGGGTGCATGGATTGTAATGCAGGCTGGGGACCAAAGTGAGGAAGACAAAGGAAACAAATCTTTGCATTTCACCTTGCAGGTTTTCTCCTTTACAAAGTCTGTGATGAATCAGTTTACCTTGGTAAGCATGACAATTCTGCACAATGACTAAGAGGGGTTTTTACGTTCCTTCACAGAATCCTGCGAGACCAGAAAAGTCCAAAAAGCTTTGATTCGTTTCTTGATATCTTATTTTACAAGGGTCCAGAAATCTTTAATACATGACCGCTCAAATTTACACAATAACTTACCCTTGTGAAAAGAAATACATTGTAGCACACTGGAAATAATATGCTTATATAAATAATATACTTATAATTTATGAGTTTATCTCCCCTAAAAGTGTAAACAATGAGCCTTTCAAGCACCATCAAAACATATACTATGGTCTGCTCGCCCAAATGTAATATACAACATATACTGCACTAAATCAAAAGTGATATACCTATATATGTTTCCTATAAGGTATAGGTTAGGATGTCATGCCAGCTTACAGTAAGTCAGTTTGTGAAATTTTATCCCTGCTTACTGAAAAGTGGAAGCGTTTAGGAACAGCAGCAAATCAGCCAAGAAGTGTAAGACCACGTAAAGTCACAGAGCAGGTCACCCTAATGCTGAGGCACATGGTGCATAAAAGTCACCAACGCTTTGCTTATTCCATAACTGAAGACTTCCAAACATCCATTATATATTGAAGACTTCCACCACATTAATATCAGCACAAAAAATGTGCGGTGGGAGCTTTGTGAATGGGTTTCCATGGCTAAGCAGCTGTATGCAAGCCTCAGATCACCAAGCACAATGCCAAGAGTTGGATGAAGTGGTAAAAGCACACCACCACTAAACTCTGGAGCAGTGGAAACCTGTTCTGTGGAGTTACAAATAATGAAGGAAGCATATTGCTACGGGACTGTTTTTTGGGGACAAACTCCATATTAAAGTCTAGAATGCAATGTCAGACCCTGTTGGTGTAAATGTCCTATTTGTCTATATAGTGTAGGCACATATATTACATTTGTGTATGGACAGATCCGTCAGTATTTCCAACTCAACCAATAGTGAGAGTTTGGGGCTTGGCTACTGTAGCAGGATGAGCCAGACGCAGTTCAGCCAGTGCGGGATCATGGCTGATGCATTACATGGGAATAGAAATCCAGATTCAGTTACAGAAGAGTAAGTCAAAATTCAAAGACTTGCTAAAATATGCAGAGTAAAATAAGGGTAAATATTGGCAGTGCTTTTACAAGATGGAGGAATGTGATTGAATGTTTGGGTTTCATTTGAGATGACAAACTTGCAAAGTTTTTTCTTAAGAAAAGAAGTGAGCTAAACTCAGGTAAGCTTTACTGTCAAGCCACAGATAAAATAGTAAGAATAACTGTAAGGGGTTGATAAGTGTAGGGTGCATCTGCAAAGGTTGTTTGAAAACATGCTTTATATTTGTAATTCTGCTAAGTGACACTAGCAAGAAAGAGCATACTTCCTTTAACTAATTGTGTGCCACATATTGCTTTGTAAAGATTTTACAATCTCATTTTAAGGGTCTTAAAGCTACAACAGCAAAAATAGCACATTTATGGGCAGATAGTCATTAAAAAGTTTTCAAATGTTTTTCCTTGACGTTTTAGTAAAACGTCTATTTTAACTAACATGTGGACCCCAGGGAAAATGTAAAATGGTAAAATCAGTTAAAGGTCCACTGTCAGTGATCTTATGTAGCATCATGAAAAATCATGTTTTTAACCACTGTTGTTCTAGTCGCAGTCACTGATGATAAGGGCTGGGAAGTAACGGAGAAACTATAATGGTATTACATATTTAAAATATAAAATATGAATAATTGTATTCAGTTACAATTAAAATCACTGTTAATCAGATTACAGTTGCATTCAAAAAGTAGCCTATTTAGATTTCTGAATGAATTACTTCGAATTTTTCACTTACCACAGTAATTTCAATTCACTTCAAAATACATAGCACAGGCGATCGTATAACTAAGAAGAATAAATTAGGCTTTGGCATTACTTTAATAACTTGCATTAGAGCAGTTATGTCACCCCTTCCCTGTCCTAACCTGTATTTGACTGCTCTGACCCTACTTTTACATCACCCTCCACGGAGAGACTTGCTGGAGGCCAGCCACCCGTGCATCTTAAATTACAAACAACCTCCAAACGAACCTGAGCATCCACAGACTGCTGGAGAACGTCTGGATAGTAACACATCTTGCATCTAATCACTCTCCCGCACCCTCAGACACGGACTGCATTAAACTCTGTGATGCTCAATCCTGCCTAAATCTGGGCCACTAGTGTTGCAGACACATGGACAGCCATGACAGATTTAAAAATAAAAGATTAAATGTGAGTGGGCTGAAAAACACACGCCAAACATTCCCAAAACACAGCCTACACACACACATACACACAACCACATTAGACGTAATACCCATGAAGCTCAATGCAATCAGGGTAGGAAATAAATGTGCTACTATAAATTTAATAAGGGTACATAAAATCATTTACATTACCGTTAAAAAGTTTGTCATTGGTAAGATTTTTTTATGTTTTTGAGTCTCTTACACTCACCAAGACTGCATTTATTTGATTAAAAAAATTATAATTAAAAAAGGTAATATTGTGAAATATTATAATTTAAAATAGCAGTTATCTATTTATTTAGACTAAATACTTCCAAGGACCTGAAGAAGGCTGTTTTTTGCAGAAACGCGTAGATCTACTTTTACCCATTTTGTAATGATTTAAGCCCAGTACATTAAATGCTTGAGTGCCTTGGAAGTATTTCATCTATATAATTAGATTTTTTTACCTCCACCACATCCAATGGGCACCAGTGGCTTTATAATGACACCCATGTAGCACTCTCTGCTTCAGTTTTTTGTAGCTTTTATCTATTTTATATATTTTAAAATGTAATTATTCCTGTGATGGCAAAACAGTGTCACATGATCACTTGATACTAATATGATTTGGTGCACGAAAAAAATTATTATTATTAATGTTGAAAAAGTTGAATTTTTTCAGTGTTCTTTAATGAAAAGAACATTCAAGAACAGCATTTATTTGAAACAGAACACTATAAATGCCTTTACTGTAAATTTGGTCAATTTATTGCATCCTTGCTCTATAAAATAATTATTTAAAATAAAAATATTTACTTTTTTTTTATTAAATATTAAAAAAATCATCTTTACACTGTCAAAAGAGCTGACAAAGAACTGTCGTTTCTTTACAAAAATGATCTGTCCTAAAAATGGATGGAAAAATACAGCAAAGTACTTCAAAGATTCAGTCATAGATCAAAAGTGACGATGCGAAACGACATGCCTGAAAGCTTTTAACTGTGTTTTTTCTTTGTCGAAAAGCTATTGTCAGCTATTGTCAGAGATAAAACATAATTTTCTCTGCATGATGTGCAAAGACCCAAAACAAAAGTATGACGGAGCAAAACGCTTGTGTGGGAGTGGTGATTGTCTATAGAGATAGAGCGAGAGAAAAACCAAGATGTTGACATAACATAAGGGAGATGAAAAATGTCTAGGTCTAGGTATATTGTGACATGACTAAAGACTAGACGATGACAATGACATGATATTGGAGAAAATAAAGCCATCACGAATCATAAATCCTGAGTTGTGTGTAGAAGTAACAGAAGACTGAGTTTGTATAGAAGAAAGGTCAAAGGAGAAACCGACAGAGGGATAGAAAGAGACGGAAAGACAGGCTTGGCCTCAGAGAGTCCCAGCATGCTCGAGTAGGTCACAGTGCAGTAACCCAAGTGGGAACGATTGTGCTGAATCAGATGCCATCGCTGAAGGTGACCGTCCATCGCTCCCCTCTGAGCCCTCTCTCCCCACCAGCCTCCTTTTCTCTCCGTTCGCCCCACCTCCTCATTCTCCTTCAGTCCCTTACCCCTCTGTTTCTCCCTCCTCAACCATGTCTTCTCCTGCTCACTGATATTGATCCCTGCAGCCCTCCCTCTCGCCTCCTCAGTGCAGCCTACAGCTCAAGGCTGTGTGCGGTAATCTTGTAACAATTTTACAGCGACACGCTTATGCCCTATACCTGCTATCAATATCCACATAACGGGGACCGATCCATCACTGTTCAGATTTATATTTGTGTTGTTCCAAGCAACAGACATGTCAAGGTCCATTTGGTCAGGATAATGAAGCGAGAGGAACTATGGTCCAAGTATTGACTCTTAGGTTAAATAGTGGGACGATAAAGAACAATACAATCTCAATTGCTCCACACTTCACTGACCCAAGTCAAGATATAAGTGTTCAAACAGTGCGGTTCATTGATTGGTGTGTTTTGATAGTTTTACAATACTTTTTTTCCCTTAGGGGTAAGGGGTTTTTATCTTGTGCCATTATTTTATCAGAGTGTCCTTGTTGACAAAGGCTATTTACACTAACTCCACCCACCAACGTGTGATTGGGCCAGTCAACACTAAAGATGATAGCCTAGCAGCTACAGTGGCGTAGATGGTAAAGTGTGTAATGTGATCTTTCTTGACGTGATAGACCTGTGTTCAAATCCGCCTTTTGCCAAACTCACTCTTTTGCCTTTTTATGTCTCATATCACATCGGAAATGCATTTATTTACAATAAAAATGAAGCAAATAATCGAAAAGCTGAAAATAAAGTATCGGGTAGGGTTAGGGTAGGAGGGCTTTATTGTCCTAATAAAGTGGCATCCATTTAATCATTTGAATTAAAATTATAATTTGCACTCAATACATTATTATTACATTTTATTACTGTTTTATAATGTACTACAATGCCGAGGTGCAGAGAATTGTCACTTCTTGCAATAAGTAGCAGAAATAGCAGAAAATCCTGCTATTTTTACATAGTGTAAATATAATCCATTGCTATTTGCATTCAGTGTAAATACCATCATTGGCTAACAAAATATGCTATATTAACTTGGTGTACATAGCCTCTATCGCCATTTATATGTAGTGTAAATAGCTGCTGCCTTATTTTATATGGTTAAAGGCACAGTGTGCCCAAAATATGAATATTTTGCCATCATAGACTCCCTCATGTTGATCCAAGCAGTATTTTTCATTTTTAAAGTCATTATGAACCAGTTGGGACAATATATATGAGTGTCCATGGAAAAATGGAAAAATACTTTAAAATTCTAGTGCCAAGTGCTTATAAATGTACTCTTTCTATTAATGTTGGTTTCATATGGTTTTGAAAACCTTTATACCACGTTCAAGAAAAGTTTACATTTATAAAAAAAAGTAAAAAGTAATAACGGTAACACTTTACAATAAGGTTCATTAGAGAACATTAATAAATGCAGTTAACTAATCTTAAAGTTAATTTCAGCATTTACTACGTCATTATTAAAATCACAAGCTGTTTGTTAACATTAGTTAATGCACTGTGAACTAACATTAACACACAATGAACGTCTGTATTTTTATTAACTAACATTAACAAAGATTAATAAATAGTGCAATAAATGTATTGTTCATTGTTCCTTCATGTTAGTTATACATGAATTAATGTTAACAAATGATACCTTATTGTAAAGCGTTATCATAATAACATATTTTTTACACCTTGAATACATGTCAGTATACACATTAATTTTATTGTATTAATATTATTAGTTCTATTAATTTTAACTATTATATTATTTTTTAAATGTGATCCAAATATAAAATAAAATAAAATGTAAAAATACAAAAAAAAAAAACTATTAGCAGTCCTCTCTATAAAATAATTTCCTGTTTTGTTTTTGTTTGTTTGCTTTTGTTATTGTTGTTCACACCACATGACTATTTTTCTAAGAAATAATAAAAGATATACAGCCTCTGGATACTGCATGTTTTAGTTTTGGAAAAGAGCAGAATAAACACTCTTCGAAGTATCTCCATCTGTGTTTTATGGAAGAAAGGAAGACAAATAATAACACAAGGGTTAGAACATGGTGACAGAATTTTCATTTCTGGATACTGGTTCAAAATCAATTATCCTTCAGAAATTGCTAGTAAATTTCACAATTAATTACAAAGAAGCAGCATTTTTGAAATAGTATTTTCTTGTAATACAAATATGAATATGAAAATGTACTCAAATAATCTTTGTTTTATTTACATCTTCAACACATCACTTCTTTTGCGAATGACCTTCACAGTTTCTCACATAATGTGACTCATGTCGATTCCATTACACATCTGAGACTGAATAAACTGAAACAGATTAGCAGATTGTGATGGTACTGCAATGCAAACAGTGAGCTCAAAGAAGCAGAATTGTCTTGCAGTGCTGTCCGACACAGCAAGGGTACACTGCAGCATCCTCACATCTCTCTCTCCTTCAACCACACCTTCTACACATCCTCTTGAATATGCATGAAGGGAGGCGTGGACTGTGCATATAATCACACAATTAACAACCGTGCACAGTACATGCTCTGCACAGAGGATCAGAATCATCTCATTAGCAGACGCTCAGCTATCAGATGAACTCAAATGAAGCAACATTCAGACAGCCTCAATAAGACGATTATAAGTAATTGGCCAGAAATTGGATTGGTAAATTAGCTGAAATTGAGAAGGTGAGGGAAGTCTAGCATTTGTACACACACAACCATATATTCACAGTGTTTTTTTTTTTAGTGTTTCTCAGGGGTTCGGGAATATTGCAATTGTTGCTTTCTTCAGACTTCTGTCTCTTTCTCCCTCTATCTTTCTCATATTAATGAATGATTCATAACTGTTGGATAACCTTGACTGCTCCCTGAGCCTTCAGCAATGCACTGTTGTGAAGTCTGGGTCACAACATTCATTATTTCAGTAGCACATCAGGAGAGACACCCACACACACACCTCAGCAACTCAGCATCTCTCTGCCTGTTTCTTGACACGTACACCAGTCACATACAAATGACTGTGTTTCAAACTTATATAAACATATTCGCACATGCATGCATTTCCAAAGAGTCTTTCAAACGTGATGAAATTCAAAGACACACATCAAGTTGATGACATGCAAGACAGCTAAACCACAAACTAACAGATTTACAGTATCAACAAGAAATCGCATGTGTGTGAAAACAAACAAACAAATAAACAAGCTAAATTAATTCAGCATGTGCATCTCTCAATGCATCTAAATAAGTAGATGAAGGTAAATAATTAGTATACTAACAAATAATTGAATTATTATAAATGTATTACTGTATATATATATATATATATATATATATTTATTAATTAATTAACATATCATATAAATAGTATACACATTTTTATATATATTATATATTTATATAATATGTTAATTAATCAAATATTATATAAATACTTAGTTTAAATAAGTATATAAATAGTTTATTATACATAGTATATACATTTTTTAATTGTTTGATGAATTGGATTCAAACCATATATTATAATAATAATGGACTTTGTATAATAAGCTGTTTTTTAATTTATAAAATACATAACTGTTAAAGATATGAAAATTTATATGAAACTATACATAATAGACATTTAATTATTATTTCAAATAAATACACAAATAGTAGCTATATTAAATATGAAAATTAAGTCCATGTGTTTCAAAGAACAAATTTATACAAACAAAGATTATATTTTTACTTCATAATGAAGCATTGATCTAGAAATAAAACAAACAAAAACTAATCAAGGTGAACAAATGACCTAGATAGATAGATAGATAGATAGATAGATAGATAGATAGATAGATAGATAGATAGATAGATAGATATAGTTTGGAAATTAAGTGAAAATGAATGTAGCATAAACTGTTGTATTGTTAAGCACAAACTCAACGCATCTATCTCTCCCACATTTACAGTCCAAACACTCACAGAAGAGGATATTTATCAGAAACACTCACCTGCACCGCCGCTGACACACACACATCCTTTTCAAACAATTCAGCCGTTCAAAGATCATCCGTTTAAACGCGTCTATATACATCGATAAAAGCCTAGCTTTGACCCCGACGGTCAAATACCTAAATATAATTCCTTAATGTTAATTATTCGGAAGGATCCTGCGAGATTTATAACTTTCTACGACTTCTAAATGCTGTTGTCTAGAGAAGCACCATCTGCACGCAGAGGAGAAGCGCCCCAGACGCGTGTGTGTGTGAGTGTGTGTGTGTGTGTGTGTGTGTGTGTGTGTGTGTGTGTGTTCAGCTGGGAACGGGACCCGTGATGATCTGCGAGGAGAAAAAAAACACAGGGAGAAAAAACCGCACATCGGCCAGCGCGTTTCCACTTGGTTGTAGCCACTCCTAGCTCAGGCCAGAGATAACTTATGTCCTGAACAAACTGAATAGCTCTTCTGAATGTTCTTGACAGCAGCTGCACCGTGAGTGATTTCCACACAGCAACACGTCCGACTACAATCAACGGCAGAGCCCAAATCTTACCTTCATAGTTATCGCTTTCTCTTCATCGTGTCCTGAGGCGTTTTAATCCGCTGAATTGTTTGACTTTCTGAATAAATGCGCTGATTCGTTACATTGCAGCTGTTATGCTGAGTCTGGCTTCTCGCGGCGCTCAATAATCAGAGCACGGTGACAGTATCGATTCTGAGCCGGAGGACAGTGTCGCGGATGACCGTGAAGGCATGCTGCGGTCCAGATCGCGTCTAGCGCACGCTTCAGGAGTCCCAGGCGCAGGAGAGAAGGAGAGAACACCGTATTAAGAGTAAGAAGCGATATTGGAGGCGCTGAGGGGAGGGAAAGATATAAAGGGAAGAACCGCCCCTTGTGTAAACGAACCAGGTATAGTTTAAATGCACCTCAGGTCAGGGGAGAAAAATGTACACAGATGAAATGGGAGGATTTAGGTGGGAGTGAGTTGGGAAACTGTGTGAAAGTGCATTTACATTTTTTACCACCCTCTTCCATCTAAACAAACTCGAACCAGATGGTTTGGTGATCTCCAAGATTGGACAGATTGGCCAGTTTTCTGGTTTTAGATGGACTCTGGGCACTTTCTTTCAGCTGGTCAGGCTGGGAGACCATCTAAAACCAGCTAAACCAGGAAGCCAATTTAAGGTGGTACACAAAGGTTTTTTTCAGCAGAACTCTGTCTGGAAGAATAAAAATAGACACGGTTTGAGTGAGTCTATGAATTTTGGCAAGGGACACATCAACCTTTGTATAGGAATAGTTCTGTGCCAACTTGTCCTGGGTCAGTCATGAAGAGGCATTGGAAAGAGATGTCTTGCCTCAATCACTGATACTCTTTTTAGGACAAATATATTCCCTGACTTCACTGGCAAAATATAAACAAGACTGAATTAAAAAAAAAAAGTTACATAACTCGTGCATATTAATTTTTATTACAATATGAATTCATTTATAAGGATTATAATACATTTTTACAAAAAAAACAAAATGCTTGGATTTATATTTTCCACAGCTAATTTCACCCCAAGTTCGTGTATTTTAGGGGTCACTGCAAGGTGAGTTGGTTGAACAAGGTAGAGCTATAGTCATTATTTATATATTAATATATTGATAACAAAATAATAGAAAAATTCCTAATG
Source organism: Barbus barbus (assembly GCF_936440315.1). Classification (NCBI taxonomy): domain Eukaryota; kingdom Metazoa; phylum Chordata; class Actinopteri; order Cypriniformes; family Cyprinidae; genus Barbus; species Barbus barbus. The sequence continues at coordinate 10,412,745 of NC_136756.1, forward strand.
CGTAACTAATATTAAACTCTATATTTTCTCTGAACTATTTTTACAAAATTAAAAATAAATATAGTCGTGCGTAACGTGTTGCATTATGGGAATTGTAGTCTTTAGGGCCCTACAGGTATAGAGATGTCGGTCCTATAAAACTACATTTACCAGTGATTACAACATACAACAAACATGGCGTCGCCGGAGCGGCATCAGGAGCGTGAATTACCGAAGAATAATATTAGCCAAGATGATGGGGGCAAAAAATCTGGTCCAATATCTTTCGGTTTTAGTAAAACATTGAGCAAGGTTAAATCCGGGAAAGCGGAAGAGCGAGATTATTTAGTTGAAGTCGAAGGGAAAGAACTTAAAGGGTGAGTTGAAGGCTAACGCTAGCTAACTAGGTTAGCAAATAATCTGTTTGAAAGGAGTAAGACGTTAATTATGTATATCTCATCATGTGCTTCAACGCTTGTATGTATCTGTCACTTTTACAGAACCAAACCGGTGGAGAAACAGAAGGAGCTGGTCATCCCGTTGATCCACAAGAACCGCTGGTACCGAGGCGACAAGAGCAGCGAAGACAAGAGCGGAGACCCGTCCCAGGAGCAGCGGGACACGGTGGAGTCTCAGGCCGTCAAAGAACTCATCGAAGGTGTGTTAATCGATTATTAATCGTTCTGTAGGTTTTGGCTGTGTTTCAAAACCTATTAAGATGTCTACCTAGGAGACATTCTTGGGCTTTCATTTAGTAATATAACATTTGCCAGAAAGTTAAATTATTTGTTATATTCACTCCGGAATATTACGTTAATATCATTGTACAGTACATCAAAATTGTAACCTTTCATTTCCTGGATATTTAGAAAATTTTGATACTGCTTTAAAATATAGTCTATGATTCGTTAAAATGTTAAGTATCACTAGGTTTTAAACATAACCTTGCTGAGTTTGTCTACTTTTGAGAGACCAGCTTTGCTTTACGTTTTCAGTGGGTTTCCATTCCACTTTTACTGTACTTTTAGTGTACTTCAAATCTTACATTACATTTTTAAAATAAAACACTTCTTTGATGTGTTGAGTAACATTTGAACATATAAAGTACTTGACTATAATTCTGTTTCTAACTGTATTGTTTAGTAATAAATATATGATATATTTTAAATGTTCCAAATTGCAATGTCAACGTTTCAAATATGTAATTATAAATATGTTTAAATATAGGTTTCTATAGAAATTACATGTACTAAAATAGTATTACTTTCTATTAAAGTATACTGTATTTTAGTTATCATAAATACTATATTTCAAAAACAATACAATTATGAAATTACACTTAGAAATTTACTAAAGTGGGTCAAAAATCACTTTCAAATATTAATAATTTAATATAAACTATAATACCTTTTTATTTAATTGCAAATAACTTGCAGTTCAGTGTCTGGACACATTATATTCAGTTTGCATTTGAGTATATACTTTTAAAGTGTATTATTTCTGTAATAATATAGTAATATAGTGTAATAATAATAATATAATTTTTTATTGAAAGGATCCGTGTGGATCCATGCAGTAGTAGTTTGTTATCATTGATGTAATGCCTTGACATTAAATGCATCACCAATAATTCTCATTACTCAATTGTTGTGGCATAATGCGGCTTAGTGGGGGGTGGTGATGGCGCAGTGGATAAGACACATGCCTTTGGTGTGAGAGACCCGGGTTCGAATCCACAGTGAGACACCAATGTGTCTGAGCAAGACACTTAACCCCCTACTTGCTCCAGAGGCATGCGACCTCTGACATATATAGCAGTTGTAAGTCGCTTTGGATAAAAGCGTCAGCTAAATGAATAAATGTAAATGTTATAGATCTGGCTTGCAAATATCTATATCAGATACAAATATCAAATATAATATCAATTATCAGATACAAAACTGACTTGCACTCAAAAGCATCTGCTTAAATGAAGAATAATGTTCTGTTTCTGTTTGAATGTCATTTACTAGAGTCTCAAAAGCACCAGGAGAGATGGAAGAACGGACCGCAGATGGATCAGAACTTTGCCATTCCTCTTCTCATGCAGAACCAGGCCCCTGAGGGTTTTGAGGATGGAGACAAAGTCAAAGTGGATTTGCGACCAGAGTCGGTAGGTTCATTTTTGACCCAAAAAATGGATGGAAGGACAGGCAGCCCTGTTTTAGCTAAAGTAGAGCCCCTTTACTGTTTTCAGCTAGTCTATCCACAAATGAATGTTGCTTCTCAGCATGGAAATATGCTTTTGTGCAAGTTACACATTATTGAATTATTAAACAATTATTAAAGGCTTTGAGAAATATTTCTGAGAATGCTGCACATGGGATACATTTAGTGTCAAGTTCATCAATGGTATTGAATTTAATGGGAAAATCTTGTAAAGCAAGATGAATCTTTCCTTATAGATCCAGTGTGGAAATAAGTGTGTGACTAGTTTTAGACTCTATACATGGACTGTGACGTTAGTGGGAGTCACAATCATACAGATTGTGCATTTATTTGATCAAAAATAAAGTAAAAACAGTAATATTGGTAGATTCTATGATTTCAAATGTTCTGTTTGCATAGGATTTATTTTTTATTTGAATGTATTTTAAAATGTAATTTATTCCTGGGATGCAAAGTTGAAATTTCAGCATCATTACTCCAGTCTTCAGTGTCACATGATCCTTCAGAAATCATTCTAATATGCTGATTTGCTGCTCAAGAAACAATTCTTATTATTATCAATGTTGAAAACAGTTGTGCTAATTCATATTTTTGTGCAAACCGTAATACTTTTTCCAGGATTATTTGATCAATTTAAAGTTCAAAAGAAAAGCATTTGAAATTCCGTGTTGTTAATAAAGAGCTATTCAAAAAATTGACCTCGGTAAAAATCCCATTTTAGTATGCTAACTATTTTACAAGAGCAATGGCTATTATTTTAACTGCACTGCTTTGTGTTTGCTGTATATGACTATTATTGATACTGTATGGAGATACATATCTATTTCAGTTTAAATTAATTGCAAATCTGGGACACATCAGTGTGTTTGTACATGCTGAGGATCTCTAATGCAATTGTAGTTGTTGATTTATGAAGTGTATTTTATTAAAACTCATTAGTGTTCTATCGGCTGCTCGAGCTGTTGTCCAGTAATGGTGCCAAATGTGGTGTCAGCACAGGGCAGTTCAAGGTCATTGCACATGTAGTGCTCTTGTTGCATTTAATGTGTGTGTGTGTGTGTGTAGGATAAGGGTGTGTCCTAATAAAATGAGTGATGAAGAACTCTCCTGCTGCATCCAAACAGCTTACTCTGCATAAACTCCCTCTCTCTCTTTCTTCCTCGCACCTCCAGTGTCATTTTCTCCTGCAGTGCAAGTCCATCACTTGTAGCTTGTTGTGAGAGCGCCAGCTATAGCTTGATTAGGCTTTAACATGCTCAGAGTCATTCTGAGTACATTTTACTCTGCCTGTCAAAGCGCTTGTTTATTCAATGCATAAAAAGCAGCTGTAATGTTTCATCTAATTATCATCTTCTCCGTAGGTTGAGGTGTGTGGTTTTAATTAGTGTTTTGTGTCTGAGTGTGTTTTTGATTGCTTAGGAAGTCTGTGCTTGATTTCTCTGTGGAGATGTTCGAGATGTGTATTGAATATGCTATAGAGCTGATGTCTCGTCTGATTCAGTCCACAGATGCCGACTACGAACGTGTTCCTGTGGAGGCTTATGGGTTGGCCATGCTGAAGGGAATGGGCTGGAAGCAAGGAGAGGGAATCGGACGCACATTTAAACAGTAAGGACCTTTTTTGTTCAATTAAATTTAAAATGAAATAAAAACATGTATTGGATTGTTTTGGTTATTTGTTTTAAAGTCCCTTTGACTCTCAGCATATTCAAATTAAATGTTAGTAATATTTTTGTGAAATTATTTTTAATGAGCCGTTATATTTTCCAAGTGCTTGAGTACTCATCCATAATAAGTATGTGCACCCCTTATTATTATTATTTTTTACTTTAAAGAATTTTTTTTTTTATTCAAGCCTGCCTGTTCTATATCTATACATGTGGTTATTTTTTTTTTTTAAGATGACACAGTTTACCTCTTTTCAATAATGAAAATGAAATGATACATGTGGCACATATATCCATATTTCCAACATTATAAATGGTCTCCCATGGACCATGTATTGAAAGGCCTCAAACAGCTTTTCTGCTTTAGTGTGTTTTATATTTGACCTCTGCAGTGCTTTCTACTGCACGTGATGTTTGGCTCTCTGCAAGTCTTTTCCACTCATATTTCCTTGTGTTGGGATTATTATCCTGGCTGGAGACATTAATGACAAGAGATTATGATTTTATGTCAAATGCAGTGATGAATTATTTCAGACCAGTGGAGGGAATCTTTGGTGCTTACGAGCCCATCTGTTTGCTTGTATGAACAAGGAAACACACTGGCTGCTCTTTTTTGGGGGGGGTGGGATGCTGATGTGCATGTGAGGGGGAGATGTGTTAGCTTGTGGTTTATGTTTGAAATATCCTAATAATTTATTAAATGTTTTTTCTTTCATTACCTGTCAGAGATGTGAAGCCCATAGAGCATGAGTTAAGGCCTAAAGGGCTGGGTTTGGGTGCCGATCGCTCTGCTATTAAAGACCTGGAGCCTGGTGTCCCCAAGAGACCCCCTAAACCTGGTGAGGAGAGGAAAGAAGAGGAGACGCTGGTTCTGGGACCTGGAGGATGTGTGCAGGTCCTGGCAGGAGCACATAAAGAGCTGTACGGGAAGGTGAGTGGGCTTTACTTCATCAATACTCACTTCTATGACAGTAATGGTGAGCTACTGTACTGACACACTATGAGCTGTTCAAATGGAGCATTCAAGGCATCTTCTGAGACAGAAAAGCACATCTTATGTATCAGTGATCTGAAAAAGTATAAGATTTTATATCTACCAACAAATAAATTTAAAGCTCTAATTAATATATAGTCTATATGTGAACTTGATTGATCTGTCAGTATTTTTGTCAAATACTTTTAAAATGTATCAGCTTCGTTGGTGACACTGTCTGCTTCATGGTTATTCGAAGTTGTTAGCTCCCCCTTGTGTCAATTAATAATGCACAATTTTAGAAAAGTAATTTTAAGATTGAAAAAATAATAATTTTAAGATTGAAAAAAAAAATCAAATAAAAGAATAATAAAATAAAATAAATGAACGTATGATATATGATATAAATAGTGGAATTTGTGGACTAGAAAATACTGGTAATAGTTTGACTGATATTCATTATTTGATTTTGTTCTCTCCCTGCCTGTTTTTCTTTTTTTTTTTTGTTTATTCTGTCTCTTTTTCTTGTTCTCATATTGTCTCTTTCACAGATTGAGGGAGTGGATCCAGATAACGCCAGAGTCGTAGTTAAACTTGCCATTGGCGGCAAGACAGTAACCATTATCCAGCACTCTTTAAAATTAGTCACCCGTAAGGAATACGACAAATACAGCAAAGACCTCAGTAAGTCTTACATCCTCATCTGTTGTTTGTGTACAACTTTCTCACTGTCATTTTACTTTTAAATAAATGGTTATAGTATTTATGGCTGAGTTTTACAGCAATTCTACAGACAAATCAAATATGTTGGTCCTGATTTGGTTATTCTGGCTACATCTAAAAGCATTTGTTATTCTAGTTAAATGCATTTTCCTCATGAGTATTATTTTTAAGGTTAATAAAGAATGCTCATTTACAATGCATTTACTGAATGTCCAGTGAGAAATAATGTAGTGCAAGGCATTTTATTCATTAGGATTTTATTGGACTGTGAGCTAAATTAATGTTAGTTACTATTATATTAATGTACATTGATGTGTTTGGGTTAACAGTCAATTTTGATTTCATGGTTTCTTTCAATTGAATGAGAACAGTTGAGAATACAGATTGACTGTAAAGTGCAATTTGAGCTTGTGGGAAAACTAGCTGTTTAAACCCAAAACATCACCAGTAAGCCTTTATTTTTCTGTAATCAGAAGGCGTGTGGGCTGACAGACATATTTCACACATGCTGGTTTGCCCACGTGAAACCGGTTTATACGAATTAGTAATATACAAGCCATTTTAAAACTGTAACTGTTGTTTTTTACTCTTTAAAAAAATGATTTTTTTTTACCAGATCTTTATCAATCTTTATCAAAATGGTCCTTTCTGTCTACCAGGTCGTCTTAGTAAAGCACACAAGGACAAAGAGAGAGAAAAAGAGCGGGAACAGCAGAGGGAACGAGAGGAGAGGTTAAATGGCAAAGATGACCGAGGAAAGACAGACAGAGATCGTGAGAGGGAGAAGGACAGAGACCGAGATCAGAAGAAAAGAAAACACGGAGAATCAAGTACAGACAGGTAAGACGGACACTCAAGAACAGTATGTTGCATGTATATGTTATTGAATCTGTATTTATGTAGGTGCATGAATTATCATTCCTTTCAGAGAGAAGGCTCCTCCAGCAAAGGAGTCGCGGCCCTCACCTCCAGCCCCCTCATGGCTCCAAAGGGACCTCCGTGTGCGATTCATAGATAAAGCATTCAAAGGAGGCAAATACTACAACTCAAAGGTACTTCATTAGTATAGTGAGCCTAGTTTGTTTAGTAAAGTATCTGTTTTTATGCTGAGAGATGCTGAAGTGTCTATACTGGTGTTTTGGAGGGAAACATAGAATGTGTACTTGTCTTCTTAAAAAAGCTGAACAGAATGCAGCTGAATTTTAAAGATATATGTTTTTTATATATTTTTTAATAAGATATTACTGATGTATAAGATATATGTGTAACTTTTTACATTTGTGTTTAGATGAGAGTTGAGGATGTCTTGACGCCCCATACCTGTGTGTGTCGTACAGAGGAGGGCAGACTGCTGGATGGTATGAAACACTCTGACCTTGACCAATATAAGATGCACAAGAAAAAACACATGATTTTTCAAATACTGTACATTATTGTAGGTCCCCTCTCTCAAATGCATCGTTTTCTACAAAGGCCCTCCTTCCGACAAGCACAGTCTGCTCTGATTGGCCAGCTGACACAGTGCATTGTGATCGGCTGAACACCACAAGCACTCGTCTGAAATGTAACGCCCCTTTCCATAATCGTGAGCTTCATCTTTCAAAATAAATGTAAAGACAGTTAATAATGTCCTTAGTTTTACCATCAGTTCAAGCCCGAGAGGAGAACAGAGTTGTGTGACAGGTTCTGTGATGATGCTCGTATGTGTTTGCACACAAGCCGCGATTAAGAAAGCTGACTCCACTGTGATGTGACCCTGTCTCTCTCTGACACACGTGCGCACGCACACACACACACATGACGCGCAAAATTCTGCATTTGAACAGTCAACAGCAAATACTTAAACTAATAACAAAACATACTTACAGTCGCTGATTCAGAAGTGCCAGATTGTCATAGCAAAGTCAGAATTACCTCCTCTCCTAGGTTCACAAACCTGTCGTCCAAAAAATGTGTTGCTTTTCTGTTGTAAGTAATCTTAATGATTCCTAAATGCATCTACTTTCGGAAGGTCAAATAAAGTGCCTTTGCTTTCACCTAGAAACACACAGCTTCTCCCTGTCACGGCTGCATCAATACTACTGCGGTTACTGAAACCAAACCTTCTTTCCTCGCACGAACATTTGAGCGGCGTTACGCAAATATTTCCACATCGTGACGTAGACATGTGGGGGCGTGTTTTAATGAGCCGTTTTAGGGGGGCGTGGCAGAGTCTTAACTTTATAAAGAATATCTCTTTGATTTGAGACTTTAGTCTTTGCAACTTCAGTGATCTTATCTATACACAATCAGCTTGTAACACTCCAAAGAGAAAGGAAAAGTTGAAATCGCATCATATGACCCCTGTAAAGCTGGTTGTAAGTTTCACTCATTTGTCTGTTTCAGATATAAGACAGAAGATGCTAGAGACCATTGTACCCAAGAACGACTCGGACTACATTATGGTGGTTCTGGGAGAACACAGAGGACAGGTACATGGATTCAGTTGCTTGTGTAGTAAGCATGGCTCTGTGCCAAACCCTCAGGGGCCACCTACTTAGACAGCATTTTAGGCATTATAAACACACTCCTGACATCAAGCTGTTACACACAGAACAATGTTGAATACCCAGTGTTATTATTGTTAACTAAAACTATTAATTTTCATTTTTAATTGAATTAAAGCTAAAATAAAATATAAATATTAGATGAGAAACTTAACGGGGGAAAAAATGTTAGTTGCAATGACAACTAAGTGAAATAATTTAAGTACAAAAAAAAGACTAAAACTGAAATAAAAATAAAGCTAAATAGAGAAAGGAAAATTACTTTTAAAATGAGAACAACAGAAAAAAGCTAATTCAGAGTATTAATAAATACTAGAATAACCCTGCTTATTCCTCAATTGGGCAAAGTAGGGCAGCATGACATTTCCACATTTAATCCAGAGATCATGCAATCCCAGAATGCACTGCAGAATACAAGATGGTGAATAAACATTTTATTCACTACTAAAAATAGATCCACCTAATTAAAATGAAATATTTGTGTGTACCATGTATGTATCACCTTAGAGTGTCAAGTCGTTATCTTTGTATCTTATGTTACCATACCTTAGAAAGTAGCTGCCTATGTAGACGGCAAGGAAGTGCACTAGGGTTTGGAACAGAGCCCTTAAGTTATTTTTTATTAATTTTGATATGTATTTGTGGTCCACACATTTTTCACTCCTATAATCGTCTATAATATTTTATTCATCCATATGGAAAGTAGTGTTTCTGTAGAATCATAATGCATATGCTATCCTGCAGGTGGGCCGCATCCTGAAGCGAGACCGAGAGAAGTGTCGAGCTATGGTTCAGCTGGACCGGTACGAGGAGCAGCTGTTCACTCTCGAATATGACGCCATCTGTCATTATGTGGGCGAAACAGAACACTGAGAGGCCAAATGGATGATACGACACACCCTTCATCATCCCAGTCTTATTCTGGCAGCAACATGAGTTGTGATTGGCTGCTTTTTCCCTACATTGACCAACATATCAGATATATCACATTTTCTAATACAAGCAAGACTTACTTTATTTTACTAGTTGCGGTGTTGTATTTTAAATGCAAGTTTAGACCCAAATGCAGAGTTATACTTGGACACAACTGTTGTTGCACTGTGACGGTGGCGTATCTGTATAATTGGATGATCTTAAAGCAACATAATATCCTGCTAGCAAGAGTCTGTTATGTTGCCAAATGAAAAAATTGCCACGTTTCTCTGTATAGTGATAATGAACATTTACACAGGTCATCGGTTCAGAAGCATCAGTGTTGGAGTGTCTGCTGCCGATCAGGGAAATTACATTTCAACCCAATGTAATCAGGAATAAAACATCTCACTGCCAGTTAATTAGAATCAGAACACTTTTGAAACCCTGCTCTGGTTTCTTAGTCCAATAAAGATCTCAATTTGTTGTTCATGTACAAAGTTATACACAAGCCACCTAGAATTTCCACTCATGTTATCCTTTTATAATAAAATGTTTAAATTCCTTCAATATGCCTTTGAATCATCACTCTACTTGTCTTTAGAAATCTTACTGCATCATCCGATACATTAGTTTTTAAGACCTCTAAATGATCAACACTTTGCTGAAAACCTGTTTTACTATACAACTGTCATCAGAAATATTAATTTTTTTACTTGTAAACAACTTTCATATTGCTGATATTAATATTTCAAGACGAACACTTACTGGACTTGGTTTACTTGATTATCCATTCATAATTTTTTGGAAAAATGTTAAAATCTGGGTATCAAATATAATCTGATGGCGAAGGTCGTGTCATCTCAACATGGTGAAACACTGAGGCGGCAACTGGCTTCATGTATAATATATATATATATTTTTTAACTATTAAGTACTGTGTGAGTGCGGCCTTTCAGATGATTCTTTACAAAAAAATTATTCTTTAATTTGTAAAATATTTTAAATTAACACCAAACCACTGAATGCACCTTTAAACAAAATGTTTATTTTGCAGGGAACATTCCTATTGCAAGTAAAATGGCAATTGTTTATAAAATGTATAACACAACACATGATATATTTACAAATGAATCTATGTCCCAAATGTAAGAAAAGATATCATAAAAGCCTTTTAAAAATCATAAAGGCTTTACAGACACACTATTCCTGCTCAGTCGTCGTCGTCATCATCATCATCCTCTTCCAAGCGTCTTGTGTTCTCAGCGTTCGCTCTCAGGACGGCTCCGGGACTGGGGTACGGCCTCTGCTGGAACAGGGGTCCTGCTGCTGTGGTGTCCGCTCCAGTCTTTGCCTCATTGCGTTTGGGGAGACCAGTGGACCATGAGCCCCTAAAAGCAGCAGCACCACATATTGATCACGTTCTTTATTACAGAAACTACCTCTTTTATAAGCTCATGTACACACAAGTTTAGTGCATTGCATTGTGGTCTCTCTAAACATTTTGGCAAATTTTGTAGGTATCCAATGTAGGGCACCATTAGTCACCATTTCATTTGATTAACCTATTGTCCGATACACACAGAAACTCAAATTCTCTTTTACAACTCATCAATCTAAAAGTTCAGTTTAACTTGAAGACATCATGACAATGTTCTAAAAGAGTAATAAAATATTGTTCAAAGTAATAACAATAAAAATATAGTTTATTAATATAATTTATTTTATAGGTTATTTTTCATCATGTTTAATTTAAAAAGGCCCTACAAATGCACACAGAAAAAAAGCAGTTTGCATAGTATAGTGCCTATAAAAACTGTTCATACCCCTTCATTTTTTTCACGTTTTATGTTGCAGTCTTATGATAAACTGCTTTAAATGACTTTTTTCTACAGTCATCTACACTCCATACATCATAATGACAAAGCAAAAACAGAATTGTCACGTCTTCAAACATTTTTTAAAAACAAAAAAAACATGCTGAAATAAGTACATTGCATAAGTATTCATACCCTTAACTTAGTACTTAGCGGAGACACCTTTACACCCTCAAGTTTTTGGGTATGATGTGACAAGCTTTGCTCATCAGCATTTGACAATTATTTGCCATTCTGCTCCTCCTCTCTTCACCTCTCAAGCTCTGTCAGATGGGGGCAGACGCACATTTTCAGGTTTCTCTAGAAATATTTGACTGGGTTCAAGCCCAGGCTGTGGCTGGGCCACTCAAGGACATTCACAGAGTTGTTTATAAGCCACTCTTGCTGTGTGTGTAGGTCCATTGTCCTGTTGGAGGGTGAACCTTCTGTCCAGTCTGAAGTTCTTACTCTGAATAGTTCCTCGGTCCCTGCTGCTGAAAAACAGCCCCACAGCATGAGGCTGCTACCAGCACACTTTACTTTTGGGATGGTACTCTGCAGGTGATGAGCAGAACTGGTTTCCTTCAAACATGATGCTTGGAATTGAGGTTCATCAAACCAGAGAATCTTGTTTCTCAGAGTCTGAGGGTCCTTTAAATGCTTTTTTTTTTTGGCAAATTCCAAGTGTGTTTTTGTGTGTCTTCACTGAGCAGAGGATTGAGTTTGGCCACACCGCCATAAAGCCCAGATCAGTGGACTGTTGCAGTGAGGTTTGTCCTTCTGTAGATTTCTCCTATATCTCCACATATGATCATGGAGCTCAACTAGAGTGACCATCAGGTTCTTGGTCACCACTCTAACCAAAGCCCTTCTCAATCAGTTGCTCAGTTTGTCCAGGAGGCCAGCTCTAGGAAGAGTCCTGGTTGTTTCAAACTTCTTCCATTAAGGGTAACAGAGACTACATGCTTCTGTGACCCTTCAATGAAGCAGAATTTTTTTCTGAACTCTTCCCCAGATGTGTGGCTTGACGCAATCCTGTTCCGGAGCTCTACAGGCAGTCCTTTTTATTTTTACCTCAGGGCTTGGTTTCTGCTCTGATATGCATTTTCAGCCATTACAACTTTTATTAAGATGCGTGTGCCTTTCCAAATCATACCCATTCAATTGAATTTGCCACAGGTTAACTTCACTCGAAGTGTAGTAACATCTACAAGCAAAATGAATCCTCCGGAGTTAAATTTGAAAAGATGTTAAAAACCTGTTTTGTTTTTTGCTTTGCCATGGTGTATATAGAGTGTAGATTGATGTAGGGGAAAAAGTAATTTAAAGCAGTTTAACATAAGGCAGCAACATAAAATGTGAAAAAAAGAAGGGGTATGACTATTTTTTATAGGCATTGTATATACTGCAAAGATATAGTATGTGGCAGTAGTAAGAATAGTGTGCTCTTATAGAAGTACAAACACAGCCATAGTGCTTATAGTAAACTAGCTGGTCATTACCTTGGAGCATCTGAATAGGCGCTGGGATCCATGGGATCCATTTCCTCCTGCTGCTGTTTTCTACCTCCTCCTAGTCCTCCTAAAACAGTTCACGTTTATTAAGGCAATATATTTAATTATTACTAAAGTGTTTTATGAGACAGATGATGCATAAATGACCTCTCTTTGATTTGCTATATGGTGCACTGTCTTCTCTCCGCATCCGCCTGTCACGGTCCCTGTCTCTGTCCCGGTCCCTATCCCGGTCTCTATCTCTGTCCCGTCCTTCCTCCCTGTCTCTGTCCCGCTCCCGATCGCGCTCTCTGTCCCTCTCTCGATCCCGGTCTCTCTCTGCCTTCTCGTAGTGGCCGTCCCCTTTATCATGTCCAGTCTCACCTGGGAAGTAAAACAAGCAGATGCAGCATGTGTCTAAACAGCATTACTTACAGAAGCAGAAAAATCTGTGCATACTTCTGTTTTATGCCCATATATTACCTTTCTGCTTCTTAGCAGCTTTGGAGATGACAGCAGTGGGGTCGTTGGGGGACAACCAGGACACTAAATCTGTCTCTACATTCCAGTAGTAAGGAAGTCCACTAAAGACACGACAAAAGAATAATTATTTATAAGCAATAACCAAAACAGTTTCAATGTGGAGTTATGGTCCTGTTTCATGGTTTAAACATGGTATTATATGGGAAATATAATAATTTATGGACTGCTTACCAAGCGAGGTCAAAAACTTTGTACCAATTCGTTGGTAAATTTTCAAGCCTGGTAGCTTCATAATCAACGTTGTTATCATCATAATCTTCAGCGATGATCTCCTCTTCTGCCTCTGAGGATGATGATGATGATGAAGATGAGAGACAATATAAATGAGAGCATGAACTCTAAATTTAATATGTTTTATGGATCATCCAGTAAGATAAATATGCATGCTGTATGTTACCGCGGTCGGACTGTTTGACGATCCCTCTCTTAGCGAGGCGTGCGAGTAAAGCTGGAGGCAGCGGCATCTGAAGAGAGAGAGAAGACCATCACAGATAATCTCAGAGAGATATCGAGACACGAGTAAACTCTCTCTGTCTGAAACTGCGCTCACAGGAGGCTGCTTTCGTATGCAAATAACGGACAGGATATTACACATGAGATTTTATTAAGAAATAAATTAAGACGACTGCATGCTTTACCTTTATGATGTCCAAAAGTTTAGTTATGTGGTTTCATTGAAAGAGACAAACAAGCGATGGCGCACAACAATGACGTAGCAAAACCGTGTAGTGACGTCATGTAATGGCGACGCTTATCTGAAATTAGATTATTTTCCAGGAAATACACAATACGGTGTTTTAACGTGTTTAGAAATAATATAAACCTAATATTACATAATACAATTTTTTTTACAGTCTATGGTAATACTACGTTTTAAAAAAAAAATATTCAACGGCAGATGGCGACAAAAATGCCCTAAACTTCATTTTTATGCAGTAATTCTTATGATCTTGAAGATGATGCTTTTTTTAATAGTCAGATGATAAATTGACACTCAGAGATGCAAACAGGTAAGAGGGAAAAAGGTGAGAACATTATGCGCATCGGGGGCATGTTCCACAGAATTCATTTTAAAGATATTTGCTTTACATGCTCAATTGTAGTTACTTTTTAAAATATTTTTTATTACCTTATATGTCCAAAACTGTACATTTTCACTCACACACACACACAGACTTGTTTCACTATCCTTGTGGGGACTCTCATAGGCGTAATGGTTTTATGCAGGCTATTAAAGACAATATTGGCTGATTAAATGGCAATGCTGACCTAAAGTGCTAAATGTTTGCCCTCTCTCTCTCTTCACCGTTCACACATTTTAGACCTCTAACACATAAAATATTACCTTTTTTAGACGTAGCTTTTGAAGTAAAGAGTAAAGAAAATACTATATAAAACTTACTGAAACAACCAGGGGCCAGTTGCATGAACTTAGCCACCGACTCTGTCTTAAGAAGTAGTTTGACCAACTAGCAGCTGCTTTACTTTTCCAAAAATCTACCTTTTCATAACTGAATTTAAAACATAACCAGTCTTGAAGAAAAAAATTAGATGACTAACTTTTTAAGACTAGTCTAAAGAGTTTATGCAACCGGCCCCAGTTATTTACCCTTGTAAGACCCCTCCAGCCTCATAAAAACACTTTCTCATTGGATCTAAGCAAATCTCACAGGTGACCTATTTTGAGCTCAAAAAAGTGAGTTGTCACTGAAAGGTGAGGAGTTTGCATCTATGGACACTTTAAAGGTCACACTATTCATTTAGTATTTTCTTGAGTGGCTGCGCAAATCCTTTGCTGATGTTAACCAAGTATTAGAACAACTTCTGCCGTTTTATAGACAATATTTGCACTAAGCAGGTTGTGCCTTTCTCTACTGTATTAGTGTCTTAAATCTTTGTTCCATGTCTCAATAAAAGTATCAGATCTGTCTATTATTATAGATTTCCAGCAGACAGTGCTTCTCAGTAAATAATAAACCACCTATTTTCTGTTGAGAACTATGTTTCTGGTTCCTGGACTTTAAAGCTAAAACTATTGGAGAAATTGCTTCAGAATTATAAAATTAAGGGTACATGTGATGACATTTTATCTACGTACTGTCTAGAAGTGCATCAAAAGTGTAGACTTTCTCTTGAGGACTATGCATAGAGAAATCCAAATAAGCATCATTTAACCTTTTTAGGTACATATATGAGGCTATTAATGTTTAAATAATTTTTCAGAAACACAAGGTTCATTGTTCAATGTAACACTACATGAGGGAAAAGAAAATAATGTTTCCATACAAAAGAGGGAGCTTTATTAACGAAGAACACAACAACAGAAACAAGTCTTTGTTGGACAGTCTACAGGAACAAGTGTCATATGTTGATAGGTGAGTGTTTAATGGCTGATATTCATCTCATTGTCCTCATCATCCTCTGTGGAAAAAGAGGAGAAGCAGACTGGCTCACACTCCAAGGTGCGCAGGTTCACAAGACAAGCCGTCTGTGTGCTGCTGAACTCTGGGATTGCTACTAGGAGAACATCTTGTCCTTCAGGTCCTGAGATGAAAAGCAAGACAAAAATTACCATACAAATAAATACTGCTAATGTATGGCCACACTGTTAAAACAGTGCTGCTTTTTATATTATTAAATAGTCTTCTATTCACCTGTGACTTGTTTACATTGGTAGCTTGGTGCATTTCCACTGAAGTACACATGAGGGCACTCTTCCATAATAAAGGGGTCTTTCTGATAGAACGGGTAACAACCTAATGGGTCAACAAAACAAGTCAGAACAATCTAGCATTTTCAGATTGCTTTGTAAAAAAATTGTAATACAATGAGATATTACAAAATAAACAGAGAAAGCAGTCTGTCCAGACCTAGTGTGTCTGGAGCTGTGGGAGCCAGGTGGCGGAGTCTCAGTGTGCTTTCCAATATTTCCAGATGATCATCCATGCTGCTGTACTTCACAATATCACTGATATTCTGTCCTGCTGTGCCCAAGAACCTGACACCATAAGACATTCACTGTCAAGAGCTGCTCACCACATCATTCCACTGATAGAGGATAAAAACACAGGTGCTTACTCACCGGACACCATCTACGATAGCTTGGTAGGGGTTGCTGACCAGCTGCAGGGTGGGGAAGGGCACAGACAGAGGGAACATGCAGCGGTGCAGCGGCTGCTGGGGTAGAGTGTAGTTTGTTGGGTCATACTGTCCAGGCATGACATCTACAGGTACAGAGGCCTATAGTGGACAAAACACACATTGCAGGTGTGTGTGTAAAAAGACCTTCATTATGCATTTAGCAGCATGACAAACCTAACTCACCATGAGATCAGAAAACAACTATTAACTATGGGACCTGGAAGCTTGATGTACTGAATAAATGTCCCAAATAATGCCCTCAACTCTTTTGGTCTCTCACCAAAGTCCACACTTTGGGCTGAAAACACTCACCACTAGCTGCATCAGAAGCTCATCCAGCAGTCTGATAGCCTCCACACTCCCAGCCTGAGTCTTCTTAGTCAGGTACTTTGCCTTCAGATGGAAAAGAGTTTAATTTACAAGATTAATTCACTATATGTTATAGAATTCTGCTTAAAATGTAAGACAGTGCTGCTTAAAAATTGAGTCCTATTTGACACCTTGGTTGTTGAGTCTTTGTCCTGAGTGCTTTGACTCAGCAGGTTTCCAGCTAGTATGACTCTAGAGATGGATGCTGCTCCGCTCTGCTCTCCCTGATCTCCAAGCTGACCAGTTACCATATCCACCAAAAGCTGCAATCCCATCATGCTGTCTGCTTTGCTGCCGTTCAACCCCAGGCCAGAGGCAAAAAGCACAAACCTGTGCAACCAGTAAAACAGCAAAGGTTAAAGGTCAAAGTGAGTTATGTTGATTCTACACTGTCACACTGAAATCAGTCAGGAAAAGCATAATAAAGATGGTATAAGTACTAAATAACCTTTAAACATCCTTCTGAATGTATTTACCCTGCTTACAAAAACATGATTATAGTCAAGAATCCACTTGTGATAACCGGACATGTGCAACTTCAACACCAGGGATGCATGATATATCCAATTCAGCTTGGTAGTCAGCCAATACATATATATTAATTTCGGCATGCAATGGAAATTGAGAATGTCTTTTCTTCTCTATTATGTCTTATATATGTCTGTCATAATAAAATGTATAAAAGATTTCCAAAAACAAAGTGCACTGATAAATCCTTTATAATAAACAATGCAATATCTAAAAAAATAAATAAAGCTGTGGTGAGTGGGGCGGGGCCGAGAGCCGTGGGAACGGAGCGAGGCCGGTGGAGTTAATGATAATGAGCGACACCTGCGACACTCACCGGTCTCGAGTCCCACGGAGGAGCTCCGGAAGGATAAAAGGAGGAGTGACGACAGTGGAAGACGAGAGAGGACCAGGCCTGGATATTATTTTGTGTTTTGTGTGCGGCAGTCGTCCGTGAGGGGCTGCCGCTCTACTTTTACGTTTGTTTATTTTGATTATTAAATCCTTAAATGTTTGCCGGTTCCCGCCTCCTTCTTCCCGAATCTACGAACTTTGTTACAAAAGCAATTGTCAATTTTGATTTCATGGCTACTTTATATTATTTAATATATTTTTGTATTCTTATTTCCCTCTTATTTACCTTTGCCATCATGGAACACTCACTTAAAAATGTTTTTAACATTAAGTGGGAAGTGGGGAAGTCGTGGCCTAATGGTTAGAGAGTCGGACTCGTAATCGAAAGGTTGCGGGTTCGAGTCCCCGGCCGGCAGGGATTGTAGGTGGGGGGGGGGGTGAATGTACAGCGCTCTCTCCACCCTCAATACCACGACTGAGGTGCCCTTGAGCAAGGCACCGAACCCCCAATTGCTCCCCGGGCGCCGCAGCATGGCTGCCCACTGCTCCGGGTGTGTGTTCACGGTGTGTGTGTGTGTGCATTTGTTCACTACTCACTGCTGTGTGTGTGCACTTGGATGGGTTAAACGCAGAGCACCAATTTCGAGTATGGGGTCACCATACTTGACAATACGTTACGACTTAATTAAATAACACTATTAAATGTAATTTTTACTAAATCCAAAATTAATATCTATTTCACAGCACATTCTAATGTTATGATTTCCAAATTTTCTTTTTCATTCTTTTTTTTTGTGGATTATTTTATTTATATAGACAAAATAATACCTTAATTGTAATACTCATTATTAGTTAACACCCATAACAATTATCAGCATATGTATTGGCCAGATTTTTAATACTGTTGCATCCCTATCAGTATGTCTAAACAATCTTGGGATGTCTGAATCTCTGGTCATGTCAGGTGTGTTTCTGTACCTGTCTGAGCTGAGAGGCTGTCTGGGTGTCTGTGGAGGAATGTCGGCCATGCAGAAGTCTTCAACGGTGAATTTCCCATCATTCTTCTCTGCACCCATGATGGCTATTACACTACCTGAAAACACAGTTTCACAACAAAGCATTACGATTGAGAAGCATGAGAAGATTGAGACAAATCAGTCTTGCTAAATGCTGAAAAATATTCCCTAACTTTCCCGTATCTCACCTGTTACAAACTTGGGTGTATCGATGTTCCCTTCCAGTTTAATCCTCTGCAGCTCATCCTCCAAAATGAGCTCATCTGATTGACTGATGTATTTGGCACGAGGTGGTTGAGGCAACAGATTGTGCTGAAGAGAGAAACGAAATGTTAAAAGAAGGGAAGAGAGAGAGAGAACACAAAGCTGAAGTTTGTAACATCTGGTGGTTTTACCTCCTCGCTGATCTCCTTCAGGATGGAGGGCTGCAGCTCCATGCTTTTGAATAACGTGCCCACTATTACACACTGTTCACCCATCTGCAGGTCACACAGCTTCCTGATGGGCACCACACCGCCTGCCACACAGACACTCATGTTCACAAGTGCTTCAGGCAGAACACAACAGCAACACAAGCCTCTCAGAGACTACAGATGTTTCTCACCCCACTTCTGCGCGGCTCTGTCTGTGAGGATGTCTCTCATCTGCATGAGTCTGGTGGAGTAGATGTGCGCGTACTGCCGGCTGAAGCTGCGCTCGCCGAGGCGGAATCTCTCCGAGCAGCCGCTGTATGAGAGCTGCTGGCGGTCAAACACCGGCTCCTCCGAGCCTGGAGCAGACAATAGCGTCTCCTTCGGCACGATCACGTCTGAGAACATGACTGAAGGCACGCTTCTGGACCGCAAATTATCAACTAAACTATTTTATGCATATAAAATAGAAATGCAATATAGGAATTTATAGAGTCATTTATAGCGCATTTTTCTGTATGCTAACAGCTGAGTTGCTTTACTTTCTTCTTACCTAATTTTTATTCGATATGTTGTTTTTCTAAAATATAGCGTTAATCTAGTTTGTTTCGATGATAAAGCAACCTAAATAAAATCTGGTCGAGCTACTTTGTATTGATTTTGGTATCTCCCGCTAAATGCGTCACCTATGACCTCTACGAAAATGTGACGCGAGTTCCGCTAAAGACACGATTTCAAAATAAAAGCCTCCAGCAACGGAATGTGCTCTTGTTTTTACGCAAGGGGCTATAATGATGTATTATTTACATTATAAATAGTCTGAACTAATAATAGCCCTATCGTTTTATCAATGCCGACCACAACTGAAACACAGTAATATGAAAAATAAATAATGCCAATATTTGTGAAGGAAAAAAAAGACAATATGGCTAATAACATTTCTTATTGAATTTTATTAGGTACGTTTTCCTTAGAGACAAGTATTTATTATGCATCTGACAAAATGCAATGTTTCAAAGCTTAACTTGAGATTTGCAAATATTTAACACCATCACCTCAGTGAAAAGTGAAACTAAAAATACTGCAGTTTGCAAGGAGACTACAATATTAAATGTCTTATTTAAATCACTCATACACTGAATGTTTAAACACATTGGTAAGATAATCACAAGACACTGATTACTACGAACTTCAGTTTTCTAGTTCTGTGAAGTGTACAAATGTAGCAGGGTTATAAGCACGGTAAATGTTGAGGATTCAGTGGAGATGATGAATATGAGCGATCTACTTCTTCCTTCCTCCTCTTTCCTTGAGAGCCAGATGAATGACGGATCCATTGTTCATGTTATAATACGCCAGAGAGTTGGAATCTTTGATGAAAATACCCTGGAGAATCAAACACACATGAGATCTCAGTTTTCAAAGCAAGTACTTTTATATTTAATAACATCATAGGATGCCTTGCTCTTTTAAGTATTCACAGTTTAAATAACCATCTCGTCATTCCACTGAAATAATTCACCTCATACTGCAGCTTCTGTTTTCCAGCCGGCATACCAGTGGCTTCATGGATCTTAACCTTGATGACAGACACCTGAGGCACAATATGGCATTTGATTAGCTCACATTTTCATGAATTCTATACATATTTTGAATAATCCTAAAGATTAGTAGTTAAAATATGTACAAATGGTGCATACAGATACTGGACAGGCAAAGTCTTTACCTGGTCTGTGAGAGGCAGGTTGAAGTTCAGCACTTGGCCACTCAGTTTCCATTCGGTCTTGTCCTGCATGTTGGGCACCTGGACCTTGACTGCAACAGGTCCCTAAAAGAGAGCAAAGGTTGAATTAAAATGAACAACAAATGACTCATGTAATAACAGTAAAAAAAAAAACAATACTTGAAGTGCACTCGAACCACTTTGTTGCAACAGCATTGTACCTTGTTCCTGCGCAGAAAGTCCTCTTCTGGAATCAGGTTGTCCTCTGTCTTCATTTTCTTGCTGGAAGGCTCGTCATCGTGAGGAGGTGGAGGATGAGCAGGAGGCATGGGGGCGGAAACAGTGCTGGGAGGTTGAGGCATAGGAGGAGCAGGTACAAACGCTGAAAAACAAAAAATAATTGATTAAATAGAACATTTATTATACATAAAACTAATAGAATTATTAAATTGTTATTTAATTATTAAAAAATTTTTATTTTTTAGTTAAAATCCTTATATAATAAAAAGGTTTATTAAATATAACAATAATCATCAATAGAATATAAGTTATTATTATTTAAACTAGTAATATAATTATTACAACTTTAATAAACAACATCGAAAAGTCTGTTGACTAAATATTTATTAAAATGTGTACCAACTAGCTATGTAACAGATCTATTATCCCAAAGACTCACCAGCAGGAACCACCATGGGTGGAGGTCTGGGTGCCATAATATGGGGACCAGAGGGCGGCATGGGCACTACATTGATCCGTGGGGCATGCAGCATGGGTGGCATGGGGGCCAGAACTTGCCCAGGGGCCAGGCGCACCACAGGAGCCATTGGAGGTCTGGGTATGACAGGAACAGCAGGGAGCAATGTGGTCCGCACTGGAGGTGCCATCTGGAATATACACAAGAACTCTTAGTCAGAAGAACTAGCACTTCTATCTTTGTGTTTGACTCAATCAAGCTGATTTTTCAAAACTCCTGAATGCAGAAACCGATTGAAACTCACAGCAGGTGCAGAGCTGACTGGTGGGCTGGGTTTGGGTAAGCTGGGGACTACTGATGGCAAGGGCGGCTGAGGAATCTCGTTGGGCTTACTGGGGCCGATCTTCTCCTTGGTGTCGTCCTCCTGTACCAGACCTTTAGCTTTGTGGATGGCCTCAATCTGCTCCTGCAGGGTGATGTTAGCCTGAGCCGCCTGCTGGGTACGAGCCATACTGCCAGAGTGACCGTCCCATGTGACCTGCAGAGAAAAGAGGACGGTGTGTTAGACGAACACTACGTCCTTCTGGTATTCCTCACTCAGGGGTCACACTTCGTGATCCTCAGTGGTCAAAACACACTGAAGACAATAAGCATAGTATTTTTTTTTATTAATGAATTGAATGCACTATATTTTCAATTATATTTATTCTTTAATATTTTGTATTCTGAGAGGATTGTATGGTACTACACAATATTCATCTTAAAATTATACAAAAAGCCCTACATTAAATAATTCCTATATATGAATATATTTACTTATTTTTACTTACACTCACACACATATATAATTTTTTCAATTTTTGATTATGAAGTGTGACTTTTTTTTAAGACCATTTAGTCCTTTCTAACTGTTCATAAAGCAAGTGCCACAAAAGTCACCAAGTTTCACACCATTACAATGAAATACAAAATGTTTTTGGTCCTGCAGGCTTTTAGAATGTCTCTTAAAACATTTTTCACTCTAGTTTAATTAATTTGTCCACTAATAATGTTGAACAGTGGATATATATATGTATATTAATGCTGTCAAACGATTAATCGTGATTAATCGTATCCAAAATAAAAGTTTGTTTACATAATATATGTATGTGTGCTGTATATTTATTATGTTTATATAAATACACATACATGCATGTATACATTTCAGAAAAATTTTGTTTATATATTAAATATATTTATAATATAAATAAGAATATATTTATAGGCATGCAAATACATATATTTTCAAAATATATTCTGTATGTGTATTTTTATACAGATATTAAATATACACAGAACACAAATATATATTATGCAAACAAAAACGTTTACTTTGTTTTTAATTGCGATTAATTGTTTGACAGCACTAATATATATATATATATATATATATATATATATATATATATATATATATATATATATATATATATATATATATATATATATATATATATATATATATATATATATATATATATTTTTTTTTTTTTTTTTTTTGTGTGTGTTTCTTACCTTCTCCTCTGGTTTCTGTATCTCCTCCTCTCCGATCTTCTTACCAATGGCCGTTTCTTCCACACCGAAGATATCAGTACGTCTCTCGGCCAGCTGCTTCAGGCTGCTCTCAATGTCCAGGCCAGGAGCATATACCTCCTCCTCGATCTGACGCTCTCGGATGCTGCGGTCACGCTGCTCCAGCCAGCGGGGGTCCAGCAGGCCAATGCGCATGTGCTCCTGCATCTTACTGGCTTGGATCTTCTCACCAGTGATGGGAGAGATGAGGTACTCATCAGGGATGGCCACGGGAGGCAGAGGCTTAGAGGCTGAAAGATGAGATAGAAAGTGAGTGGATGCAATAAAATATGTGCTGTGTTAAAGTGTGTTTTAATAAATGCCCTTACCCTTGGGGTCGTAGTCTTTGCGGATAATAACCTGGTCCGGGGTGGGGGGCAGAGGTGGTGGCAGGGGGTTATCAGGGGGTAGAGGAGCCTTCATGCCATCATCCTCGTCATCAGAGCCCTATTGAGAAAGGAACAACAGATGCTAGTCAGTCAGTGATAGTTAACCCATTTCTACAAACTGCTCATCTATTTTCTTATGTGAACAGGGAACTTGTTAAAGTAAGCATGACTAAATCCCTCCTCGTCTCTTTGGTGTGATCACCCTGATTGTCTCACCTCGTCCATGTCCTGCAGCTGTGTGTCCTGGTCCAGCTGAGCTGCGTGTCTACCCTCCCTGCCCTCTCTCTCATCCTCTTCATCTTCACTCTCTACCTCCATCTCCACCTCCTCACTCTCTCCAAATTTCTCATAGCGCTCCTGGATCAGGATACGAGCACCCAGCTCCTCCGGAGTTGTGGGAGGAGGGAAATTACCTGTAATTTGCATAACAGTTATATAAATTATTGGCATTTATTAATATTAATAATATGAACTTAACCGTAATTAATATGGACAAATATTAAAGTAAATGTTAATAATAATATTTTTATTAGTATAGTACAAAAAAAAAACTACATTATCTTACAATAAAAGTGCGTTTATGTCTATAACTGGCTAATGGAACCAAAGGAATTGACTTTGGGATTTAGGAAATTTCTTGCCATGAAAAATCACGAGCATTCTTCTGATGCAATAGTATGTTTGTGATAATAAACATTCTAAAATTACATAAATTATTAATTACACTCATTAATTATTATATTGCTCACCTTGCTCATTTGGTTGGAAGTCCACAGTCTCCACCACCACAAAGTCATGCCAGTCAATCTGAGCATAAGCCACTCTCTCCTTCTCTCGCTCCTCCTCTTCCTTCTTCCTCTCTCTTTCCTGGAACTTGGCCCACTCCACACGATACCTCACCTAAAATATTGGGGAATGAAGTGATGTATTTGCTTAAAATATGGCATGTAATATATTTAGCCATTTCAGTTCTACTATTTGTTTCACCGAAAGTTCTCTTTATTGGTTTTAAAACACCTGAATCAACATAATACCCCACCGTCATACTAGGCATATCTTATGTAGCATCTTAAGATCAACTATGTTTGATCTGAAAAGGCTGTTATAATTAATTACCTGGTCCAAGACCTCTCGAGGATTCTCTGCTTCCTTCTTCAGCTTCAGCAGAAGACCTTTTGGAGGGATTAAAACCTGCAAGAAGCCAATCATTTAATTGAATTTAATGTCACACTTGAATAACTTGTACATGTAATACTCTTTCCCACAATACTCAGCTCTCTTTAGCCACCTCAGTCTCATTCGTCCTGAGTATTGATGCCGTACCTTTGTATATTGTTCCACAAGTTTTGTAAAGTAGTTGAACAAGCTGTGCTGTGGTCGGAGAAAGTCAAACTGATAGTTCCTCTGCTCCTTCTGCATCAGCTGCGTGAGAAACTGGCGGCCATTTCGGGCGACAAACTGTGCGGTCAGCTTCACCACATCCAGGTCAAAGGCTGAGATGGAGGGAGGGTCTGCAATGAACTCAAACTCAGGTGGAGGCTCCTTAGGGACCACTGTCTCATGGATCACCTGTGCTTGAACCTAAATGACCACAAAAATGTGTAAGTACTGGATAACAGATTTAGATCTGAAAGACTTTAAAATCAGACTGCTAGATTACGGCTTGACTGGTTTTATTTCAATAATGTTAATCACTGACAGGTTCCTGACCTTCTGAGGAAGCTGCTGTGATGATGCTGCTTGCTGTTGCATGACTTTAGGCACAGCTGCAGATGGTTCCTGAGCTTTGCCCTCCTTGAACTCATTGACCTTGTGGCGGTAGTAGGCATGGTAAGGGTCGTTGGGGTTGAGGAAGTTGAATTTTGGATTGTTGATCTCATTCTGTCGAATTCTGGCCTCGAACTCAGGTCCATTCCTGTAAACAAAAAAGTGGTTAAGTAATAGTTTAACAAAGCACAACAAAGACATTTTGCACTGCATTATAGTTGTGATATAATGTCAAACCTGGCCACGAAGCTGGCGGTCTTGTCAACAATATTTCGGACTTCAGGAGGCGGGTAGATGATTCCAACAATGGGCTTTGTGGCTGGAGTCTCTTCCTTCTGGTCCTCGGGCTGTCGATTAAAAAATAATCAATCATAGCTGAGCTATGCAAAAGGAACGTAAGAGAAAAAAATATATTACTTATTATTAAAGTCCTGACCAGACTTAAGCTGTGGTAGAGGAGGTCGATTCATTATCTTACTCAAAACATAATCTACAAGCGTAATACTATGGTCCATTACCATGTTTGTATGTGTATGGAAGGCAAATATGTTAGCAAGTGAATATAAATCAGATGAATCCATCCAGTGATGCCTCTAAAAGAATAGATATCGATAAATGATCGCTTTATACCTTGTTATTAAGCTCCGGCTGCATGATCTGCACAGGCCCAGGCGGCATGACTGCGACACTACAGACTCTTCTCAGGCCCAATCAAACACGCTAACAAATATAAAGTGTTATTATCAGTTTAAGGCGTAATTTGTTGGACAAATGACACCGTGAAGCTCTGAAAATGACTTAAGTAATACAATTTCTATAACAGTTTCATACAACTCACTCTTGTTGCGCCAACCGCCACGCAACAGAAAACGACAAACGAAATCATTCACTTCCGGTAACAAGACCAAAGGGGATTGTGGGAGATGTAGTTGAAGAGGAAGGCCTCTACCTACAAGCAACCATGGAAACCTAATGTAAATAGAGCTAATGCACATGTTCTCGCTTCGATAACTATTACAAAGTATTAAAGAACAAAAGTAGTTTTGGACAGTAAAACAATGACTCATCTGTTAGGTCGTCAGGACTGTATCGACAGTCTTCGCAGAGATCTTATTGATTTGCAGGGAGCGGTTCTGGATGTGTTTTCTAAGACTGGACCTGTCCGTTTCCCATCATGGAAGTTTCCCGATAAACTATCATGTAATCTGGACTTGGTCAGCCTTTTAGAAGAGTATGATTATGTGGATGGTGATGAAGAGTTCAGTCAGCACTCTCATATAGTCCTGCAAGAGCTGCTGATTGACAGGTAGTCAGTTTGTAGTTTATTGTTTCTTAACTTCACAACAAATGTGTGTCTTTTATATTTATTTATATTGTCAATATTTCATATACATGTAACATAACAATATATATCATAAACATATGATTTTTATATTGATTACACATTAATATTTGTATTATAATTAAGTATTATGAAACTGCTTCTACATGCAATTAAATACATAAACATACAAATATAAATGAATCACTCAGAGTTTTGAAATGTGTTATCTATTTAAATATGCAATTATGTATTATTTTAAGCGTTATATAACGTAACATAAATTAAATGTACCATTTTATTTTGTCAAAGATTAATGCTGCTTCTTCAGAGTTTTATCATTCATGCTGAGCTGTTGCTTGAAAAGCAGAAAGCTTTATCATCTGAACAAAATGAAATCTCTGTTTCCATTGGTCCTGTGGTCAAATGCTACTGGAAGAACCTACTTCAGCTCAGCAGTCAACAAACACGAGAGGTAAGAAGGATGATAAAGACAAAACACACTTGGTAAACGCCTATTAAAATTAGTCTCTTCTTGCAGAGCACCAGTAATGGACAGCAAAGCCAATCCATTACCAGAACAGCAGCAAACACTCCTTCCATTGATACACACAAGACACAGAGCACCTCCATGACCAGCATCCATGAAACCACCACAAATACCCCAGCTTCAACTCCCCACCAAGAGAGAGCATCCACTGCTGGCTCCTGTGTGTCTACTCACACCGTGGGCTGTCAGACAGTAGAGTTGGCCCTGGTGCCCTGTGAGGCCTGTGCTTGTGTTCAGGCGGTTATGAAGGAGAGCAGGGATGCTCTAGTGTCTCTGTGCCAGTCTCTGGGTTTGCCTTGCTCCATGCAGGGCTTCCTGGAAGCTGTGGAGGAAACGCAGCAGCTGGGTCGCTTGTCTGCATGTGACATTTCCCAATGGGCAAGTGAGCAGCGTTGAGATATGAGCCGCGTTGGAAAACATGTCCTGGAGGTGAGGGGTTGTGTCCACCCATCATAAAGCATGAGAAAATATAATATTTTGTTTGGCTGTTCACACTTTTGTGAGTTTATTTAGATTTTTTCCTCATTTGATTTTCATGACTGTTCTTTTTCATTTGGAGGTGAGAGAAACTGTTGAGCCTGTGAAAAAGAAGCTGAAACAGACAGAGATGGAGCGAGAGAAGCTGAGAAAACAGCTGTCAGAGATGGTCAAAAGAGAAAAGGAGGAGAGGAGGAAGATGGAGGAGGAGTGGGAGCGCAGAATTCAGGAGGTGAAATCCAAGGGAGAGGAAGCAGTAAGGAGGTTAAAAGAGGAGAAGGAGGATTTAAAGAGAGGTGAGAGTTTCTTTAAAAGACTTTAACTCATATGAAAAAAGTCTTATGTAATAGTTAAACAATATAAAGTAATAATAATTTTCATTCACAGGCGTGACATTGTTAGAGGACCGAAATTCTGAACTCATGGCAGAACTGGATTTGCAAACAGAAGCAAAACAGAGTCTTGGTAAGTAGGACATCATCAAATATTGGCCACCAGAATGAACTGGAAAAGCTTTGATCGGAGCAGTAGTATAAAATCCCATAAATGTTCATATAAAATGATCAATGCAATAATCAATCTTTCTCATAGCAATTAGTAAAGATATTAAATAAATTAGATCAATGGTTTACATATTTGATGTCAATGACCCTGAAATATGATGACCACTTTGGAAGTAATTTAGGTTTGAAATATAAAGAGCAATTTATACTGTGCTAGAAAAATACAAGGACAAAAGTCCTTGTTTTGTACCCACAATTAAAGTAATTCAAATGGATTGCTTCTCAAAATAAATATTTCAGAGCAGGTTTATTAATCTAATAGTGCCTTCCAGTGAGCACGTAGAAACTCAAACACTAATACAAACTGTTATTAAACATTATAAATAGCATAAGGAAGGATTTAATTATTTTAAAAAAATTATTGAAAGATTTGGTCGATTTTATTATTTTATTTTATTGGTCGATCTCTTGATTTCTTTAGAAAGTAAACAGTACATTCAATAAATGTGTTTAAAACATATGAATTTAAACATATTTAATAGCTTAGGTAACACAGTTCTAATAAATACTTTTCTTGAATATTTTTGAATACTTTACAAATTTTCTGAGAGAACTCCATGTTTGGTCCCCTGTGGATCTCTTGACCCCAGTTTGCAAACCCCTAAATTATAGAATGTAGCAAAGGCCTACAGGAATGGTTTTGGGATAACAAGAAATAGCTTTTTTGTTGTATAGAATTTGAGAGGGCTACACTACAGGAGGAGGTTCATCGTCTACATTCACTGGAGAACATGTTAAGAGAGGTAGAGGAGAGCAGGCAAAACCTGGAGAAGGAGCTCAGAAGTACACAGACAAAGAGAGCGCCAAGAACCACAGTGTGCAACGCCAACATGAGGTGTGTGTTTATTTCCATAACATGATGTATTTACAAGTAACACAGGATATCCAATGAGAAAAACAATGACGAGACATGATTTTATTTAATTAGAATGTGAAACGTTCATTTTGTGCGCAGGCGCTTCAAGTGAAACAGGCGGCTGTGCGTAAGCATCTGGATGTGCTGGTGCAGCAGACTGAAGATCTGCATAACAGTCTGGAAGAATGTGAGGATGAAAAAGCTGATCTTGTCAACAGACTCACACAGATCATTCAAGAAAAAGATGCACTTCAGGAGCAACTCACACAGCAGGAGGTGAATATTTAGTATGACTGAGTCAGCCTGACTACATTAGGTCACACCAATAAAAGTAAACCTGCGAGTTTCTTTCTCTGCAGTCCCAGTGTAGTTTGCTGAGTACTGAGAAACAGAAAAGGCAGACACAGATCACAGAACTGGAGGAGAGAATATCTCGACTGAAAGAGATGCTAGAAGAAGCCACCCAGAGAGAGAGGATACTGGTGGCCTTTCCTGAGATCAATCCACAAGCAGCACCTCAGAGTGAGAAACACACACACACACACACACACACGTTTACTTAGCTATCTAAATGGGGACATTCTTTAGGCGTAATGGTTTTTATACTGTACAAACCGTATATTCTATCGCTCTACACCTTAACCTACCCCTTACAGAAAACTTTCTGCATTATTTTTATACCAGTTTTACAAATGAGGACATTCCCAAAGGGAGGTTTTTAAAGATTTTGTCAGGTTTAGCTCACTTCCGGGTACAAATTTATCCCCAAACTATGGTTAATGAGGCACACACACACACACACATACAAAACCATATAGGATGGTGCCTACTCATGCCACTAGAGTTGGAAAGCGGCTTCTTCTACAGAACCAGTTCCAGTAAAACCAGTGGATATTTATACAGTGTAAATAATGGTAGATGCTGTTTGCACAAGTGTTAACAGCAACAGTAGGTTCTCGCTTACACGGGCAAATAGTGCTAAATGTTACTCACAAAGTGTAAATACAAGTATGCTATTTGTACTAAAGGTAAATATCTGAACTGTGTGGTGGAGTAAGTGAAAATAGCATTCAGTTCTGTTAATTGATCGTAAGTGCATCCTTCTGTATAGACTGTATATTCTGACATTGTCTGTATTTGGAACAGCAAGTATGAGTAAGAGTAGTATGCTAGTGGGCAGGCACTAATCTACTTTAGACTTTTCAACAGCACTGCTACTGAATCTACAGCACAACACATACATCAGCCAGTGAGGTTTGATTTACGAACAAATGACTCTTGTGTACTTTATCCTTTTAAGTGCACAGACATGCAGTGTGTCCAGTGTAGTTACCTGAAAGAAGAACTCTATGAGCCAGATGTGTAGTCAATCAAAAACATCAGCGCAACTATTTCCCAATGTATGATTCTTAACAAGTCAGTCCTTTTATAGTGAATCAAAACATACAGCGTGACCAATGTAGTGTGATTCATGAATGTACTGTGCGACTCTTGAGTTGGATCTTTTCAGTGAATCAAATCTGGATTGATTCTCTAACGAACCATTCTTATGAGATATCCTTTTCCAGTGAATTAAACGTACAGCTTAGAACTTATTTTAAGTTGTGCATAAGGACTTAAATCAGTGTATTTTTGTCAGAAGTATTTTTAAAAATGTTGTTATTAAAAAATAAGTAATTATTATCTTACTGGATTCCATTTATGTTGCCTCTCTCAAAAGACTGTAAAACCTCATTTGAAAGTCTGTACAAACAAGTACCTTTTGGAAAAAGGAAATTAAATTGTTACATTTCTTGTGATTTCCTCCCCTACCTGTCATTTATAACCAGTTGTCTTTGTGTGTCACAGCTACAGGTGATGTGATGTGTGATATGGAGCAGCAGCTCAAGGCAAATTCAGTGAGGATCAGGATTCTGCAGCAGGAGAACATCACCCTGAGTAACAGTCTAGCCAGACTCAAGGACAGTGGGGAGAAACAAAGATCTTCAGACACTGGTATAGTGGAGATAGACAGAAGCAGTCAAGCTCCAGTAATGGGACCCCTGGACAACACTAGCACCCCCTCAACCACCTCCTCTCCCTCTTCCCCTTCATCCATTCATCATCATCAGACTCTCTGCCTCTCTCTCAATCAAGACGTGGAAGAAAGGTACATGAAAATCCGCAGCGCTGCTCGCAGTCGGTCTGCAGGCACAGGTCTCAGGAGGAAGTGATGTCACTTAGTAAACATATCGGTCTAAAGATTTGGACATTATTTTGACTTGTGTTTTATTGGATAGCACACATTTGGCATTTCACATTTGAGTGTATAAACATGGATCTCTAAAGCCAAGTACCTTCTGGATTATAATGGATAATGCTGTTATAATCAAAAGTCTCAGACACTTGATGCTAAAAAATCAGATTGACACGTGTAAAATTTGTACAGTTAAGACACTGAAAGAGGATATTAGAAGGCCTACCCATCAAAAAACCCCATTGACCTTTGACTTTAGTCTTTAAATTGATTTCATTTTTGATGTCTTCGTGAATCTCTAAGCTCTAAACCTTGCAACATTTACTCAGTTATGTGCGACACCTGTGGCCAACCATGTGCCTCGAGAATTGGATCGTAGGACACAGCTTCCATGTAGCTCTTTTTTGCATTTTACTGTATTAAATATTTAGTCAATCATCCCCTCTGTGACTTTTTTTCTCCACAAGATGGCAACATGTATACAGTATATTACTTAAAGAGCCATTTCTAGTTATTTCTTACTCATTATTGTGCATTTCTTATTTCCTTTACTTTTGTTCTTTCCTGTTTGTGTACGTTATATAATGTTTATTGCATAAATAAATATGTTAAGGAGAATATCAGACAGCTAGAAGAAAAAAAGATACTGTCATCAATTAATCATGTCCAAGCTCATCTCCTATTCTCAATCAGGAAGAAATCTGAGGTAGAGTCATCATATTCATAAAGTCAATAATAGCTGAATAGATGCGAATATATTACACAAAGGTTTCAGCCAGTATGTTAACATGTTGTCATAGTAACTCTCAAGGTCAAGTGAAACACCGGTATCTTTTCACTACAGAGATCTGTCAGTCAATGCTGTGTTGTAATATTGAATCAACGGCACACGCAATGTTTACTGAGTTGGTGGCTGTGGTAAACTCAAGGTAAACACTGCATTACACATAATTAGTGAACAATATTGTGGTTATAGTGCTGACAAACCAAGCATGTTAAAGAGAAATGTAATCTCTGTGTTTTGTTCTGTGGCACTGATGGGATCCTCGTGTGCAGTTAAGCATGATGGGTGTCATATTATAGAGTCTAGGTACATCCCGGTTTGTAGCTGCATCATTCAGGTAGCATTTCATGTACAAAAAGTGAGAGTTAATGTTAAAAGTCTCTTTCTAGACCTATTTAAGCAGAGGTCATCTTGTTCAAACTGGTAATTGGGAAAAATTCCCATGTGACTCCTCACAAATTCTGCTTAATCTAATAATCCATTCCTGTCTGACTCATCTGTCGAGCGTGATGTTAATGTGTGTGTGTGTGTGTTTTAATTGAAAAACTATGCTATTATTTTTTTCCTCATCATTTAATATTAACATAAAACATGAAATACTACATAAATTCTATAAATAACATAATGAACCATATGATGCTTCAAAACATTTATTCATCACATGATACAATCTCATAACAGAATGATACAAAGACAAAACAGAGGTATATGTTCAGTGACACAACAAAGAGGAAATTTCTTAATAAGTGGTGCTTTTTGAAAGAGATGAGAGTGCAAGTGAGCAGGGCATAAGAAAACACAACCTGATATACAGAAGCTCTAGAAAGAGGACAGGCCAAAAAAAAGAGGTGCTTTAATATTTCTTCAAAACAAGATCCCAGCTTTATAATTATTTTCATCTTTGATTGAATAATACTATTAAATACCACAAAATTACAAATAAGACTATAGTCTCCAGTAGCTGTATGTAAAACTTTGGGAATGCTTCAGTATCTGCATCATTAAGGCCATTGGTTAGGTGTGCTATATTTACCAACACAAACAGTGTTTACAGTACATCTTTACTGGATCTTGTGCCTTCATTTACTAGTCTTCATATCGGCATTACACAACTAACTCTGGCTGCCAGAACGACGTGAATTGGATTATACAGCAAACTGGACTCTGGACTGGCAGACAGGCTTAGATACAAAGTCAAGACAGCTGCTAAATGAAAATAGGAAACAGACTGAGAATATCAACCTCCATTGAAGAGGTTTGAAAATACACCAGTGCACTCAATAAAGGGAGTACTGACATTATCTGAAGCAGTGGATGAGTGTGATGGTGTGGGTCTTTTAACCTTATCAGCACATCAGTGAAATGAAGACCATAGTCTAGTACAGCGTGTGAGGGACTATTCAGCTTTACATTTACTGTATATACAAAAAAAAAACGAGTTTTGGAGTGTAATCATTTGTAGGAATGTAAATACTCAGCTGTCAAACATCACAATCTGCATTTTAATAGCTTTTAAATTTAAGTAAATGTTTAAGCTTTGCCGTCTATGTACAGGTTTAAAAGAAAACAGAAGGCATAAACAGCAGGAAGTAGAATGACTTGTCATGTTTGTGAATGTGTGTGTCTGAGTGACAATATTAATCTCTCTCTCCAGAGATAATCTGGGTCAGTCTGTGAGGGAGGGCATGCTGTAAATCTAGGGGGTGAGGGAGATTACAGGGGCTTGTGAATGGAAATATCTTATCTTTGCTTCTGCATGGCATGTAATTTTCAATATCTGCTGTACGACCAATATCCACTGCATATAAAATGCACTTTTCTGTTGTCCTTGTACTAAGAAAAGGATTTGTTTGTGCTTTTGTCTATATTCTAGTGGTATTAAAGAGAAGTATAAATTATTATTAGTCATTTACTCACATGTTCATTTGCAAAGCAAATTTAAGCTTACTACTAACAGGGACAGTCCACTTGGAGCAACACAAACTGAGGAGCTCAGAAGGGCACAATGGTGATCAGGGTGCCAGAAATTCTCAAGACTATGTAAGTGCGTTTGTAAATTTGCTATTATAATTTTGACTATTCTATCAACATAAAATGAGTTAATCTTTCAGGTCATCATAAATTCTAAAGCCCAATTTCTAATACACATGGAGCTGGGCCAATGACAAATAAGAGTGTTCAAAATAAAGAATAGGAAAACGTTTTAAAAATCTACTTTATATCATATATCATGTTTGTTGAAATGTACTCTTTTTAAATAGCCACTTTGTCTAATAAATAACATAAAAGATTAGTTATTTTTTAATAATTTCATCCTTTTAATAAGGCTTTTTTCCTCTTTCTGATATCAGGACAGTTGTGTCACAATGATATTTTTTAATTCATGCAACATTTCAGTCAATTAACCTTCCTTAGGCTAGCAGGATTTAACCTTTTTTTTTTAGAAATAAAAAACATGGTATATTCAAGTCACTATAATTGCATTTTTAAGTAAATTAATAGATCTGGACAAAAAACAAACAAAATAAATGTCACTGACCCAGCTGCTAAAATAAACAGCCAGTTTCACAGGTACCTGTTCTAAGTAAATGTTCCAGCTCTGTCACGTCACACTGAGCGAGTATGTGTGAGAATGACGGTGGTTCAGTACGGGTGAATGTCACATGAGATGTGCAGATCTGAGTGTGGGAATAAGGATTAGTGAACACTGGGGTAAGTGTGTTTGCAAAGGTAAGGCTAGTGAGGTGTGGCAGTGGACACAAATGAAAAACGATTACTCGGAGGCAGGTCATACTAAGTCTATTGTACAAACAAATTAAAAACTGGATTCATTTTAACATCATGAATAGATAACATTATTAAAACATGATTTTGGTTAGAGTATGTACTGAAAAATAAATAAATATACAGTAATACTGTATTATAAAAATAAATATTTAAGAGGTGCAGAGAAGTGGTAGAAAACAAAACATGTCGAAAGATGGTGGAAACAGAGCCACTGAGGTCAGTGTGTGTTTAGTGTGTTTGTGACCCAGACTGCAAAAATAATGGGTGTGTAAATATAGTAATGTTTAAGTATATTCATATGATCCATTGATGGTTCCTGCCTTCTGTCAAATTTAAATTATGGCCGTCAAAGCATGTGTGTGTGTGTGTGTGTGTGTGTGTATGTGTGTGCGGTTGTGTGTGACATAATGGGGAAAGGGAGACAGATTTGAGTAGAACCACATGATCTCTTAACAGCATTTGCTAAGACCCCACATTTTCTGTCTAACAACCAGTGATTGTCAGTATTTCCCACAGGCCTACAGAAACAAAAATATCTGGTATCCAGTAACTACACTCCAAATCACAGCCACAATCTCTTGCATTATAGAATAACGTACTATCATATCTGTGTGTTTCAATGTTTGGACTACACAAATAAGGTTTCCTAAGAATATGCTTAAGTGGAAACTTACATCTGCGTTTGAATCATAAACAGCAGCTTCTCCAAAAGGTTTCAGCTTTCACAGAGCAGCAATGCAGATCCACTCAGCTCTATGTAAACACCATAAAAGACAATGGAGATATTGAATCCGGTTGGGCCACAGAATTATAGTGCACTTTGCTGACTCTCATATATAATTAACATACAAGCCAACATAGTAGCTAAACACTGTGGATATATTACGTAAGAAAGAAAATAAATGGGCCGTAGTTGATTAGAATGGTGAACAGGGAAGTTCACACTAGTTGCTCAAATACAAAAAAATATCTTACATTGGGGTCAGTGCAAGTTAAGACTAATTAACAGCATTTGTGGCGTAATGTTGATTACCACAAAAATAATTTTTTTCTTAATTTATTTTCTTTTTAAAAAATTTCTCATCTCAGTTACTTTATAATAGTTAATTATAGTAACAAGACAAAAAAAACGTTTTCTTTGTAAGGTATATATATATAATTTTTGCTGCAATGACAATGCAGCGTTGTAAACCCTAAAAGGACTGTAAAAATTATTTAAACAGCTTTAGCTCAGATATTACAGAGGAATATTACAAGTTTTAACAGAAGAATTGCTTTACAAAATAATAAGATACATTTTTCTGCTGGCAAGTCCTCCAAAATGGCCCCATTTAGGAAAATGGGGGTAGTCCAAATAATTTTTTTGTGGTAACCAACATTATGCCACAAATGTTCCTGAACCTGGAATATTCCTTCAAACCATCTTTTTGATTAACAGTTTATCCTGACATGTTGTCAGTAAACTGAAACGAAAGAAAAGCAAGTAGAACAGGTAGGCATGCAGGTGTTCTCTAAACACACCTCAGCATGATCAGATCATCTGCTGGCAGGTGGATTGTCGTGGGTTGGTGTGTGTGTGCTGAGAGTGTGTCCTTCAGGCTGGACGTTCTGGACTGTCTCCACTAGGCTGCCGCTGGGAAGGACCACGTAACGCGCTGCCACATCCTGCCCCTGCTGCTCCCGCAAACCCTCCTTACTGTGCCAGATACCATAACCGAAATACACCAGAAGACCTGTGACAGAGCATCAGGACAAATTTGATTATGTGAGCATGTTTAAATGGTTAGTAGCAGTACTGACAGGAAATACTGATAATCATGTTTAGATTGATCTTGTTTTCCCATACCAGCTCAGTCACTACAGACAAAAGCTGGACTCTCTTTAACAGCTTGAACATGCAGAAGCAGTCACCATTTAGCTATTAACTTTGACAAAAAAAAAACTAGCAGAACAAATCTAAACCTTCAATCTATAGGCATATTTTCAACATGTTTGTCTTTAAAACAAGATAGTGTGTTCATTTATCTGTCAGGGCAGCGCAGTAAGTACATTTTATAGTCTGAACCTCAGACTAACCTACACAATACAAAATAAAAAAAAACTTTTTTGACAGTTGGGGGTGGCCAAAATCTGTCTTTAATGAGATTACGTTGTTCTGTAATGAGTCGATCAGTTCATAAACTATATAAATCTCCTTTGCCGTGATACTGTAGAGTGGTATTTGCTGAATTGAGTTATGTTATTCACAATATTGTGGTGGAATAGAGGTGAAGAGTGATGAACTGGTACCTGCTGCGACCCATACGGTGAAACGAATCCAGGTGAGTGGACTTAACTTCAACATGAGAAATACATTCAGAAGGATGCTGAAGCCAGGAACAAATGGCACCAGAGGAACCTAAATGATGAAACATATTAGTGATCAAAAGTCTAAATCATTACTGTGAATCTTTGTTGTTGTTTTTTTCTGAACTGGTTAGATCATAAAATTCATAGAACATATATATAAATATAATTTGCTTCAGATGTTCTTACAATAAGCTCACTAGAGCAATATTTAATGAGTCTGTGAGCTGGTAACCCAGATAACTGCAAGAAAGACAGCAACAAGTCAGTAAACTGTAGATTCAAGAACTGTTCGGACCAACTCAAGTCCTATTCCTAAACAAATACTTCACAAAATATTTTTTTGAACCGATTCAGCTAATTTATTGATCTAACTCAAAAGAAATTCGTACATCACTGACATATTCAATAATAGGCAATGGTAATATTTTATGATGCACACACTTAACTATGTTTAAGGAAATAAATGAATCCATGCTCAATCCCTTTTACACTGTATAATAGCTATGGCTTTGTCTAACCAGATGTCTAAAAACATCTCATTATTGTGGTATTTTAATTC
Organism: Barbus barbus; assembly: GCF_936440315.1. Taxonomy (NCBI): domain Eukaryota; kingdom Metazoa; phylum Chordata; class Actinopteri; order Cypriniformes; family Cyprinidae; genus Barbus; species Barbus barbus. Next base: position 10,450,111 of record NC_136756.1, read on the forward strand.
ACCTGAAAAGTCTTGTGATTGGGTTGCTGCTCATGGACCCAGATGAGAGCCAGACTGAGCAGGAAGACCAGACTGAAGATGACCAGCAGCAGGGTGAAGATCCACAAAGGCAGATTCAGCTGGTTATTCCCGAACACCAGCACAGCACAAAGAGAGACTCCACTGACCATCAGAGCGAGCACAGAGAATGCCACCACCTCCCCTGGCTCACAGTCCCCCAGTATCCGGCCCAGATATGGCTCCCATTGAGCCTTCAGTGTGCCTGGAGCCCGTCTCTCCTTCACCGTCTTCTGCCGCTCCACCAGCTGAAGTTTATCAGAGAAGGACTCATACTCCTTCAGCTCTCCGCTGTCCTGCGCAAAGGTCTGGGTCTCATTCGTCACCGCAGACGGGTCCACCTGCTGTCCTGACTGGTTCATTGAAGGTGTGGATGAAGCGTCTGTCTTGATTCCACCTACTCCGCTCCCGCTACTTTTATCCGGTTGGAAGCGGAGCACTATGATGCTGGCCGCTACAAAAGTGTAAGCAAGCAAAGTGCCAATGGAGAGGAACTGGACCAGTGCTTCCAAATCAAAGATGAGGGCAAGGATTGCCATAAGGCTGCCAAAAACAAGAATGGCGATCACCGGGACTTTGGTTACAGGGTTGACACGGGAAAAGACAGAGAAGAAGAGGCCATCCTCCGCCATGGCATACACGATCCGCGGGAGAGAGAAGAGGTTGCTGAGCAACACAGTGTTCATGGCTAGATGAAAGACATTAGACAGTTTTAATTAGTCAACAAAGGAAAACAGTGTAAACCTTAATTCATCCATAGTCTTAATTTTTAAAATCTAACAATAATACAACCTCTTCATCTATATCAACAGAACATTTATAGAGACTGCTATGAAGTTCAGTCATGTCTTCCAAGAAAAAAATAAAATAAAATATATATATATAAAATATATATACATACACACAGTATATATATATATATATATATATATATTACATGGCAATTTAATAAACCTATATGTCAACCACTAACTCATACTCACCACAGATGGATCCCACAGCCACAATGAACCCGGCCCAGCTATATCCTCGTCTGAAGAACGCATCTGAGAGTGCTGAGTTTGGGTCGAGCGTATGCCATGGAACCATCAGTGTAAGAACCGTGGACACCAGGACATATGCTGTGGCTGCCAGGCCTAGTGAGATTGCAGTCGCTGCAGGAATAGCCTTCTGAGGATTGCTGGCCTCCTCGCTGGAAGCCGCTATCACATCAAAGCCAACGAAGGCATAGAAGCATGTTGCAGTTCCTGCCAAGATACCTGAAAGTCCAAAGGGGGCAAAGCCTCCCTCCTGAGCACTCCAGTTGGCTGGGTCGGCCAGTATGAAGCCAAACACCAAAATAAAAACAATGACTACCATACTGATGGCTGAGAAGATGTGGTTGAGCCAAGATGAGACACGCACACCAAATGAAATAAAAAAGGAAGCTACTAGGAGGATAGCAGCTGCTAAGAGGTCTGGGTAATGAGCAATGAAGGGCACATCCCAACGCATCACATGACTCTCGGTGAAGTTCTGAATGCGGTGATTGAAAATAGAGTCCAGATAGCCACTCCACGCACGAGCCACTGCCGCCCCGCCAATCATATACTCCAAAATTACATTCCAACCAATCAAAAATGCCCAGATCTCCCCAACAGAGACGTATGTAAACATGTATGCAGAACCCGTCTTTGGTACACGGGCACCAAACTCAGCATAGCACAGTGCTGCCATGAGAGACGCTACTCCTGCTATGATGAAAGACACCACAACAGCTGGTCCTGCAGTGTCTTTAGCAACAGTTCCTGTGAGAACATACAGGCCTGAACCCACCATTCCACCTACACCAAGCAGTGCAAGGTCCACTGTGGACAGACAACGTTTCAGTGATGTTGCCATTATGTCCTCTTCCAGCGTCTTCAGCCTGTTCAGCTTCTGACAGAACCTCACCACTGGAGAGCAGCCGGAAACACATGATGCCATCTTCACAGAGAACAGAGGGTTGATAAAAGAGATGATGTGAATTACAACAAGGTCACACCTGGTCCATAGTTTTCTGAGTCAAACAGGCTCCACAAACCTGAAAATTATTGTATATTTTTGTTTACTCACTATAACATTATCTTATTCAAAATGATAAAACATGCTTAAAAATGTAATCCATGCACTGTTCTATGCAAACATGTACTAGTCTATGCAAAAGTGTGATATCCTACTGTACTGGATGTCTGAATACTGATAAATGGTCTTAGAGTGCCATCTATTGGTCATACTGAGTATAGATGTTTTATAGGCCGTATACACCGGTCAAGGAGTACAGTAAACTTAGGATAACCTGGGGAACTTTGGGTGATTTCCAGAATATGAGGAATATGACAGATACATGTAACCAACTGTGATGTATGTCGTCTGGGATCACTGCCAACCAATGGGAGGAGAAGAAGAACTTTTACTTTTTAAAAATGACGAATACAGACGAATGCCACCATTAAAAAATAGACAAGGTGAACAAGTAATTAAATGTGGTAAATCAAACAGACATAGACAATGAGAATAACAGGAACTACCAAATATGGGCAATAAGAAACATATATATACTCTGTACCAACACTCACAGAATCAGAATCAGTCAATGGGACAGCTGCTTCTCGACTTTATTGTCTTGTTATAATAAAGTCTTTTCTTTCACATTTGAAACTCTGCTGTTTTTGAGCCTTTCTAATTGCATGACTGAGATCCAGACCATCGACGAGAGCACGATTTTCCACAACATAAGAGTGGCACCCCAGATGGGACTGGACTGAGGCACCGGTGTCTTGAAGGGCCGTTGCAGGCGAGGGACCTGGGTTAACACGCAAACAATCCGAAATTACGAGGCCTCAAGGTAAGCAAGTTTTGCTTATATATTTGGATATAAGGAGATTGTTTGCTGGTTGACTAAGGGTTGAGCCTGTGGCGGTGTTTTGGGACAGGGCCTCACCAGCTAACGGACGTAAAATTAATTAAATGAAAAAAGGTGCATATGGATTGATGAGTTTCAAGTGTTAAAGGATATGCCCATTAGTTAAAAGAGCACAGATGGTGCCAATATAAAGTAGTAGTGAAAAAGCCTAGTGAAGAAGGGCTAGAAGTGTAAAAGCATCTAGTTAAGAGGGATGCTGAATGCCGGCACACGCCTAAGTTGAGAGGCGTGGGGATCTGTGGTTACCGGCCCCGGGATAGGGGGTGACTGCTCGGACAGGTCCGTTTCTAATCGAAACAGTTAGTTTTTGTTCGTTATATGTTATATGTTATATGTAAGTGTTGGTACACTTGAGCAATATATGTTTGTCTAAAAGTAAAAGTGCACGGTTATTTGATAAAACTGCAGAGAAAAATCACGTTAAGATTTGAAAAAGATCATATTGTATTGAATGGAATATTTTAACGGATTATTGAAAATTGAAAGAACTAGAAACACCCCAAAAAATTGGTTGTGTCGTTTGTTTGGGCATTCTCCACAGTGTCGACGCTGTGATCCAAATTGTGAAACTAAATTGTTGATAAAAAGAAAAGAATTGAAAAAGGCAATCTGAGCGCCTGTTTTCCCATTGTTGCGCCAGGGAGAGAAGAGGGGACCCGCGAGGGTGGGGGCTGAGGCTTTCTGTGTGTGTGGACTGATAAAGAGTGTGTGTGTGTGTGAAGTGCTCGAGCAGTGTGTGTGTGTGTGTGCGAAAAGGAAGGAGAGGGAGAGAGAGATTCTGTTATTCTGAGTTTGCCCATACGGAGACATGAAGCGGACAGAAAAAATAAAACACATCGATTTGAATGACCCTGACACTGAACAAGAAAATCAGTTTCAGGCAGTATTGGTACAGACACAAGGTATTCGCAATCATTTTTGGTTGGAATCCAGCTTTATTGATCTCTATGGGCATGAACAGAAATTGACAGAATACAAGAAAAATATCTTTTTCAGAAAATTGATTAAGATTACAAATTTGGGAGAAAAATCAGCTGAATGGCCAGGAATAAATTGGCAAGATGTGGTAATGAAACATATAACGATTCGGCGATTGAAATACAATTTGTTTAGACTTTGGGATGCAGCTCTTCCTTGGATGGGAGCTGAGTCAAATGCAATTGACATCCCAGTTGAACCAGTTGTAGCACCGTATATTAAAAATAATTGGGCACCCTGGCCAGTGCTCGAAAAAGGAGCTACAATTCTAGATAACATCCATCTCAGAGTGGAAGCTGAGACGAGAGAAGTGATTTGGACGTCCAGAGTGTTGTTTGAGTCACCAGAGATAGGAAGTGCGCAGCCTCTCTTTGTGACTGGCAGAACTCTGAGGCGCCTACTAGTGACGATTGAGCAGAAGTTACAGCCTCAGTTCATGCGTCACGTGAGGGTGGAGATTCACGGAGATCAGGAAAGATCGGATTCATCTCAGTGCAAATTGCTAAAAACAATACTCAATTAAATTAGAAAAAGATAAGAAAAAGGAAGGATGGCAGAGGGGGAAATAAAGGGAAAAAAGAAAAGGGGAAAAAGAGGTAGAAAAATTTTAACAATGCCGGAAAGAAGCTTATTGATTGACTATATGGAACCTCTGTATCCGATGTGGTGCACAAGAAATGAATTGAATATCAATATAATTAGGATAAAAGAATTTTGTATAGAATTAATGCCATCTCTTAATTACTCAATTTGGACAGGAGGATTGACAGCAACAGGTCGCAAATTTCATGAGAGGAGACTGTGGAGTTTTGAAGCTTTCAGCTTGGGGGAACACATCATTTGGACAAAAGCTAATCTTCGGATAAAAGAAACAAAGGGCTTTGGGTTACCTTTTAAGTTATTAACCAGAAAACACATTGTGATTATTCTAAAATATTTGAGATACACTAACCAGATTTCTTAAAAAAGGTGATAAAGTCCTCAGCCCAGTACAAGTCCAGGTGTAATCAGGGGTCGGATACTTTTAGTGATCCTCGTCTGATGAGCTTGGTGAAGAATTAGCTATTAAGTTTTAAACCACTGGGATTATAGAGGTAAAATCACCTAATAAACAGAGAAATAATTAGATAAAAACTATTTGCTAAATAAATTGATAGGGAAAAATTTTATAATGTCTAGTCCAGTAGAATTATTGGCCTCTGAAAATCCAGCATGTAAAGAAAATATAGGGGGACTCTCGAAAAAATGGGCAAAAAGAACAAAGAAATTGGCCACCAAGTGGCCGGTAGAGGGAACATTTAATGTGGCTATGTGTAGAGAGATGGAAGTGCTGATTAAAAATCACAAGACCAATGACAAATCTAGAAAACGAAATGACAAGAGGGAACAAGAATTAGGGGTGTTGAATTTATTCAAGCAATATGGGATTAAATTATGGAAATTGGAAAGGGGAAACAAAACGGGTGAAGTAAAAGAAGAAAGACCACCTCCATATGCTCCTTGCTGTGACCAGGCCGTCAATCAGATGCCAATCATACAGGGAAAAATAGATATAAAAGGACCCATAGAATTTGAGGGGTATGTACATGAAACAAGCTCAGACGAAGAGATAGAAGCGCAGAGCTGCCCAGAATCATTGTTATTAGAAAGTAGGGAGAAAGAATATGCTTGCAGGGTCGTGAAGGAGGGGCTGGAGCCACAGGAGGAAAGGCTGGAGCTGCAGGAGGAGGGGCAGTGGACATCTACACCAGCACCACAGCCGAGAAGAGAGAGAGAGAGAGCAATCTACAAAGAAGAGCCAAGAATTGAAGGAAGGGGGGCCAGAGACTACAAGGAGAAAAAGAAATCAGGAGCACCTCCCACACGTCATGAGCTTGAATCGATGCTAAAGGAGATGGAAGAGCGTTATAAGCGCGAAACAGCAGCAGGGGGAGGCAGTGAGAGAAGTGAGGAGAGTGAGTCAGAAAGATCATCTGAGGAAGGAGCGCCCTCTGCTGACTCAATACAGGAAGAACTGGCTGAAATGGAGGAAAGATGCAACAGGACAAGAGAGAAAATCAAGCAAGCTATTAACATGACAAGAGAAGAATATGAGCAGGTAGAGAGATCATTACAACAAGAAGCAAATGAATTATTGCATCTTCAGTCAAAGCAGCCTCATTCAAGTCTGCGTTACCCAGTTCAGCGAAAACAGTACAAACAAGTTGAAGGGATACTGACCTTACAGGACATAGAGCCACTGAAAGATCAGCATCAAGTGCAAAGGCAAAGAAATGAAGACAGATCAGCACGGACGATGAGATCTCCAACAAGAACAACAGAAGAAGCCAAGGATGGTGAATCAAGACATCAGTGCCCAATTCTCATCAAGCAAGGGCATGCTCAATATATACCCTGGGCTGGTCAAGATTTGGACTCTCTAGTGTCCCGTCTCCCAGATATACATGAAGGAGCTGGAAAATGGATCAAAACAGTGGAAGAAGAAACAACTGGAAAGCTGTTGGCACTTGGTGACATCAAAGCATTGCTTGTAAAGTGCCTAGGAGCCTCCAAGATGAATGACATCCTAAAGCAGTCTGGCCTTCTGCATGCAGTGGACAGACCTGAAGCAGATGGAACCTCCTTTGACAAACATCGACGTGATATTTGGAGGGTGCTGAGAGCTGAGTACCCAATGCAAACTGACCCAAGCTGCCTGAAGGGAGAGCCAATGGGAGAAATAGAAAATCCTACCACCTACATACAGAAACAACTGAGACGATGGAAAGAAGAACTGGAAAGAGATCCTGAACAAGACAGAGTACTGACAGCACTCTTCAGGACTGCAATTGTGGAAGCCATGCCTGCATCAGTAAAGCTGAAGCTGGAAGATGTGGTAGGTCTGAATTCAAAGTCACACAAAGAATTCAGAGACCATGTGGTTCATGCTGTGGAACAATACAGAAAGCAAGAACTGAAGATGAGAAATCAAGAAAAAGAACTACAAAGAAAGCTGACCCAAATGCAACTTGAAGAGCTCCTGAACAAAAAGAAAAGGATCCTTGCAGTGCAAAAGGAAGACTCCTCAGCTGTTATGGCACCTGTCAACACTTCAGTGCCAGTTAATCCACCAGCACCAATGAATGTGGCTTCACCAGCAAATCAGATTGTGACAACACAGGTGCCACCTGCTGGACCAGGGAATGCACCACAAGGACAGCAACCAGTGGTCATATATCTCAAGCCAGAGCAAGCAAACAACAGGAATTGGAACAGACCACAACAAGGAGGGCGTGGTAGAGGCAGATTCAACAACAATCAACAGAGACCAGGAATATGCTGGGGATGCAATCAGCCTGGACATCTTAAAAGAGACTGTCCCTCCAATCCTTGGATGCAAGACCAATTGATGACAACAGGGGTTGGTTATGAACAACAACCAATACAGACCCGAGCTCAAGGACCTGTCAACCCGTGGCGTGGTCCTAATCAAGGTTACTAGGGCTGCCCAGAGAATCCTGAGGGGAGGAACCAACTTCCAATGATATCTTCGGATGCCGATCAAGAACCAATGTTGCGAGTTAATATTGAAGGAAAACCAATAACTCTTATGCTTGATACAGGGGCATCGTACTCGTGCTTGAATCCAAGATATGCCTCGCACCTCCCCATGTCTGGAAAATATATAAAGACAGTAGGATTCTCGGGAGTGACTCAGCTACTTCCTATGACGACCCCTGTAAGCATAAGCTTAGAAGACACAGAAATAAGATTACCAATTTTAGTTTCAGAACATACACCTGTCAACCTGTTAGGTAGGGATGCTATATGTAAATTGAAAATGCAAATATGGTGTACTCCAGATGGAATTTATATAAATGATAGAGCAGTGAGACAAATGAATTTGACAGACGTACAACAAACACAAGAGCCATGTGCTAATATATATTGGTTAGGGGATTTGTATAAAGACGTAGAAAAAACACTTAGCAAATGGGGAAGATACATAAGAGAACAACTTTGTGAACCAAGTCTACCAAAAACTGAATTTCATTGTACTATGAAGTATGATGAAAGTAAAGACCCAGAATTTGAAAAAAGGTGGCTAAAAGACACAAAAGAACTAACCATCCCCATGATGTCACAAAATATAGTGATAGGACCAAAAGGCGCAGCTCTGCAGGTAGATAGAGAAGAATTCATTGATGAGTGGTTTGATGTGCCTAACTCAGTTCCCCATGTCACTCTGTATGTAAATAAAGACTGTGTTTCCAAAGACTTAGGCCCCATGATGAAAAAAGCAGAAAAAAGTAAGTGGGAAGTTACAGAAAATCCTCTAATATTTCAATCAACAGATGATCAGTATCTTAAGATTTTATGTGCAACTCCAATGATGGGAGTTCCTAGAATGATTGTAAATACAAAAAACAAACCAAAAGTTGAGGAACATCAAACAAAACAGACTGAACTAATAAGAGAAATGGAGAGGCAAGTGCCATCAGAATTATGGTCACAACATGAAACTGATGTAGGGCTAGTAAAGTCAGCTAACCCGGTTAGAATAATACTTAGACCTGGAGCTACAGTACCTAGGAAAAAACAATACCCCTTGAAACCAGAAGCTGTAGAAGGAATAAAAAAGACAATTGAGGGGTTAATGACAGCAGGAGTGCTAATTGAAATCAATAGTCCTAGCAACACTCCAATATTGCCAGTAGCTAAAGCAGATAAATCCAAATGGCGTCTGGTGCATGACCTGAGAGCAGTAAATGAGATTGTGGAGGACTGGCCTGCGGAGGTTCCAAATCCGCATACGCTGCTAACCAATGTTCCATCTACTGCTAATTATTACACTGTGATTGATCTGTGTTCTGCCTTTTTCAGTGTTCCCCTGTCAGAGGAAAGCAGACCATTGTTTGCGTTCACCTATCAAGGTAAAAAATTAAGTTATACTCGAATGCCCCAGGGCTTCAAGCACTCGCCCCACATTTTTAATCAGGTATTAAAAACAGATTTAGAGGACCTCAGGTTAGATAGTACCCTAATACAGTATGTAGATGATTTGCTTCTTGCTTCTGCAACTCTGGAACAGTGTCATCAGGACTCAATTAAAGTGCTTACTAAATTAGCAGAGGGGGGACATAAGGTTTCCAAAGACAAGCTCCAATATTGCCTGCCACAGGTTGAGTACTTAGGACGAACAATATCACATGGGATGAAAGCAATATCACCCAGTCAATTAGAGGGCATTAGCAAAGTACCCCAACCTCAAACAGTAGGGCAGATGATGACTTTTCTAGGAATGACAGGTTTTAGTTCAGATTGGATTGAAGACTATGCCATTAAAACAGCCCCGTTAAGAGCCTTAATGAAACAAGTGGGTCATCAAAATCTTAGGGCACCACTGACATGGACAACAGATGCATTAATAGCATTTGAATCATTAAAAAGAGAATTGCAGTCTGCACCTGCATTAGCAACACCAGCATATGACCAAGTATTTCATTTGTATGTTGCAAATAGAAAAGATGGCTATGCATCTGCAGTACTTATGCAAGAGACTTGTAGTGGAAGGAAAAAACAACCAATTGCCTACTACAGCACAAAATTAGACAGTGTGGCTGAAGGATACCCGCCATGCTATCAGCAAGGATTAGCAGCAGTATACTTTGCATATGAAAAAGCCTCTACAATAACTATGGGTTATCCAGTCATAATATATGCACATCATAAGATAGTGGAGTTGTGGGAACAGGGTAAATTCGTTCTTACCCCTTCTAGGTGTCTGGCATATTCAACATTATTGACCTTTCCAGATATAACGATAAAGAGATGCACAACAGTCAATCCAGCCAATCACATACCTTTGCAAGATGAGGGAATACCTCACGAATGTGTAGCTGACTCCTTAGCATTCACCAGATTAAGACCAGATTTAGAATCAACACCCATCTCTGAGGCACAGGTTGATTACTTTGTAGATGGATCATGCTTCAGAGACCATTTGGGTAATCACGCAGGATTTGCAATTGTTAGATGTGACAGTGATGACTTTATTCCAGTGGTGGTGCAGCATTGTGAACAACCATGCTCAGCACAACTGGCAGAGTTGAAAGCTCTTACTGAAGCCTGTAAATTAGCTAAAGGCATATCAGCAAATATTTATACTGATTCTGCGTATGCTCATGGTGTATGTCACCTTTTTGGAGCAGTTTGGAAGCAAAGGGGATTTAAGAAAAGTGATGGTACACCAATACAACATGGTGATCAGATAATTGATTTAATAACAGCTATGATGCATCCAAAGAGATTGGCCATCGTTAAATGCCAAGCACACAAGAAGGGTAATGACTTTGTGATTAGGGGCAATAATGAAGCAGATAAATATGCTAGACAAGCATCTGGCTGCACTACAGCAATAATGGCTCCGTCCATTCTAATTCAACCTCAGCCTCAATTAGCAGATGTAGCACGGATGCAGCAACAAGCTACCCCATATGAACTCAGTGTATGGCAACAGAGAGGAGCGACAAGAGACGCAAATGGGCTTTGGCGGTCACATGAAGGACAAATGATAGCTCCCACACCATTGCTTACAATCCTGATCTCTGACGCGCATGGTTTCGACCATTGCGCGAGGGGGGAAGTGATTAGAAAGGTAAAACGCCAAGGATTTTGGTCACCTTATTTACAAGCAATGGTGGATGAGTATCTGTCTGAGTGTGACGTCTGTGCCCAAAATAATGTAAGAAAGGGAACAACCGCACCCGTAGGCCACATTCCTGTCCCAGAAGGACCATTCAAACATTTGGTAATGGACTATGCAGATATGATAAGAACTGTCAGAGGTAAAAGATATTTACTGGTTATAATTGACAGATTTAGTAGATGGGTGGAAGCTGTTCCATCAGCAGACCAAGGGGCTCAAACAGTGATTAAATTTTTGACCAGAGAAGTAATTCCCAGATTTGGAATACCATCCCAAATTAGTTCAGACAATGGGTCAGCATTCATTCAAAGAACAGTAAAGGCAGTAATACAACAGTTAAGGGTAAAGCAACGTCTAGGTTGCGTCTACAGACCTCAATCTCAAGGGATAGTGGAACGAATTAATGGGACTCTCAAGGCGAAATTGAACAAAATTTGCGCCGATACAAAATTAAATTGGGTAGATGCACTGCCCCTGGCGTTGATGAGTTATCGTATGCAAACAAATAGGATAACAAACTTGACCCCACATGAAATGCTGACAGGTAGACCAATGCCAGTCCCATATTTGAGAGGTCCATATGAAGGACCGCCCCTTGAACAGTTGCAAATGGAGTTAAAAGCATATATGAAACAGCTGACGAAAATTCATGAAGCCATCCATACACAAGAACAGAATAGAGGTCCAAGAGAGGAAGAGGAAACACCTAGTGTTATACAACCTGGAGATCAGGTATATTTGAGGGTCTTTAGAAGGAAATGGAATGAGCCAAGAAGGGAAGGGCCATACACTGTAGAAAGAGCCACCCCAACAGCAGTACAGGTGCAAGGTAGCACAACTTGGTACCATTTAAATCATTGTACCAGAGTACCCAGATTGAGACCCAGAAGACGAGAAGAACAGATAGTAGAGCTCCCTTCAAGGGAGCACAGTCCAGAGAGAGGTGGGGAAGAAAATGAGCAAGTAGGGCCCCCTCCAAGAGAGCAGAGTCCTGAAAGTAACGGGGAGGGGGAAGAAAGTAATGCTGATGAACCTCATTTCAGGGAAACAGAGCGCGCAGAGGCCGCAGCACTGACTGAAGATGGGGTGCAGCCTCCAGAAGTGGAACGTGAAGGTCAGGGTGAAACTGATCGTGATCTTGGTGATGATATATCTGCTGCAGAGATTGCCCAAGACGCGGGGCAATCCACAAGACCATTCGAACCACAGCCATCAACTAGTGTTCAACCCAGATATCAACCTGATGAATTCCTCACGCTTGATCCAAACACCATTGCTGAATTATTCTCTTAAAATGACTGATCAGAAACCAGGTATTTATGCAAACGGACATGTTAGAAAGGGGTCAGTAAGTAGGGCTAACGATAATGAAAACAATGCTAAAACATCAGACTTAAAGAAAGAAGGACTGCTAGGTGCAGCCCATGACAATGAGTGGTTCAAATGGGCAGAATACACTGCAAAAGTAGCAGGAATGGATAGTTGTGTGTTTTGTTCTCCATCCCCTCTCGAAAAATTAACAGTAGTGCCCAGTCCCTATGATTTCATCCAATGTGGTAAACATTATGCTCAATATTGTAAAGACACTAAAGCTAAAGGGATACGTTTTCTAAATGCCACATATTGTCCAGCAGAATGCTTACTTATGCTAGGAAACAAGGGCTACTATAGAGATTTTGGCAAAATAAGAATAGGAAAAGAGTGTAATCAGATGAATATTAGAGTTGCTCGAAATAAAAGAGAGATCCCATCAGCCTATGATATTGACTACACATTAGATTATGAATGCTTCAACAGAACCAACGGAAAACAAGATGTGGGTGAATTTGGGGGCAACTGTGCGGTAATTTGGCATATGGATGTATTCATGTTTCGAAATCCACATGTAGTTAAGTTTCATAGTATAATGTATGCTACCGCAACTATAAAAACAAATATGACAATTGTGAGATTAATAGACAAATGTGCAGAAGCTACAATTCACTTTCCTTTTATTTATTATCTAATGGATCAAACAGAAGCAGTGGCAGATTATTACTGGATGTGTGGAGGAAAAAGATTGCGAACCACACTCCCAAAAGATTGGAAAGGTATTTGTACCAGAGTAAGATTGATGCAAGGAATAACAATAATTGAGGGAAACATAGATAGTGTAAAGAACCCCAAATCACAAGTAAGCAGAGCAAAGAGAGCGTATGCTCCAGACCCGAAGGTGTACTTAGATGCAATTGGCCAACCTAGAGGAATACCAGATAAATTTAAAGCAAGAAATGAGGTAAAGTCTGGCTTTGAGTCTCTACTTGTATGGATAGCCACCAACAAAAACACTGAATGGATTAATTACATTTACTATAATCAGCAGAGGTTCATTAATTACACCAATGATGCCTTAAGTGCTCTTGGAGAACAATTAGATGCAACAAGCAAAATGACATGGCAAAATAGACAAGCTTTGAATTGGCTGTTGGCGGAGAAAGGAGGAGTTTGTGTAATGTTTGGTTCTGACTGTTGTACCTATATCCCAAATAATACAGCGCCAGATGGATCGTTCACCCAAGCGATGGATAAACTGAAAAATCTGAGGGAAGAAGTGACCTTGAATGCTGGAACAGATCTGCAGATTGGAGACTGGTTAAATTCAATTTTTGGGTCTTGGAAAGGGTGGTTGATTAAGGTGGGAATTGTAATAGCTATTGCTATTGTTGTGTTTTTTGCACTGTTTTGTTGTGTTATACCTTTCATCAGATCCATGCTAGCCAGTGCTGCAGCCAAACAGATGCTAAGCATATCAGTAAGACCAACCGGAGTTGACATTGGATATGCTCACGGATACACTGTGGGCCCTGGACTGGACGAACTAGACGACTTTGACCTAGAAGAGACTATTCTGTGAAACCTTTCCTGAAAGAACAACGGAGTGGTAGGGAAGGGGTGCCTTTTAATTTTTTATATTTCTTTATTTTCACTTTTGTAGATATACTAGAGGTGTGGGATAGTGTAGGGAGAGAGATAGGGGTACTATGTATTTTCCTTTGGCATATGCCCCTTCCTGAAGTCATTTACTCCTTATATCATTTATATTTACTCCTTATATCATTTATATTGAAATTAATTTACTAATCTTAAATGTATAATGTAAATACTGAAAGAAAAAGGGAACGATAAGGGTATGAAGCAGGTCATTGTCCATGTTATGAGGCATTGCAACCAGAAAAAGGGAATGAAACAGAAGGATTAATTGAAATCTGAAAGGTGATTGAGGGTCTGACCCAAGTCAGGAGTGCAATAACAGTGTTTATTCATTTAGCCCAGCCTTCAGAGATCAATATGTATTTTTTCTATACTTATTTTTATGCTATTACACTAACATTCCATTAGTTACTATAACAATGATTGCTGTATACACTGGAACATACTGTCAGAAAGGAAGAAGGAAGGATCGACGAGCACCTCAGTGCTTAGCAACACGAGTAGATTCAACTGGGGGTTAAAAACCCACCATCTACTCCAACACCAGATAGGGCTAGAGGAAGCTCCTCTGGCAACGAAGGATAACAACACCAGATAGCGCTCTAGGTTACCGGAAATGCCTAGAGTTCCTCTGGCTGCGTGGGACAAACCAGTGTTTTAAATCTATTTTCTAGATGTGTTTATTAATCACTCATATATTCTACATAACCATGACAACCATGGGCAAGGCTTGAACATTTTGTGCACATGCTTACACACACATTAATGATTGAATTATTAATCCCGAAAAGTATGGTTGGATAGGAAGACAGATTCCTTTACTCTTCTCTAGTCAAAGGTGAGGAGAGATGTTTGGGTCTGGCTTCCTCTGGAGTGCGGTATCATGAAGAAACAATCTGACAAGAGGTTATGAGAGGCCGCACGCTGGCTGAAAGAGGGTATAAACTGAGGGGTGGACTCATGGAACTGCACTCTAGGTAATGAATATGATTGTGAGACTTAGTAAAGTCTCAAAGAGAGGAATATATTGTATATTTTTGTTTACTCACTATAACATTATCTTATTCAAAATGATAAAACATGCTTAAAAATGTAATCCATGCACTGTTCTATGCAAACATGTACTAGTCTATGCAAAAGTGTGATATCCTACTGTACTGGATGTCTGAATACTGATAAATGGTCTTAGAGTGCCATCTATTGGTCATACTGAGTATAGATGTTTTATAGGCCGTATACACCGGTCAAGGAGTACAGTAAACTTAGGATAACCTGGGGAACTTTGGGTGATTTCCAGAATATGAGGAATATGACAGATACATGTAACCAACTGTGATGTATGTCGTCTGGGATCACTGCCAACCAATGGGAGGAGAAGAAGAACTTTTACTTTTTAAAAATGACGAATACAGACGAATGCCACCATTAAAAAATAGACAAGGTGAACAAGTAATTAAATGTGGTAAATCAAACAGACATAGACAATGAGAATAACAGGAACTACCAAATATGGGCAATAAGAAACATATATATACTCTGTACCAACACTCACAGAATCAGAATCAGTCAATGGGACAGCTGCTTCTCGACTTTATTGTCTTGTTATAATAAAGTCTTTTCTTTCACATTTGAAACTCTGCTGTTTTTGAGCCTTTCTAATTGCATGACTGAGATCCAGACCATCGACGAGAGCACGATTTTCCACAACAAAATAAACATAAAATTCAATGAAATCTGTAATATCCTGAAAGTCAGTTTCAATCAGTTTTCAGGGCAAAATATACATTTAAATACATATTTAAATATATTGAAACATCAAATATACCTATTATTTAAAGTGTAGGGGCAAAAATGTCTCCACAGTTTTTTTTTCTCTCACATTTGATATAATTAAAATAATTTAAGGCCTGTCTATTGATAGGTTTAGACCATTTGTAATGACCTGCAGCTATCACATATGCACCTGTATTGACTGTCTCAGTGTTGGTCAACAATAGTCATTTCTTAATTTTAAGTGGTTTTAGACGAACAAAAGAAAGTTCAGAGTTCAGCTCTGAAATCATATCCAACAACTCCTAAATATGAAACAGGGGCTGCATCCAAATGTTATGTGATGGAATACAGCAAAGAGCTGTATAATATAACACTGAGACCTGTCAATTATTCAATATGCAGTTTTTGTTATGAAACACAGTGTAGCTATTATTTACACACAGGGCCATCACTACAATACATGGTAAATTATTGTAATGGTTGGGTGGGCCTTCTCTCCCCTGGGCTCAATAGGTAGGCAACCGAGCACCTTAGTAGACAAAGTTTTGGACAAATGCTTTAAAAACCATAACTGATATTTAATATTTGTTTTTATGTCAAGATGTACATATATTAGGCCCTATGTATTAAGTTGGTGACCATGTTAATATCTTAAGTAAATAGCCAAAAACTGCAGCTATATATATATATATATATATATATATATATATATATATATACACACACACACACTATATATGAATCATAATAAAATGCAGTTATGTGGAGATGTTGGATCTGCATTTCTCACACATCACATCCGCTGCTGGAGTCACGAATGGCGTCCCCAGACAGCACACATTAATCTGCCCGATGTCGGTTTCAGATCAGCATGGAATCCTATGTCTCAGGAGTATCGGCCTAAAGTCGCTTCCATGTATATTGGCCTTTGATCGCTCCCACTACCCAAAGCAGATCCCGCTATCTGTTTTTTTTTTTTTATCTCGGCTTCCCTATATGTTGGCTTTTGATCGTTCCCACTACCCAACGCAGATCCCGCTATTTTTTTTTTTTTTTGCATGCTGTGTGTAACGTTAGAAGCAGCCAGAGCTACCCAGAACAGCCTCCTGAAGCAGCGATTTTTAGGTTGGTAAATTCACTCGTGTAAATTGACAGAAAGTAGGCATTGTTTCAATTGTATGACTGTTTATATATTTTCCTGCTAGGCTAAGCCATAACTTGGGTGTGCATTACTTTATAAATAACTGTTTTGGGGTAATTACAACTTCGTAATTCACGTTAGCTAGTTGAGCTAACTTAATGAAAATATGTTAAACCTAGCTAGCGGCTATGGCGAAATGTTAACAGGTACAAGGACAACAATATGCTTAGGTGTAAGAATAGCAAGTTACTAGTTGACCGTGAGACATTACACAGGAAAAGCTGTCGTTTTTGTATTGAGAGGAGTGGAAGTAAGTTAGGCTACTTAAAGTTACTCCCGTCTTGGCTCCATGCGCTAGCCTGCCACACTGGTCGTGTCATAACGGCTTTGCTGAAAGTGTTGACTTTTCACTCCTCTTTTTGCATGTAGAACTAGCAGCCAGCTACGAAGAGCTACACCCATACAGCCTACTGGAGCAGCGATTTTCAGGTTGGTAAATTCACTCGTGTAAATTGTCAGAAAGTGGGCATTGTGTCAATATGACTTTATATATTTGCCTGCTAGGCTAAGTCATAACTTGGTGTGCATTACTTTATACAGAGCTGTTTTGGCGCAATTACAACTTCGTTGTGAGCTAGCTAATTCACGTTAGCTAACACTGGAAAATATTTTAATTTAACCCTCTGAGCCCGACAAACGCGAATACGCGTTTTGTGGCAGATTTTCCTGATAAGGCAGAAATGAGCTTGAATTACTCTGCCATTTTTGATCGTTCAGATAAGAGCAATACACCATTCGAATCTGTAAGGGGTCTTCTTTTATTTGTATACACTCATAATAACAACTAAACTTTGTGCTTTTGAAGAATAAAGAAAACAAACAGGGTGCGCTCTCTGTCTTCGTCTCCGCGATCTGTTTTCAGAAATGCGTCACTAAAATGAAGTGTAACTCAGCGAATACTCAACACACAGACATGAAAGTTATCTCTATAGAAAGCTTGAAGTGTCTTCTTTCAAATTAAGTAAGTCATATCGTGATGAAGTAATCCGTATGAACCCAACACGACGTTCAGTCTGCACAGTGTAACTCATTATTTTTAATAAGATCCCGCCCCCTCGTATTCTCATGTAAATCACCACGTTATCTGCGCGCGCTTGGACACGCCCAACATAAACGCAGCGTCAGAAGACTCTGTTCACGCTGCTATATACTGTTCGTTTCTGAAGACGCGCTGAGTAAAGGCTGGATTTCCCTCAAAATAACAAGTTCAGAAGCTCGATCTGATAAGTAAGTAATGTTTATGTTTTGCATTAGTTAGCGTGTTATTGTGACATAAACTTGAACACATTACTAGTTGTGTTTTTCCCCAAAGTTCAACACAATGACTGCTGCGCATCTAAGAACGTTTATTACACGGCTCTCTGGAATGCTTGATTCTGATTGGTCAGTTGAGACATTTGCAGGTTCGTTCTTTTCAAATAATAACCGCTCCAAAGTAATAACGCATAGCCGGTACTACTTGTATGTTTAAAATCCAAAGATTTGGCGCCATCTTGTGACAGATCAGTATACCTTATGCGCGCTCTCTCGTGTTTGATGACAGCAGCTCAGGAAACTTGAAAAATAGCAACGCAAAAGAAAAAGAGGAAATGCACAGATATATGCACCAGCCTAAGTTCCCTATTGAGAGCAAACGTAGGTTTCAGTCCCAACTTTCTCTAGCCACTCCCAGAGTTCGTGGTTTGGGCAGTTTTGGGAAAAATTAATTAACAGCAATCGGTAAGGGTAACGTTAGACTTAAACAACGAACGTGTTGCGGTGAATTAATTGTTGTTTTTTGTCTCTTGCAGGAGAACAACCGGATTTTTTGGGGAGCTGTTTTTTCTAACAGCATTTTTTCATCATTCACTTTTTGAAACATTCAATAAAATGAAATGGAAATATAATTCTGGCGTCTTTCTTGTCTCTTTATAGATTATAGATCTGATTAATTTATAGCCTAGCCTATAGTGTAAAATGTGCAATCTCAAGATCCGACCTAAATAAATAAAGGTCGCATAAGCCTCGGCGGGTGGAGGTGGGCATAGCTTTGATGAGTCGTTGAAACATTGGCTCATTGTCGTTTTCGATGATTTGCCGACATCCCGGCGATGTCTTGCCAATGAGCAAACGCTCCCTATGCGATGTCTTCTAGACAATAACGGCATTCATCGGCCCGACATCGGGTAGATTAATGTGTGCTGTCTGGGTCATTTATCATCATTTCTCTCAATATGTCCAATGATCTATAACTCACGTTAATACGTAAAATTTGTTATGAAATACAAGCTAAATGTTAAAGCAACTCCTTTCTCCGTGAAACGCAGCATGAATAATTTAACTCAACATGTATTTAAGACTACAGTATTTGAAAGAGCCGAAATAAGCGCATATATTACAGCCTGCTGTTATATTTTGTACCGTGTACCGTGACAGCTGTACCGTGACAGCTGCTGTTTTTATCCTCTTTTAACGTTAAAGCCCCAATAAATATAAGCACCGCCACGAAGACAGGTGAGAAACTGCCCTGCTCTCTGTTTCGTATTACCCACACATCTAATCATTAAATGCATATACATACACATTCACAAATAAAATATTGTATTGCACTTTACCTGTAATTGATTCGTGCGTTCATTCGTGTCTTATTATTTGGTTTAAGCGATGTTGTAACGCGTCATTGAACAGAGCGGAGGGTGGAGGAGAGAACAGGAGCTGTATCCGCTCTTAAAGGTACAGAGCCTCATTAATGTAGCCCTATGGCTATATATAACATCCTTTTAGCTAATGCCATTATGTCTGTACACAGACTTGCTAGCAGGGCTCGAACTGAGGGGGGATGCGGGGGGTGTGGTATCCCCCTGGTCGAAAAAAATGACAAAAAGCACCCCCCCTAACCATCCCATTTGGATTATTAATTTTGTGTATTATGTAAAACTTATCATGGACATGAAATGTTAAAATTCTCTACTTATGATCATTCACGAACTAAATAACGGCGATTGGCCAATCAGAACCCAGTACTGTAACAAGCTGCGCACGAGCGGAAGCAATTTCGCCATTTTTCCCCAAAATGGTTCAAGCGCAACTTTTGAAGATCTTTAAAAAGAAGACAACAGAAGGTATGATCTTTCCTTGATTAGAATTTAAAGACATTCTCCTGACATAATGTATGTGTGACTGTGAGGGACTGAGAGACGATAGGAGAGCTGATATTTGAAAGAAAGAGTTGATTTTATTAACTCACGCACAGAAAGAGATTCATTCCACTGAGAGAGAAACGCCTGGCCCATCTTACACTCGTGGATGGAACTTGAGAATCCACGGAATTCCAGAGAAAGAAAGAGATTTGTAGATGTATGGGAATATTTCCTCCAGTCTAAACATTAATTGATTTGGCTGGGTCCACCCTGATTGCTTTTGCTGAGGTGATTTTGGGATTGTTGTGGGGACCACAGCATTTCTTGGACTTCACTTGATCCAGAACCCCCCCACAACCCCTTTTTTTCTCGGCGTTGTTGTACTCAAATGGTTAATTTAATTCTAGCTATATAAAGGGATTGTTGTTCTCATCCCATTTTAAGTTTCTGACCAGTTGGGTTCTCTGTTACAGTGATACTAAATCTTTATACTTGTTCTTAGGTCTTGTTCTCTTGTTAATTTCTTTCTTATGTCCTTTTCTATTATTTCTACGTAACATTCATAAGCGTGAGGCTGTTTTTCTTTTGTATCTTAAACGTTTTAACACATACTTTTGCTTTCTACAAGAATCTCATTCAACTCTACAAGATGTCAATTTATGGAGGTCACAATGGGGTTAGAAATCTGGATGTCTCGTGGAAATGAACATTCTGCCGGAGTATGTATTTTCATTTTAAAATCATTTTAGTGGAAACATTTTGTTTACTGATTGTGATGATGGTCACTATATTTTATTTGCTTTACAATTAGCAAGTTTGACATGTTATTACCAATATTTATGGGTATAATTCACCAAAAGATAGCAAGTTTTTTTTTTTTTTTTTATAAATTAGGTACACGTTTAAATCATAATATGTTATCCAAATTTCCAAACTCCTCCTTAATTTTTGGTGGTGATTTTAATGTAGTTTTAAATAATACTTTAGATGGATGGCCCCCTCAACCCACTAATGCTAATTCTGAATATATGTTATCCTTTATGCAAACATTTTCTGTTGTTGACGTGTGGCATGAAACACATCCCTTGCAAAACGTGTTCATTTGGAACAATAATTAGTTTTCTAGTCAATCTCGACTTTTAGTTAACTTCAGCAGAATTATCAAATATTAAGACATATTTCTGTTTTCTGACCATAAGGCCATTTTTTATCTGAGTTCCACTTGTATCTTCTTCCTTGAGTAAAAGGTCCTCATATTGGAAACTTAATAGTTCTTCATCATAATGAAATTCAAACTAAAATTGACAACTTAATTTCCATTTATTGGGATAAAGCTAATAAAGAGAATAAAGTTTGCAATAATTGGGAACTTCTTAAATTTGAAATTGGGAAATATTGCCAGAAATATTGTAGTTTGTTAGCAAAAATTAGAAAAAATAATAAAGACCAAATTATGGCTAGAATTACTGCTTTTTCACAAAAAATTGTAAGATCTTCCAGATTCAGAGAGAAAAGAGCTCATAGATCAGAAACATCACTTAGAGGATATATATAAACAGAAGGCTGAAGGTGCCTTCATCAGATCTCGTTGGAGTTGGTTAGAGGAGGGTGAGCAGAATTCTGCCTCTTTCTTCAGGCTGGAAAGGCAGCGAGTTAAGAATTCTATTCAGCAACTGTGTATTGACGGAAATGTAACTGATGACTTTAAAGTAATTGCAGATTTTTGTGCTAGATTTAAAATAATTTATATTCTTCTAAATTCTGCCAGGAATCGCCACCTATTTTTTTAATTCTTTATCTCACATAAAAAAATTCAGTGATGAAGATTGTAGTCTATGTGATGCACCTATTAGTCTTTCAGAAATTGTTGTCTCTATTAATAATCTAAAAAGTAACAAATCCCCTGGTATCGATGGGCTATCTGCAGAGATTTATAAAGTTTTTAATAAAAAATTGGCTCCTTTTTTTTACATAAAATGTTTTTAGAGAGTATTGACAAAACAAAGCTTCCTCCCGCTTTATGTCAGGGACTAATAACTTTAATACCCAAGTCTAACAGGGATCCCCTTTTAATTGAAAATTGGCGTCCGATTTCTTTACTGAATACTGATTATAAAATGATTGCCTTAGTTTTGGCAAAGAGGTTGAAATCTATTCTTAATAATATAATTGAGTGCCGATCAGGTTTTATACCTCAGGGACATATATCTAATAACATACGCCTGATTTTAGATTTGTTGGATTATTCAGATCTTATTTCAACTGATAGTTTTATCCTCTTTCTTGATTATTACAAAGCATTTGATTGTTTAGAACATGATTTTATGCTACAGGCCCTGCAGAGACTTGGTTTTGGTAGTTTTTTTTTTGCAAATTTATTAATATGCATTATCATAATGGGAATAGTTCTATCTGATTTACTAATGGCACTTCTAGATTTTCTTTAAAGCGTGGTGTAAGGCAAGGTTGCCCCATCTCACCATATCTTTTTTTAGTAGCTATACAATTTTGATGTTTTCATATTAAAGAGAGTCCTGTGAAGGGAATTTCTGTTGATTGAACAGAATTAATTATTAGCCAATTGGCTGATGACACGACATTTTTTTTAAGAGATGCCTCTCAGATCCCAATTGCTTTAACGTCTCTTTTATCTTTCTCAAATGCTTCTGGTCGTCTGCTTAACATTAATAAATATGAGTTACTCCTGATTAAAAAATGTGTTGCATCCTCTGTCTGCAATATTCCCATCCAAGAGAATGTCACGTATTCAGGAATCAAAATAATGAACTAAGATGACAGGAGAATTTTAACCCAATTTTGGAGAAAACAAAAACAACAAAAAAATGAATCTTTGGTTATTAAGAGATCCATCATTAAAAAGTAGGACTTTGCTTACTAAGGCGGTAGGTATCTCTAGATTATCCTATGCTGCTCATTCCTAATTTGTAGATAGACCAACCTGTAAGTTGATTGGTGTAATGTTGCTTAAATTTCTTTGGAAAAATAAAACTCATTATATTAGAAAATCTGTTATTTTAAATTCTTATAATAAGGGCGGCTTCAATTTTATTGACTTTGATACTCTTAATAACACCTTAAAAATAAATTGGCTTAAACGCTTAACTCCACAATTAGTCAACGTGCTTTCTGTGAATTTTCTTTTGAAACTGTAGCTCATTTATTTTGGGAGTGTCCTTTTGTTCAGTCTTTCTGGAATAATGTTAATGCTTTGATTGTCCAAAATATGTTTTTATGATTTCTCTTTTTGTTATAAATACATTCTTTTTGTGTTTTGTGCTAAAGATAAGAATCTATTTAATGCAAGTTTTTGTATAAACCTCCTGTTAATTATTGGACAATTTTATGTCCATAAATGTAAATATACTATTTGTAAACCCCACTTTAACATCTTCAAACAAAAACTGAAGTTGTATTTAAATACAATTTCAACGTCTGTTAACAAGAAAGCTATAAAAACATCTAGAATTTGTGCCATGTTTAAGTTTTTCCTTAATATACTTATATCTTTATTTGTGTGCCCTCTCTTCTTTTTTTGTGACTCCTTTCTGTCTATTTTAAGAGTTTTTATTTCATAAAAAAACTCTTTTTTTGTTATCTTTTAATACATAAGTAGTTTATTATTGAAAGGCATTTTGTATGTTTTGTACATACTGTTCTTTTCTGTTTGTTTGTATGTACTGTAATTAGAATGCCCTTGTAATCCCAGCAATGAAACAAAAAATACCCATGTATGAGTTTTTACATTTTTATATTCATTGCACAAGCAATGTACTTTTCTGTATATCAGTACATGTGCGGCAACACGCTGTTTCATTCCACGGGCCATTCAGATGGTTTCACTTGTCTCGTTTCTATTGAATCAGCTGTTTTGAACGAATCGTTTGATATGAATGATTCATCAAGTCATTTATTAAAACAGGGACTTGCTGCCACCTGCTGGCGATTTTATTGTCATATTTATTTATCCATGACAAGCCTAAACCAGCCAAGAAAACACATTCAGCAAAATATTTAGTTATAAATATTGACCAAAATTCCTCTATTTCAGGCCCCAGAAGGAAAAATAATAGTTCATTTAATAAGGATAATTTTTCATTTAATAGAAACCAATTTTGTAATCATTGTGTAAAATTAGCCACAGCACCAACCACACCATCCCCCCTGAATTTTTTTTTTACAATTCGACCACTGCTTGCTTGTACTGATATTGATATTTCATTATTAAAAGTAGTCTCATGTCAAGATATTCATATCTGATATGAATAAGTGCAGTGTACAAAGGTAGGCTACTGTATAGGCTCAACACAGCAAAATAATGGTCCTATTTTGACCTAGATCTTTGCTGATTATAACATGATTTAAGAATGCAATAAATGATATTCTTTATTAAACTGGAAAATCTGTATACGTATATTACCAACGGCAGTGTTATGAATTATTTTCTGGATTCAGAAAAGCACACTAGCATAGCCTACTATTCTGGCTATTATACAATACAAAGTTAAAAAGCCTACAAGAAGAAGAAGGTAACACTATGGTATGCAGGGAAGGAGGCATTGACCAGAGGCATTATTGTTTGTTTGATTGTTTTATTGAATGAGTTGCAAAAGACCAGACTGGGTTGGATCCATTTGCAGCTTTTATTAAGAATGGTCAAACAGGCAGGGTAAATCACCAGCAAACTGAGCAATAGAGGCAAGGCAGAGACAGAGTCGAGAAAACAGGCAGAAGGTCGAGGCAGGCAGCGAGAATCAAAAGTCCAATAAACAAATCCAAGTCGGGGCAGGCAGAGAATGATCAGCAACGTAACACAGTCCAGGGTCGAGAAGTACAAAACAAAACACGGGTAATAACACTCAGAAATGACAGCCGGGGCGAATCAAGATTTCGCAATGAGGTGCTGTGTGTGAATGGCTTATATGTGTGTGTGTTAATGAGATGCAGGTGTGGAGTGCATCCCAGGTATGAAGCATGATGGGAATTGTAGTCTGAGGTGGCATGCAACAGTAGTGTAGTGCAAGAGTTCATATGGTGAGCGAGTGACCTCTGGTGGTGAGTTAGTGGGAGTTCCTGGCCAGGATTCGTGACAGAATGGAGGAGAGGCTTCACTATGCTGAATAAATTGCTTTTGTGGGAAAACAGCTTATTTAATGAATCAACAGTCTATCAGCTAATTTTCAACATGTTTACCATTTAACAATTGTTTTAGAATTAACTATTTTTAAAGTTTAGTATTGCATCCTTCTCATGGGTATTTAAATTTTTTGGACTTTTAGTCTGAGTTAAATCTCTTTTTTTGGCTCATTTTATCTGCAAAAGTCCTAATTTCCGTCATCATAATCTTGGCCTATGTGACAGTATCTTAATCTTGGCCTATGTGACAGTAATTCCCATTAGTTTTCATTTACAGTGCAGTGCAAATGAAGGCATAAAACATAAATTTACTTTATCTTTTAATCAAATGAGAGTTAAACTCAAATTTGGCAAACAAATGGGTTTACTATTAAAATTAAAACATGGAAGAAATAGCGTATTGTGTGATTTGTTCTTTTAAACCTTCTTATCACCTAAGTTTCCCCTTCACACTCAGTGCATTTGGGGTATATACGACCCCAAAATTTAAAGAATGATTGTAAGAAAAATTTACATTTTTAATAATACATATAATATATTATTTTTTTTGTTTACTTCTCATCTGTACAGTAATGCTGTGTTTTTGGATATACAAAGTACTTTTGTACCTATTTACCACACAATTCCTCAACTATACCATTAGCTTGCATGTAAAATATTGTTTTTTTTATGAAAAAAATACTTAAACAATGATCTAAATTGAATATAAGTTGTTTCTGGATATTGATCTAGGTGTTAGCTGTACAATTCTGCCATCTGTTGGTCAAAGACAAACCTTTAGGAATTGTCCATAGATACCCAGAAGAGGGCAATAGAGATCCATTCATTTTACTGGATGTAGCCAACTGCTCATATTATAACGTTTGTGATAGATTTTGTGAATTTATACATGTATAAACATTATTAAAGACATTAAAAATAAATATTCTTTCAAATAGTAGAATTTTGGTCGTTTTTGAAGCGATTTGAAATGTCTGTTTTTACAAAATACCACAGAAATTGCCACATAAGAAACACCTAAAGGACAAGACTTAGAATCAGATTGTAGTTGAATATTATTTATTTTAATGAACCAAATGTGAAAAAATTTAGAAGATATTAATTTAATAATATAAAAAAACAGCAGCAATATGCAGAAATGAACAGGAGTGAAGAATGAACACTGAATAACAATACAATTTTTTGATAATCAAATTCTGAACACTGAACATAAAACCAATTATAACAAGCTACAAAAAAAATTAGTACATAATACACATTGTAAAAAAAACACAGTCCAGAATGTTGTGAATGAACAAGTATCATGAACAAAAATCAGTCCACACACATCTGGCAAAGGTATACGGCGTGTGCAGCACAGATGGCTCTTTTGCAGTTTGCGCACTGCTTATCTGTTGTTGGTCCAGGTGTCAGCTTTATGACTCGTGAAGATGAAGCTCTCCCTGGTCCCTGTGGAGGTGGAGAAGCAGTCCAGGATATTTTTCCATCTTTAGATGCAAAAGTTTGGTCTGCATCTGCCTCCTCATATTCCTCATCCGACTCCTCTTCCAAACCTGTATTTTCTTCAGGAGGATTGCAGTCCTCTGGCTCAGAGTCATGGCCCTCAGTGTCTTCCAGGCATGATTCAGTTTCACTTGAATCAAGCAGGCAATCTAAAGTCTCCAGGAGAGTGTAACGCTTTGCCATACTGACACAGAATGAACTGTGTGACACCAAAGGCCCTCTTTTATACCTTTTGTGTGGGAACTATTTTTTTGTTTTCAAAATAAAGTTGCAGCTCTTAGATCTCAGAGTAAACTTTCTCAAAGTTGAACAGGTCAGTTGCCTTTCATCTCTCCCTTGCTCTCTCTGTCTGTCTGTCTGTGTGTGTGTGTGTGTGTGTGTGTGTGTGTGTGCGCGCGCATGTGTGTGTGCATTAGGTCTCACCCCTTTTATCTTTGTTCTGCATTTGTGGCTGATTTTATTTGGCTGTGGCAGTCATACCTGTCTGTGTGTGTGTGTGTGTGTGTGTGTGTGTTGAGTGAGCATGTCTTTTCTACATTGCATTTTTGCTCTAGTACCAGGCCTTCATTTCTGTGTGGAAATTTTCAGATTTATGCTGGAATTATTGATTTTATTTGTCAATTTCTAAAAAAAATGCTTTCAATTGGAGTCACACCTGTGTGTGTGTTTGTGTGCGTGAGCATGTGTGTGTGCAAGTGATCATGTTCGTTCCACATTACATTTGTGCTCTAGTACCAGGACTTCATTGTGGTATGGAAATTTTCAGGTTTATTCTGGATTTATAGATTTTTTTTGACAAATGAAAAATAAAAAACTTTTTTTTTTGATTTTCCCATTCATTTCAATGTGGGGTCATATTGACCCCAAAGGTCATGAGTGTGACTTTTTTTTTACATACCTTTAGAACAACCAAATCAAGCCCAGTTTTTTTCAGTGTTAATTTTGTCAGGCATTTTTGATTTAGTCTTAGTCTTTATCTTGAGACGAAAATGCTTAATAGTCTTAGTCACATTTTAGTCATTTGAGTCTATCATAGTTTTAGTCTAGTTTTAGTCATTTGAGTCTTTCATAGTTTTAGTCTAGTTTTAGTCAACGAAAAGTCATTGCATTTTTGTCAACTTTTAGTCAAACTGCAGTTACCAACATTTATTTTGGTAGCTATTTTATATGTAGCATTTAAACAAAAACAGTCATCAATTCTTCTCTCTTTAGACCAAATCAATTAAGCTTAGTTATGAGAAATTTGAATCAAGGATTGAATTTGGAAAAACTGGAATAAATTTTCATTTTTTGGTAGAAATATAAATTAAACTCATTTTTCAGATACAGTAGGTTTACTTAAGTATACATTTATTTAACATCTTTTGTTGGTTAAGATTTATGACAGATAATTAGGAATGCTGTCCATTTAAGACGGAAGGTATGTATGTAATAGCCTACTGAATTACATTCAGTTTTCACCCACCTGTTTAAGCTCACTTAAACCATAACGGACTGTATTTCCGTGAGATACTCTACATGAGAGACATTTGGACTGCTGTGTGTGTATTTGAGCGCTGAGAACTGATCGCGCGCTGTATGAGAACTGAAGAAGTGGAGCGCGCGCGAGAGAGAGCACTTCTATCAGCGCATTTCCGCCTATCGCACCTTCACTGACTTTAAGTTAATCGACAATGAATTGTGACTCCCGGGAAAAACGGGACGTCTGGTCACCCACTCCCTAACCCTTCGGTTGCTGAGGCCATTGTTTCAGATCGCTATAGTTCGCGTTTTGGTAGCCTATCCGTCCACTGCGGCTGCCATACTGAGACTAGATATGCAAACGCACCTTATCCAATGACAGAGACGCACATTTTGAAAGACAAGTCAGTTAACTATAGGATGTATGTATTTTGAATGTCCGGTAGTCCTGAAATAACATTTTAGTCCCGTCTCGTCTTGTTAACGAAGACGCGCATAAATTTCGTCATAGTTTTTATCATCAGATATTAGTTTTAGCTCGTCAACGTCTCGTCTTAGTCACAGAAAAAAGGTTCGTTGACGAATATTTTTCGTCGTCGTCTTAGTCAACGAAATTAACACTGGTTTTTTTGTGTGTGTATGGATAGATAATTTAGAAAAAGTCACAAGATTTTATTCCACTGAGATAAAGGGAACCATTATTTTTAACTAAAGAAAAGTCGATTGGGGTCATATTGACCCCAGAGGATAACTTAAACAAAAGTTGTAATTGTAGTAGTATTAGTAAATAAACCGAACTTTTATTTTGACGGGTTGCCATGAGGACCTTTTACGTTTCTGTAGCCTATTTATGATATGACGATCGTTTTACTCAAACGAAACAGTCAAATGCTCATGAAGTAACTCTCAGGGCAGTTCTAGGGATGATGCTCATATATTTATGTCCTCATTTAGTGACATGGCAGATGCGGAAAACACCGCGAGCGTCGCGCACTTCAGTGTGTGTGTGTGTGTGTGTGTGTGTCAAAACCGCGCGTCTGTGCCATTCACATATACAGAGACATGCCGAACATGCAGAATTCATATTTAAATAGTCTTTTTGCAGCTTAATGTTTACAGATAGTCCATATTGTGAGTCGATTTAACCTTCTTATAACCTTAGCTTCCTGTTCACACTCACTGCATTTGGGGTATATATGACCCCAAAATTTAAAGAATGATTGTGAAAAAAATGTACATTTTTAATAATACATATAATATATTATTTTTTTTGTTTACTTCTCATCTGTACAGTAATGCTGTGTTTTTGGATATACAAAGTACTTTTGTACCTATTTACCACACAATTCCTCAACTATACCATTAGCTTGCATGTAAAATATTATGTTTTTATGAAAAAAATACTTAAACAATGATCTAAATTAAATATAAGTTGTTTCTGGATATTGATCTAGGTGTTAGCTGTACAATTCTGCCATCTGTTGGTCAAAGACAAACCTTTAGGAATTGTCCATAGATACCCAGAAGAGGGCAATAGAGATCCATTCATTTTACTGGATGTAGCCAACTGCTCATATTATAACTTTTGTGATAGATTTTGTGAATTTATACATGTATAAACATTATTAAAGACATTAAAAATAAATATTCTTTCAAATAGTAGAATTTTGGTCGTTTTTGAAGCGATTTGAAATGTCTGTTTTTACAAAATACCACAGAAATTGCCACATAAGAAACACCTAAAGGACAAGACTTAGAATCAGATTGTAGTTGAATATTATTTATTTTAATGAACCAAATGTCTCAAATGGCTCAGAGTCATCGCCCTCAGTGTCTTCCAGGCATGATTCAGTTTCACTTGAATCAAGCAGGCAATCTAAAGTCTCCAGGAGAGTGTAACGCTTTGCCATACTGACACAGAATGAACTGTGTGACACCAAAGACCCTCTTTTATACCTTTGGTGTGGGAACTATTTCTTTGTTTTCAAAATAAAGTTGCAGCTCTTAGATCTCAGAGTAAACTTTCTCAAAGTTGAACAGGTCAGTTGCCTTTCATCTCTCCCTTGCTCTCTCTGTCTGTCTGTGTGTGTGTGTGTGTGTGTGTGTGCGCGTGCGCATGTGTGTCTGTGTGTGTGTGTGTGTGTGTGTGTGTGTGTGTGTGTGTGCGCGCGTGCGCATGTGTGTGTGCATTAGGTCTCACCCCTTTTATCTTTGTTCTGCATTTGTGGCTGATTTTATTTGGCTGTGGCAGTCATACCTGTCTGTGTGTGTGTGTGTGTGTGTGTGTGTGTGTGTGTTGAGTGAGCATGTCTTTTCTACATTGCATTTTTGCTCTAGTACCAGGCCTTAATTTCTGTGTGGAAATTTTCAGATTTATGCTGGAATTATTGATTTTATTTGTCAATTTCTAAAAAAAATGCTTTCAATTGGAGTCACACCTGTGTGTGTGTTTGTGTGCGTGAGCATGTGTGTGTGCAAGTGATCATGTTCGTTCCACATTACATTTGTGCTCTAGTACCAGGACTTCATTGTGGTATGGAAATTTTCAGGTTTATTCTGGATTTATAGATTTTTTTTGACAAATGAAAAATAAAAAACTTTTTTTTTTTGATTTTCCCATTCATTTCAATGTGGGGTCATATTGACCCCAAAGGTCATGAGTGTGACTTTTTTTTTTACATACCTTTAGAACAACCAAATCAAGCCCAGTTTTTTTGTGTGTGTATGGATAGATAATTTAGAAAAAGTCACAAGATTTTATTCCACTGAGATAAAGGGAACCATTATTTTTAACTAAAGAAAAGTCGCTTGGGGTCATATTGACCCCAGAGGATAACTTAAGGTTAAGTGTACTGACCTACTTTTGATTAATTCATCCAAACTTTGACTAATTCCATGACTCCGCGTTATACAGTAAATGCTATTTATATGACTGGATTCCGCGATTCCCCCTGCGTTTCCCCCATCTCGGAAACCATAAATAGATAATATTGATGTTTTTACAACTTCAGTGTAGTGGATTGTAATTTATTGCAACTTGAGCAACGTCTGCTGCTGCCTTTGAGAGATAACTATGCGTGATGAAGCAGCACCAGTTAGAAAGCGCTTTCGGTGTGAGAGTGCCTTTAGTCTTCCACGTTGATTGGTCGGACTCCTGACTCTCAACAAATCAGATGCGCGGTGGGCGGAGACTACTCTAGGCCACAGAGTGGTGAGTTCCGACAGGCTGCATCAGAGCCAAATAGCGCGTTTCAAAATTAAATAATTTTATCGGCACATCGGTTTTGAAAATCAACGATACCGATTATCATAAAAATGCTTAATATCGGTGTCAATAATCGGCCAGGCCGATAATCGGTCGACCCCTACTTTCAATGTGCATGTGCGTCTCAGAACGCTGACTGGTTCAATGGCAACCAGAGCCTCTAATGGCAGCTGCAGTGACCTGATGACTTTACCAATTTGCGATTGGCTCTTTTATTTAGAATGCCACCATATTGCTCGTTACAGTTTCTCCTTTCATAAGTAATAGGAGTGCACTGTCTTTGTCTATTTAAAATCTTTGTTGTTATCTATATCTCAGTGAATCGAAAGAGAAAGAAAAAATGTTGGGCAGGACTTTGTCTATTGAGAATTGGCTGGATTATAGAATGTGGGTTTAGCAAATTAAATGGATGATGGTTTAATGTGAGTGACAGGTCGCAGTGCACTTACGGTCGAATAGAACAAAGGTCTGAAGAGAAGAGAGAAACATACAAAATGTGCAGAGCGGGGGGGCGCGAGGAGTTGAAAACCGCTGAACTAGAGGACCAAACACGCTGGATCATTGCTACACTCAGTTCAAGAATGCCTACAAAGCCCGCTCACTACCGGCTTTTGGCAAATCGGACCATGCCGCCATTTTTCTAACACCAGGATACAAACAAAGGCTCGTTCAGGAACCTCCGGTGCAGAGAGTAGTGACGCACTGGTCCTCCCACTCAGAGGCTATGCTGCAGGCGGCTCTTGATGACGTCGACTGGAACATGTTCCGGGCGAGTTCTTCTGACGTCAGCGAGTTCACGGATGTAGCATTGAGCTTTGTAAACACGCTAACCGAGCAAGCTACAGAAACAATAACGATAAGGACATTCTCCAACCAGAAACCGTGGGTGGACAGAACAATCCGTGCTGCGGTTAACACACGCCCTGCCGCTTACAATGAGGCTCTTCTGACCGGGAATATAAGCGAGTACAAAGCATCGTGCTATGCTCTCTGACGCGCAGTAAGAGCCGCTAAACACAGATACAGAGAGAGAATTGAGTCTCATTTCCAGCTCAATGACTCTCGACGGATGTGGCAGGGACTGAGGACCAACTGTGCCTTTGGAAACAAATCCTCCGTGGAGGTGAGAGCAGATCCTTTGCTGGCCGACGAGTTAAACACCTTCTTCGGCCGCTTCGATGGCAACGGCGGCGGCGCGTCTCTGCCGCCCAGCGCGTCAGGAAGCAGCAGGCAGAGCAGCGACGATCCTGTAATCACCGTGTCAGAGGATGAGGTTCGGAGGGCGCTAAAGAAAGTGAACGTCAGGAAAGCAGCCAGACCTGATGGGATAACTGGCCGTGTTCTGAGGTCCTGCGCTGATCAGCTCGCTGGTTTGTTCACTTCCATCTTTCCACCGCATTTAAAAAATCTGTCATTATCCCTGTGCCAAAGAACAATAAACCCTCTTGCCTGAATGACTATCGCCCAGTTGCCCTCACATCTATAGTCATGAAGGTTTTTGAGAGACTTGTAAAGAGCCACATCTGCTCCTCCATACCTGATACTTTGGACCCTCTCCAGTTTGCCTATCGCCCAAAAAGATCTACTGACGATGCCATCTCTCACGTCCTCCACTCTTCCCTCACACACTCGGACAGCAACAATGGGAATTATGTAAGGCTGCTATTCATTGACTATAGCTCAGCTTTCAACACTATAGTCCCCATCAAGCTGGCTTCTAAACTCACAGACCTCGGCCTAAACTCCTCACTCAGTGACTGGATTCAAGACTTCCTCACCGGCAGACCTCAAGTGGTGAAAGTTGGCCAGTTCACCTCAAACTCCATCACCCTCAATGTAGGAGCCCCACAGGGCTGTGTCCTGAGTCCCCTGCTCTACTCTCTCTACACGCATGACTGCGTGTCCTCTCACAGCTCCACATCTATTATCAAATTCGCTGATGATACTGTGGTTCTGGGCCTCATCTCCAACAACGATGAGACCGCATACTTGGATGAGGTAGAGAGACTCACATCATGGTGCCAGGACAACTGTCTCTCTCAGAATGTGAGCAAAACCAAAGAGCTGATTGTGGACTTTAGGAAGAGACAGCAGCAGCCCTACACTCCTCTTATGATCAGTGGGACCCCTGTGGAGAGGGTGAGTAACTTCAAGTACCTCGGTGTAAACATCTCCGAGAACCTGACTTGGACTACACACATCCAAACACAGGTTAAGAAAGCCAGACAAAGACTGTACCATCTGCGACAGCTGAGGAAATTCAGGGTCTCACCAGCAATCCTGAAAACTTTCTATTCAGGGACCATAGAAAGTGTATTGACTCAGTGCATCTCAGTGTGGTATGGAAACAGCTCCAATCAGGACTGCAAAGCACTACAGAGAGTTGTGCGCTTAGCTGAGCGCATCTCAGGGTCTGCTCTCCACTCTCTGCAGGACATCTACCTCAAACGCTGCAAAAATAGAGCTGTCAAAATCAAGGACTCAAATCACCCTGGTAACCGACTATTCACTTTGCTTCCATCTGGTAAGCGCTTCCATAGCCTGATGGCAAAAACTGAATGACTTAGGAGGAGCTTCTTCCCCCAGGCCATCAGGCTCCTAAACTCTAACTATGTGTCATAACATCACATGACTCCATGTAAATATCACCATATCAATAGCTATTCATAATTTTTCTCTACCTCATATTGCTGCTATTTAAATACCCTGGACAACTTTTTGCACATTCTTTTTGCACATTCCTCTTAGTACTATTTAAGTCAACAACATACTGACCTGTACTGACCTGCACATTTATATTTATATTTTTTATCTTTTATTTTATTTTATTCTCTTATTTTTTCTACTTTTCTTTTTCTTAATATTTGTATACTTTATAATTGCACTGTCCTTGGAGCGGACCTGACCTACATTTCACTGCTGGTTACAGAGATGGGGGACTCGAGTCACATGACTTGACTCGAGTCGGACTCGAGTCGCAAATTTAAGGACTTGTGACTTGCTTGACTAAATAAAGAAAATGACTCGACTTGACTTGGACTTGAGATCCAGTGACTTGAGACTTGACTTGGACTTGACTTGACTGGACCTTCATGACTCGGCAGGACTTGACTTTATAACAACTCTTAATTATTATAATAAATCGCGACATAATTTGGTAAACAAAACGCGAGCCACTGAACCAGCGGCAGAAGTGATCCGAGTCTGCGCAGTTCATGACACTGCACGACCACAGGAACACAGCACGAGCACGAGCACAGGAACACAGCACGCCAAATACAGGGAGCAAGAGAATCTCACGAGATGTTTGGATTAACACTTCAACACTGTATGCATTTGCAAAGCCAGGACATCACCGCTTCATATGTAAGCTTGTTTGTTAGTTGAAAACAGCAGTGGTCTTAAAATTCAGTTTAGGTCTGTCATTAAATTAAAGTGATTATAAATGATTAATCTCGTGTTTGCACTTAACGACGTCAAACTTTATTTTTTTTGCCTTTCAAAACAATGCTTTAGTGTTGAGTATCCCTCTTTGTAAATCTATAAATGGAATTGTACCACGGAAACATGTGCACAGTGTTTTATCGATTAGTGATGTTTCTCTTGCACCCAAAATCCAAGACATGTTGTCAAAATGGCCCTAGTATGAGTTTTTATATTTATAACATACGATATAGTAATATTTTATTCGCGGCTGACCACAGCTAGAGTTACGTGCATCTCTAAGCAACACACTGAATACTGAATGAATCCAGGGATTTGAACGAATCGGTTCAGTGATTCAGTGGCCCATTCTTGCTTGTTCATGAACGAATCAACTGTTTTGAATAAATCAGTTCAATGAACGCTTCTGTGATAAAGCAGTGATTTGCAGCCGTAGGAGTAGGTCTATCATTGACTTTCATATTTCTATATTCAATTAATATTTTTCCCCCCAACAGAACAAATAGAAAACAAAACAAACAAAGAACAACATAAAAAGCTTAGGCAGACCTTAAATGTACAGCTGTCAATTTAGTTACAGGGGAAGATACATAAACATTAACATCAGGTTTCTTGTTTTGAGCCATAGTTTTCAAGAGCGATGTTAGGCATTCATGCAAAGTGAAAGAAACAGTCCAAATAGGGTGTCTATATCTGATTAAAATTTTGGGTCCATTTTGTTTCTGATGCAAGGGGTGATTTGTAGTCAGCATATTATTTTATATTGAATAGCATGTTTTGTTGCACACTGAAATTCTTTAGCGTGCTCCCAGACTGAATCCCAGTCTTCGCTGGAGATATTTAGAGCAAAATCATTTTCAAACATCTGTTAAATATTATCTGTGTCTCCTAGGATGGTCAAACACAATATAACATAAATATGAGATACACATTTTTATCAATATTTTCTCAATTACATATTTATCGATATACAAAGTAGAATTTTGCCTATTATCAATATGTTATATTTAAAACATTATTATTTAAAATGTATCTTTAAAAAAGTTAATTTCACAGGAAAAAATAATAAGGTTGTGTGATAAAAATATATTTGTTCCTTTTTGATACTGTGACTTGACTTGACTTGGCCTTTGTCAGGACTCGACTTGACTTGCTTGAGGTGAGCCACTGACTTGACTTGGCTTGCTTGATTAGTTTGTACTGTGGCTTGAGACTTGATGGTAGGGACTTGAGACTTGAACATGTGTGACTTGCCCCCACCTCTGGCTGGTTATACCCTGTATAATTGTGTATGTGACAAATAAAAAATCTTGAATCTTGAAATCTTGAATCGTTTGGCCATTGGACAACCTTATTGTCCAGCCCTCATGCCAGTATACACGTCATCAGAGAAGAGAATTCACAGGAGGGGGTGGGCACATTAATGTTTTTGATTAAAGATTAATGGGGCACTTTTATAAATAATGATGTGCATGGATAAATCATTAATATTAATCACTGCAACATTCAACACAAAATACTTTAACATTGACTTTAACCACGCCCAAGTAAATTATTGTTCACAGATGCAGTACATCACAAGGTCAATGGCAATATGGCGGATGTAATATGTCAAGAAAAAAAATTCATAGTACACACCTTCATTCCTAAATAATATGTGATTAATTCAAGAAGTAAGTTCTGAACTGAATACAGTCCACATTCTGAATGTAAATTATTTCGGATTCAGCGCTTTTTTGATTTGCAAGAAACATGTAAATCACTTTCTTTCTTTTTTTTTATGTTGGCCTAGATGTTTCACAAGTGACCAATTTTTTTGTTGAGCTGCACTGACTGTGTTTTAGAAGACAATTGTGTATGATGTGGTCTAGAGCAACCTGAAGATGTTCTGTATGTATGTGAATTTTTGGAAACGATTTTAATGGATGTTTAATTCTAATTATATGGTTACTAAAAGAAGCTATGTGTCAGGTTGAACTTGCTAGTTTTGGTTATTGGGGGGTTAACCCCCCCCCCCCCCCCCCTCCCCTCCTCTCCTCAACAGCAGCACTAAGATTGTTGTACCAGCATTAATTTTTTTTGCTTGAATCCCTATTTCACGAGTTCGCACTAACATATAATATGATTTAGCAATTCGTAAGCATATTTGGCATGCTGTCCAGAGGATGGGCTGCGAGCTCTGGATAGAGCCAGAGCCCAAATCCAGAGAACCCGCCACCCATCCTGATTAGCTGATGAGCTCCACCTGAGCCAGACTAATTATCTGATTGTGCTCAGTGTTAATTTCGTTGACTAAGACGACGACGAAAAATATTCGTCAACGAACCTTTTTTCTGTGACTAAGACGAGACGTTGACGAGCTAAAACTAATATCTGATGATAAAAACTATGACGAAATTTATGCGCGTCTTCGTTAACAAGACGAGACGGGACTAAAATGTTATTTCAGGACTACCGGACATTCAAAATACATCCTATAGGCTAAGTTAACTGACTTGTCTTTCAAAATGTGCGTCTCTGTCATTGGATAAGGTGCGTTTGCATATCTAGTCTCAGTATGGCAGCCGCAGTGGACGGATAGGCTACCAAAACGCGAACTATAGCGATCTGAAACAATGGCCTCAGCAACCGAAGGGTTAGGGAGTGGGTGACCAGACGTCCCGTTTTTCCCGGGAGTCACAATTCATTGTCGATTAACTTAAAGTCAGTGAAGGTGCGATAGGCGGAAATGCGCTGATAGAAGTGCTCTCTCTCGCGCGCGCTCCACTTCTTCAGTTCTCATACAGCGCGCGATCAGTTCTCAGCGCTCAAATACACACACAGCAGTCCAAATGTCTCTCATGTAGAGTATCTCACGGAAATACAGTCCGTTATGGTTTAAGTGAGCTTAAACAGGTGGGTGAAAACTGAATGTAATTCAGTAGGCTATTACATGCATACCTTCCGTCTTAAATGGACAGCATTCCTAATTATCTGTCATAAATCTTAACCAACAAAAGATGTTAAATAAATGTATACTTAAGTAAACCTACTGTATCTGAAAAATGAGTTTAATTTATATTTCTACCAAAAAATGAAAATTTATTCCAGTTTTTCCAAATTCAATCCTTGATTCAAATTTCTCATAACTAAGCTTAATTGATTTGGTCTAAAGAGAGAAGAATTGATGACTGTTTTTGTTTAAATGCTACATATAAAATAGCTACCAAAATAAATGTTGGTAACTGCAGTTTGACTAAAAGTTGACAAAAATGCAATGACTTTTCGTTGACTAAAACTAGACTAAAACTATGATAGACTCAAATGACTAAAATGTGACTAAGACTATTAAGCATTTTCGTCTCAAGATAAAGACTAAGACTAAATCAAAAATGCCTGACAAAATTAACACTGATTGTGCTCCTCCCGAACCTTGTTAATAAAACATCATTTAGGCAAACATCATTAAATTATCTTGATGATTACCGTTTTATTGCTGTGATGTAATCAGAAACCAGATTGGAAATATTCCAGGTAGTTTATGAATTTTGAGTTGAAAAGATTATTGTTTTTTTAAGAGGGGCTTAACAGTTTTAAGTTAGCAAGCAGTTTTCAAAGTCTTTGGGAAGATGAAATGAGTGAGGTTTTTGTTAGATATTAAACACATTTTAATTAAGGTGTGTCAAGACAGGAGGTAGATGCTGTTTAAGAGTAGCAAGATGCTATTTCTTTTAGAGTTTTGCTGTCAGTTGCCTCGTTAGATGTGGTGGGACCCTTGGTGCTTATTTTTGGATTTTTGTCACTAAGAAAGGATGCAAGTTCTCTGGGCAGTTCACAGGGACCCTGGGGAGTTAGTTAGCCTGTTAAGAGTAGCACAGAGTGCAAATGTTCACAAGTGTGGGTCTATGCAGGTCAGAGTAATGGACTTGTTGAAAGATCATTACAATTAGCCCCGAAAGCTGCCTGTTAGGATCTTTGTTTTAACACTGTGTACCTTTAAGCACCCCCCTACATTTTGCACGCCCATTTCTCTGTAAATTCTGTAGTCATCAACAAAGGTTGGAAAGTATTTCAGTATTAACCGTTCAAACACAGCCCAGACGTTTAGGCTAAAACAAGGCAAAATTTGGGCTGTCAGTGAAAATTTAATAGACGTCTAATCGTAGCGCAAGAATAGACTAGTCATCAAATAGACAGCTAATGAATGGCTACATATATACATCTAATAGACCACAAAATGGCAATCTATCCAAACAAATTAAATATACAGCTTTTATTAAGAAAAATATATTTTTTTTACAACTTAGACAACTTAAGACAATATAAAATGATAAAAATACAAAAGAATTAATGACAAAATAAAATATTATAAATACAATACGACTAAATATAAATAGTATGATAAAAAATATAAAATTTTTAACAACTTAAAAATATAAAAATTAAAAATAAAAATATTTTAAATAACTTAAGATATTTAAAAGAAAAAAGAGCATGTTATCACACTTGACATTAAAGGTTTTTTTTTTACCATTGCTGCCCAGATCTCCTTGAACTCTGTCTCGAGACCATATTTTAATGGTCTTGGTCTTGTCATGGACTTGTGTGCATTTTGACACTGTATTGACTAGTTCTCAATCATATTAGGTATTGGACTTATTCCAGAGTCCACTCGAGTCCCAATCAAAATTATTTTTCTGCACAAGTGTAAATGCATCTGATTGTTGAAACCACATATACAAATTTTACTCCTCCCAAAATATTTAAATAATAAACGTGTGAGAGCGTTTTATAGGCTATATGGTGGTATGTTATAGTCAGATATGACAGCGCTAATGCAACAAGCATCACCGTGGATGAGTAGCTGAGTATCTCTTCAGCAAGCCGACACGCAAAATGCCGCCTTTGAAACTGAAAGTAAGTCGCAGACGTTCAACACACAATCATCTTCATTAAAAGTAATGAGACTAACCTACACTGTAAAAACTAAAGGTTCCTGGAGGCACCTTTTGGGGTTCTTCACTTTGCCACGCCGGCGGAACCCTCTGTAGAGCCTCCAGGCACCGCTTTAAAAGGGGTGGTTCTCTGAGGAACTTTAACGGTTCCTGGAGGAACGCTTTTATTAAGAATGGTCAGGAACCACCTTGGGTGCTTCAAGGTACCATTTCCTTATTTCACTTCTTTAATTTTGCACCCCCCCCACCCCTCCCACTAGTTTATTGTTCTTGCTATTGATATTTTTTATAATTTTAATAAACTGAAAAACTAAAACAAATGCATATCAAACATTGTTTATTGATAAACAACAACAATATCCATAGTTTCAAATAATCACCTTAAATAGTCAATACTGCACATTACAATCCCATTCATGGAAACACAATAGTGTTAATAGTGTTGTAAACAAAACATAAAACATAATTTACACCTTGACCAAAACTGTAACGAAATAAATGTGACTCAAATATCTTAGAACTTTGAAACACAAAGGAAAAAAAATTGAGAGAAACCGATTAACAGCAGTCAGAAGAGAGAACGATGTCAAATTGACCATCCCTCCCATAGACCCTGCATTAGAAACACCCTCGCATTAGCGTTAACTAGTTTTTTTTTTGTAATTTGATACAAATGTGATATAATACAAAGTATACTGTTATAAATGTACATAATTTTTTAAATATATATATTTATATATATATATATATTGTGGCGGGAGGAGCAAACGACAGACACAGTGGGTGTGGCGTCAGGCCTCGGAGAGATTTTTATTAAACAAAATGGCAAAATAAAGTGTCCAAAAGGGGGGAAAAAGTGTCCAAAACAAACAGGGGGATCTGGTGTCCTCGTCGTGCTGCGGGGCTTGTGAAGGAGGGCAGTGTTCAGGAGGGAAGGGTCCAGGGAAGGGGCGGAGTCCGGTGGCCGCACGCGCTCCCATCTCGGGGGCCGGGGCGCGAGTGGCGGCGGCTTGTTCTGAGCGGCGTGATCCCTCTGCTGGCCGCGGCTCCTCCGGGGGACTCGACGGCCTGGCATCCTGGCCCGTCAGCCGTCTAACGGGCTCTGGAGGTGCAGGGCTCCCTCGACGCTCCCTTCCTGGACCCACGAGGACACCAGCGTGCATGCATGGGGAAGAGACCGGTCTCTCGAGGAGAGGCGCGCTCGGCATTTAAGCAGCGGCGGTGATGAGGCTCCATTCACATCAGGTGCGCCTCATCACACGCCGCCAGCCGTGGCTATTCAGCGCCCCTCCTCTCTCACACACCCACTCCCGTCGGGAGCCTGGTGAAGGGCGGCGAATACGGGACGGGGTGGTAATGATAAAAAGGGGGAAGTTCATTAGATTTGTTAGCATCGCGGCTATTAAATTAGCGGTTAAAACAAACATTTAAAAAGAAAAAGTTAATTTAAGCATGTCAGGGTAGGAATCAGTGTACAAATAGTAACTTATATTTATTTTGGAGCCTTAAAACGTTCCTCACCTCTTGCAGCGGTTGTTTCTTTGAGGAAAGGAGCCATTGCTTTCTTTGTATTTGAAATAGCTCTTGCACGGGCGCGGCGACCAAACAGCAGGAGCGCGAGGACACCACGCCAACCCTCGTGCATTTTCCTCTTGACGACAGCATAAACATAATTATATTTATTATATTAATTGTTGAACAACTACTTCTGAATAATTGAAACTTATTTAATTAGGAAAATAAAAAAATTCAAATTGTACTTGTCAAATTGTTAGAATTAGTGTTTTCTTTTAATTAAATGAACGTATTGAGACATATTTAACACTAGTTCAAGAATATTTTTAATGTTTCCTTTAAAGTTTCAGGGTAAACTTCCACCTTCAAATGTATGGTAATACATGCGTAGGCTAGCCTATATGCTTTGCGTATTGCGTAAGTATAATATTTATAATATAATCAATATTTCATACAGTAGCCATGTGTGCTCTGTGCGTATATGGGCACAATAAAAGGAGAGAAGCTAAATGAGCGCGAGCCCGATCTGTTAAAAAAAAAAAAGCCCGGCTCGGGACCTCTAATCTCTTCTAACCTCTAACCTCACTTTGAATGGGCATGACGCCTGTGCTGACAAATAAAAGTAGCATACTGTAAGGCTGGTGCCAATATGTCTGATTTACCCCTCGACGAAACAAAAGGCTCTCCTGAAAATTAACACTTGAACTATCTCCTGCAGATGTAAAAGGAACTTCAGAGATGCAGCACACAGTGCAGCTCACACTTCACACACACTATTTCCCCTTCACCCCCCTCCTCCTCCTCACATAAAATACACTGAAACCTATGCAATGTTAGGTATGCACAAGAAGTAACTATACATGTTTGATATCATTTAAAGTGTCCCTGTGCGCCTGGTAAAATGGTCTCATTCTCCCAACCATAATGAAAAGCTAAAAGAAGTTATAAAATATGAGAAAAGTCATGTGTCTCTTAAAAAGGTGTTTCCCTCCCCAGATCCCCCATTCAGATACCTCCTGCATGTAAAACAAGAACCCATTCAAGTACAAATTCTGATCTCACAGCGTGAATCCCTCAACAGGGAACCAAATTGTAATTATAATGACAAACGCCACCTTTTGGTAAGAATATTGAATTAGCTGGGTATATAAGGAAAAGGTGCAAAAACGTTCGCGGAGTCTGTAAGCTGACTTCCCACACAAATGCTGTGTGTAGTTTTTGTTGACAGGTAATAATTTCTACAAATTCCTCTATTTCTGAATTGTTGTTATGACATGTTCAACTGATGATTTTATCCTTATGAATTGGATTTTGAATTATTGCTTCATTACCTGATCAATAAATTGTAAACGTTTGATTGTATTCTGACCGACTCTGAGATTTGTTTTCCCAAGTAGATTGTCGGATTCGTATATTTCCACAAGTTTGCGTCAGGGATTAGTGACGACTAATACCCAATACCTAAATTCACGTGT
The DNA here is from genome assembly GCF_936440315.1 of Barbus barbus. Lineage (NCBI taxonomy): Eukaryota > Metazoa > Chordata > Actinopteri > Cypriniformes > Cyprinidae > Barbus > Barbus barbus. The sequence goes on from NC_136756.1 coordinate 10,492,592, forward strand.
GCTTGGATGAGGAGACGAGTAAGTTTCTGTCTAGAATCAGCAGATGCTGTTTGATCAGCCTAGATCTGAATGCGTCGATGACCTCTGTTCTAATTTAATGTTACTTTAGATAAGTTTACGTGGGAAAAGCCACGAGCTTGGCCAGACAAAGCCATTTTGAAGAAAGGTAAAGTTGATCGACTAATGTTCTTAAATGGTGGTCAAAAAGGAAGACTCTACTAAAGTAAACGATTGAATTAAGTTCCTGAGGGGCAGCCAAGGAGGCTAAGTATTACATATCTTTGATTCTGCACGTGGGAATACGGCAAATCTCAGATATTTAGCCAAATACCTCTGTTTTGGGTCATTGGAACTGACAAAATTGTGCCGGAGACCTAGTGAGGAACTCGAAGCGATATAGTTTCCTGATCTAAGCGGGTAAAGTATAATCAGAGCTTAACAGAACAATCAAACATTCGTTCACTTTAATGATGCACAGATATCATTAAAACATTTCATTTATGGAGTCAGATGAAACAACGAGTTATTATATGTGAAAGAAATATATTGCATTTAATCTTGTTGTGTTGCTAAAAGGAAAGACAAGCAATACGCAGAGAGACCTTCCTCGTATTATTGGAAACCTCCATTGGACCAATAAACGAGCCTTACAATACATAAAATTTACTATACTATCTTTTTTTTACTGTAAGTAGTATACATGAAGTTACTTGCATTGCTGCAATGTGCAGTTCACACTGAGCTGAATTTCCTAATGTAGGAGCTCATTGCTGGACATGAGGACTGTGTATATAGTCAAGAGTTATATCTCAAAACTGCATCTCTAATTTGATTGTTCCTGTGTGCCAAAGTTGCAGTCCTTTTCTGCTTTCCAAGTGAAAACTGTTGCACATCTGCCTCTATTTTTCTTGATTTTTTTTTTCTTTGCCTGGGGCAAAAAGTATTTCTTAAAACTCCTAAATATACCTTATGTGACACTTTATTTTTCTTAAAGCAAATTCCAATTAAGCGAACAAATGCAAACATTACAAGAGAAAGTAATTCTAAGCTTTCCTGGATATAATCAATGGATATCACCGGTATCATGATCTCACTGATATTCAGGAAACCTTGTAGGTTTTCTTTAGGTTTTAATCTTGAGAAAAAAATCAATTTGAAAATCCACTAAGTGGTGCTTTCGAGTTATTTTTTGAAGCTCTTGTAGACAGAAGATGGCAGCAGTGAGCAGTCTTTCAGGGCTGGTAAAGACTATTCTAAAAAAAAAAAATCCTAGCAACACATGATATTACAGTAGAAGCTGAAATTAACCCAATTGATTGGTTCTTTTTATAGGGATATTTAGGAGATTTCTCAGACATGTTCTGATTAAGATAACAATTGATAATGTGATGTTCTTGATAATGTGCTATTCTATATTCATATAAAAAACATGGATTGCTTGCAGTTTGAAATGCATAATATAACAAAATAATTAATAGTAATGCAGGTTTTGACTTAATCACAATGTGTATATTTTGTCAAAACTTGCATTATTTTACAGTGTTCAGCAGATTTATTAAGGTCTGCTTTCTCATGAAACCACATGAGTGGTCTGCAGACTTGTGTGGAATCCCTCATATCTTGGTGACATCCTGTTTTGGAAAGGAACTGAACATGTCAGTGGGATGATATCAATGCATGTGCTTTTACTCTGTGAGGCTTTTAAAAATGTTGAACATTTTTGTGATTAAACATGCTTGATAAACACTGTTTCAGATGGTTGAATTGTTATGTTTCCCTTAGCAATCAAAAGTTAAAGAGTCCGGGTTGCTACAGTCTAATATATCTCTTACGATCAGTGACATTAAACATGAATGTTTTTCATTTGATTTGCAGCACTGTGCCAATCTTGTGATTCATTGGACTTTAAACTATGATTGTACAAGATGTTTTATTCCCCTAAATGCTTTCATTATAGTTTATCTCTCAGTATCATCTCAATATGAGACATGAAATGCAGGTAATAAATAATAAGGGTCTTGATTTTTATGTTTATATAGGAGGTTGTACTGTAGTTTGCATCTTGACATAATTCAGTTTGCATTGTGAAACAGGTCTGAAAGTGAAAGTAACATTTGAACTGCAAGACTAATAGACCTACTCATCCAAAACAGAAAAGTGAAGCAGGTGTATTATTTGATAATTTTTTGTTGGATGTGTTGGGGCATGTATCTTTCAAAAAAGTCTCTGCAACCTGAAGAAAGCAAATGCAAACAAATTAAAGGGCCTTTGATGAAAGCATATCTTTTTACAGTGCTACATGTTATCAGTGTTGTTCTCCAATTTATCATTATTACAAGTGGCAATCTGCCAACATTTTTATTATTTTCTTGCTTAGAAATTCTATAATGTCTATATGAAATTACACAAACCCATTAACATGGAGGTTACTGAAACTGTATAAAATCCTTTAATTTTCTTATGCTTGCGTCTTTCTTAACTAATTGCAGCTTAATCAAGAAATTGGTTTCCTGTATAAATCTGTTAATCTGTGCTGCCACTTCCAAGAAAACTTTGGAAACATTGCCTTCAGTGTGCTACAGCTATCTCAAGGGCAATATCTTTTAGTAAAGCTGCTAGATAAGAATCTGTGAGTGAAGACCGTCTTGGTAATGAACTCAGACTTTGTCCTCTTTATCAAGCCTATCCAATTCTAGCATTGGATGAATTATGTTTCATATCTTATGTTTCAAGCAGCAGTTGTCATGTTGCCAGCCTTGTTCAGAAAGAAGCTCGGACATTTCATTGTGCTTGGGAAGATGAGAAGACTGTCTGACTTGTATGTCTGTGATAAATGCATTTTATAATTCTTAAACTGTTTTTACTCTGCCCACATACAAATGGTGTGAATAATAATTATTTTACACTTTATCCATGTAGATTATTTTTCTCCATCAGTCAAGTCATCCTCTGAGAAAATTTGACTGATATAAAATATGATTTCTGCTATGTCATTAAGAGTGAACCATTTACACCACATCCAAGTACAGGAAGCCACTGACTGGAACACTTCCTGTGGATTGTTGCCTCTACCTACCCCAGTTACGAATGCAATCAACCACTTACAGTAACAACTGCAAAAATACCTTGTTCTGTTCTCATATCATCTAAAAAATGGCTTTGATCTTGCTGCATGTGTGGAACTTCAAGAAATCATATAGAGGCCTCAATACTTAATATGTCACCACACATGTTCAAAGAGTTTTGTGAATCAAAGTTTGAGTTGACTGAACCCGGAAAGTACACTAAGGGACTCAAATGGTAACAAAACTGAAGTTACCCTTACATTCCTATTTGTGAGGCATTAAGTAAATGCTGTTCTCATGAGGGCATTTGGGACCAAATACAATTTGAGCTGAATATAGAACAAGATGTAAATAATTCCTGTTTCCTTTTGTTGTCATTATTACTCATACTGTGTAAAATGTGAGAAAGAACGGAATGTCCTCTAGCCAGGTGATGAGGTTGATTACCAGGCACTAGATACCTACAATGTTGATGACAAGTTATTTATCAGCACCAGGTATCCTTGCTGGAGACAAACTGCTCTATGCTGTAAACCTCAAAATGGGCCGTACTTGATGTTGCCTGTTTAATAAGGTGTATACAGTACACTTTATACAGGTGTAAGTAGTACTCTTTTTAATTTTATATTTGTATTTGTTCAATTGAATTTGTAATGACTGTGCAGTATAGCCAATTTCTTGTACTTCTGTTACCTTTTTTGATGGTTTTACTGTTTTAAAAGACTGCTTTATACTTACTGTATTTATTGAGTAATATCTGATTAGTTATTCTGTGCACTGAACAGCTAATTGTTTCTTGACTCACACCTGTTGCTGTGAGAGGTGAAATACATTTCAAGTAATTCTCTTTGTAAAATAAGATTTATAAATAAAATTGCATATAAGCCAATATCTTTAAAGCATTTTCTTTGCCACCCAAATGGATCAAAAAATCTCTAATTGTAGTTACAAAATGGTACCCTTCAGGCTACCACCCAAGTGATGGCCACTTGTACCTTAAAAGGTACAATTTGTGCCTTTCTTTCTGAGAGTGTTGGGAAATGGACATCTGTACCTGCCACAACACTGTCCATTTCTCTGTTGCAAGGATTGTTGGATGGGCCAAGGTGGGAAAGACACTGAAAAGGATGGTGGTTGCTTGTCAGTGGGGGCGAGGGTAGGCCTCAGTATCTTGGTGTACGGGGAGCAGACCGGATGTGCCGACGTCTGCTGAGGTCGAGGGTCAGCTGCGGTGTCGAATGGAGAACGAGTGCTCCTTGGGTTGACAAATTGCTGCAGAGGATCCAGAGAAAAGAGGGGCTCTTCATCAGATGGAAAAAGTTCAGTCTGGGATATAGTGACAATTGGGCAGGTTCAAATGCAGAAAAACTGTTGAGTAACATAGGTGAATCGGGCTATGTATATATCAGTCTCCTCGTGCTGATTGAGTAGATCATTTGAATGCATTCCCCCAAAAGTTTAATAAAACATCATTTAAAAACATAATCTCTGCATGCTTTGAGTTACTATTTAGAATACTACCTAGTCAAATTTGACATTGCCACTTGATGAAATTGCAAACAAATATTATAGACTTTATATTTTTAGGATTTAAAACAATGACAATAACAATGTTTAAACTAACTAATATATAACTGAAATATTCTAAAAGATAGGTTTGTATATTTTGTCTGATATTTTGAGCTGTTATTTCAATCATATTTTACCCTGGAAACAGGTGATGTTGCAACATCTGAAATGTTTTTATTTTTAAGAAACTAAAGATCAGTTATGTGCATATTTGTGCTATTTTCAGTGATTGGCTTAAAAGGGTCTAAGAACTTGTATGAAAAAATATTTACTTGAATTGGTATGATGGACTATTTTATCATTAAAAAAAAATTTAATTAAAAAAAAACCTGAGCACTGAATATCTATTATATTTGTGATTTTATTGCCTTTATGAAGTGGTTACTATTAAAAAATATATATATTAACACCATTTTTTATTGAAACATTATTTTATTATTCCACAAAAATATTGATCCACAGTGAGAGTTGTACATGGAATATAGAAACAGCCGTTTTGTCTCATCGCTGTTATATCATCATTGACCAAACAGTAGCTGCAACATAACTATCCTTTTTCTAATGAAAGTTTTTGTGCATTTAAGTCATGTAGAGCAATCTTATTTATGAGCTGAGTTCATATGAACGCCACCATAAAGTCATAATTACCAGAGGGATGTTACATTCTCTGACTTTATGACTTTTGGCACTTGTCAGTTTAAGACTTATAGCTGTTATATAAGCCTCTTATACTTTGTTCTTTTATATACTTTAAAAATGGATATTATTGTTTATTAAAACTGACATAAAAGAGGCAGAGTTGTGCTTATTGTCGTGCTTATTGTCGATCGCTACTTTCCGGTATACACCACGCCTATCAAGTAAAGGGTACTGTTGACAGTGGAAACGCAAGCTGGATCAGGGATCAGCACTTTACGAGTGTCTCGCTCGCTAAAATTGTTGGGGTTAAGACTGAACCCCAAGGAAAGTGTGCTTTCTCCATTACAGAGAACCACTTATCTGGGGGTGGTGGGGATTCAACCACGGTGCAGGCACGTATGTCTCCTGCCCGGATCGAGTCAATCCTCACGACAGTCAGGAGAGTGAAAGAAGTGAAGTGAAGTGAAGTGAAGTGACATACGGCCAAGTATGGTGACCCACACTCGGAATTCGTGCTCTGCATTTAACCCATCCAACGTGCACACACACAGCAGTGAACACACACACACGGACCAAGAAGGCCAGTCACTCACTGTCAAGCAGTTTCAGATACTGCTGGGTCTGGTGGCAGCTGCGTCCAACGTGATACCTATTGGCCTGGTGTACATGAGACCCCTACAGTGGTGGCTCAAGACCAAGGGGTTCTCCCCGAGGGGAAACCTGCTTCGCATGATCAAGGTCACGCGGCGATGCCTACGTGCCTTAGACATGTGGAGACAACCTTGGCGCTTAAAAGCCCTCAGGAGATCATTCTGCCAACCCTGCCACCTACGGTGCTTCAGGGCGCAGCGGTCTCCAGCGAGCGCACGTCTCAGTTTCTTCCGCCCGGTAACGTAGTGGAGCTGAGATGCTCGCCACCCCTTCGGGGGGCTCCAGAGCAGCTGGTTCGGTCTTTCCCTGCCGGTGCGCCGCTTCAGGGCACCGAACTAGCCGCTCTCACTACACCAGAGGCCAGTCTCGAGGGACTGGTTCCCTTAGTAGACTATTTCGCAGCGTGGACTGCCAAATGTGTCTAGATGGGTCCTGCGCACTGTAGAGAGAGGCTACAGAATCCAGTTCGTTTCTCGTACGCCTCAATTCAACGGGGTGAATTTCACGTTAGTGGGCCCCGAGCAGGCTCTGGTAATGGAACAGAGGAGGTACATGCTCTATTTAGGAAGGAGGCATCGAGGTGGTTCCTCCTCACGAGAGAGAGTCCGGGTTCTACAGCCGGTACTTCATAGTTCCAAAGAAGGATGGAGGGTTGCGTCGCATTTTAGATCGCAGCATCTCTGAACCGCTCAGTCAGCAGACTGAAGTTCAAGATGCTCACGCTCAGGCAGGTCGCGTCTCAAATCAGGTCTGAGGACTGGTTTGTCGTGATCGTTATAAAAGACGCATACTTCCACGTCTCCATCCTTCCCTCTCACAGGAAGTTCCTGAGGTTTGCTTTCGGGGGCGAAGCTTACCAGTTCGGGTACTTCCCTTCGGCCTAGCACTCTCACCCCGCACTTTCACGAAGTGTGTGGACGCCGCGTTAGCTCCGCGGCTACGGGGCGTCCGCATACTCAATTATATCGACGATTAGTTGATTCTCGCTCAGTCAGAGCGGAGGGCGGCTCAACATCGAGATGTTGTTCTCGTCCACATGAAAGTGTTGGGGTTAAGTCTAAACACCAAGAAGAGTGTTCTTTCTCCAGTACAGAGAACCACTTATCTTGGTGTGGTGGGGGATTCGACCACGATGCAGGCACGTATGTCTCCTGCTCGGATCGAATCGATCCTCACGGAAGTCAGGAGAGTGAGAGAAGGCCGGTCACTCACTGTCAAGCAGTTTCTGAGACTGCCGGGTCTGATGGCGGCTGCGTCCAACGTGTTACCTATTGGCCTGCTGTACATGAGACCCCTACAGTGGTGGCTCAAGACCAAGGGGTTCTCCCCAAGGGGAAAACCGCTTTGCATGATCAAGGTCACGCGGCGGTGCCTACGTGCCTTGGACATGTGGAGACAACCTTGGTTCTTGTCCCAGGGCCTGGTGTTGGGAGCTCCTTGTCGCCGCGTAACGCTAGCGATGGACGCATCCCTCACCGGTTGGGGAGTGGTCATGATTGGCCGCCCTGCCCACGGTGAGAGGTCACCATGTGTTAGTTCGCACCAACAACACATCGGTGGTCTCTTACATCAACCACCAAGGACTGCGGGTGCCCCCTGTACAGGTTGGCACACCAAATCCTTGTGTGGGCCCAGGGCAAACTCCTCTCACTGAGAGCTGTTTACGTCCCTGGGCATCTTTTTATGGGAGCAGACACCCTGTCGAGGCAGGGGCTGTTATCCGGGGAATGGATGCTTCACACCGAGGTGTGAAGCAGATCTGGAGAGTGTTTGGCCAGGCTCAGATGGACCTCTTCGCCACTCAAGAGTCAGCGCAATGTCCCCTCTGGTACTCTCTACGTCATCCAGCTCCGTTGGGGCTGGATGCCATGGTACAGACGTGGCCGAGGCTTTGTCTGTATGCCTTTCCCCCGATCGCTCTGCTCCCCGGAGTTCTGGAGAAAGTGCGCCGGGACGGACTCCGGCTGCTTCTAGTAGCCCCGTTCTGGCCGGGCCGAGTATGGTTCTCGGACTTGATTTCCCTCCTCGACGGTTCTCCATGGGAGATTCCAGTCAGGAGGGATCTCCTCTCACAGGCAGGAGGCACCATTGTGCATCCCCGCCCGGAGTTGTGGAAGCTGTGGGTGTGGCCCCTGAGGGGGCACAGCTCATAGCTGCTGGTCTCCCAACCGAGGTTGTTGAGACCATTCTCCAATCCAGAGCTCCCTCTACAAGGAAACTGTATGCCCTGAAGTGGAGACTCTTCACTTCTTGGTGCGGAGATCGCCAGCTCGACCCAGTTAACTGCCCGGTTGGTACAGTGCTGGAGTTCCTGCAGGCTCGACACTCCACAGGGTTAGCCTACTCCACCTTGAAGGTCTATGTGGCGGCAATCTCTGCTTACCACACCCCTCTTGGTGGATTGACAGTGGGCAGACAACCCCTAGTTACACGTTTCCGCCGTGGTGCACTGAGGCAGTCGGTTCGTGGATGCCACTCAGTTATGAGTCTTCTGACCTCCCCTCGCCATGGGAGTCAGAGCTCATTCCATGAGGAGTGTGGCGGCCTCCAAGGCCTTTCTCGCAGGTGTCCCTATCCAGGACATCTGCTACGCTGCGGGTGGTCTATGCCCCTGACCTTGTCAGGTCTTATGGCCTAGACATACGAGCCACTCCAGGTTTTTCCGTCTCTTGCCCTAGCTGTGCTCCGTATGGATACACACAGTGCAGGGATTTGGAAGTCTGGTGCCGTGGGTATCTCGTTCCCCAAAGCGTCTCCTGACGCAGCTTGATTTCCTGAAGAGGAACGTCTTAGGTTATGTATGTAACCCCAGTTCCTCGAGGGAACGAGACGCTGCGTCACGAGCCCACACTTCCGGCATCCCTGCCAGCGCTTGCTTCATTCTAGAAGCTGACGCCGGTTTCACCGCACGTGCTTTTATACCAGCTGGTCATTACGTCACCTCGCCCGTGACGTCCCTCCCATCCTTTGGACAGATTTAATTGGTATTCAGAGCCGGTTACGCTGTAGGGGTTCCCCAAAGCGCCTCCTGACGCAGCGTCTCGTTCCTTCGAGGAACTGTGGTTACATATGTAACCTAAGACGTATTTTGCGAGTGGTATGAATTAATGCACATTCACATTTAGTCTAGAACTACAGTAACAGCATGTTCACACAGCGCACTGTCAGTCAATAAATGGGAAAAAAAGTAATTGCCGTTACTTTTTTGAAAAAGTAAATTTAAAATTTCTTGTAAATTAAAAAGTAATGCGTTACTTTACTAGTTACTTGAAAAAGTAATATTATTACGTAACTTGTGTTACTTGTAATGCGTTACCCCCAACACTTGGTCCACACAACTGGCCCAATGGAGGTATCCAGTGGTGGCTGAAGATTTCCTGCATGTTCGGTCTTTTAAAATGTTCTAAGGTGCGCAATTATTTTTCAGGAAATTAACAGCTTAAAGTAGTTTAATGTCTTGACCGTATTACAGTTCCATATCACTTCGCCAAATTATCCTTCAACAACAACAAAAAAATTTAATTAAATTAAAAATTTCTTAAAAACACCGACCAAGAAAATAAATAAGTGAACTTAATTAAAGTGATGCAGTTAGTCAGATATCTAGAGTCTCACTTGATGTGCCCCATGCTCCATCTAACCTGAGATCTAGTATATACTGAACCCTGGACACAGATTTGAGGGAACATATGCCTTCACTTAATCAGAATAAAATCAAATGTGACAATTTATTATCAGTCAGGCAAAATATGTATTATGCCAATTACATAGCCAATTCAGAGATATCAAATCAAATCAAATCAATATAAAACATCAAATTCTCAAAGATAAATCAAAGAGTAAGATGCATACCTGACTTCAGGAAGATACATAGTATGGAGTGTGTGAACTACAGGCTCATTTGGCTTACAGAAGCGCCCTCATCTTCTTGCAGCTTTCACCTTTTTTTTTCTTTTCACTTAAGTACTCAGAACAAGACATTCTCCAAATGGAGACAGGAACTGCAATTAGAGTTTGCACTGATGAAATGCTTGACATGATCATTTACACCTTACTGGGGACAGATGGTAATTTGCATGAAAGATGGAAATCGAACACCCTTTACATTGAGCAAAATATCTCTAAACTCTTAGGATCTTTAATACTTTTTAGTCTACTTCTTGTAAGATTGAGACCATTGTCCCAGTTGCCCTGAGACAATTCAAATTATACCAAACATAACTGTGAATACCACTTGCATTCAAGTAAAACATTATATCATAGTGAGAAAAGTGGAGGGAGGACGGGTAAGAGGAAAGATGGGGATGAGAAGGAACTAATGCATAGGAACTAATGTCCACTACACAGTCCAACTGGGCTTGCAGAGTTTGCATCTAAATGCAGAGAAATGATACACAGGGATAAGGGTACATGCTAAAATAATGTAAATAAATAAGTAAAAGCAAACCAACTTATGCACAAATGATAACTAACAACTTGAACAGAAAAGCAACATGATTCATGAAGTCATGATGTAATGGCAAAAACCTCAAAATCCCATCTAGTGGCCAATGGTATAAATTAAAATGACTGAAAATATACAGAATAGACCTTATTGAGAGCAGCAACATTACAGATATGAAAGTGAGGCTGTGAGGGATAGACATAAGATTTTTTCAATGGTGTCCACTGTAAAAAGCTGTATAATGCTCCTAGATCATTTATAATTTTCAACAGCTCATGTTGTCTGGAGTTTTTTTTTTGTCTACTGAAATTTCTTGGAAAGATAATTTTGCAGTGTTTCATCAGCAGAACAATCCCAAAACACATTAACTAACAGTACAACGCAATGAGGAAATGTCAAAAACTAAATCAAAGATGGTGCTGCTGTGAATAAGGTCTGTGGCAGCTTTACATAATTTCAGGTTTTCCTAGAGGCTTACAGTTTTTGTGCTAGCTAAGATACAAGAAAACTTTTCTTAAAACTATTAACACAAAGCAAAATGTGCAGGGAAATTTTAATTTTATTATTTTACTTGCTGTGATTTATGGTGATTACATTAAAATGATTGCAGATTAAAAATGTGTAGAGATTACTCTAAAAAAAAAAACAGAGTTGATTTTAATTCATTTATCCATTCTCCAAACATCTTGACCTATGTACAGTAAAAGAGATGCTGGAGTCTATCCCACTGTCTCAGACAGATGGACAGTCAATAGCACACACATTCACACACCTACAGCCAATATCGAGCCTCCAATTCACCTGTCCTGTAAGTCCTTGTATCGTGGAAAAAACAGAGCACCCAGAGAAAACCCACAGAGAACATGCAAACTCTACGCAGATTAGTATAGTTTCAAACAAATCCTGGACACTTTTTTATATTGTCTAATTTTGAGATCTCATTTCTCTTCTCATGCACGCAAGTATGCACATGTCAGGTTCTTTAAAATGTTTTTGTACTCAAAAGTAACCCATGCATTACTGCACACACTGATTGTATGAACTGTTGTACATTTACATATATAGTATCAAGCAAATTACAAAACAATACAAAAAAAAATACAACTATATATTGAAATGTGATACATACAAAGTAAACTAGTGGTAGGTTGCTCTTAAATTGAACAAACTTTAGTAAATGTAAAACAGGAAAAAAAATGTTTTGCCAAGATACAAGAATATCAGCACGAGGGATGATTTTGATTGGTTGAGGATCATGAGGCTGCTACATGAGCCATTAAGGCGGAGTAAAGACCTGCTATCATCAAACTAAAAAAGAGTTTGTGTAGTATTTGTCCCATTTAGCTCTGAGAAAGATGGAGCTCTATGTATTTATGTTCATGCTTGCTGCACTTGTTTCTTCAGAGAACAAAGGTAAGTCAGTGGATTATAAATAATAATTAGTTAAAAGACACCATTTTCTTCGTCTTTAACTTTTTCAAGGAATACTGATATGTAAATGACTCTGGCATGGAAAGATTTATTTTGTAATATTCAGTTTTTGAATAATAGTATAATATTCTGTTATCAGACAAGGCTGAGACAGAAAAATGTCATCTCAAAAAATTGTGAGCAGTTTATACTTATGTAATTTTTAATGAATAAAAATTCTGAGCAATCATGTTCAAAAATCATGCATGTGCAAATGGTGTGAATACATCTCATATTCAAACAGTCCTATATTTTAATGTATCATCTAAATAGTCTAAAATGATCATGTATTGTTTTATCAAGCTAATACTTGTTTGTTTGTTTCAGTTGTTCATGAGGATTATTATTTTAATGGATGCTCTGATACAGAGAAAGAAAATATGTATGGAATGGATGGAGAGGAACTGTGGCATGCAGACTTCATTAAAGGAGTAGGAGTAATTACTCAGCCTGACTTTTCAGATCCCCTCGGCTATGATGGTTTCTATCAGGCTGCTGTTACTAATCAAGAAGTCTGCAAACAAAACTTAGATGTAGCCATCAAAGCTTATAAAAATCCTCAAGAGAAAATGGGTAGGTCATGCATTTGAATTATATTTATGTATGTAACAACTGTGTAACAACTTCTAAATTTGGTTTAAACAAATTGTATCTCAAATGCTTGAAATAATAACAGCATCCGTGTCTTTGTCTGTATTATCAGACAAACCTCATACTTCCATCTATGCTGAAGATGATGTGCAGCTGAATGTTGAAAACACTCTCATCTGTCATGTGAGTGGATTCTTCCCTCCTCCTGTCAGAGTCTCATGGACTAAAAACAACGAGGCTTTAAAAGAAGACAGTCTAAGTCAGTATCGCCCAAAAGATGACGGCACTTACAACATCTTCTCCAGTCTGCCGTTCACACCTGTGGAGGGAGACATTTACAGCTGCACTGTCAACCATGTAGCTCTCGATCAACCTCAGACTAAAACATGGGGTGAGTGTGGTTTTAGAGAATCACTGGGCTGATTTCTATTATTTATTTTCCCCAATTGTTTTCTATAAATAATTAATACAAATATATATTCACATAAAATAGATTATTGATGTGAAAGATAAGAGTAGCAGCCTAAAATATACATATGAAACACTGAAAATTGTGGAAATATTACATTAATAAAGTCTACATTATTAAAATTGCATAAACAAAATGGTTGTATATGTGTGTATTCTAGAAGTGGACGTTGCTGTGCCTGGTGTTGGTCCAGCGGTGTTCTGTGGAGTGGGTCTGTCTCTGGGGCTGCTGGGAGTCGCTGCTGGAACTTTCTTCCTCATTAAAGGAAACAACTGCAACTGACATCCCAGATATGAAAGCAAACTTTGAAAAGAAATTGTATATAGTGTGTAACAGGTCCTGCAAATAAAGCCAGGTTCATTTGGCTCCAGTGAAATTTAAAACAATAATCCTGAGCATCATTCTGTCACTCGTCACACTGGTGACGGGAAACATCTTAGATGTTATATAGAAATAGATTCATAGAGACATAAATCTCAATGTAATCTTTAACAACATTAATATTGCCTGATATTTCTAATAATGCACCAATGAAGCAACATAATTGTTTGAAATGTAACACCATACACACTTACATACAGATGTTTAAAGGCTTAAAATAGTAGATGATCATTTTACTAATACATCACATTTTCAGTTCATCCAGAGTGATACTGGATTTAATTTGAATAATTGTATCTGTTAGTTAGGCTACTCTCTGGTTGAGCTCTTATCATCTTCCTCATTGCTGGATCAATTCAAGTCTTTTTCATCAAACATTATGGCATTCTTAAAAAATTGTGGTGCTGTGTGCTTGAAAATAAGGTAGAAATTGTTTTTAAAGTTTGAAATTTTCTGTCATTGCAATCAATTTCAAGTTATCAATTTTTCAAGATCTTGTACGTTTTCTGACATACACTTCAAATAAAGATTCTCTATTTTGATTTTCCTTGTGATTTTATATTGTGTTATCATATATAACTGTTCAAAGGCAAGGTAACCTCAAAAGCGTATTAGATAGGGCTGTCCATAAAACAACAGAGATGGCTATGTGTTGAAAGACAGAGGAACAGGCGAGAATATAATAGACCAGAAGAACAAACACATATTTTAGAATGACCTACATAAATATTGTAGCCAATATCTACATTTACGTAATCTACATTTAATTAAGTAACTTACATGCCTTCAAGGTGTAAATATTATCAGTTCTTGCTTACCCTGCAAATTGAACCTTAGAATTTGTCATTGTTAAGAACCATGCTCTACTGTTTGAGGTACAGGAAGGGTAAGTTTCTCTTGAAATAGCTGAAATACTTTCATTCATCTTCTTTATAAAATAGTGATGTTAAAAGTGATAATTAAAGGGAGATAACTAAGGTTCAGAAGCAGGGCCACACCTCAACCAATCACCTAACTTCCCAAAAATGTACTTATATCAGGCTGCCCCTTACAGATCTGTTTGTCTCGTTCTCTCGAACCTACCCTTCTCCTCCCTCTCTCATCCATTCAACTATCTTTACCACCCCCTTTTCTCTTCCCTTCCCGGTTGCATCAGCGGGTCCCAATCGCTCGGCCTAAAAATAATTGAGATGATACCCCACCCTGAGTCTCTCCGGGGCCAGCAACACTAGACGCCCAGATCAAACTGACTCCTATTTCCCCTTCATCATCTCCCTATTCATCCTTAACATTCTACTCAATAAAATAATTCTTCAGCATTCATTTTTGTGGTGTGGTCTTTGCTTGTGAAGAAGACATTAATGAAATAATAAAGAAAAATAACAACCAATGGATACAACAACAGTCTGAAGAGGTGCTCTGCATTTTGTTTTTTCCAATTTATTTTATACCTTTCTCTAAACTCTTGTCATTGCTCTCTAAACATACAAATTCAGTTAAAAACAGATATAGTAAGATTTTATTAAAAATCCAGTTTTTTATTGGTTTCACATGAATCACATAAATGTATTTACCATTTCTCCTAACACAACAAACCATACTTTGTCATATTCTTAATCACACATTATATGTACTCATTAACCATCAAATTGAAATCTGTTGTGTTAGTATACATACGGCACAGGAAGAAAATGCACTGAACTATTAACACAGCAATTCAAATTTTAGTTAAGTTTAAGAGAGTCAAGGGAGGTCAACTGTGAATTCCCAATGCAAACAAACATTAATGGAAAGTAGAGAAAGAAGAAGAAAGAGAAGGGGAAGAAATGGAGGAAGAGTGAAAGGTGGTAAAGTCAGCAGAAGTGGAAAGAGCAGAAGAAGAGGTGAGAGGAAGAGTGGAGGGGGTAAAAAGAGGAGAAGAAATATGTAGGATTGAAGAGTACTGACAGAAATATAAATTGTTTAAATATACAGATTTTTTTTTTATGTCCCAAACTTCAAAAGAGGCCATTTACAGTATAATACACTATATTCATTATATAACTCCTCAGTGAACTTTGTGATGAACATGAATTTTCATCATTGTATTTGTGCATCTGTAGCACAAGGCAGTCATTAGGCAGTGAACTTGAATCTTTCAGCAAAATTAAGAATCTGTTTCATTGTCTTTGTTAACTCTTTTTAGAGCATGAACCATAGTTCATAGAAATGTATTAATCAGCTGAGAAAATCTAAAGCAGCTTGCTGTCATATAAAGAAGAATGTACTGGCAACAAGCAAATCCATCTTTAAAAAAAATAAGAAGAAAAATACAAGTTTGTGAATTATACCAATAACATTTTCTTTTGTTACTTTAAGCATTTTTATTGCATTCTAAGATACAGGAAGGTAAAAAGATACTGTATGCTAAACAAATGGACCTTTTTACAATCAGGGACCTTCTCCTATTTTATTTTATTTTATTTAAACATAATAAAAACAACGCAGAAAGCAAAACAGTTTGAAGTAAATAATTGAGATGGTCATTATTTATTGCTGCTCTCAATGAGCTCCTGTTGAGATTTATCAGACTTATTTGATAGTAGCAAACAACTTTAAAACATACATTATGAACTTGGAAAAAGTTAAAATATGATAAAATATGGTTTAATTAAACCCTTAAAATGAGCAGAGCAGCTTGAAGAATACAGTCAGTGTGTAACTGGCTTCAGTTCTCAAATAAAAGCAGATACTTCTTAGCAACACTTGACTCTGGTGTGTGTAGAGACTGATTGGCTGCTGGTTTAGATATTCACTTCATGAACAAAGTATTGCAGGATTTCTCTTCAGTTGGGATACTCACAGAGAGAGAAAATGTCACTGCCGAAGGTCTTGTGTTTTCATCTCATATTGATGCTGTCTGCTTTCACTGGAGCAGGTAAATAAAATGAAGTGTAATACAAAATGAATAGATATTTACAATAACATTATGCATGATTGATTACTATTGTTAGTAGAAGTAGTAGTAAACAGGGCAGGTCACTAAAACAACAGCCAACCTTTGTATTTAAGCCTTTCTGTTTTTCTAGAGGTGACATGACATCATCTGAAATAACTAATGATGTTTTAACATTATTTTCAGCTAATGGATACTACTATTCTCGCTGGGCTAAATGCATCCACAGCTCCCGTGATTTCAGTGACATGGTGTTCATTGATAACTATATCTTCAATAAAGATGTGTTCATACAGTTCAACAGCACTGTGGGGTATTATG
Source organism: Barbus barbus (assembly GCF_936440315.1). Classification (NCBI taxonomy): domain Eukaryota; kingdom Metazoa; phylum Chordata; class Actinopteri; order Cypriniformes; family Cyprinidae; genus Barbus; species Barbus barbus. Next base: position 10,509,127 of record NC_136756.1, read on the forward strand.
TGGGGTACACTGAACATGGAGTATATAACGCACAGAGATTCAACAACGATACCAACATTCTGCAGCAAGAGAGAGCTCAGGTGGAGAGTTACTGCAAACCTAATGCTGAAATCAGACAGAGCGCTATCGCTGATAAAACAGGTAAGTGACACACGATCTCTCCTGTCACACATAATACTCAGTTTAAGCAATTACATTACTTTTACAGGACATTATGCTTATTTTATAATTATTTGAAACCCTGTATTTTGAGGGAAAGTGTCGTTTTCCGCGCGCCGACTCCGTCCACACAGCTATGACGTGACACCGATCAAGTCTATACGTCACAGTAAAAAAACATGTTTTATTTTTTGTTTGCCCTTAGCAATTTTAGAAAAACACCCCCAAACACATACATACAATTATATTCACAGGGGTGCACATGAGTTTTTCAGCCTGGTTCTCATAAGAGCACCTGGAGATTTTTTTTGTCCTCAAACTGCACGAAGCATGACCCATTAAATATAAAAAACTGTAAAAGATAAATTAATAATAGTGATAATAATATTATTGCACTTTATTTATTTAGTTTTTAAAATAATAAACTAATAAACAAAATAATAAAGTGTGATGATACAATTATATATTTTTTAAAATAAGTAGGGAGTATTAAATAAAAATACGATTATTTTATAGTAAACTTAAAACTAAAATGATAACATTTACTTTTTTAAGATATGAATTTTCAAACTTAAAATCAGCAAGCTTTTATTTTGTCGGGTTGCCCGGAAGTAAATATAAACGCTTCCGGGTTTAGGGCTGCCTAGAGAAGAGCGTCAGTGAATGAAATGCCACAGTTTTGTACTGTGTTTTGAAAACGGCAGCAGATAGCTTAGATTTATGCTTTCACTTTGAATAGAAATATTTTTCAGTATTACAGTTTGTCGATCTTTTGTGCATTAACAGCTCAGTCATTCTTGAGACATGGAGCTAAACATGTCCAGCAATTGTAACTGCTATCAAGTTTTAAAAAATAAAAATATTTTCAATTGTATATGTTATGGGGATTAAAGATAGAATGTATTTAACACAATTATCCCCTTCGATTTAATTTTTTTTAATCATTTTTATGTTAAATCTATGACACTTATTGCCTTCTCACTACATCTAAAACTGTCCACACAGTTCAATCATTCATGCGCTATAAAATGAACAATAAAATGAACTTATTTTATCAAAAGTAACACTTAATAATGTCTCATATCAAAGTAAGGTTGTTTTTCAGTGACACATACATGTTTCACAAGGTTTCAAAGTTGTGTCCCCACTTTGTGTCAACACCGTCAGACATTTATTAAAATGTAATAAAATCAGGGAATATCAGGGCAGCTGTCACTTTAAAGGACCCCTTGCCACAGGCCTCCTCTGCGGCATAGACATAATAAATACGTATTTATTATGTCTATGCTCTGCGGGGGCGACCAAGATGGCGTCGTAGCAAGACAGGCTTGCTGGAGCTCGTGGGAACTTTGCTCAGATCCCGGGTTGTTTAAAACAGTTCATGTTCAGAACTAACTGAAAGATACAGTTTATATTATGAGTTAAGTAGCCTCCTTTGATTATCTTTTTTTCCGTTGCATTTTTTTATTTGCTTTTCGAGCTTTACTGAAGACGCTTTTGCTAGCGAGTCGCTAATAATAATCCACGTGCTTTTGCTATAAATCGCTGTGTTGATTTACGAATATTGAGGATAAAGAAATGTTTTTATTTTTATTAGTCTGAGTTCACGCTTTTACCCGATAAACCTGAACCGACAATAAGTAAACCGAACCCTGCGATAGTCCTTCAGTGAGTGATGCCATGCTAATGAGATTAATGCAGAGAATGGAGGCCATGCACGAAGAAACTTTGCACCGAATTCAAGGCGTGGAAAAAACGGTACTTGAAAACTCAAACTCTATTAAACAGATAATCAGCTCCCTCGAATTCCACGGTGAACAGATGAAGCATTTGAATGAAAAAACTGAGGAACTGGAAAATAAAATCGTAAGATTGGAGAAAGACAACGTCGAGCTTCGTGATAAGTAAATGATCTGGATGCGTACAAGAGAACATGGGATCTTCGTGTCACTGGTATTCCGGAGAAAGCAGGAGAGAACGTAAAGCAGATGATCATCAACCTCTTCAGCCAGGTCTCCCCGAGCATCTCTGTGGAGTTGACATCGCTCATAGGCTGGGACCTTCTTCTGCTGTGGAAAGATCCTCTCGTCGCATAATTGTCTTATTTTCGTCGCGGTCTCAGCGGGACAAAGTTTGGAGAGATGCCAAAACGTCTGTCGTTCCCAGGGAAAAGAAGATTATGATCTTTCGCAGAAAGACAAGGATGCACGATCTCTCCTGTGGCCGACGGTAGAGAAGGCGAGACGGGAAGGAAAGAGAGCTGGTTTTCACGGTCCTTTTGCTGTGATTGAGGGTAAAAGAGTGACTGCTAAAGCCAACACTTAACATGCTGGCAATGCTTATTCAACAAGCAACTGTTTCTTCTAAATGATTAGCTTGATAAGTGTAAGAATACATATGTATATATATGTATTTATACTTTTACTTATACTTTTTATTGTTAATTATTTACTTTTACTTTGGGCTCTTAAATCTTAACTTGAAAGCTGAAGTTTAAGCTAGTCTTTGTTATTCTCTGAACTTAAATCTGAACACTTTATTCCCGGTTGAGCTGCTGTTGTGGTTGTTGCTCTTTTTGGAGGATAGTGATTGAACGAGTGTACTCTTTTGGTTCACTCAAACTTTCTTTTCTTCTCTTGTTTCTTTTCTATATTGTTCGTAGTTCATGTCATTGTCTTTAATATCCTTTAATGCCAGGGGCCTCAGGGATAGTGTCAAACACAAATCTGATTTCTGTTTTCTTCAGGAATGTCATTCGACTATTGATGATTACAAATGGTGGAAATCTCAGTGGGGTAACGATATTTGGAGTTCACATGGCACCGAACACTCAGCTGGTGTAAGCATTTTGAGAAATAAATTTGGTGGGGATATATTCGGGTCAGAATAGGATAGCTTAGGTCATTTTCATTTATTAGTAATTTCACTTAACCAGCAAACTGTAATTCTCGGAAATGTATATGGGTACAATAATTCTTCGGATAATGACTTTTTTTTTTTTAACAAATTAGATGAGAAGTTTACATAATGGTCTAATAAATTTCCTAATGCATTTTTCATTCTAGGAGGAGATTTTAATGTGTCATTTAATAATTATTTGGACAGATATCCTCCAAAAAAGACCGCTTGTCTATTAGGTCTAATAGTGCAGGACTAGAACAAGTTTGAATTGGTGGACATTTGGAGAGAGAGATTCCCTAATAATTTAGAGTTTACTTGGGCCAATAAAAGTGGTTCAAGACAATCTCGTATTGATTATTGGCTCATATCAAAATGTATGTCAAATTTTGTTCTGAATATCAGCATTCAATGTACCCCATTGACCGATAACAAAACTATCTTTATTAATACCCCTTTAATGGCAGATTATGTAACAGGCCAATGCAGAGCTTCTTTGTGGAAACTTAACAGTTCACTGTTAGAACTACCAGATGTAAAGGATAAAATTAAATAATTAATTGCTAGCTATTGGAAAACAGCCACAATTCAAAATTCTTTTGGTACCAATTGGGAGCTTTTTAAGTTTGAGACAGGTGTTTATTTAAGAAAAGTTGGAACACTTTTAGCCAAAAAAAAAGAAGGGTTCTTGAAGACAACCTAATCATGAAATTATCTTAGTCTAATAATTTTGATTGCGTGTCTCTAGAAGAAAAATCTGAAATTGCAGATTTGCAAATGAAATTGGATGAATTGTACTTCTCAAAGGCTAGGGGTGCAAGATCCAGGAAAAAATGGCTCGAAGAGGGAGAACTCAATTCCGCATATTTTTTTTAAGCTAGAAAAGCGTAATTTTACCCTCTCAACAGTTGGACAACTTTGTGTTGAAGGCAAAATTGTTAAAGATCCAAAGGAAATAGCAAACTACAGTGCCAAATTTTATAAGAATCTTTATAGTTCAAGGTATTCAGAGCAAACAACGTCCTCATTTCTAGACTCATTTCTAGGTTAATTATGTTAAGGTTATATCTGAAAGTGATAGATTTTTCTGTGATAGCATCGTTACTCCTGAGGAAGTACAAAGAGCAATTAAGAGTTTGGAAAACAATAAGTCCCCAGGGTGTGATGGACTTACAGCTGAGCTGTACAAATTATTTGCTGATGAACTTACTCCCTTTTTAACTTGAAAAAGAGGCTTTACCTCCTACATTGATGCAAGGTATCATAACTTTAATTCCTAAATAAGAAAGATCTTACCAATTTAGACAACTGGCGACCCATCACACTCCTTAACAATGACTATAAAATTATAGCCATAATATTTGCTAAAAGACTTAAAGATTGTTTGGATACTGTTATAGATGAGACTCAGTCTGGATTTATGAGGGACCGACATATAATGAATAATATTAGATTAGTTTTAGATTAGTTTTAGATTTATTGGATTATAGTGATTTGCTGGAACATAATAGTTTTATTCTTTTCCTGGATTTTTATAAAGCTTTTGATTCAGTTGAACATAAATTTATATTTAAATCAGTGGAAAAATGTGGTTTTGGTGAATATTTTTGTAAGGCGGTAAGAACTCTATATTACAACTGTAGTAGCACAATTAAATTAAAATATGGTACTTCTCCTAGATTTTACTTGTCACGTGGTATTAGGCAAGGGTGTCCATTATCCCCTTATTTATTTTTACTAGTTTCCCAGATATTCGCTTCTTATATTTCTAATAGTGGTCTTCATGGTATCTCTATTGATGACAAACAGATACTCATCAGTCAGCTGCTGATGATACTACTCTTTTTTTTGCAAGATGCTAATCAAGTTCCTTTAGCATTAAAGTATATCCAGCAATTCTCCAAAGCATCAGGCCTGTTCTTGAACCTCTCAAAGTGTGAACTGATGTCCATCAAAGAATGTAATTTGTCATAAATTTGTAATATTCAAATCAAAGATCAAGTATCTTATTTAGGTGTTATTATTACAAAAAATGAATTAGAAAGAAGCTCCTTAAATTTGAATCCATTAATTGAGAGTACTCAGAAAAAAATGAATATGTGGCTCCAACGTGATCTCTCATTGAAGGGAAGAATCTTACGAGCCAAAGCTGAAGGTTTGTCAAGGTTAACATATGCTGCTCTCTTTGAATATTGACACTGCCATTCTTAAAAAAATTGATACAATGCTTCTCAACTTTGTTTGGAAGAATAAAACTCATTTTATTAGAAAGTCTGTACTTATGAACACCATTGAGAAGGTTTAAACTTTCTTGATTTCACCACTTTAAACAACACCTTTAAAATAAATTGGATTAAAAAGTGTGTGGATTAAAGCCCTCATCTATATGGAATCTGATCCCTAATGTTGTTTTTTCCAAACTAGGTCGTTTAAATTTCTTATTAATCTGTAACTATTACATCATGAAAATCCCTGTCAAATTATCTCTTTTTCATAGGCAAATGTTATTGGTATAAACACTGTATAATCACATCTTTTTTTTTTTTTTTTTTTTTTTTTTTTGAAAATTTGTTTAAAATGTATTTTTGTGTCTCAACTTTTCAATCAAAATGGTTCAATCTGTAATTACTCTGAGTTTTTAGCTAAGCATGGATTTCCTGTTAGTCAGAAAGAGTTTGCAATTGTTGCTGATGCAGTGCCACATGAGTTCTCATGCTTTTTAGAGGTCTTTCTTTTCCAATCTCATGTCACTCAGTGGATCTTTGTAAAACATTTGTTGGAAAACAGTGCCTTTCATCATCCAAGTCAAAAAACAATCAGAAAATTAGAGTTTTGTTTCAGATGGAGTCTATTTCTGTGCCTTATGTAATCTCTTATTGGAATGGTTTAATAAGTCATATTCCCTGGAAGAAAGTTTGGTCATTACCTCACAAATATTTAATTGCTAACAAAATGAGAGAAATTGCATTTAAGTTGATTCATAGAATTTACCCGGATAAGTGCTCTCTTAAAAGACTTAATAATGATATTAATACCAACTGTTCTTTCTGTTTAGAAAACAATGAAACGTCTTTGCATTTGTTCTGGAATTGCTCTTACACAACATCATTTTGGTGTGACATTCTTGACTTTGTCAAGTGTTATGTGAATCCTAATTTTGAATTTACTTATAGCAATGTTATTTTTGGTTTTCATGATTGTGAAAGAAGAGGTGATGCTTATTTCATAAACCTTATTTTCTTTTTGGCTAAATATCATATTCATAAATGTAAATTTTCCAAATGTACACCTCTTTTTGTAAAATTCAAACTTGAATTGAAAATGTATTTTAAATCCATTGAATTTTCCACGAACTTAAAAGCAATAAGAGCAGTGGCTTTGTTGAAGAACTTCACACTTCCTCTGGACTAAAAAAACTGAATGACCCTGGACTTTTGTTGTGATTTGACGATGACTATTGTTATTGTTTTTTGTTCTTTTTCATGCATTCAATAAAAAAAATAACAAAAAAAACATTACTGTAGTACATTACTGTCAGACAGGCTCAGTTTTATAGTTTTAGAATATTTTAAATCCTAATGTTAATATTTCCTGGTCACAACCATGATCTGTCAACACCATCTTCCAATTTCTGGGGAAATTATTAATATTTAGATCATTTTATTCTCCTGAAGCAGGTTCCATTAGCATCTAGCATCAACAGAAAAATAATAAAATGGCTACTATATGAACTCCATTTGTTTTGTGAAAGAAATGCCAAATTTGTCACCACCGTCAGATTTTATGTTCCAATAATATATCAAAATACTTAAATGTGACTTAAATAAAAGCTTTATAAACAATAACATATATACTGTTTGTTGTGTTTGTTTTAATACAGTAATTGATTGATTAAATGTATTTGATAGTTTGTATTTGACTACAAATTCAGGTTTTCGTCACCATCAGAGGAATATTTTGATAATATTTCATTATATTTTATATTAGTTGAGGAATTATTGGTCACATGTGAAAGTGTAATCTGTCTGCTAACATAAGAATGTCTTTTGAAATGTTAAAAACATCTTGAATGCTGTTAAAGATAAAGTTGAAATTATAAGGTATAGCTATTACAGTCCAAGGTAAAAAGCATATTTTGTTTAAAAAAAGAAAAAAGTTGGGAGGTTGTATCAAAGCATAGCTCAGTAGCTTAGTACATGTAAGATACATAAATGTCTAAGTACAAGGTTTTATTTTTTTCAATTTTGACCCTGTTTTGTCCCACTTCTCAAGCTGTTAACCATGTCGATACACAAAGGAGCTCTCTTATTTACACAGTGCATTTTTTATTTTGGTCGCGCACCTGCGTACCACTTATGTGCACCACTGTGTATTTATGGAATTGTATTATATATCTTGGCTCAGAATATATGTATATGTAGAATTTGCACTTAGAATGTTATTTTTATTGATTCAGTTGCACCAAAGGTTAAGCTCAGTTCAGTGAAGGCAGCCGGTGGCAGACATCCAGCTGTGTTGATGTGCAGTGCTTACCGCTTCTACCCACACCGGATCCAAGTGACATGGATGAAAGACGATAAACCTGTGAAGTCTGATGTGACCTCAACTGAGGAGATGCCTAATGGAGACTGGTACTACCAGATCCACTCTGAGCTGGAATTTACCCCCAAATCTGGAGAGAAGATCTCCTGTATGGTGGATCACGCTGGCTTAACTAAACCCATCATCGTAGACTGGGGTAAGAGGAAAGATTCATCTTATGTAAATGACGACGATACATTTTGACAAACTAAACTGTGATTGAATAAAAATATGTAGAGCTCATGTAATTAACTGATATACATTGAAATGATATACATTAACATATGCTAAACCAATATTAAACAGTAAAGATTTAAATAAAAATGGTTTCTGTACTGCACAGATCCGTCTCTCCCTGAGTCTGAGAGGAATAAAATTGCTATCGGAGCCTCTGGTCTGGTGCTGGGAATCATCCTCGCAGCTGCTGGACTCATTTACTACAAGAAGAAATCATCAGGTCTGATTAGATTAGAGCAAATCAAACTGATACTCATCTATGTTTCTACATAATGTTTAAATTCAAGTTCTTTCTTAACCATTTTATTATTTTGATAGGGAGGATCCTGGTACCAACCTAATGATGGTGAGTTTTTAATAACACTTTGGAAACTAAAACAAACTAACTAACAAATAAATAAACACTGCATTGTCAAACTGAGTCACATAATTAATAATCACAATAATTGCAGGTACGACTGACTGGAATCGACTCACTGATGGACAACTCACTTATCATTTATGTTTTACTTTTAACAATTAAAACCATTTTAAAAATTGAAAACAATAACAACCTAATAAATGTGTTTGATATTTGTAGCTTTTTATTAAATTGCAGTGATGATATAATGAACTGTAAATTATAGAGATTATATAGAAACATATAAATTATCATTCTTGCTGGCTTTTTTCCAGCACTTAATGCATAGAATAAAAGAGGTTCGTAATATTAGAACAGAATCTTGTCTGTATTGCTAATAATAATGGTATCTATCAGGCTCTAGGTCTGAGAAAGGGTACTCTGAGACCTTTTTTGAAGACTATTTTACGCTTCTTTATTGTAAAATTATATTAGAAGCGAATATGTGCAGTCTTACATGTAATATGTTTGATAGAAAACATATTTAAAAATATTACTGCATAAATAAGACCATCAACAATTTCAGATTTTTCTTACTTATCATTTATTCTGACAATAAGTCTTCTGCATGATTTAATGACATCAAAATATCCTCAACAATATTTTTTTCTTCAGAAACACCATCTGAAACATTTCTTGGTTCTGTGCTGCATGTTCTTTTAAGCACTAAATAAATATTTCTTTACAAAACTGTTGTGCAGTTTTTTTTTTAATTGCTTACATGCATTTCTCAGTACCCAGTATACTTTCTCCAAACTCTTTATACAGTTGCCTTTTTTTAACATGTACAGTTGTGTTCAAATAAATAGCAGTGCCTTAATGAAAGTGAATAAAGTGCAAATATTTTTAATAGCTTTTTTTGCTGCACTTCTTTATACATTTTCCCTTCTCCAATAAACTTTTTAATCAAATGATGTTGTTCCTCTGAACAGTGTTTGGAATGGCCCACTTTACATCGTAATTCAGAAGGAAATATATTTTATCAGAATCAGAATGAGCTTTATTCGCCGAGTGTGCGCAGACATACAAGGAATTTATTGTGTGTTTTTTTACGGTGCTCTTGGTACATGTATACAGACATACATACATATCTGACATGAGAACAGAAAACATTAAATAAGTAAGACTTTACAATAACTAATAATAATAATATGTATGAATCTTGAACAGAAGATTTATGTACAGATTTGTGCATTATTAAATCTATGTGATGACCGAGGCCACACATAAATGTATTTGATATAAATGTTTGTTTTGATAAGTTGATTGTTTATTTATGTATTGGTTTTGAGGTGTTTTCCCCCTGCTTTCATCCTCCTTTGTAAATTTGTATTTATTTTTGTATGTTTTGTTTATTTGTCTAAATATTGATGCTCTAAGTTAGGTAGCCCAGTTTATGTTGTCTTCTTTATGCGTGCTAAAGGAGGACAGGTAGCTCCTAGTTATTTTCTATTCGCTGGAGTGCATGCTGGTGAATGGAAGGTGTAACAACGAGCAAAGACAAATTATGTTGTTCTTTATTTACATGATTTGTTATAAGTGAATATGAATTATGGTTGTTATTAATTTTATTTATTTTGTTCTAAATGCGATGTGAATTCATCTAATTTAGGAGGTTAAGTCATTTGAATGTGTGGGTGACCCATTTGTCATTTGTTAATGGTACGGTCCCAGTGATGTAAGGGCTAGGTTTTGCTTGTTAAGGGAGGTTTTTGGGTTGGGGATCATAACGGTTAACATCTGAGCCCTGGAACTCCATATTTTCTTTCCTTTATTTGTGCAGTTTTCTTTATGTATGGCCAAGTGTATTTAAAAAATGGGAAACCTATAAAGAACTGAACTTTTGCAAATCATGCTTCCTGCGTTTATTGGACGAATCCTGACACTCTATATACAGCTGTATAAATAAAGAGATATGCATATGTATTTACATAGTACTTGAGTTACAGAACAGGCAGGTGCACACCAATATCCTTTCTGCTGTCCTAACAATCCGCTGCAGTCTTCTTATATCTGATTTGCTGGCTGACCCAAACCAGACAGTTATAGAAGAGCATGAAGCGACTCAATAACAGCTGAGTAAAACTGTGTCATCTGCGCCTATAACAATGTGTGAAACATTGCTTCCCGTCCTCCTTAATAAAGGACAATTATTGACACGTTTTTTTTTTTTTCACAGAATGAATGAATTCTCTAATTAAACTCCACACTGCTATTATTTTGAACACATCCCTTTCAATGCAGTAGTCAATTACTCAGAACAAGCAGCATGCATGTCATGCCAGTTGGATCTGTTGTTTTTCTATTACACTAGTACATCCACAATTCAATTATTTTCAATGCAGAAATATCTCACTACTGCTAATAACAATGCTCCATCAAGTTACTGATGTTGTACAGCCATTTTTTTTAACAACTGTAGCCTCATACATCAGTTCATCTTTCTTCAAAAATGCAGTAAAACGCTTGATTTATGTCTGAAAATGTACTTATTCTTTCATAATATAGGAAACATCCTCACCAATAATAATAAAATGACCTTAAAACACTGAGTACTGGCTACATTACAAAACCATTACAAGTACGTTTTTTAAATGAAGTATCTTTGGTTAATTTACCTTGTGGCATTGAGGAAGTCCAACACACAAAAATTAAACCTCTGAAACTTTAATACATATAAAACAAAAACGCATGTCTACACCTATATAACATATTAATCTTTCTTACTCCACATGTACAGCTCTGGCAGTGTTCTGCAGATATATCCAGACACCAAGCATTTATTGAATCTAAGGAACACATTATAATTTGGACAGTCATTCACTTTCTTCCTCATGAGGAATATAATTTGTCATACTATTAATGCCACGGGACAACGACTTGCTGCAAATTCTGATGATTTATTACGTGCACACACACACAGCATTCGTCTCTACATCATGGTGCACTCCCTGAACTGTCTGGTCCACAACACAGTACTCGAACCATAGTTGTTATCAGGCATAACATCACATCTTCCGTCCTTTAAAAGTAAATAACTTTCTCATGAAATCTTTTGTTCTATCAATTTGTTCTTATGCAAAAAATAACATATTCACTATTTTGATGGTCCCCCAAAAGACATTCTACAGACTATAATTAACTTTGCAAGTACATGTAAACTTACTGACCTTAACCTATAACAATCTACTAATACTCTAATGAGAGTTAGTTGACAGTTACAAAGTTACTTATGGTCAACAGAATGCCTAAAGGAGATCATCAAAATAAAGTGTAACCCGTAACCCATAATACTATTATACTACTGTAATCTAAATGCATTACAGTATAGTGAGTGTGCAAGTACTATCAAAAATATCTTCAGTCAAAAAGAAATTTTGTGTGGGCAGCATCAAATGTATTTTTGCACAGCATCAAATGTATTTTTGCACAGCATCAGATGTATTTTCTGTGTGTACAGTATACAGTAAATACTCAATTAAATTTGAGACATTTAAAAAAAAAACAAATACTGTAAAACATACTTCTGAAGTATTCAACCAGATACAGTGAAAAACTAAAATTGTTTATTAAAAAATATTTTGTATAAAACATGTAAAGTCACATTTCAACCCATGAACACATTGGCAATAGAATAGCGCAGTTTTACTTTACTTGCAAATATACAGTCATTTGTGATATTATTTGAAAGCATGAACTAAAGATTTAAGAATCAGGGGGCACAAAAACTACTACTAATAAAATAATAATAACAACACTGATACTACTAATAATGATATAAAATGTGCTACAGTCTGAAAGACTGCCAGACTCATGATGAAAGCGGTCAAAGGATACAACGGAAATATCTGCTTTATACTGATTATTAACCTATTAACCAATCACAGGCAAGTGAAATTTAACAATTTATTAACCAGTGGCCAATGACAGACATTATTTAGTCACCTAGCATGAACTTTAGATGAAAAAAATGAATGATTTACATGCAGTGAAGGTGGCATTTATCCTCAATCACTTATTTTCTTTAGTCTGATTGAGGTAAGAGAATCTCATCTACTACATCAAACATTACTGTAGTTCTGGTCAGGTTATGAACTTTAGTTTAAGACTTAAAGTTTTTCACAAGTCACCTTCACTGGGGAAGTTTTTCCTGCATATATGGATTTCTGAAATAGCTTTCCATACAAAAGGACATGTTCAACTACAGTTGCATAATAGATCTCAGAGACAAATGTTTTCCCTGGCCTTCCTTCTTTACTCTCAAAAGTAATTCAGGGGACCTGTTGATTTCAACACTTTCTGAATTGTTTGGATTCAACATAAATTCAGCTGTGGTTCTGACTGGTGTGTTAACAGTTTGTTTTAAATTTGTGTTGGTATTTTCTTGTATAACATCTGGTTGAAGGGTTTACTTCTTCTTCTTCTTCTTCTTCTTGATAGAGATTTTGATGACCACACTCAAAAAATGACTTTTCCACTCTTGATCAGTTTAATTAATTAAAATAAGCTAAAGGAACATGATTTTGTAATAACTTAATTTCATTGTGTTCAGTCTAATATCTTTAAAAGTTTAACATGACTTGTGTTGACCCAACTAAACATATTTATTATAACTAAATTAAAATGTGTGTAAAAAACCTTCTTTAATTAATTTAAGGGTAATACATTTATTTTATGAGAGTACTTGATACCAAAGATAACAGAGAAAATATATTTGGATTTCTTACATTTTCCTGCAACAATACTATTCGTTCTGCTGTAACGATGTTTAGAACAGTTAAGTATAATGAAAACAAGGAAAACCAAAATGAGAGTTAGTTTAACACGATAAGGGAACTTTGGTTTAAACCTTGTTCGCTATATTCTTTGAGGAAAGAGGAAATATCATAGATCCAAATATTTAAGTTTGGCTGCATTTGACTGCCATGGAGATTTAGGGACTTTACCTGCTGGTTTAACTTCCACCCTAGGCTTGGTCTCACCAGGCCACACCAAGACAATAGCACTTCTGCTGTGTGATTAACAACTGTAGCATTATGTTATTGGTTTATAATACGTTTTATGTACATTTTTGCATGTTTTGAATAGTTGATACATGTTATACATTAATACATGTTATCAGCAACATTATTTTCTTTATTTTACAAGACCTAATGATGTTTGTTAGTTTTTATATATGAAGGTTATCTAACACATGACTTTGATTTGACTGATGATTTGGCTGTTTGTGTGACTCTGGGGACTTTTCTAAACTGGTTTAACCTACCTATCGACTAGCTAGATCTGGTTTCACAATGCTTATCCTCAAAATAGTGAAGTGTTTCCATTTATATATCCCTGAAAGTCACAAATACAGGAAACAAAGTTGCAATTATTATAATATATTGTCACACACACTTTACACTGCAAAAGAGACAATATACCAGGACTATTATAAGACAAAAAATCTGCATAATGAGTGATAAAAATGGGCCAAAATTAATGAGGGATCACAAGAAGTGATGGCCTTTGTTGGTTATTTCACACTGAGCCAGCAGTCACTGTCACACAATCAAGTGTTGTTTGTTTATCAGTATAAAAACAATGAATCATTACCATATATGTTACCATATATGCACATGCGGATAATTTACTCATGTTTATTGGTTTGTAACTTATTTGAATTGGCACAAATCTACACTATTTTTGTGTAGCCTACACTAGAAGGCCCATTGAAAGAAAGCAGTTTTTTAAAAGGGCTTCCAGCCTTCACCAACTTATGAATGTATGTATGTATGAATAGCAGAATAATGTATATCTTTGTAAGTATGACAGTAACCTTCACATGATTAATACAGTTTCTTATAACCATGTGACTATTTAATAAGGAAATCTGAACTATTTATAAATATCATTAGATATTTTTGTGTAACCCACATTAGACACAATTACACTTCATCTTTTAATAAGGCCCTTTGAAAGAAAGCAAAGACAATTTCAATCAACCTAGAGACAGGTGACATGTAGATCTTTCGCTCCTCTCATTGATAGATCAGTGGCAGAGGAAACTTCCCCAAACTGGTTTATGGCTGAAGTTTCATGTGACTAATGCTACCAATCAAAACCGAAATTGAAAGATTCAAAGGCATTTTATTTTACAGCACCTTACACTTTTCATGTGACTAATAGTACCAACCGATTACATGTAAATCTTTAACACCTTACCTTATTTTAAACTTATAATATTATCTTTACCTTTTAAACTTTACATTTGCGATGAGTAACTTGACTGTGATCAGGGAAAAAATGCTTGTTTTTAAAATGATAATATTTAGATGTAAATGAATAATGTTTAGATTTCAGTTTCACATGATTAATACAATTTCTTATAAACGTGACTATTTTATAAATATCATTAGATCTTTTTGTGTAACCCACACTAGACACAATTACACTTCATATTTTAATAAGGCCCTTTGAAAGAAAGCAAAGACAATTTCAATCAACCTAGAAACAGGTGACATGTAAATCTTTCCCTCCTCTCATTGGTAGATCAGTGGCAGAGGAAACTTCCCCAAACTGGTTTGTGGCTGAAGTTTCATGTGACTAATGCTACCAATGAAAGTGAAACTGAAAGATGCATATTGATTTTGTTAGTTTGCCCTTAAAGTCAGTTTATTTATCAGAACCATGGTTTCTTATTACGTTGAATAATTCCACATATTAAATATTACACAGAATGGTCTTTGCTAAGGCATTGCTGCCTGACGCACCTCCTCTGGTGGCTATGAATTGGTCAGCTGTAGGGTCATCTGCCGGGGACCACTGCTCATTGATGTTTCGCCCCTTTAAAACCAGAACGCCTTCTGGTGGTGGGGCAGTGACATGGACATCTCACTGTCAGTATACCTGCTCTGGTGGTGCCCCATCTTGTGTCCTTCCTCATTATCCAGAGCCAAAAGCTACTCTTCTTGTACATAAATATTAATATCCCCATAAGATCCAAATGTCTGAATTTCAGGAAAAATGTGAAACATGACATTGATTGTAGTTGCTCACAAATATTTGCAGACCTTTAAGGTTAAAGTTCATAGGGTTGATCCAAGTATCATCTCAAATGCTTCTAGTAAATTTACCTTATTTCAAACATAAAATATTTTCTTTACTATTTAAACTTCACATTTTCGATGAGTAATCAGGGGAAAAGTGCTTCTATTTTTAAAATGACAATATTTAGATGCAACTGAATACTGTTTAGATTTCAGTTTCCCTAGAGACTCCATATGTAACAAGATGTCTCTCTTGCAATTGGATGGTTTTGGAAAGTGGTTCAGGTAAGACACGTCAGAACTAGTTTAGTCTGTGGTTTTGTTTGTGAAATGCCAAGCCTCTGAAACTGAACCACATAAGAGTCTATTGTCAACATTCTGTGGGAAATGTCAGTGTGCTTACTTTCTGATGAGTGAGCCAAACCAGATACATAAGACTCAAAATGGATATATATAGCCTATATATAAGTTAGAATAATAATAATAAAAAAACATCAAATTAAATTAAAATTTGATTTATTTGTTTGCATTAAAAATGGTAAATGTAGGTGTTCAATGCGATTGTTGACTGTCAAATGATAAAACACTGGGCTTTAACAATTATGAAGAGCAAAACGGGATATATCTTGTTAAAAACGACAGTAACTTTCACATGATTAATACACTTTCTTATAATCATGTGACTATTTTATGAGGAAGTATCACAAACCTAACTTGGTGCAGGCTTGGCTGTGTTTACACTCATGGATCTCTGGGGACTTTCCAAAACACGTTTAACATGATAGTAGAGATAAAACAAGTTCTTATGCAGGAACCCTCAAGCATTAGGTTGACAATAGGCCTAATGATTTGCCAATCTGATCAAAAATCCCCTAGAAATTCATAATTCTCTAATCTCACTGACAATTTCAGTGTTTTGATGAACAGTTGTGCCATAGAACAGAATGTTTTATTCTGAGATACAATTTTACAATGTAAATATTTCACATAGAAATCCTTTAAATCAAATACCATCTATTTCCAAAACAAACAAACAAACAATTATTTTGAGACAAACTACAAGATTGCCATCTTCCATTGATTCACTTGTCCTCTAAAAGGTCACAGAGATGCTGAAGCCTATTCAAACATTTCAGACCAAAGGCAGGAAAATCCCCTGGTTGGATGGCCATCACAGGGATTAGCCTGCCATCCTGTGGTTATTAATATTTCAGAAACTACAGATTACTTCCTGTTAATTTTAATTACTGTGATATTTACTGTTGATGTAATACTGTCACCTAGAGGTTGTAAATACAGATTACAGTATTCTATCAAGATTAATAAATGCTGTAAAAAATATTTTCTTTTTACTTGATAAAGGAGCAGTTCCAACACATTTAAAAAAGGGTGATTTTCAACGAGGTGTTTTTGGTTTGAAATCTATTTTAATCTAATTTAATCCACAATCATTTTCTGTATACCTGTATGTATATATCAGTCTGTGACAAGAGTCCACCCGTATAAGAAATGGATTGTGGATTAAATAAATAATATAAATGGATTAAATCAATTAAATAACTAATATAAATAAATATAAATCTAGATTTATATAGTTGTGGACTTGTAGAAATGTTTTGGGACCTGGTATGGATTAAATCCAATGATCAAGGCTTTTTTTTTTTTTTCTTTTTTTCAAGAATTAGAAACAATCTAATTCTTTCAATATTTTTGATATTGTAATATGCTGATTTAGTCAGTCTTGATCTGTCTTGCTGTGCTTAGTTCAACAGTGGATTTCTGCTGTTGAGTTTCTCCAAGGTTTTTGTCTGCCACTCTTCTTAATGACTTTTACAGGAGCAATATCACCAATAACATTCTTCAATTTTAATTTAAAGAAACAAGAAGAAAATCAGAGTCTGCTCAAATGCTTAGATTTATAGAAGAAGCCTTCATTAATAACACACTGGTGCTCTCATATATGCATCTCTTTCTGTCAGAGAGATCTAAATTCATTTGTAGGAGAGTATGTATTGATTTTGATTAAGCAGTATTGATATCTACATTATCTACAGTGCCTTGCAAAAGTATTCACAAGTATTCATTTTTTCACATTTTGTTATGTTGCTCCCTTATGCTAAACTGCTTTAAATTACTTTTTTTCCACATCACTCTATACACCATAATGGTAAAGCAAAAAACAGGTTTTTAACATCTTCGAAAAAACTTAAATGATTCCATTGCATAAGTATTCATACCCTTATCTGGGACAGTGAATTTTAGCTCAGGAGCATTTATATTGCTTGTAGATGTTACTACACTTCGAGTGAAGTTAACCAATGGGTATGATTTAGAAAGGCACACATGTCTTAATAAAAGGTCCAACAGCTGATCCCTTACGAAAATTAACCATGGTTTTACTATAGTAAAACTGTAGTTAACCGTGACTGTAGTAACCATGTTTTTTTTGGTGCGAACCATGTTTTTAAAAAAACCATGGTTCAAGTACCACAAATTAACTCTAGTAAAACCATGGTTAAACTATGGTAATACAACCAAAGTACTTCAAATTACATTTAAGCCTTATTATTCAACAAACATCTACAAAATAATAACAGAATAACAAGTTACTATTCTATGATACAGGCTTTATTACAGCAGTTACATCATCTGAAAGAAATATGAACTGTTGCAATTGTACTCACATAACAAAATGATTCAGAACTATGAACTATAACTTTATTTTAAAAAATGGTGATAAAGCACTGCAGTGGTAGAGACGGTTTTCTGCTAATTTACAAAATAAAAATAGCAAATTGTTTCACTGTAGCCTAATAATGCATTATCTCTATAGAAATTAATTACATGTTGTACAAATAAACATGACTTAGTGCACATACACAGCATTATACCGCCTACCTCTTTTACAATATCTTATGTAGGGCTGCCTGCAACAAACATTTTTTTTGATAATCAATTTATGTGTAGATTTTTTTTTATATATTATTAATTGGATGAAAAAAAATCTAAAAAATACATGATTTTTTAATTAAAATCATTTTAATCCATTATTTTAAATAGTGTCATTTCACATCCTGCCTATGAAAACAAATATAATGAATGTATCTATGTATCTAATGTATTAAAGTGTTAAAATACAAACATTACATTCTAAACCTAAAAACAACAGATTGCTTGTTATTTTAAAACAGAATTTAAACAAAAACACAAAATGTTAACTTGTAAGAGGTACGAGCCAGTGGGGATTTTTTAAGACTGCAAGGGAAGCTCGGTTTCCTCTATAATGTCAAAAAATTAATGGTCAAATATGTACTATTGTGTTAACATTTTATTGATTAAAAATGCGTTAGAACACGTTCATCTCGGAGACGAGTTCGTTCAGAATCAGCTACATATAGCAGGTGACTCGATTTCCTTCTCATATATTCCCGTAGCGTCACAGTGTATTTCCCTGTTGAAGCCCAGCGTCCATTGACTTCTATGGGGCTGCTTTGAACAGTTTTTTTCAGTGCTTCAAAACTAGACGGTCATTGGATAAATGCTGCGATTATGTCCCGCCCCCGGACGCTCAGCGTCTCTGGGGTGAATGGAGGAGTGGGCGGGGCTAGACTCCGGGCTTCTGCGTGATGATTGGAGGGTCTGTCGAAAGAATGCATCTCCTTTTGATTGACAGCGATTTTGTCCTATAAGAAGTCATTGAAGCTATTCGAGTTCAGTCCCATAGCAGATTTTTGCAAGTGTAGTCGAAAGACAAACTGCTGCAACCTATTTATTGGTATTTGCTTGGCGAAATTGCCAGTTTTCATCATAACAGGAGAAAGCTGTGTGATTACTTGGTGTTCCTTAACCCACCGGTGCGGGCTGTCTCGTTTTTTCTTTGACGCGAAACTAACTAAAATACTCCACGAGTTTTGATGCTGTTCTTCTGAACTTTCTATTCATTAAAAAAAAAAATCTTCTTAGCTCTTTTCAACAACAATAATAATAATAATATGTTTTTAGCAGCAAATCAGAATAGAATGATTTCTGAAGCATCATGTGACTGCAGTAATGATGCTAAAAAGTCAGCTTTGAAAGACAGTTTTGATTGTTCCTAATAAAATTTTTAACTGCACTCACAAGTGAATCTAAAGTTATTTTGTGTGATAGCTAAATATATTCTTAATAAACTACAAAAAAATTATAATATTATTTTGTCCTCATATTCTTTCTTGTAACTCTTCCTCTCAGTCACATACTTGACTAAATGGCTCATTATGAAGCTCGTTATGAAGCTCATTATGCAGGCCTGTCTTCTCAGGTGTGAATGTGAAGGTTGACGCCTTCTCGCATAGACCCTTTTTACTCAAAAAGTGTCTTAGGAAATTTAAATCAATATATTGTTTTCTGTGAGCAAATAAACAAGATGATTTTCACGTTATTTTGAAGCAAAAATGCTAGGCTACAAGATCCAGTTCTCAGACGTCTTGTGAACAAATGTTCTGTATGTGTTTTATGGCCTTATTTTAGTGACTTCAAAAATTTTGTTTTTCACTAACCATACATAAATGTTGCTTTCTCGAAAACAAAATCAAGTACATAAATGCTGCTAACATATTATTGTAGCCCAGTTTGTGCTGTTTACAGTGTTATTAGACTTTAGCCATTTATATATTTATAAGCAACTGAAAAAAGCACAAATGTCAGGGCATGTCAAAAAATCTCCAGGCCCCCAAAACACCCTCAGACCCCAGGGGGTTAAAGACATGGAGCTGGACAGTGTTCTTTAGAAACTGTTCTCATTAGTGGCAACAATTGGAGCTACATCTGCAGGTGTAAAAAGGAGCTTCTCCTGTTTAAAGCGGCTCAAGTCCTACACCCATAACACAATGGGCCAAGGCTGTTTAAGCAGCCTAGCTCTGCTGGCCATTGAGAGGACACTGGTCAAGTCACTGGAAAAGATGCCTAGTTGGTACGACAGCGTCACAGAGCATTTTCATGAAAAGGAATGTAGGGCAGAATTTACGTATAAATAAATGGACAATTTGTATGATGTAGGCCGAAAATGAGCTTCCCCTCTTTGAAAGACCAGCAGCCGCCACTGGTACGAGCATTCTCTTTAAGACGAGTCCTGTCACTCGGCGGCCATCTCTGAAACGTCTCTCGGGCATCCAAGTGCAGCTCCTATTACTTTGTATGGGGAAACATCAAATTCTCCAGAACTGTTCACTAAGTTTACGATTAAATTTCATATTTGAAATCACCAATGAAATTGGACAACAACTGTGTCACAAATGTTGTTTCTTTTGCTCAAATAGCGTTATAAAAAGCTTATTTCTCAGGCTAGATCAGCCAGTGCGCATGTGCGCGTCTCAGAGCGCTGACTGTTGCTATAGCAACCGGGACTTTTACGCTTGCAGTGTGAAACCGGCGTAACAGCAGCTGCAGTAACGCGCTGACTTTACCGATTAGCCATTGACTCTTTCATTCAGAAGGCGGGGCTTCCTGCGATTGAGCATATTAAGCGTTGCATTTTTCCCCATTCGATACTATACCAGTGACTATACCAGTGAATGTCTTGGGTATTCTATAGACTTTGGTACGAGGAACAAACACAATCATTCGTCTGAACAGAGTAATTATATTATATTAATGAACAATTCCAACAATAGTTCCTTTACTGTTACTGCTCTCATAAATATGATTACTTGTGTTACATGTTGGGCTTTAAACACTTAATTTCTAACAAAAAATATTTTAGCAAAATGGGTATTTTAGTCAGAATTATGAGCTGTCTGTTTGTTTTGATGCACTATTCAAATTTGTTGATTATTATTTTCATTATCGATTAGCTGTGCAGGCCTAGTTTTATACAACCTGTATACACAAGCCCAGGGCCGGCGCTAGCCATTTGGGTGCCCTAAGCACAAACGCTTGGCGGTGCCCCCCCCACCACCACCAAAGAAATAACTACCATTCAGAATTTCTTAGGTTCTCTTTACTTCCAAAATAACTGCTGCAAATAAATAATTGGAACAGAACAATGTAAACACAGAAAGTTAAAAGTGCAAAAAAAGTTTAAAGTGCAAATAACAGTATAAGTGTATGAATTTTATGAAGTATGAATTTTAAAGTGCACATTTTAAACTGCAAATAACCATACATAACTGCACAGTAGAATTTACTCAACAGAGGGACTACATCTCTATAAAGAGACCATTCTGCTATTCTATAGAACTATATTAAACATTTTCACTACCATCAGTTGTCAGAGGCCCTACAGAGGCACACACCTACATTTCCTAGCTGCAAAATCAGCTATCAGGTCATCATATGACAGTTTCTGAGCCACGTCCCCATTGATGCTGATGACAGCCAGACCACTTAAACGTTCCTGCCCCATTGATGAACGCAGGTACGTTTTGATGAGTTTGAGCTTTGAAAAAAAAAATTTGTATAATTATTTTGTATATATAATTTTGTATAATTATTTTGTATATATAATTTCTATATACAAAATAATTATACACAGTACACGCACATATATCATGTAGACACAAACTTTTATTTTGGATGCGATTAATCGAGATTAATCTTTTCCCAGCCCTAATAATTTGACAACTCTGTGAATATGAAAATATACAGGTCCTTTTAAAAAAATTAGCATATTGTGATAAAGTTCATTATTTTCTGTAATGTACTGATAAACATTAGACTTTCATATATTTTAGATTCATTACAACACAACTGAAGTAGTTCAAGCCTTTTATTGTTTTAATATTGATGATTTTGGCATACAGCTCATGAAAACCCAAAATTCCTATCTCAAAAAATTAGCATATTTCATCCGACCAATAAAAGAAAAGTGTTTTTAATACAAAAAAAGTCAACCTTCAAATAATTATGTTCAGTTATGCACTCAATACTTGGTCGGGAATCCTTTTGCAGAAATGGCTGCTTCAATGCGGCGTGGCATGGAGGCAATCAGCCTGTGGCACTGCTGAGGTGTTATGGAGGCCCAGGATGCTTCGATAGCGGCCTTAAGCTCATCCAGAGTGTTGGGTCTTGCATCTCTCAACTTTCTCTTCACAATATCCCACAGATTCTCTATGGGGTTCAGGTCAGGAGAGTTGGCAGGCCAATTGAGCACAGTAATACCATGGTCAGTAAACCATTTACCAGTGGTTTTGGCACTGTGAGCAGGTGCCAGGTCGTGCTGAAAAATGAAATCATCTCCATAAAGCTTTTCAGCAGATGGAAGCATGAAGTGCTCCAAAATCTCCTGATAGCTAGCTGCATTGACCCTGCCCTTGATAAAACACAGTGGACCAACACCAGCAGCTGACATGGCACCCCAGACCATCACTGACTGTGGGTACTTGACACTGGACTTCAGGCATTTTGGCATTTCCCTCTCCCCAGTCTTCCTCCAGACTCTGGCACCTTGATTTCCGAATGACATGCAAAATTTGCTTTCATCCGAAAAAAGTACTTTGGACCACTGAGCAACAGTCCAGTGCTGCTTCTCTGTTCAAAAGTGGCTTGACCTGGGGAATGCGGCACCTGTAGCCCATTTCCTGCACACGCCTGTACACGGTGGCTCTGGATGTTTCTACTCCAGACTCAGTCCACTGCTTCCGCAGGTCCCCCAAGGTCTGGAATCGGTCCTTCTCCACAATCTTCCTCAGGGTCCGGTCACCTCTTCTCGTTGTGCTGCGTTTTCTGCCACACTTTTTCCTTCCCACAGACTTCCCACTGAGGTGCCTTGATACAGCACTCTGGGAACAGCCTATTCGTTCAGAAATTTCTTTCTGTGTCTTACCCTCTTGCTTGAGAGTGTCAATGATGGCCTTCTGGACAGCAGTCAGGTCGGCAGTCTTACCCATGATTGCGGTTTTGAGTAATGAACCAGGCTGGGAGTTTTTAAAAGCCTCAGGAATCTTTTGCAGGTGTTTAGAGTTAATTAGTTGATTCAGATGATTAGGTTAATAGCTCGTTTAGAGAACCTTTTCATGATATGCTAATTTTTTGAGATAGGAATTTTGGGTTTTCATGAGCTGTATGCCAAAATCATCAATATTAAAACAATAAAAGGCTTGAACTACATCAGTTGTGTGTAATGAATCTAAAATATATGAAAGTCTAATGTTTGTCAGTACATTACAGAAAATAATGAACTTTATCACAATATGCTAATTTTTTGAAAAGGACCTGTACAAACACTGAGATTGTGGGGTTTTTTTTTTCTAATTTCAGTTTCACCAACAGATGTCGCCCTTGACCGAACCTCTTGAAAATGACCGCATAGAACAACAACGAAAAAACTTTATCTAAGCGGTCTAATTTGGCAAAATCACATCACGTTCAGTTGCAGGGTTTTTCTAAAGTTCACCTTACCAAGAGGCAGATAGGCATTATATTGAAGCGAAGAAATTACAATAGGGAACGTTCTGCACTAATAGCTATATGCACACACATCTGTAACGTATAGCCTACCTAGGGGGAAAATTAGCTTTATTTGTCATTCAAATATGACGATGAGGACCCCAACGATTGGCCTTCCTTTCCTTCTCAAACAAACTGCATCTTTAACAGCCCAAGTTTCAAAATTTCCCGGGGAAGAAACCCCCGGACCCCGTTAAAATAAAAGACTCAACATGCAGGGCTAAAGCCCCGGATCTTTTGCACTACTAGCGACGCGGACGCGCCGACGCCCCTGGACATGCATACTACACGCACAAAACTAACATTTTTATTTAAAACATTGTCTTACCTGCAAGCGACGCGCGAGCATCATCCCGCTGTCTCTTCTTTTTTCTTTTTTCCGCCCCCGACTCTTGGTGCCTTTTCGAGGCCATGTCTGAGGTCGGTGTCGGCCAAATTTGAAATTGATTGAAGCATAATTGAACAGACCACTGGGAGGTGGGGAAGGGGGGGCACCAGAGGGAGACTGGCACAGAGATTCACCTTTTTCTCGACTAATTTGGTCTAGGCCTATATTACTTTTGTATTGCTTTTGTATATTAACATGCTAGAAATATTTTATTTGTTATTTATACTAGTAGCCTATATTGTGATGATATTTTCACGACCCAGATTTTTTGGTGCCCCCCCCAAGCACTTGGTGCCCTACGCGCAGTGCGTGATGTGCGTGTGCGGAGCGCCGGCCCTGCACAAGCCCAACACAGACAGATGTGTGCAGACCATAGAGTGCATCAAGGTCACATTAACAACCTATAATATCAAAAGGTAAAAAAGGTTCCTTCATTGGAAAAGTTTTACACATACTACAAAATACATTCAAAAGAAATGATAAGTACTTTTAAGAATGTTTAAAATGATATCAACTCACATGAGATGAAGATTTCAGTCATTTCAAGCCTAAAGCAAGCTGATTTATTCTACATTGAGTCACCTCATGGGAGCCGATGAAGGCCAGATGAATCCTCTACACTTTTACTTGGTGAAGGAAATGTCCCTCTTTTCAAAAACTTTTGATGCTGCATACATGGCAGTAGTAGTCAGTATGAAGTCTATCATATAGTCCAGTAGGTTACAGTCCACCTATGGTCTTGATCCTCTCCCCATATGTTCTCAGGACCTAAAAACAAGAAGAATATATACACAAAATTAATGAATAATTGGAATACTCAGTTGTTACTGGTCAGTTGCACACTCATCTACACTCTTAAAAAAAAGGTGCCAGAAAGAACCAAAAAGGGGGTTTCGCGGTGATGCCATAGAACAGGAGTCGGCAAGTAAGTTTAGCATCGGGCCAAAAAAATATTTTGCCACTAGATGGTGGGCCAGAACATAGTCAAAGGATAATTTAAGAAATGAATTGATGAAAAATGCTACTAGAATTGCCTGTGACAGACTGTTACAGTGTCGTTTGTAACTGGTAGTGAGCTGTTACTCTGTGTTAAATCCTGAAGGAGGACAGTCATAAACAAAAAGCCACATGTGGCGGTGTCCGGCAGAGTATATGAGCGGAGTGGAGCGTCAACAATTTCCCCTCCGCGCTCCGAGCATTTAATAATCACTCTGCTCCGGGTTCAACATTTCCCACCCCGCACTCACTGATATCAGAAACACCACTCTGCATCTAAAGTATTCCAGTATGTTTGAAATATCACAGTTCTGTTCATCATGTATATTAAAAAAATAAAATTAATAAAATAACAGGAGAGTTTCAAAGTGACTTATTGGAACACTAGTGTCCAAACTTTTTTCCTACCACGTCCACATGTCTAATAACATGGTTGTCAGCATTAAAATAGCTGCTTTTTGCGGTGCAAATTTTGTTTATGATGAAAATAACTACGTTTTGTCAGTTATTTTATCTACAGATCGATGCATTTCTTACAGATTTCTGCTCATTCGAAATCAGATACAGATGAAGTAGCACTGTAAGATTACATTTGTTTGAATGCATTATTGAGAGAGCGATTGCCTGTGAACAAGTGTTGTAGTACTTGTTTAAATCATGCTTTCAGCTGAAAATATTCAGTATCTAGACTAGAAGGAAAGAACAAATTCCTTGAGAACTATAACATAGCCGTCATCATATAGTCACATTCTTTCTGATTTGAGTGATCCTTCTCTATCAAGCTAGCTAAATATTAACATGTGAATTCTTGCTAAATATGCAGTTATATTATGGGTCGTTGGCATGAATTGCACTTGTGATGGTGGTCGAGCGCTCTTGGAGCGAGTGAAAACCACGATGCTCCGACTTTTAAAAAATCCGCTCCTCGGTCCATTCAAAATCACACCGCTCCACGCTCCGTTCACATGCTCTGATTGTGAGTAACTGTTGCTGTCATGACAGATCTATTTCAGAACCAGCCACTATCAAAATAATCTGGCTGCAGGCGCGGGCCAGATATAATTGCTGGGGGGCCAGTTTTGGCCCGCGGACCGCCTGTTGCCGACCACTGCCATAGAGGAACTTTTTTGGCAGGTTATTTTTTGGCATACCTATTCTAATAAATTTTTTGAGTCATGCAAAACAGCATTAACATAGGAGTAATACATATAAAAGGACTGATCTGGTCTGACTACTGGTCTTTTTTTAATAAAAAAAAACACCACAACACTATTTATAACTCAAAATTAATACTTTATATTGCGCTATAATTGAACACAACTCAAAGAAAATGAGTCTGGAACGAGTTCTGGACCAGGCAGGAAAATTTAGCTCACTTGATCTCACTTTCCAGAAAAAAATATTTACAAAATGTTGAGTGTGAAGAACCATTAAATAGTCTGTTTTCTGTGCTACAAAGAACCTGTTGTGCAATGGAAAGGTTCTTTGGATATTAAAGGTTCTTCATGGAACCATATACTGTCACGAATCCTTCCGTTCACTCACCACCAGAGGTCACCCGCTCACCGCATAGACTCTTGCACTACACCATTGAACTATAATTCCCATCATCCATTGCACTGACGACACACAGCTGTCACCAATCTCACACATACACCCTGCCAAAGAACCATTTAACCTGTTACCCTGCGCCCCTATTTTTGAGCATTTTGTAAAAAACGATATAACCAAATAAAAATGTCTGTAGCTCTTGAACCCTAAGGTCTATATTTAAAAATCTGGTGTTGTTTGAAACTAGACACTTGATCCTTTGTTACTCTAGAGTCATAATAACTCAAAATTAGTATAGCAATAGAGTAAAACAAGGTAAAATATACATGAAATTGACTCGCGATATGTTTTAATGAAGCTCACTAAGGGAAAAATGGATGAGACTTTCATGCCAAAGGCCTGAAAACACCATAAAGATAAAGCTGAACATCTGACCATGT
This sequence comes from Barbus barbus, assembly GCF_936440315.1. Lineage (NCBI taxonomy): Eukaryota > Metazoa > Chordata > Actinopteri > Cypriniformes > Cyprinidae > Barbus > Barbus barbus. The sequence continues at coordinate 10,536,229 of NC_136756.1, forward strand.
TTTGATTCAAATTTGAGGATGATACTCCCAAAAATGTAGTTTCTGTAAGCTTTTATTTAAAAAAAATCTAGGCGTCCTTTCAAAAAAGCCATTTGGAGACCCCAAATAGACACTTTGTAAACAAATGTCCAAATGAGTCAAAACTACATAATACATATATGTATATCAATTCAGAACTGCTCTGCTCACCAAAACACACAATAAAAAACTATTTCTGAACAGCATTTGTAGTGCTGACTCATTTAGTCATTTGGTTAGTCTACAAATGGCATTTTTGAAAAAAAACGCCTAAATATTTCCTGAAATAAAATATGAAATAATAAATTTTTTATAGGTAAAGACTTACAGAAAGTACATCTTTATGGTATTTCATTTCAAGAAAAGCTTTGGAAAAGTCATTTGGATATTTTATTTCAAGAAAAGTCTAGGAATCCTTTCAAAAATGCTATTTAGAGACTCCATAAGACACTGCATACTACATATGTATATCAATTCAGAACTGCTCTACCAATGAAACCACAAAAAAACACAAAACTATTTCAGAATTTGAACATAACTAAACAGTCTTTATTCTGAACAATTCCAATAATGAAAACAGTGAACCAAAACAGATTTGATCATTTTTGAACTAGTGAAAACACAAAACATGCAAAATACATTGTTTTTACAACATTTGTATTTTTTATTTATTTTATATGGTGAATATTATGAATATTACTATTTTACTAATATAGTAATAGATTACTATTACTAATATTACTAAATAATAAAAAAAAAAAAACTATTTACAGTATTTACAGTGGAGGAAGACGCTCTAGCAGCCACTAAAATGGTTTTTTTTCTGACCATCTGGATTCACCAGACCTCTGAAAAGACAGGGAAGAGTGAGAGAAAAAGAGTGAGAAAGTGTGTAAGCAAAACAAATCAAACTTGCAACACTGTTTACATTTTGTACACACACACACACACACACACGCGCACACACACACACACACGCGCGCACGCACACACACACAATAACCGGGACATACCCACAAACAAACACACCCACCCACCCACACGAACAAAACTCATGTAATCCCCTCATATTATCCCTCTCCGTTGTCATTTTTAGAATCTAAAACAGCTAACATGAAACAAAAGCTGCAAATACATGATAAAGACACATAAACATTCAAGAGGAGGGTGGAGACACTTACGTGCTAATGCTATCCACGCTTCCCAGCGATCTCAGCGCGTATTCGGTTACTAAATTAGCCATTTTTCTCCCCACGTCCTCCAAAACACCACCAAACGCCACAGAAACACTTCTCAAGTCGAAGATCCACGATGGAGAGATTCAGATGTGAGCTTTGGACAACATCTGTTCGCTGATAGCCAGTCTGTGTAGCGCTGCGACGCCATTATGTGTACGCTTCATGCGTAACCCGAGAGCGCACGAAAACACACGGACAATACGCCGAGCTATTCTCTAAACAATCTTACGTAAACTATTCAAACTGTCAATCACTTTAAACGTCCTTGTGGTTGGCTAACACTTCCATCCATCAAAACTGTGCTGGCGAGGCATTGGCTGGGTTCAAACACCCCTATTGTGATGTGTCCGGATTGACACCTCGCTGACCCATTCACGGACGCGCTTACTGTCCCGGGTTATAACAGCTCCTGCGATTGAAGGAGAGAGACGAGGGAGGGCTATTCTTACTCGGAAGAGACGATTCTGCTGGAAATAGATGGCGTTTCAAAGCTGGAATACGAATTATAATCGATATTTATTGGAAAATGGACGCTATCGATAACTATAACTCGAATCGCTTATGTAAACAAAGGAGGATCTATCGTGTTTTCCCCTATTTTTTCGTTGTTTTGGATTAAAAAGTGGATGCATTTTGAAGAGTGGACCCTTCTCTTGAAATGTATGCTGGTGTGTCTTGGAATAGTCTGAGCTGACCAGCGCTATTGGCGATCAAACGTGAGTACTGCGGTTCGCTTTGTTCATTTTAAATGGCCGGTCTTTCAGCATTTCTGTTAACCCTTTCCTCTCTGGTGTATTGATTTCAAAAACAAGCTCACATCGTTAATCTTGAGTGTTTTAGCTTTCAAATGATATATAGTTAATGATAATTGATTGAATATTGTTCTAAAACAAAGGTAATAAAAAGTCCGACCACGCCCGACCACGCCCTTCCGGCCCGCCCGCGGGCCGATGCGGGTTAACAGGTTAAGAACCTTTTTTTAAGAGTGTATTTGTTGTAATAACTGACAGCACATCTGTCAGCACATCTGATCACAACCAAATCTGATTGTTTAATTTTCAGAAATCATAAGATTAATTATGATTATTTTATTGAGGCCTATTTTTTAAGAGTAAGAAATAGCTAAATCTGTAGTTAATACTTGTAGAAAAACCATGGGTTATTTTGTAATGGTTTTACTGCAAATGCTGTGGTAAACCATAGTTCATTTAGCAATTACTATGGTTTTCTACAAAACTATAGATAAATCATGGATACTGCAGTAAAACCATGGTTAATTTAATAGTTACTATGGTTTTACTACAAAAACCATAGTTAAACCATGGTAACTACAAAAAAAAAACATGGTTAATTTTCGTAATGCATATCAGAGCAAAAATCAAGCTCTGGGGTCAAAAGAACTGCCTGTACAGCTCAGAAACAGGTCTGCATCAAGCCACACATCTGGGGAAGAGTTCAGAAAAAAATTCTGCTTCAATGAAGGGTCACAGAAGCATGTAGTCTCTGTTACCCTTAATGGAAGAAGTTTGAAACAACCAGGACTCTTCCTAGAGCTGGCCTCCTGGACAAACTGAACAACTGATTGAGAAGGGCTTTGGTTAGAGTGGTGACAGAACCTGATGATCACTCTAGTTGAGCTCCATGATCATATGTGGAGATATAGGAGAAATCTACAGAAGGACAAACACGACTGCAACACTCCATGGATCTGGGCTTTATGGCGGTGTGGCAAGACTCAGTCCTCTCTTCAGTGTAGACACATGAAAACACACTTAGAATTTGCAAAAAAGCACCTAAAGTACCCTCAGACTGTGAGAAATAATATTATCTGGTCTGATGAACCTCAATTCGAAGCATCCTGTTTGAAGGAAACCAGGCACTGCTCATCACCTGCAGAGTACCATCCCAAAATTAAAATGTGCTACTAGCAGCCTCATGCTGTAGGGCTGTTTTTCATCATCAGGGACTGAGTGAAACGTCAGAGTAGAAGAAAAGCTCAATGCACCAATATATAGAGATAGCCTTCATGAAAACCCAGTCCAGAGCATTCCGAACCTTAGACTGGGCTGAAGATTTGCCTTCCAACATGGACCTACACACACAGCAAGAGTGGCTTATAGACAAGTCTGTGAATGTCCTTGAGTGGCCCAGCCAGAGCCTGAGCTTGAACCCAATCAAATATTTCTGGAGAAACCTGAAAATGTGCGTCTGCCCCCATCCAACCTGACAGAGCTTGAGGTGAAGAGGTGAGGAGAAGAATAGCAGATAATTGCCAAATGCTGATGAGCAAACAAATGATGATGATGCATCAAACAAAAAAGACTTGTGCTTCAGCTAAATATTTAGTTAAAGGTATGAATACTTATGCAATGTACTTATTTTAGTTTTTTTCTTTTTAATTAATTTAATTTATTTACAAAGTTTTGACAATTCTGTTTTTGCTTTGCCAATATGGTGTATGGAGTGTAGATTGATGTGGGAAAAAAAACTAGTTTAAAGCAGCTTAAGGCAACAACATAACAACACTTGAAAGAAATGAGGGGGTATGAATACTTTCGCAAGGCATTGTATGTGAATATTAAAATACCCATCAATAGAAAAAGTCAAACTCTGAGGAAATCATTGATAACAGTTCTGTAAAGTCCTTGACAAAGGCTGGAGAGTATTTTGGAGGCCTGTAAATAAGGATAAATAATATGTGTAGAGCACTGTTACACTCTCTCCTCATAACTTTTGTTACCCTCGTTCCTGCCCTTAGACTCAAAAGCACATTTTAGCACAATACCCAGAAATAAAAAAGACAAGTAATCACTCAATGGCACTTGCTTGCCTTGCATTGATAGACATTTTTAAATAGAACAGCTACACCACCGCCTCTGCATACACTCAGAAAAGTAAAGTTAGGAGGGGCTGTTTCATTGAGGACTGTTGCACTGCAGCTGTCTTCTAGCCACGTTTCATTTAGAAACATAAAATCTAGGTTGTTTGCGGTTATTAAGTCATTGAACATAAGTGATTTATTTTTAAATAAGCATATATTTAAAAATGCTAACTTGACAGCAATACTTTCCCCACGGCAAGCTTAGTTTGATACATAATAGGCAGCAGATTAGATGGGTTTGCCATATGGTTGTGAGGGCCTTAGACTTTCTATCACATAATAACACAGAAATAGAGAAAGCTACAGACACACTGGGTTCCCGATTGCTCTTTAAACATTTGTGAATGTTGTTGCTATTATAAAGGGAACCCGAAATATCATTGAGAGCTGATATAATTTTTTTTTCACCATAGTTTGAGGAGGGCTCTGGAGTTGGCATCCGGGCAGCAGCCAGAGAGCTCTCATTGATGAAGGGGGCCCAAAGTTGCAGGGCCCGCCGTTTTTTAGTTGATATCTGGGGGCTTGCAGTAGTAGAATGAGAGAGTTTAGTTGAAACATTTAAATAATATCATTTTGGTTTGTGCAGCTCCTCTGACTAGTAAAAAAGTAGAAAATCTTACTTTAACCATTGTTCTCTCAACTGATGTTGTAAGTTTAAAGTTTTTAATTAGATACTATTTTCATAATTGGTAAAATGGCAAAACTTTAAACTGATCACCTGTAATCCTGTTAGTCATTCATTCAAAACTTGTATTTTTATTAGGGTTTAAAATGTTTGCTTTCACACAACCACTGTTTAAAAAAGATAATTGTTTCATATAAACAGAATTTAGTTTATAAATTTTAATCACTTTGGTACTATTTTCCACAAGTATGTAACAAATAATTTTCAAAACTCTTGGTGCTAAAACACAATGGAATGATCTTACTTTTAGCAATCAGTTAATTCAACAGCAATGCATGATACATGTTTTAGATCACTCTTTAAAGTGTAAGATAAGAAATGTTACAGTGTGGGAAAATTACGGGTTCTTCTAGAGATAAACCGGTCGACTGGCTGTAAATCGGAATTTATTTTTTATTTTTTCCGCTGATCTCTATTCCGGAATTGACCACAAACTGCATCCAAAAATGTAATTTGTGTGGAAATTTTAAGGAGTCCACAAACAGAATGATAACAGAGGCCAGAGATGCTAAGACAGATGCAAAGAGGAGAAAACACAGCAGGTCCAGCTCACTCTTTGCGATGCACAAAATATTGGAAGAAAAATGGGTAACACTTTAGAATCCTGTTTCTTACTTACTGCAAATCACACTTACACTCTAAAAAAAACCTATAAAAGTAATCATAATATTTGTAAAATAGGCCTATACGACATAATTTGTTTACAATCTTTATTTCAGATGAGAACATTTCTTAATACAACATATTTTATTCTGATTTTAACATGTATACTGCCTACATTTAAACTAATTTAACAAACATTTTTATAATCAAAAGTTAAACATTTAAAAGCAATTCAAGTGTAATCAACTGGTCTCCTGTTTCTTCGGTAGCGGTGCTGGAACTCGTGCAGGAGCTGGGCTCAGAGAAACTGCAGACCGCCACTCTGCATTTCACTCATAGCTGCAATATGCTGTTACTAACTCCGTAACCTGCCCATAAACAAACTCTCTGAGCTCTGAGAACACATTTTAACATCCAAAGTATTTAGATTTAGTATCTTTAAAAGTACAATAATTTGTTTAATGCAAAGGATCAGGCATTTCCATCACATAAAACGGAATAGGCATGTGCAACTGACATTGCATAAATGTTGTTTTGCATAATATAAATTAATTTACAGCACAGTAATGATTTTATAGATTAAATAAAATGTTTGGCGTAAACACAACACAAAAACTACCCAAGACTAAAAAAAACAAATATGACCCAACAGCTTCATCCTAGTTTTTCGGTAAATAAATAAATAAACAAACCACCATTTTACAGAGTGTACTGTTTTTGTAGTAAGTTGAATAGTTCTGGTAAGACAGTGGAGTTGGGGTTCCTTTCCAAAGCAGATTTCCTACAGAACATGCGCACAACGCAATTATTTACCATACAGGCAAAAACTTCTGTACAACTGAGTCCTTTTTGGTGTGCAGCAAACAATATGCATATTTCAATTCCATTATAGGCTAATAATATTAGTAGTGGACTGAAACAAAGTTGCTACTGTAGTGGTACTTTGTACTTGTCCTTTTACGCAAGTAATTTTGAAAATGAATATGCCTACTTATAATTTATTGAAGTAATATTTTATTGGGGTATCTGTACTTTTACTCCCTTGATTTGTGGGCCACAGCCTGATTATTATAGTGACTATTTGCTTATAACTGTTCAGTAGTAGTTACAGTATTTTATAGTAATTTTCCTTGAACCTTAACTAGTAGATAATTAATAGTAGTTCTTCAGGAGGTATGACAGAATACATTAGTTATTGTTACTTAACACAATCATAAAATTGTATTACATACAGATTAGTTAACACATCTTCCTTAGTAGTTAACAGTATAGTGAGTTCAGTTTTAATGAATAATTACCTGTTAGTTATTATACATAAATAATTCCTTATTAGTTATGCTGTAAGTAAGAAACAGTATTCTAAAGTGTTACTGAAAAATGTATTGAATTGAGGTTGGTGGTTTATATGAATGTATTCCCTGAGGGGAACTTACCATCTTCAGAAAAGTTTTGATGCCATTTTCTTTTTCTTCAATGAAGTAAAAGACTTCTGGTTTATTAGCTGCTATAGGAAAATAACGAGAAGAATAACAACATGTAGTAAACGGTAAAACTGTTTGCACTACAAACCAATGTTTTCATGATTAAGATGATACATTAAAATAATAAGGTAAGACACACCAATTTAAAATATCAAGCAGCGAAATTAGCTTTTTTGTACAGCTAAAAATAGCTGGACCTGATGACACGGGAAGCCAGTCCCATAAAAATTACCGATGGCCGTGACCGCTCTTACAGGAAGAATAAGTTGGATAAGCGCAGCTGCTTTGTTTACAGTGGTAACCAAGTAAACGCTATAGCTGCTGTTCCATAAGCGCCACCTGCTGTTAAATACATTTACAATTGAATTCAGTCCGTATGCTGTTTCTGTTCTGTGCAGGTGTCTTATATAGCATAATTTCACAAATCTAAAGTGGGACCATTCCGTTTTTGCTTTAAATCTTGAAATTATTCTAATGCAAATCAAAAGCAACTTATCATGCTACATGTATAAGTTAAAAAAATAAAAATTATCAACAAAACTAGAACATTTGATATTCAAATGTTTTATCTTCAGTCATTAACCAGACCCCTTATTAAGGAAACATTAATGTAAGTGTTACCATAGTGTGAACTTGGTGGAAACAAAAATTAAATAAGATATATGCATCAAGTGTCAACAGGTTTTGCCTCAAAAGTTAATATAATATTTGTTATATGATATGTATATTTATTTGAATTAACTAATAAATACATGTGTGTTTCCAGATGCACCACAGACATCCATATATCCAAAGGATGATGTAGAGCTGGGTGTTCAGAACACCCTCATCTGTCGTGTGACTGGCTTCTATCCTTCATCTGTCAATATCTCATGGACAAAGAATAATCTTATTGTGACAGAGGGCATACATTCAAAGCCAATACTATCCAAGGGCAGATGTTACCTTCAACATCTTCTCCACTCTTAACTTTACACCTGCTGGAGGAGACATTTACAGCTGTACAGTGAACCACAGAGCCCTCCAGGGTCAACCTCAGACCAAAACATGGGGTGAGTGTGATTTTCAAATTGAATGAATGGATAGCAGACTTACTTCAGCTCATATTTGTTAAAATCAGCTTTTAATTTTTATAATTTTCATGCATCCTTCAATATTCTTTGCTTGTGAAAAGGAGTAAGAGGATGCTTAGGTAGCTAGCTTGAAGCCAATGGGGCTGTCAGTCAGGCCCGTCGCGACAAGGCAGGCAAACCAAGCAATTGCTTGGGGCCCCGAGCTGGCCTGGGGCCCCAAGACAACGACTGGTTAAGAATAAAATGCAGCGACAAACTGCGTGAGCGCCCCATTGATAGTGAATGCAGTAAAGTGCAATGACACTGTTATCGGGATCCCCCTTAAGGGGGCCCCCCTCGCTGACAGCAGTCAGCCAACCACGCGATCTCTGCTGCCGGCAAAATACAAAACTTCCTCGGCAGGAGGAGAAGGAGAAGGTACGAGGGAGGAGCCAAGATGGCGACCGAGACACACGCGTTTTTCTGTGCTTAAAGAGTAGCTGTCTTTTACGCCAAATGAACAGCGATAACTAATTGTTTAACGGTGTGTAGTACTATTTTGTGAGAAATTGTGAGAAAACAGTCTTACGCTTCCAGTTTTTGTTTGTATTTGGCATATTCATTTACACAATGGCAGAGAAGAGACCCGCAAAGAGCAAAGATAAAACGGCAGTTGGGCGGGTAAAGGATTCCCCTGATCAGATGGACATGCACTCATATGCACGTAAAAATGGTACAGGTGCACCTCTCATACCCTTACCCGAATCTGAGCCTAGTACTCCGGACTCTAAGAGAAGCAGACCGGAACCCACACTCGGAGAATTGCAAGATAATATTGTCAAGATATTGGTGGATAAGATGAATCAGAATACAGCTGTTCTCAATCAAGAAATACAGCAAAATCGGGAGTGTGTTAATTCTTTGAAAGAGGCCACGGAATATCTCTTTCAGGAGTTAAAGGATGTAAAGGGAGACATCTCTAATATGAAAATAATGGGCGAAGATCATCAGAAACGGATAACTGAGCTGGAGGACAAGCTCAACGAAACGGAAAGGTACCACAGACGGTGGAATTTGAGGTTGTATGGACTAGCTGAGCAGGAAGGCGAGGATGTTAAAGCCCGGGTAGTTCAAATTTGCCGCTCTGTCATCCCAGAAAATGAGGAGGCCTGTCAACAGCACATCGATGTCAGCCACAGGATTGGTAGGAAGAACATGGAGAAGACTCGACCAGTTGTCATCAGGTTCGTTGCCAGGTCAACAAGAGATCTCATTTGGAAGAACGCTAGAGGATCGGAATATCTGAAATCGAGGAAGTTGCGGTTTGGAGAGGATCTGACGATGAAGGACAAAGAGGCTCGGAACAAACTGTGGCCCCAAATCGATGCTGCACGTAAAGAAGGAAAAAGAGCTTTTTATGTGGGAGCTAAAGCAATAATTGATGGGAAAGAGGTTCAAGTGTAATGAGCAACAGCTGTTTGCTTCACATGTTTAAGTATGTTATCTCTATTTGAGATATTCACTCACAAGCTCCTCTGTCACTTTGGTTTTGAGAGCGTTGGGCTAATTTACATTTATTATGCCTCACATTTTTTTGATACATTCGTTTAAAATACACACTGGATTAGTGATCTTTTAAGTTATTTGTTCATTTAGTTGCGATGTTCTTTGGCGTTTGATGTGCCTTTCTTCACTGCTTGATTTTCTTTTTTTCTCTGTGCAATGTCGTTGTGTTTATATTCATATAATGTGAGGGGTATTCGTGATATGTTAAAAAGAAAAGCAATTTTTTTATATCTTAAGAGATTCAAGGCAGACTTTTACTTTTTACAAGAGACTCATGCTCTGGAAACTGACCACAAATTTTGGAGAAATCAATGGGGAGACGATCTTTGGTTGTCCTATGCAAGCAGCAATTCTGCAGGTGTTGCGATTTTAAGAGGAACATTTAAGGGGAAAATACTTAAAAGTAATGTACACTCATCTGGAAGATGGGTAATTCTGGTAGTTGAAATAGAAGATAATATTGTTATTTTAGGAAACATTTATGGTTATAATAACAAAACTGAGAATCAAACTTTGTTGCAGAGTTTTGAAGAGGAGGTTTCAGGTATGTTGTTAACATTTTCTAATGCTAATTTAGTTTTGGGTGGAGACTGGAACAGTGTTAGTGATCCTTTATTGGACTGTTTACCTCCACGACATGTATCACAAAATTGTTTTTCTTTCGTTAATGATTTATGTTTGCATCTTAATTGTCTTGATGAATGGAGAAATAGGAATCCTGATAAGGCTGAGTTTACATGGAGCAATAAGGATGGTTCCAAACAATCCAGAATTGATTTTTGGTTACTTTCTAAAGAATTTGCTTATAAAGTTAAAGAAATTGATATAATTCCTTCCATTCTTACGGATCACAAAATTATTTATGTTATGTTTAGTTTGGATAGTTTGGCTGGAAAAAGATCAGGGTTTAATTATTGGAAGTTAAATAACTCGCTTCTTGGAAATGAACAATTTAAAAAAATGGTTAAAGATATTATAAAAGATTTTTATAGAAAGGCGAGTGCTTCTAAAGTGTATGGGAAATACTGGGAATTTATGAAGTATTCAGTAAGGAAGTTTGCTATCAGTTTTGGAAAAGAAATGGCCAAGACCAGAAGGGTTAAGGAGGATTCCATAATTAAACATATCACTTTTATATATGGAAAACATAATTTGTCTCCGATAGATAAAGGTGCGTTAGTTAAATTACAATTAGAATTGGATCAAATTTTTGAGAATAAAGCTAAAGGAGCTTTTGTGAGATCAAGGCGTACATGGTTGGAAGAAGGAGAAATGACCTCAAAATTTTTTTTTAATTTGGAAAACAAAAATACTGAATTGTCCTCTTTAAAGAGACTTCGTATTGATACTAACATTACATCAGACTCAAGCGAAATCTCTCAGTTTGTAACAAGCTTTTATAAAAAACTATATACAAAAGATGACAGTATTGTAGATGCACAGTCTTTCTTGGATAATATTAAAATAAACTCTACAGTAATTGATGAAGACTCTAAAAAAAATTGTGATAAGGAAATAACATTAGATGAAATACATAAAAATATTGCCAAATTGAAAAATAATAAATCACCGGGTAATGACGGCCTAACCGCTGAATTTTATAAAACCTTTCAAGATGATCTCTCTGTGTTCCTTTTACATGTTTTTCAAGAAATACTGGAGGCTGAGAAAATGCTGCCTACAATGACTCAAAGTTTAATAACCCTTATTCCAAAGTTAGGTAAAGATCCACTTAATATTGACAATTGGAGGCCCATATCACTTATTAATAATGATGCCAAATTGTTATCGACTATATTTGCAGAAAGGCTTAAACTTTGTTTAGATAAAATTATTGATGACTGCCAATCTGGTTTTATGCGTGGCAGATATATTGGAAATAATATTCGTTTAGTTTTGGACCTAATTGATTATAATTTCTTAATTCGGGATGAAAGTTATATATTATTTGTTGATTATTATAAAGCTTTTGACTCTGTGGACCATTCATTTTTGATGGATACTCTTAGTTTTTTTGGCTTTGGTAATCATTTTATCAAAGCGATTCGTACAATTTATAGTAATTGTAATACTTCTATTAAACTACCTTTTGGAACAACTCCCAGATTTGATATCTCTAGAGGAATAAAACAGGGAGACCCTGCAGCTCTTTTTTTATTCTTATTAGTTATGCAAGTGTTGTGTCTTCATGTTAAAAAGAATACATTTCAGGGCATTTATTTATTTGATAAAGAAATAAAATGTTCACAGCTCGCAGACGACACAACCGTATTTTTGAGAAGCGAGAGAGAAATAGATGAAGCACTTAGGTGTTTAAATATGTTTTCGTCAGTCTCAGGCTTAATTGTAAATATCAATAAATGTGAATTGTTTCCTTTAAAAGATATATCTGATGGTGTGGTGGAATTGTGTGGTATACCAGTTAAAAACCAAGTGTCTTATTTGGGGATCAAAATATGCAGAAATCAAAAGGAAAGAATTGATTTAAATTATCTTCCACTAATTGATAAAGTACAAAAGAAATTTAACGCTTGGTTAGTTAGAGATTTATCTTTGACTGGGAGGATATTGCTATCAAAAGCTGAAGGGCTGTCAAGATTATCTTATACAGCAATGGTGTTGGATGCTCCAAAGTCAATTATCAGGCAAGTTAATAAGAAAATGTATAACTTTATTTGGAGGAATAGACCACATTACTTAAATAGAGATATATTAGGTAATTTATATTATCAAGGTGGTTTAAATGCTATTGACTTTGAAGCCTCAAACACTATTTTTAAAATTAAATGGATTCAGAATTGTATCAAATCTAATAACAAATTATGGTATTATATCCCAAATTTAGTTTTTGATCAAATTGGCGGTATTAAATTTCTCCTCAATTGTAACTTTGACATAAATAAAATACCTATTAAGCTTTCTAACTTTCATAGGCAAGCTTTGTTATCCTGGTTACTGGTGTACAAACACAATTTCTCTCCCCACAGATGTTTGATCTGGAATAATAAAGATATTAAATATAAGAATAAAACACTTTTTTTTGAACATTGGTTTAAGAATAATATTTTATTGGTGACACAGTTGCTTCGCCATGATGGTAATTTACTTTCTTATGGAGAATTTTTAGATAAAATCAAACTTCCAATTTCTGCAAAGGACTATGCAGTTGTCTTTGGTGCTATACCTTCTGGTCTTCTTCAGTTGTTGTGTGTTAATGATGTTGTTGATTTGAATATAGCTATTGATCTAAATATAAAGTTAGATGGAGTTAGTATTCTTGACAGAAAATGCAACAATAACTTTGTTAGACAGGTTTGTAGGCCTTTTAGGATTCCCCCAGCTAAAAGTTTTTGGAATTCCCGCTTCGAAGACATTAAGTGGGAGGAGGTTTTTACGGTCTCCAGGAGATACTGTATCACCAATAAGATTCGTGAGGTTTCATTTAAAATTATTCACTGTATTTATCCAGTAAATGAGGTTATAAAAAGGTTTAAGAGTTTTATACATTTTAAGTTTGAACTTTGTCAGTATTTTAAAGCATTGGAGGGTGCAAGGAATGCCAAGGCCAAAAAGACTATGGATTGTTGTAAAGCCTTGAAATGTTATCCTTTTTAAGGTCTCTTATATTTATTTTGTAATTGAGAGATGGACTTGTCTTCAATACCCCTCTGTATATAGTTCTTTTTTTTTTGTTGTTGTTGTTTGTTTGTTTGTTTATTAAGCAGTTTCCTTTTTTCTTTTTATTACTGTATCTGTAATTTTGGTTGATTTCTTGCTGGTATTATCTTTACATGTTATGTGAGTTGTTACTAAATAAAGCATTAAAAAAAAAAAAAAAAAGGAGAAGGTACGTACATACGTGCGTGCGTGCGGAACCATTGTTTATCACTCGTGCTAAGGGAGCGTTTAGCCTGCTGCACCGCTGGCGGGGGCGTAGCCGCGTAGTACCGCGATGTGTTCGGAAATAAAATTTACGTGAATCTTAAAAAAAAAAAAAAAAAACTTCCTCGGCAGTCATGACAGCAAATGCTGCTTGTAACGAACAGTTAGAGCAACTTTTTTTTGAACGGACGGAATATGGTTACATACTGTAATATGTTTTTTAACGGGATAAGGAAGACGCAGATCTGTTCCAGAATCGCTGTTTATCATATTTAATTACATGACATTGCTATAGCTTTGTAATAGGTTTTGATGAAAGTGGCATAGCATGCTATACTAACTATTCCACTGTGATAATCTATTTAGGAAAACCACACAATAAATTCTGTGCATCAAACATTAGTTTGGGATGTTTTTAAGCATTGGTTGTCGACTCACAGCACTACTAATAATTAGTAAACATTTAATTATAATTTCATTGTTTGTTAACAGTAAAAAGTTTATTTATATAGCACATTTCATACACAATGGCAATTCAAAGTGCTTTACATAGAAGAAATTAAAATAATAAAAAGAAATAAGAATAATTAAAACTGTTTAGAAAAATAAAATAAAATACAGTACAGTCCGACGAACAGCTGCACAGTGCTCATTCAGTAAATGCATAGCTAAAGATTAATTAACTGTCAATTTACCTTCTATTAATGATTGTTATTATTATAAAGTGTTACCATCTTTTCTTTCTCCCTCAAGGTGCTTTGCTTAAATTTCTCAGCCCTCAGGCTCTTCCTAAGGATACCTCCACTGATGAAGGTAGAGTGAATTTCTCTCACTGACCTGAGCTGAGCTGTTAAAAGTGACCTCTTTCAATATGCTAACAGTGAAATGGTAATTTCAGATTTTTTAAAATTATTATTTTCCCAGCTACACCATCAACTTCATCCTCAACATCAACAGATGCATCACTTCTCAGTGCTGATGTTTCCACTTCAGCACAAGGTACCACAAGCTCGATAATTATAGCTGATATCCTGCACAGCCCAGAGTTTAAACTGATAAGTGTGTGCTGTCATATTGTTAGAAAAAAAACAGTGCAAATCACTACTGAATTCCCATCAAACTGTGTAAATACTAGTCACTTTTGCCCATGGACATTTCAGAATTTTTTTATATACAGTAGTGCCTGTCAAATTTCTAGGTGTCAGACACTCAGTGATGCATTCTGTACCTGAACAGATGGATTATATTAATAAAAAAAACATTATTTTTCCCCAGCTACACTGTCAATAGCATCTCTCACAGTGGAAGATACTGCATCCAGAACAGAAATTGAGTCTGCACCACTTCCCAACACTGAGGTTACCTCTACAGCTCAAGGTACCACAAGCACTGTAATTATAGCTGATGACCCTGCACAGTGGCGAGCAGTCCTGACTGATAGTGTGCGCTGTCAAATTGTTAAAAAAGGACCAGTGCAAGTCACAAACATTGTATTCCGTGCGGGGGGCCTCCATGTCCATTTTGCTTGGGGCCCCCAAATTCCTTCAAACGGCCCTGCTGTCAGTAAGAACAGGTCCAGTCTAGTCACTCTGATGGTGAGGTCTTTATTTTCTTTCCAAATCAGGTATTGGATGTGTGTGTGTGGTTTCTACAAAGAACAGAAATACAATGTTTTAGTTTACAATAATCATAACATTGAATTCACAGAAAAATAAAGTAATTTAAACAATACATAAGGCCATCTACTCATACTATAATCTCAAATACATATCTAAATAACTAAAGAACATACCTAAGCAGGAAATACAGTGAAATAAACACTTAGGACAAAATTAAGAAATGCAGAATAATAGTTGTGTCAAACAAAAGCACTTACATGGTCAAATACGCACACGCAGGAAAAAACAAAGGAGAAAGAACTCAGTCCTCTGCACAGTGCATCCATGTGCACCAGAATGAAGGTGCTGTGGGCACAGGTGCAATTTATAAAGCCTGATAGTGTCCTAATTGGCTTGAGATCAGGTGGGTGGAGCTAGAAGTTAATAGGAAAATTAACAAGCTAAGAGGGGTGTGGCACATGCTTGGCACCTTGAAGCTTAGGGACACACAACTTCTCAACAGCTTGTGTTTTCCAGATGTAGACGTTGCTCTCCCAAGTGTTGGTCCAGCAGTGTTCTGTGGAGTAGGTCTGACTCTTGGACTGTTGAGAGTCGCTGCTGGGACTTTCTTCCTCATTAAAGGAAACAACTGCAACTGACTGGAGCCATGGAAACAAAACAAAAATATTCAAACTGAGCAATCTGAAGGCTATAGTACACTTGTGTGTCATTCTCATGACAGGTCTCATTATTGATGTTAAAGCTATAAATACATGCATAAATCTGGACTCGAAGCATGGTCAACTTGGCTTGCTATATAACACCAAACATGCTTACTGAAAGTCTAAAAGACTAATTGAAACAAAAAGAAAAATATTTTCTAAAACATATTTGCGCATCACATACATTAAGTAATATACTCAAATGGTTCATAACTTTTTAATTGTTTGTACAGTCAGGGAAAGTTTGCATGTGCTAATTACACAAAACCTCATTAGACACTTTTAATCTGGGCACTGTGATACTGTGTTATATTATTGGGTCTTAAATATTTATGGTAAATTGAATTGAATCTTGAATTTAAATGTTTTCTTTTTCATAAAACAACCATCTAAAAAACAAATAATATGATGACCATAAAGATAAGGCCATTTGGTAGTAAAGGATCCCAAGATTCTCGTTCTGTGTTTTTTTTCTTGTGTCTTGTTGAGTACACAATTTTGGGCCTTATTGCCTTGGCTATGTGCTGTCGTGTTTGTTCTGTGTTTTTGTTTGGAGCGTTGGTCAGGTTCCTGACGCTAGTTAAGTTTCGGTTCAGGTGTCAGGTTTTGGATACTCAAGCTCAAAATATGAAGAGCAGTGAGTCCTCAGGACCAGGATAGACCAATGATCTATTGTTAGGAGTCTGTCCTGCCTGTGATCTGCCCAACTCCCTCCCTGATTCCTGCTGATCCAAATTTACAACATTTGCAGCATTAAAGTTGTTCTTTATGAAAATGATTATGAGCCCAGCTCTGATGAATGGCATATAGTGCCAGAGATGATAAATAGTTAAGTTGCTCAAGTTTGTGTTCATAAAAAACTGAAAGTTTACAGTAATCTTGCTATTGCTTACACTTCATTAATATCACAGAGGTTTGTTCTGTAGGAAATATATGCATCTGTGTAAGCATATGCATATATATCATCTGAATCCTTAGCCATCTTCAAGAAACAGCTAAAAACACATTTCTTCTAAAAGCGTCTACAGTGTTTTTTTTTTTTATGAAAAAAAATGAAAGCAGTATGCTGCATAGCAACACTTGACAATTACACCTGCAGTAACTGGTTGTAGTTATCTTAGACATCAATCTCAACAACATGAACAAAGCACTGACAGCATTCAGCTGGGATTTGCGTGAGCGAAAGAGTCACTGCAAAAGCTCTTCGGTTGTCATCTCATATTTATTCAGGGGCGTCATGCACTCATTATTTTTGAGGGGGCATGAGTTGGGGGGGGGGGGGTCGTCATGGAACACACATCAGCCACAACAGCACTTATGCTTTATTTTATTATTTTTCCCTTTTTATTCGAAACATTAACTATATCATGAAATATCTTGATTCTCACCTTTATAGATTATGTTAGTTGATCTATTAGTGGGTGATGGTCAAAGTAACCTAATAATGCAATCTATTAACTATGCATAAAAACCTGTCTGTTTACTTAATTAACAGATATGGTGTCATGCCATAACATATTTTAATACTGACTATATATTTAATGTGAATTTAACACTGAAAATTAACGTGAATAAAAACATTGTAAGTTAGGCTACTCATAACACTTTAATTTTCATACAGAAAGAGAGCAAAGAACATTTTTATTGACAGTCTAGAGAGTTCAAGCACCCCCCTCTATTCTAGTAGCCTCTAACACTTACTTGCAGAAAGTTTTCTGTGCGAGTTAATGACCAAAAGCCCAGGCTTCTGCATGGAAGGATACAAACTCATCAGGAGTGCAAAAAGTGACAAAGGTTTGAACCCCTTACCCCTACTTTAATACCATAGAGAAAAAAAGTGAAAAGTGAAAATAAGAAAAAAAGAAAAGTGTGTCACATAACATCCCCTTTAACTCCTGATGGCAGACCCCAGACAGTAGAACACATTTTTTTTTTTTTTTCAAACACATGTAATATTGCTCACTTTTTAGTTAGGTAATTTGAATATATATATAATTTGCCTCAAAACTATTATTATTTTTGCACATTTTTATATAGTCAAATTTATTTTAAAGAACATCTGCATTTTTTTTTTTACTTAAAGAGATAATTCATGGACAATTTGCCATGCTAAGTGGAAGATTTCTGCCCAGATTTCACCTGGTAGGAAAACAAATACTGTTAAAATGAATGCAAGAGTTTTCAACTAATTGAATCTACTTGAATTACACAGATGGCCTATTTTGAATTTACAATGGCAATTTTCAGTGAAAAGTGGCTAGTTTGTATCCTTGTTTACAATCTTCTCAGTTTCTCTCACATGTGAATCAAATGCCCATTCACAAACATGTGTCACCCCCCCCATAGACTTGCACCCTATTGTGATCTCGAATTGCAGAATATTTCAGTAAGCTGCATGCATTTGAGGGACGTTCTTAAATGTAATGCCCATACATGCATGCACAGTTTTGCCGTTTTAATCGCAATTTTGGGAATTTCATGACTAATCTGACGATGTATGCTCGCAGGTTCTAGTGCGGTTTATTTAAGGGGTGAGCGTGCACCTGAATATTCCTCCAAGTATTCGTGTACGTGAGCACAGCAAAATGGCTGACATGACAACTGCATCCAATTCAGCGTTTATTCTCCTTGCATAGCTGTGCATCGCAAGGAGAGTTTCTTCTTTATCCTCCATATTCACACGTCAGCACAGCAATTTATAGCAAAAGCACATGGATTATTATTATTAGCGACTAGCTGGCAAAAGCGTCTTCATTAAAGCTCAAATAGTAAAAAAAAAATACAAAGGAAAAAAAGATAATTAAAGGAGGCTACTTAACTCATAATATAAACTGTATCTTTCCAGTTAGTTCTGAACATGAACTGTTTAAAAAAAAAAACCGGGGATCTGAGCAAAGTTTTTAAGAGCTCCTGCAAACCTGCAAACCAACACCGTGACGTCACACGCTGTGGTACTACAAGAGAGCGGTGCCCTTGCTCCAAAAGCCATAACAAAAATATATTTTTTTCTTTAAAACGGTTATATTAATCGTGTTTGATATTTGTTATTAAAGTGGAAATCGGTTTACTAAATAATGTAAACTTGACGGACTGCTTCACTTCCACTTTAACCCTCTGGGCCTCTTCCTTTAGGAGTCACACTTGGCTCCTTTGCCTTGAAATGTAACTTTTTTTTTTCAGGAAAATCAATGTAATGCAAATAAATTTTCTGATTATTATTTAGAATTTTGAGGGGATTTTATGATACTGTGCAATATTTATACAATTTTAAAAAGCAATTTTTTTGTCCATTAGAATTAATTATTTTTTTATTTAATTATTTATTTATTAACTTTCAATATTTCCCATTCATTTCCTATGTTGGTCATTTTTGACCGCAAAGGAGCCAAGTGTGACTTTTTTTTTTTTTACCTTTTAACATATGTGAATCATGTCCATGATTTTTTTGTGTGTGTTCACAAAACACACACAAAATTATTATGGGGTGGTGATGGCGCAGTGGATAAGACACATGCCTTTGGTGTGAGAGACCCGGGTTCGAGTCCACTGTGAGACACCAATGTGTCCCTGAGCAAGACACTTAACCCCTTGCTCCAGAGGCGTGTGACCTCTGACATATATAGCATTTGTAAGTCACTTTGGATAAAAGCGTCAGCTAAATGAATAAATGTAAATGTTCACATAGCTAATGCAACAAAATTTACCAAGTGTCATCTCATTGTAATGAAGCTATGATTTTTAAAATGTCAAAATATAAAGATTTTCAGTCAAAGATGACCGAAGAGGTCCAGAGGGTTAAGGGATACATGAATCTTGTCTCATCTGTAAACCAAATTCTAAAAAACTTAATTTAAATAATTAGATTTTTTTATGTAATTATCATGCGATGTGATAAAATAGCTTCTCTTTCTTGGAAACGATACAATGAAGAAAGAATGAATTTTTAACTTTAAAGGCAAAAACAAAACAAAGGACCATAGCAACGGTTAATGTATCCTGCTAATATGGCGCCGCCTTCTCGAAATGTAACGCGGAGTGAAAACATTGTGACGTAACTCCTCATTCTCTATTGAAGTTTACTGCTTTGATAGTGTGTCTGTACAATATAATATGTGGGTATCCTCGATATGATCTATGCTTGTTTTTAATACAAAATCAGTGAAGTTGTTATATATATAAAATCAAAATAAAGTGTAACAGAGTATTGATTTAAAATTGATTATTGATTTTACAAAGGACCCAGATTAGACTTTTCTAGGTTTTAGCTATAGGGCCTTCAGTTTTGAGAGCATTGCATAGCAGTTTGGAGAAGTTTCCCCTTAGAAGAATCATTTCCACAATCAACCAATGAGAGTAAAGAAACATTATTAGATCATCAGTTTCTAGAAAGATTACTTGTTAGTTTGAAATTTACAAAAGCCATATTTTTAAACAAAAAATATTTTTTAAAAAGGAAACGGGAAGAGCATATATATGGGAAAATGGTGATACTGATGCAAAAAAACAAACAAACAAAAAAAAAACATCAGTGCTGCATTGACATTGATTTGAAAATTAGAAGAGATGTATAGAGTATATTATTTTTAAGCAAATCACTGAAAACAATTGGTATATCTTCTCATTGTTCAAAGTTGGACTTAGTCCACAGCTCCATATAACAGCACGCATACACCTCTTTCTCTCTCTCTGCTTCTGCTCTGTTCGGTGTGCAACTGAAAGGAGCTGCGCTTTCAGTTAAAACTCAGATATGCTGCTTCTCTAATTTTACATGCAAGCATAGCCGAAATCACAGCACAGCTATCTTATGTGTAGCCTATTTGATTTTATCAGAAGACGGCTCGATTATAAATGTATAAATAAATCATTATTTTTGTGCAGATTAACATCTTTGAAGGGAGAGCTGGTTATGTAGTCTTAATGGATCCCGTTTCAGTCACTATTTCATATTCATCCTATTGTCTGACAACAGAAACAGAAAAATATACCAATGAAAACTTTATTTAGCTGAATCAAAATACAGTTGCTTATGTGGCAAACAAATGTAATAATAAATAATAAATGTACATTTTGCATGTTCAGAAGAAGTGAGCTGCCCTGTCCTGCAAAAATGTAAACAGGTTTGTGTAAGTAAATTGCTCAGTGCAAAGAAAAAGAAGGGATGGGAACCTGGTATTTCTATGTTCTTTTTTTCATGTGTCTAATAGACATGAACAAGTTCTTTGAAAAACATATATGACCTTTGAAACCTCTATGCTCTATGTTAACTATGGTTTCACTAATAATAAACATATATTGCATAAAGCATATTTGTGTCATGAATTTGGTCTATGAACTTCCGTTAACTCACCACCAGAGGTCACTCACTCACCACATGGACTCTTGCACCGCACTAACTGTTGCACGCCACCTCAGACTACAATTCCCATCATCCATTGCACTGACGACACACACAGCTGATTGCACTGATCACACACCCTACATAAACCATGGACTTCCTCTTCCTCTCTGCCGAGTATTGTATAGCGTATATCCTAGCGATAGCTACTCTACAGAGCACACTCATTTGTTATAGTCTTGCCTTGCCTGTTTTCTTGTGTTTTGATATCTGCCCGTGTTTCCTGGATTAAACCTTTACCTTGCCGTTCAGACTCTGTTTGCACCTCGTTTGGATTATTGCTTGTGTACCTGGATTATCTCTCTGCCTTGCCCTATTGGATATTGTTCGCCGATCGTCGACCCATGCTTGCCCTAGGATCACTCTTGTGTCTTGCCCGTGCCATATCTGTTTGCCGTTGTTTGACCCTGCCTGTGTATTTACTATGTTTATAAATAAAAGCTTGCACATGGATCCGCACGCCTCACATCTTCTTCGCCCCGTAACAATTTGTCCATGCCCATGTTGACTAGAGTATTAAAAAATTTAAAATTATTCATTTAAGGTACATTTAGAACAGATAAAAATGTGCGATTAAGTTGTGATTATTCGTGAGTTAACTCATGACAATAATGCGATTAAACACAATTAAATATTTTAATCGATTGACAGCCCTAAGTTAAATTGACTAAAATTAAATGTAGGCTTATGCTGGTAACTCAGCTTGTCAATAT
Source organism: Barbus barbus (assembly GCF_936440315.1). Classification (NCBI taxonomy): domain Eukaryota; kingdom Metazoa; phylum Chordata; class Actinopteri; order Cypriniformes; family Cyprinidae; genus Barbus; species Barbus barbus. Next base: position 10,558,063 of record NC_136756.1, read on the forward strand.
AGGCTATATTTTTTCACACTTTTCTCATTCTCGCTAAGTTTTTATATAAATGAACCTCTGAAGGGAACCCATTGTCTTCAGAAAGGTTTCCATGGCATTTTCATTTTACCTGATAAAGTATAAATTATGAGCTTAGTGCTGCTTTGTTTACAGCCGGTACTGGGGAAACCACTATATTTCTGACAAAAGCACCTCCTACTGGTAGAGAATGAATGTGCATTTTCAATAATCCAGTCTGCAGTTTTTGTTCAGAGCAATGCGAAACTCCACCCACATAAACCCGTTTTGAATAATATAATAATTTATATTATGACTCATTCCTTTTCTTTAAAAAATTGGTTTAAAGTTTAAATTGTGAGGTTTATAATTTTTTTATAATTTATTTTGTTTTTTGTTAAAACTTGTATCTCAACAGTAAATCAATTGCTATTTCGTGGTCTACAACATGAAAGAATAAAAGTGTGTGCTAAATGAATAATTGTAAATGAAAGAATCCCATAACATGTACATGGAAAATGTGGAAACATTGGACTCAACTATGGGGCACCATTGTGCAGCAGCAAGCATCACGACAAAAAAGGAACCTCAAGGTCGATCTAGGTCAGGGGTTTTCAACCTTTTAGGACATGCGCCCCCCAAATTTGTCTAATTTCACTCGCGCCCCCCCGACACCCAAACCACCCCCCCCTCCCGAGCCCAAGGTGTGCGAACATCATTAACATATTGTTTGCTGCGTTTCCAGTGCGTAGCATTAAGAAACATAAACATATAACCAGCTTACCTGATTCAGTGTGATGGCTGAGTCTGTTTCTGAGATAACAACATGCCAATCCATGGTTGGATTTCTGACATGACTAACCGTAAATCATTTTACACCATTCTCACTGTCGCCTAACAGCGGGAGTCAGATTGCCCCCTAGCGGATGGCTGAAGATTTGAAAGCTCGTATTCATAAATCTTCAAGGCAATGTCTCTGAATTAATTGATGCTCGCGCCCCCCTTGACAGGTGGGGGGGCGCGCCCCACAGTTTGAAAACCCCTGATCCAGGTAAATGTGTGCAAATATATAGGGCCCCATTCCTATATTTGCCTGGGGCCCCCAATTTACTAAATCCGCCCCTGCTCAAAAGTAACCTAGACCCAGGCCCAGGTGGCCCCTCCGCTTCTGCGATCCATGGCCTCCTTGACTCTAAAACTGCTGTCCTCAAACTTATACTACTTGTTGAGATGCATGCAAAGGCTGACTTCTCCCTCTGATGTTGATATCTGCTTACTGGTGACAATAATTATGTTGAAATCAATACTTTCCTCTGTGGTGTTCTGACGACACACCTGGTTCACTGCAATCCAAACTAGCCTTAACAGCTTCGCTACAGTATTGAATTTCTTTTTGAGTGTACTTGATACCAAAGATAAGAGAGAGAGAGAAAATAAATAAATAATAATTATATATATATATATATACAGGTCCTTTTCAAAAAATTAGCATATTGTGATAAAGTTCATTATTTTCTGTAATGTACTGATAAACATTAGACTTTCATATGTTTTAGATTCATTACAACACAACTGAAGTAGTTCAAGCCTTTTATTGTTTTAATATTGATGATTTTGGCATACAGCTCATGAAAACCCAAAATTCCTATCTCAAAAAATTAGCATATTTCATCCGACCAATAAAAGAAAAGTGTTTTTAATACAAAAAAAAGTCAACCTTCAAATAATTATGTTCAGTTATGCACTCAATACTTGGTCGGGAATCCTTTCGCAGAAATGACTGCTTCAATGCGGCGTGGCATGGAGGCAATCAGCCTGTGGCACTGCTGAGGTGTTATGGAGGCCCAGGATGCTTCGATAGCGGCCTTAAGCTCATCCAGAGTGTTGGGTCTTGCGTCTCTCAACTTTCTCTTCACAATATCCCACAGATTCTCTATGGGGTTCAGGTCAGGAGAGTTGGCAGGCCAATTGAGCACAGTAATACCATGGTCAGTAAACCATTTACCAGTGGTTTTGGCACTGTGAGCAGGTGCCAGGTCGTGCTGAAAAATGAAATCTTCATCTCCATAAAGCTTTTCAGCAGATGGAAGCATGAAGTGCTCCAAAATCTCCTGATAGCTAGCTGCATTGACCCTGCCCTTGATAAAACACAGTGGACCAACACCAGCAGCTGACATGGCACCCCAGACCATCACTGACTGTGGGTACTTGACACTGGACTTCAGGCATTTTGGCATTTCCCTCTCCCCAGTCTTCCTCCAGACTCTGGCACCTCGATTTCCGAATGACATGCAAAATTTGCTTTCATCCGAAAAAAGTACTTTTGACCACTGAGCAACAGTCCAGTGCTGCTCTCTGTAGCCCAGGTCAGGCGCTTCTGCCGCTGTTTCTGGTTCAAAAGTGGCTTGACCTGGGGAATGCGGCACCTGTAGCCCATTTCCTGCACACGCCTGTACACGGTGGCTCTGGATGTTTCTACTCCAGACTCAGTCCACTGCTTCCGCAGGTCCCCCAAGGTCTGGAATCGGTCCTGCCACACTTTTTCCTTCCCACAGACTTCCCACTGAGGTGCCTTGATACAGCACTCTGGGAACAGCCTATTCGTTCACCAATTTCTTTCTGTGTCTTACCCTCTTGCTTGAAGGTGTCAATGATGGCCTTCTGGACAGCAGTCAGGTCGGCAGTCTTACCCATGATTGCGGTTTTGAGTAATGAACCAGGCTGGGAGTTTTTAAAAGCCTCAGGAATCTTTTGCAGGTGTTTAGAGTTAATTAGTTGATTCAGATGATTAGGTTAATAGCTCGTTTAGAGAGCCTTTTCATGATATGCTAATTTTTTGAGATAGGAATTTTGGGTTTTCATGAGCTGTATGCCAAAATCATCAATATTAAAACAATAAAAGGCTTGAACTACTTCAGTTGTGCTGTAATGAATCTAAAACATATGAAAGTCTAATGTTTATCAGTACATTACAGAAAATAATGAACTTTATCACAATATGCTAATTTTTTGAAAAGGACCTGTATATATATATATATATATATATATATATATTACATTTTGCTATAACAACACTATTTGCTCTGCTGTAACAATGTTTAGAACAGTTAAATATAATGAAAACAAGACAACCCAAAATGAGAGTTACTTTCACACGATTAGGCAACTTTGGTTTAAACCTTGGCATGTTCACTATATTCTTTGAGGAAATATCACACATCCTAATATTTAAATGCAAGTTTGGCTGTATTTGACTGCCATGGAGATTTGGAGACTTTGCATACTTGTTTAAATTCCACTCTAGGTTTGGTCTCACCAGATCGCACCATGACAATAGCGCTGTGAGTTAATAACATAAAGCTAACAACTGTAGCTTTATGTTATTAGGTTACAATACATTTTATGTACATTTTAGTAAGTTTTGAAGTTTAATATAAATGAATATTATCAGCAACATTATTTTCATTATTTTAAAAGACCCAGTTATATTTGTTTCTTTTTAAATATGAAGGTTATCTAAGAGATTTGGCTGTTTGTGTGACTGGGAACTTTTCCAAACTGTAGTAGTAGCCCTTTATTGTCACTAGTCACAAGTACCAGCGAAATTAGCCATCAACCTGTCCATACATACACAAACATACATACAATACAATATGACAGGGGGGTGGACAGGACAGGAAGACAGGGAATTGAGGAAGAAATACAGCTTAAACATGAGGAAGGAGGGGAGAAAAAAAATAACCCCCAGACTATGCTCCTATGGGAGTACAGTGTGAGAACAGGAAAAACACCCCAGCAACAAAAGCACATAATCAATACACCATAGACACACGACTTGCAACAGGTGGGGGGTAATCCAGCTCCTACAAACAGCCATCCGGTCCAGCAGCTATTCTCAGCGCTGGTCACAGACCCGCCTGTCGGACTGGCGGAAAAAAAGCGACGAAGGCGAGGGATCGGGGGTGGGGGGGGGGTGAATGGAATGTCTGTATATACTGTATGGGTATGTGTGTGTGTATGTATGTGAGTTTGTGTATTTGTAAGCCTGGAGATTCGCCACGCTGGTAATCAAATCAAGTTGTCTCAGTCCGCGGATTGTGATAGCGACACAGCAATTGCCATGGAAACGGCCTTGATCGGGACCCAGACGGAGTCGACAATCAGAAGGTGTCTGTGCAATGGGGGAGGAATGCAAGAGCGTCTCACTGCAGCACTCTTCCAGGGGGTTGTTTTGGGAAGCCGAAAGAAGATAAGATTGCAAATTGTTTGGTCTTGGGGCGAGTAGCAGCATACCAATTTCACAGCTACTCTCTTTGTCCATTCTGGTCTCCAAATCCATAATTTTTTCTCAGCAAAGCCTTGAGCTTATCCGTGATAGAATCCATATTGCGGTTGATAGTCTCAGTCTCAGTGCTGACCGCTCTGCCCACTGCTTCAATCATGACGGGCAGCCTTGTGAGACTTTGGACAGCTGTTCCCGTCTCCTGAATTTTCCGATACCCCAGGGCAAAGCCTAATCCAATCAGCAGAAACCCCGTTATCATGGTTCCGAATAGGTAGATGTCTTCAATGTCTTCCACGGAAAGAGCCGCCAGACACACGACCCGGCATCTCTCCCATGCGTCCATCGTGTAGCCAGTAGCGAACGTTCCAGCAGGACAGCCAGGTTCCCCGAACCCAAAAATGGGGTCAATTGCGTTGGGAGACCAGTTGATCAAATCCATGATTTTTCAGTTTGTAGAGCAGTGCAGAGAGAGTCTCTCAAGTATTAGACAGTAGACGAGACGAGACGAGAGAGCAAAGCAGGGAGGGCAAGGGTAGGAGAGGAAAGAAAAATGCGTCCGCCTTCGTTGAGAGCCAAAGTAGAACTGGTTTAATCTAACTAGCTAGATCTGGCTTATCAGGGTGGATTTACCTTTTATCATGCCATAGGCAAAACAAAGTAGAAACGTTCAGTTAAAGCGGTGGTTGATTGCGATTTCACTTTTTTCATTTTAAATAGTGTGTAATGTTGCTGTTGGTGCATGAACAGTATCTGCAAAGTTGCTGCGCTGCAGTGTTAATTTCGTCGACGAAGACGACAACGAATATTTTTCGTCAACAAACCTTTTTTCTGTGACTAAGACGAGACGTTGACGAGCTAAAACTAATATCTGATGATAAAAACTATGACGAAATTTATGCGCGTCTTCATTAACAAGACGAGATGGGACTAAAATGTTATTTGAGGACTACCGGACATTCAAAATACATCCTATAGGCTAAGTTAACTGTCTTGTCTTTCAAAATGTGCGTCTCTGTCATTGGATAAGGTGCGTTTGCATGGCAGCCGCGGTGGACGGATAGCCTACCAAGACGCGAACTAGCGATATGAAACAATGGCCTCAGCACCCGAAGGGTTAGGGAGTGGGTGACCAGACGTCCCATTTTTCCCGGGAGTCACAATTCATTGTCGATTAACTTAAAGTCAGTGAAGGTGCGATAGGCGGAAACGCGCTGATAGAAGTGCTCTCTCTCGCGCACGCTCCACTTCTTCAGTTCTCATACTGCGCGCGATCAGTTCTCAGTGCTCAAATACACACACAGCAGTCCAAATGTCTCTCATGTAGAGCATCTCACGGAAATACAGTCCGTTATGGTTTAAGTGAGCTTAAACAGGTGGGTGAAAACTGAATGTATGTCAGTAGGCTATTACATACATACCTTCCGTCTTAAATGGACAGCATTCCTAATTATCTGTCATAAATGTTAACCAACAAAAGATGTTAAATAAATGTATACTTAAGTAAACCTACTGTATCTGAAAAATGAGTTTAATTTATATCTCTACCAAAAAATGTGGGGAAAGTTGTGGCAGGGCAGGGATTGTAGGTGGGGGGAGTGAATGTCCAGCGCTCTCTCCACCCTCAATACCACGACTGAGGTGCCCTTGAGCAAGGCACCGAACCCCCAACTGCTCCCCGGGCGCTGCAGCATGGCTGCCCACTGCTCCGGGTGTGTGTTCACGGTATGTGTTTGTGTGTGTGTGTGCATTTGTTCACTACTCACTGCTGTGTGTGTGCACTTGGATGGGTTAAACGCAGAGCACCAATTTCGAGTATGGGTCACCATACTTGACAATACTTTAGAAAAAAAAAAAATGAAAATTTATTCCAGTTTTTCCAAATTCAATCCTTTATTCAAATTTCTCAGAACTAAGCTTAATTGATTTGGTCTAAAGAGAGAAGAATTAATGACTATTTTTGTTTGAATACTATAGCTACCAAAATAAATGTTGGTAACTGCAGTTTGACTAAAAGTAATGGCTAAAAGTTGACAAAAATGCAATGACTTTTCGTCGACTAAAACTAGACTAAAACTATGAAAGACTCAAATGACTAAAATGTGACTAAGACTATTAAGCATTTTCGTCTCAAGATAAAGACTAAGACTAAATAAAAAATGCCTACCAAAATTAACACTGCTGCGCTGAAAATTCAACTTAAGCGGAGATATCGTCTTTTAAAAATCAGGAAGTTTAATGCCTACAAAAACGACTCAAATGGGACTACAACGAGATACTTCCCGGGTTTCATATGTAACAAACCCATAAATTTACACCAACCCTCCCTCCGGAACATGCAAAAAAGGGGGCAAGGCCATGTTCTGCGGCTTTGTCGAAGAGGAAGAGTTATAGTGGAGAGCTGTAGCCATGCTGTCGAAAGTGTGTTATTTTCACCCAGCTGTCAGGTCTTATGTGTTCGGGCTTCCTACGGACGCTGTAGTTCGTCAACAATGGTTAAAATTTATGTTTGATTATGTTCCTGACAATTACAATCATAAATTAGCTCTCTGTGCTGCGCATTTTACAGAAGCTTCCAGAATCTACATGAGTTCAATGCCGGATTCAACCAGAAACTATTACTAAAACATGGAGCAGTTCCAACTTTAAAACCAGAGGCAGCAGTTGTTGGGCCACAGCCTGTAAGTAATATTTAATAATTTTAAATGTATTTGCATGCATAATTTCAGACGTAATGTTTTAGTTTTATCAAGGACGTAAACAAATGCCAACGCTGGCTTTAGTAGCCAATTAGTTATGCTATTTCGTGTGTCTATGACAAACGCGTACAAACATTTTGGACCCGAATTTGTAATTATGTACTAATTTTGTAAATGTATTTTCCATGTATACTTTATGACGTAATTTTTCATGTAATTACTCAGTCATGTATTCAGTTATATTAAATGTTTAATCAGGAGAAAACCGTATCTCAAAAGCTAACAAACAGCAGTAGCATTTTCAAGTAACAGCGTATCGAAATTCTTTGAGAGAATAATAATAAATAAAAAACTGTACCATTCAGAAACGTTTTGTAAGAGCCGTGTTTGCGGAGGTTCTGCTTGACTCTCTTTATTACCACTTTCTGGGTCTGATTCTGGCTCAAACTGATAAGGCAATATTGACACCATTATTTACATTTGACCGGAGCACATGCAACTGTTGCCCATAAAGGTAATGTGCGTGAAGTTTCCAGACAATGTGCAGTACGCAGTTTAGCCAATCACAACACACCGGGCCAACTAACCAATCTGAGCCCATTGCCTGTTTCTGAGGGAGTGGTTTCATAGAATCAGGAAGTCAACCGGTCGTTCAAATGACAGAGGAGAAAGCGGCTTACAATAAAGGTGAAATTTATGAAAAATAAGGCGTTTTTTTAACAAACGAAACACGAAGACATGTTATATTGTACCGCATAAACACAATAAAGCAAAGAAAAATGGCAGTAAACCACCCCTTTAATAAAGATTGATTGATTAATTTGTTTGAGAACGGCAAATACGTTCCATAGGATCCTGATCGTAGTGGCCACATCGACAGTACATTATTTCTCTAATAATTTTAACAGCCTGGAGTCACGACCACACCTCGAGACAGATGATTTATTTCAAGACATTTGTCACGTTTCCGTCCGGAAATCGTGTGTGTGTTGAACTAATTTCTTATGCACCTCAGAAGCCTTTGCAAATTCCAAAACGTCATTTTAGATCTAATGACAGAGGCTTGAACCATTGATATGCAGGCTAATGCAGTCATTAACGCAGTTATTAGTGAGAGAGCGCGTGTAAATACCAGCGGTGGGAGGGAAAGGTGATTTCCGTACATGGTATGGTAGGTGGAAAACATGGAAATAGTTGTCATTTTTTACCCTATTACTTGTTATATTTATTTGCTCAATGTCTTCTGGGGTTTTGGTTCTTTTACTGTTGTAGATAGCCCATTGTATAAAATAATAATAATACATTTAATAATAAAAAAATATATATATATCTTCATTGTGTTTGGAATTGAAATGTTGTTGTATGCATTTGTCAATTTTATTTAATTTCTTTATTTTCTTAAATGTCTGTATATAGTATTTACAGAGTTTTGACTTTTAGTTTTACTTACTTTTTCTTATTTGTAAGTTGCTTTGGATAAAAGTGTCTTTTAGCCCTGCTTATCATGAAAATAGTGATGTGCTTCCATCTATATATTCCTGAAAGTCACAAATACAAGAAGCAAAGTTGCAATTACTATGGATTACTGTGTCAATACAAGCATGATGTAGAATTATTCACCATGAAGCTTACACTGACGTACCAGAGAGAAAACAGATAAATGATTCACAGTAAATGATCTAATATTCATCAGTAAGAAAAAAGTGTTTTAAAGCTTGTTGTTTTGTAGAACATCACAGTTATATATGATATGAGAACAGTAAGGCCTGTAGATTTGATTTGATTAACTTTATTAATCCCAAAGGGAAATTCACGTCACAGCAGCTCATCACAAAAAATAGATAAAAAGGAAAAAATACTTCATAATACAATATTTCATACAGCCCCCTCGTTTCAAGCATCATAATAGACTCTACACTATATTATAAATACAATTTAAAATAATCCATCAGTCATCTAATATGACATCGATTATATAAGCTAATGGCTGTTGGTAAAAATAACTTTTTATATCGTTCTTTTTGGCATCGGGCTGAATTAATCTTGAGCTAAAAGTGCTCACACATGCTTGAACTGTTCCATGAAGAGGATGACAATCTTGTTTCATTATAGTGACCAGTTTATCAGTCATTCTATCCTGTGCAATCACATCAATAGTGGGCAACACGCAACCCACAACAGAACCTGCCTTTTTTATCAGTTTATTGAGTTTATTCTTTTCCTTCTCTAGCAATCCCCCTCCCCAGCAGGTGACAGCATACAAGATCACAGATGACACCACAGAATCATAAAAAGTCTTCAACAGTGCCTGACACACACCAAAGGATCTCAGTCGCCTTAATAAATGAATGCGACTCTGACCCTTCTTATAAACCTGTACTGTATTGTCAGACCAATCAAGCTTGTTATTCAAATATACACCCAAGTACTTATATGACGTGACAATCTCAATTTCAGACTCTTGAATATTCACTGACACCACTTTGTGAGGATATCTACTAAAATCAACCACAATTTCCTTGGTCTTAGCGTTAAGCCTAAGACCATTCGTTTCACACCAGTCTATAAAACTCTTTAAAAGCTCCATGTATTCACTCTCATCATGCTCCTTTATACAGCCAACAATTGCAGAATCATTTGAAAATTTCTGAAGATGACAGTTTTTAGAGCTGTACTGAAAATTTGAAGTATAAAAAGTAAATAAAAACGGAGCTAAAACCGTTCCTTGGGGAACACCAGTGCTACTCATAACTACTTGGGACACACAGTTATGCATCCTTACATACTGTGGTCTATTTGAGAGGTAGTCCATTAACCAACTGACCATACTCTGATGTAATCCAGCATTTTCTAATTTATTCTTGAGTAATGCAGGCTGGATAGTGTTGAATGCACTAGAAAAGTCAAAAAAAGTAATTCTAACTGTGTTAACTAAAGTCTCCAAGTGACTTAGAGATTTATTTAAAAGAGATAATTGCATCATCAACCCCAGTTTTGTAAGCAAACTGCAGTTTATCCTCAACAGCACACAGTAACTGCTTAATATAGTTTAAAACCAACCTCTCAAAAACCTTCATCAACTGAGCCGTTAAAGCTATTGCTCTATACTGTGAGAACTCAGTAGGATTAGTTTTCTTAGGGACTGGTACTACACATGATGTCTTCCATAAAACAGGTACCCTTTCTAAGCGCAAACTCAAATAAAAAATATAGTGAATTACCCAGCATATTTGATCAGCACAGACTTTAAGAACTCCAGCACTAATACCGTCAGGGCCTGCAGATTTTTTTCTTCTTAATTCTCCTTAACCCACTTCTTACTTGTTCTATTGATACTACAAAATTAGGAACAGACTCACAAGTGGAAGAATAAGGTGATCTTAAAACTGAAGGAGGATCTGAATAGAAACTCTGCCGTATACCATCCAAAGAAGAAAGTTGTAAATCACTAGATCCTCCATCAAATCTATTAAAAAATATATTAATTTCATCCACCCACGTTTGTCCACCAAAGGCAGTATATCCCTGCACTCTATTACCATTACCAGACATCCTGTTTAAATCACTCCATACCTCCCTCACATTCTTCTGTTGTAACTTTTGTTCCTTTTGTTTCAATTTATAACACTCCTTCCCCTCCTTAATTTGAACTTTTAATCATTTCTGTACCCGCTTCAGCTCCTCTCTATCACCCACTAAGAAGGCCCTCTTTTTTCGTTTAGTAACGCCTTTAATTCAGGGGTGACCCTTGGCTTATTATTTGAGTAGCATTTAACCATTTTGGTGGGTACTGTGTTATCAACACAAAAGTTTATATAGTCTGTAATACACTCAGTTAAACTATCAATGTCCTCGTCATGCGATTTACATAAAACTTCCCAATCCGTAGTCTCAAAACAATCCATTAATGCCTCATAGACAAGATCAGATCATACTTTTTTTATAATTTTATAATTATTGTTTATATTCTTTTTAATTTTAAGCTAAAGTTGCCTTTAGCTCATTTTCCATGCTTAGTCAAGCTGCAATAGCGACAGGTTGATTGTGATTTGAGCGGGCCCCATAGCAAATTCACAGTAAATACAATGAATCATTACCAGATATATGGCCTACCAGTCTATGATTCAACCATGATCCTATGCAGAGATGCAGAATTAAGTGGTGTGTTCAATTCAAATGTAGCAATCCATGCCTGTTCTTTTAATGTCGTTAAAGCTTAACTCAAACAATTTGTAGTTTCCTTGAAAAAAGACTTATACTTATTAAAATACTTATTCAATATTTTTTTGTTTGTTTAGTTCGGTTCTTCTGAATGGCCAACTTCATTTTACTTAGACGTGCTAAAATTTCTTACTCATTGGTTACTTGATGTAGTTCTCCAAACCAGTTTTTGTAATATGTATAGCTGCTGCTGATGGTTTAAAGTGCATATTGCAGGTTAAAAAAAATTAAAATGAATATATAACCTTGTATGAAAATACCATATTAAGCGTTAATGCAGGATTTGAAAATGTTTTACAAGACGCGAGGGCACAAATTTAGATGAACAAGTGAGGCTTTCCTGGACAGAGTTCTCAAAAACCGCTTTTTTTCAACATCGCGTCATATTACGTCACATAAGGGAGTCGTGTGCCGCGCTCTCGCGCGTGAGTCAGTGTGTTTTCGGAAGTTATTTTTATTTAAATTTATCATTGTCATGGTAAATTGTTGTGTTTGTGAAGGTTGCACAAACTCCAGCCTGTCAGGACATCGAGTCCACAGGTTTCCTAACAAGAAATAGGACAGTATCTTCTGGGCCTCGGTGCGCTAGTGCAGCTGAAGAGACTGGACTTTGCTAATGCATCTGCTTCAAACACCGCGGTGGTGTGTAACTTAACGATCACTTTACACCGGAGGATTATCATCCAGGGCCCGGTTTTTCAAAAGTAATCCACTAGGATTTTGGATAACGGATTGGATCAAATCTTGAAAATGGGTTTTTCAAAAGAAAAAACGGATTACATAATCGGATTAGATCACGTAATCCAATCTTGGTTTTGATCCGGATCAAACCTTTAGTTTGGGGTTTTCAGAACTTTTTTGTAGGATTTGGATCACTTTGATCCAAAACATCTGGATTAAACTGATCCCGTCAGAAGGGTGGATTCAGCGTGGATTTCATGCCCAAAATGTAATGAAAACTTTCAAAATGTATCAAATAATACTATATTTGGATCATGCAGTATCTTACAAGATATCCTATTTATTCATAAGGTTTTAATTTTATTTGTTCATCCGTCAGGCTACAATGATTAGGTAGGCTTTAACGTATTCAGCCTTTCAGTATAGGCCTACAGCAAAGTAGAAAGAGTTTGGCCTCATAAAATAATCCCCCAAACAGCTGTCAAAATTGACCAAAAACAATACATTTTATTCTGTCACTAATTGATATATATATTCATCACAATCGAAAATATTTTTGTTTTTAGAATATTTATTAGTGATGCATGCAATGATGACAGAATAACCAAAAAAATTCAAAAAATGGCTATCACTGACTTTTGAAATCCAAAACAAATCCAAATCAGAAATAGTGTCTAACTATTGCGTCCCTTGTTGCACGTCCTGTTTGCTCGTTCTGGCAGAATGCAGGAGGTTGGTTAGGGTCTCCAAGGGGCTCAGGTGCATCATTGTCAGCACAGAGAGGGACATTGCGCTTAGTAGCGATGTTTTGCAGGACAATACAGGCAAGGGTTATGTTGCATGCTTTCTGTGGTTCCGCTCTCAGGTAGTTAAGGCATGCAAAGCGCCTCTTAAGAACTCCATTTAAAGTTCTACATTGTGATTTCCTATCCTGTTTGAGCACTGGTTATCCAGATTTGGTGATCCTGAAAAGTTCCTATCCGGATCAGATTGATCCAATCCGATGTTGCTTTGAAAAACTGGCTCAAAAGTAAAATGGATTACGTGATCACGGATCGCAAAAAAAAGGATTACTAAATCCGGATCAATTTTATCCGGATTAAACCTTCTGAAAAACCGGGCCCAGGCGATATGAGTTTCACATGAGATGCTGAAGCAAGAACTTAGTGAGACTCGGTACACACAGCACCTTCACCGGGTCCCGGTCCGCCTGTGTTCGGCCGCCAGTGGGAGACATGATGCTCACGGATCCGGCAGAGATGCAGCTCCACGAATATGTCAACTGTGCACTGTAAAATGGCGGTAAAGTTAGTTTTACGTTTGACATTCATTAGACATTCGGTTTCATTTCAATTAAACTCTTAACGCCTATTATGTTTCAAGCCAACTAACTCAAGATAGACATAAATATTTGTCCTTTACGTTGCACAAGGCTTAATTTTTTGAAAACAAATAATGAAAAATTAACCATATAAATTAATTAAACAATTTAACTACATTACATTATACCGTAAAACCAATACTAAAATGTTCTGAAAAACATCCCTGTTATTGCACAAGGCTCTGTTTTTGGAATTAGCATGTTATGCATTTTATAATAATTTATAACAACTTTCAATTTATGCAATAATACAAATACATTAAACAACAATACCATCTGATTTGAAGGTATCTTACCAACTGTTAAAAATATCTAAATATTATTCCCTATAATGCACAAGGCTTATTTTTTAAGATTATGTCTTTATTGTTTTTATATACAGTACAGAATCCATATTTCTCATGTTTTATGTACTGTACCTACTCAAATGAATTAAACTCTGACACCGTTGGAGATAAAGATATCAAAACTACTGTAAAATATTCAGAATATTATCTCCCACAATGCACAAGGCTTGGTTTTTCAGATTATGGCTTTATTGTTTTTATATATGGTACTGGATCCATGCTTTTCATATGTTTTATACATCTGTACCATCTTAAATTCATTAAACTCTGACACCATTTGACAAAGATATCAAACCAACTGTAAAAATAATGCACAAGGCTTTTTCTTTTTTCAAAGTAATTATTTATTATTTTTATATACAGTACTGAAACTTTATTTTTCATGTTTTATATTCTGTACCCACTTAATGGAGATAAAGGTATCAGCACATCTGTACATTATGCTAATTATTATTCCTTATTATATACAATTTATCAGATTATAAAAATAGCTTTACAATTTTTGTTTTTATAAGCTTCTTATTTTCTGATTTCATATTAGAAAGAGATTAAAAATATATTTTGAATTCAGTGTTACAAAAGGTAATATATAGTATAATATATATATTTTTTTGACTTAACTAACCCTAACGTTTCTAGAAAAATTAACATTACATTACATTAATAAGAAGAAAATCTGAGAAATATGGTTTGGAAAACAAAATAGAATATCATGATGTTCTAAATTAAGGGCTTTCTTTATGTTTAATGTTTATGAGTTATGTGTATTTTAAAGTAAACACAAAATGAAATAGGAAATGGGCAAAAGAAAAATAAATGTTCAATATCTTCAAGTAATACGTTGCAAACGGTACTTTTATCACAAACTCTATGAATATAACAGCTGCATTTACTGGATAACATGTGAATAATTTTGTAAAGTACTTATTTGACTTTATTAGCAAAACATATTTATATGGTAAAATCCAAATGCTATGCCAAGGCATGAAATGAGATCGAGTAATGTTGACGTACATGGAGGACTGGATCCAAATGTTTGAGAGACCATTTACAAAAGGTTCAAGATTTTGTTGGGTTGTATTAGTAATATTTACATTTGAGAATTTAGTGGTTTACATTCAAATGTCCGTCCCTGTTTGTAAATTACACTTTAATACTATAAAATGTACAGGTTTGTTCTGTAAATGTGTTTACAGTTTTTCTGTATTTTATACAAAATAATTCTGACAGCCACAGCTGTCCGAATTATTTTGTAAAAACTACGGAATTTTTCAAAATCCATATTATTGTAATTATGCCCATTGTCTACTTTAAATAACTTCCATACTTTGGTTTTATTGTTTTATTTAATTTCATTTACAATGTGTTGGTACCTATTTAGTTTTCCTGCACTATAACACCTTGTCAGCAAAATCTTTTTCCTATCTTTGTAAACACAGCAGACTATGAAGTTCACTGGATTTTTGATTCTCTAAATAATATTCCTTACAATAACTATTCATATTATATGTATATGTGTGTGTGTGTATTACAGTGCTTTTTTGTTTTTACTGTTGATTTACATTGCATTTTATTGCCTTTACAATATTTAAAAATAAAGCTAATTTTGAATATTATGCAATTGCCCTGAATATTTAACTCTATATTGCACTATGCTTGTTTTGGAAATGATGCGTTTGGAACTCTTCATGTACATTTTTCAAACCCTGTAGCCTAAACCATTCAACACAAATATTTTTAACTCTAGCAAAATTGCAGAATGAGACTTGTGTGGTTTTAAAACGGTTTCGGAAGTGTTTTTTATTTGGACCTTTTAAATACTGTTCCTATAGTAAATTATTATTTAAAAAAGTTGTATTCCCAGAAATATACAGTTGTCTTAATTTCTTCAGCTCAAACAGTGTATAAGTGTAATGGATTTATACCAGTTCTGTACATAAAATAAATCAAGGGTCAGGACGTATGAGATTAATAATCAAGAAAAAAAGCCTTCTGCATCAGCCAGAATAATATTCTGAATATTTTACAATTGGTTTGATATCTATATCTCCAACGGTGTCAGAGTTTAATTCATTTGAGTAGGTACAGTACATAAAACATTAAAAATACAGTTTCAGTACCATATATAACAACAATAAAGCCATAATCTTAAAAACCAAGCCTTGTGCATTGTGGGAGATAATATTCAGAATATTTTACAGTTAGTTTGATATCTTTATCTCCAACAGTGTCAGAGTTTAATTCATTTGAGTAGGTACAGTACATAAAACATGAAAAATATGGATTCTATACTGTATATAAAAACAATAAAGCCATAATCTGAAAAACCAAGCCTTGTGCATTGTGGGGAATAATATTCTGAATATTTTACAGTAGTTTTGATATCTTTATCTCCAACGGTGTCAGAGTTTAATTCATTTGAGTAGGTACAGTACGGTATTGTTGTTTAATGTATTTGTATTATTGCATAAATTAAAAGTTGTAAAATTATTATAAAATGCATAACATGCTAATTCCAAAAACAGAGCCTTGTGCAATAACAGGGATGTTTTTCAGAACATTTTAGTATTGGTTTTACGGTATAATGTAATGTAGTTAAATTGTTTAATTAATTTATATGGTTAATTTTTCATAATTTGTTTTCTAAAAATTAAGCCTTGTGCAACGTAAAGGACAAATATTTATGTCTATCTGAGTTAGTTGGCTTGAAACATAATAGGCGTTAAGAGTTTAATTGAAATGAAACCGAATGTCTAATGAATGTCAAACGTAAAACTAACTTTACCGCCGTCTTCTTTTTTTTTTACATTTGTTAACTACCAAATCAGTGAACATAATTATTTAAATAATGAGCCACAACGAGATGTGTATAAGTTGTTGTAAAGCACCGCAGCTAGCTTGTAAGCATTAGCAATATCGTTATATTTAAAACCGTGTAAAAACCTTATCGTATGAGAAGGCATAACTGTTAAGTTAACCTCATTTTGCTAATATTATTACCATCAAGTCTAGTGACAGCTTAGTGACATTGTTTGCACAGCTAATTGGTAATTATTTTTGTCATGTTGTGTGTTTTTAAGGCTTTGGGAGATGAGAGTGTGAAGATCTGAAGCAGAGGAGGCCAGCTGTTATGAACCAGCTCTACTGGACCACAGCTTCCACTCCTAATGGAGACGCAGATGTGATGGAGGACAAGTGGAAAAGCATGGTCAGCAGTGAATGTGATCTAAACTTGTGTTTGCTTCTCTCAGCATATGCCGTCTGAGAGAGGAATACTGCAGGTCACCACAGGCTCCAGGAGAACACAGCACTGTCATGTCCACTACACCTGCTCCTCTCTCCAGATCCCTCCAGTCAGAGGATCAACATGATGAGACTGTTGGTGTATCTCTAGCACAGACTTCACGATTTAACACACTTTAACAATAAAGTGTGTTAAATATATATATATATATATATATATTAACAGTTGAAATGTTGTGTTTTGAGTTGGGTATTAACAGTGCTATGAAATATTTATGACTTAGTGCTGTATAAATAAACTGAATTGAATTAACCATAAATGCAGATCTGCTTGATTGTGATTTATTTTTTATTGATTGTCAACAAAATGGGGCCATTCAAAACCTTTATAAAGTCCTCCTTCCTCTGTAAACTATCTTCTAATGGCTGACACAACACATGCACCATAGGCCAAGCGGACAACTTGTCTGTATGCGGTCATTATTGATTGTGTTATACCAATGGCATCAAAAAGTGTTACTTATAGGTAGTCATGACCTAAATAGAGTTAACTTGTAATAAAGAATCAAAATTATTCAGACTGTTTTAATATTAAAATCTTTAACTATGTATTTATGCATGTATGCAAGTATTTAGCTTAGAGTAATAAATGATTTCTGGCCTAAAACATGTGTCTGCTGGCCTGGAGAGGTCTATGCTCCTGTCTGAAGTGCATATAGTTTCAGACAGCAAGCTTCAAAGCCTGCGTGTAGAGTCAGACACTGCACATCAAGTGTGTATTTATCTAACTCCCTGCAGCACTGACTTTCCTCAGCTGTGACCATGGCCTCGCATTTCCCACACAAGCACCTATGAATCAAAAACATGTTTATCTCTCTCTCTCTCTCTCTCTCTCTCTCTCTCCCTCTCCTGCGCTGATGAGAAACCACAATCACGTAACGTTAGTGTCGGATATTAACGAGTGTGACACGCCTGATCAACGCTTATTAGTTTCTATTACTGGTAAGTATCAATACTCAGATGACCAATACTAGCATTGCTATTGCCTGATTACATTAGCTAACGTGTGTATATCTGTAAGCTAACACTGATCTCTCACCAAACACCTGCCCTGTTCTGTTCTCCTCACATCAACTCAATTTGTCTTCTCTGACCGTTGTTCTGTCTAATCCTGGCCTGTCCTGCTCTCTTGGCTGCATAGCAGGCTCATCATTTTATCTGTGGTCCGTCATACGAGTATAAATACACATTTAAAATTTCCCCAGCGTCCGAACTGTCATTGCGATCCATTGTTTTCCTGTGGTTTAAATGGACCGCTCTCCCTTTTGATGCGTCACTTCCGGTTTTGGCGCGTTTCAGATGCGGAAGTAAAATTATCTCACAAAAATGACTCCAGAAGCCTTAATAGCGTATTTTAAAGTATATTTTAAAGAAAATCTAGTTCCTACAGTATTTTTCTATACATCGACTCACTGGAGTCTAACCTGCAATATACCGTTTAATGAACCGAGAAATTTTAGGTTTTCGATTTTGAGGTCTGTGTACAGTTACATTAATTATATTAATATATTTTCTTGACTCATTTCCACTTGCAGCCCCTAAACAGCCCCCCCCCCCCCCCCCCCACACACACACACTCAAAGAATTGTGAAAGAATTGTGATTTGACAACCTTTATATGCCTTCATTCCTCTTGTTTTTCTTTTTTTTTTTGCATAATGCATCCATTTGATATGGACTGCCTCTTGTGCAGAACATCAGAAATAATCAATAATTCCAAACCATTTTAATGGAGATATATTACATTTTGACTATTTTGACTACAATAAATTACACAGATATATTTTAAATATGTCTGTGCAAAATTTATTCTTAAACTATTACTCAATTACAGGGAAGTGAAATTTAACCATTTATTAGCCAATTCGATTGATTTACTCATGTAATGTACAGGGTTGTTTTCTAACTTATTTGAATTGGCACATATCTACACTATGTATAGATATCATTGATACTTTTGTGTAGCCATTATTAGATACAATGATACCTCATCTTTCATGAAGGCCCTTTGAAAGAAAGCAGTTTTTATAAGGGGCTTCCAGTCTTTACCAACTTCAGTCAACCTAGAAACTGGTGACATGTAAATCTTTCCCTCCTCTCATTGGTAGATCAGTGGCAGAGGAAACTTCTCCAAAATGATTTGTGGCTGAAGTTTCATGTGACTAATGCTACCAATAAAACGTACTCCGTTACTAACGTAACATCGGTTCCCTGAGATACGGGAACGAGTAATGCGTTGCTAGATGCTATGGGGAAAAGCTCCTTTTTCTCCGAGGACTGAAGACTTTTTCAATCACGCAGTCTGACTGCGTGGCCATTGGTTCGTGTAGTAAATAAAAACGAACCAATGGCTCGTCAGTGGTGCTGCACGAGCCTATGGCGGCAAAGCCCGCCAGAAAGGGCGGTGCCATCTGGCTATATAAGCGGGTGCTTCGCCATAGGAAATCAGGCCAATTCAACTGAAGCGACGACCTGAGTCGTGCAGCTGAATGGCATGGCACGGTACGCAGTACTTGTTCCCGCATCTCAGGGAACCGAGGTTACGTTAGTAACCGAGTACGTTCCCTATCGATACTTCACCCGTACTGCGTCGCTAGACCCTATGGGGAATAAATACAATCTCGCCATGCCATGAAGAGAAACGACCAACATAAACTGGCCTTGAGCAATAAGGCTCAGAGGGACCAATTATGAGCAGGAAGAATCCTGCAGGAGGCATGAGGACCGAGCTCCTAGAGGTCAGTCCAGCCTAGATATCGTTTCAACGGTCATAAGTACAGCCTCAGCACCAGGAATGGGGCCAATAGCGTTCTTGAAGCATCAGGCACAAAGACAACACAAATGTCTGCCATGGACACACCACTAGACCATGCCCAGGAAGAGGTCACGCCTCTGGTGGAATGGGCTCTCACTCCAATGGCGCTCTGGAGGCCCAGGGAGGAGTATGCTAGTGCAATAGCGTCAACTAACCATCGAGATATCCTGTGCTTTGTGATCGGAGACCCTTTGGTGTGGCCGCCAAAGCAGACAAAGAGTTGTTCCGATTGCCTAAAGGGTGCGGAACGCTCGATGTAAGTTCTCAATGCCCTGACCGGGCAGAGAAGGTTGAACTTTCGGTCCTCCTCAGAAGGGGGGAGTGCAGAGAGTGTAATAACCTGGGCCCTAAACGGAGTGTAGAGCGTCTTAGGGACATAGCCATGTCTTGGCTTTAGGATGACCTTAGAGTTGTTAGGCCCAAACTCAAGACAGGCAGGGTTTACAGAGAGAGCATGCAAGTCACCTACTCACTTCACCGATGCTAGCGCCAGCAGCAGAGCGGTCTTGAGTGACAGTCTTTTTAAGCTTGCAGATTGTAGTGGCTCAAAGGGGTCACCTTTGAGGGCTCTCAGGACCGTGGGGAAGTCCCATGCAGGGACTGTGAGGGGTCGGGGTGGATGGAGCCTCCTAGAATCCCTCAGGAAAAGGACAACCAGGTTGTTTGGCCCACCGACTGTCCGACTATAGGAGCGTGAGAAGCTGCTATAGCTGCCACATAGACTCTGACCGTGGAAGGGGCGCGGCCCTTATCAGCAGCTCTTGTAAATAGGACAATATCACTGATATGTCACATGTTGTCGGCTCCTCGCCATGGGCTTGACACTAGGCGGAGAAAACCGACCACTTAAGGACGTAGAGGCGTCTCGTGGACGGGGTTCTAGCCTGTTAAATGGTATTTAGGTCATTCTCGGGGAGATCTATTGATTCCCATCGAGTGCCCATAGATACTGGTCCTACAGCTTGAGCTGGGGGTGCCAGATCGTTCTGTTCACCTGAGAGAGGAGGTCTCGTCTCAGGGAAATGGGCCACGGAGCCGCTATTAGCAGCTGAGATAGCTCTGAGATACAATGATGGTTCTTCCAGAGTGGCGCCACTAGAAGCACTTTGTGCTTGTGTTCCCTGAGTCGCCTGATTACTTGAGGAATCAGAGCAATTGGGGGAAAAGCATACAGAAGGAGGTTGGGCCATTTGTGGACCAACGCGTCCTCGCTCTTCGAAAAGTAAATTTGGCAGTGAGAGTTGTCTTTGGAGGCGAAGAGGTCGACATCTGCTCTGCCAAAGATTCACCAGATTTCTTGAACTGTCTGTGGGTGGAGCATCCACTCCTCGGAGGGGGACGTTGTTCCAAGAGAGCATATCCGCTCCTTGGTTCAGCACGCCGGGCACATGAGCTGCTCTCAGTGAATGCAGGTTGAGATGTGCCCATACTAAGAGGCCCTCCACCATCTCGAAAAGGCGTTTCGAGGTGAGCCCGCCTTACAGACGATGGCGGTGTTGAAGCTCTTTTATTTGCCGTCAAACGGTTGATCATTGCCGTGTATGTGTCCTGTCGCAAAATGTGGCAAAAAGTCCTACACCACAGTAATAGTTTGATTAAGGTGTTTACATGTCTGTACTGCACTTCAATAATGCGACTAAAATAGGAATACTCCACATGTCTTAATTCGATTTGTGTTTACTTCGATTACGACTTTAGCCAGATTAAGTTAATCAAAAATATCTGTTTACATGGTAGACTCTTAATAAGAGTATTGTCTTAATCGTATTAAAATCAGAGTACTGATGTCCATGTAAATGTAGTCAATGATGTACATCTGAGTAAACGAGATGGAGGGAAGTAAGCGAGTGAAGGGCAAAAAAAAAAATCGACTGAGGCAGCATTCCACTCTACTTTTAGACACACACTTACCAACTTCCCTAAGCACTTCCTGTCTGGGGAATCCCTGCTGCCATCTTGAAGTACGTTCCACTTCATGAAGTGGAGGAGGGAAGTTTATTTGGTGATCAAATGATCAAGGCCTTAAGACGTTCCAATTCAGCCCATTGCAAAGGTTCCGCCTGTAGTGGGCATTCATGCAATGTAATCAATGATGTACAGCCAAGTAAAAGAGACACAGGGAAGTTAGTGAGTGAAGGGCATGAAAAATGGACTGAGGCTGCGTTCTGCTCCACTTTTAGACGCACACTCTGCAACTTAAGCACTACCCTTTGGGGGAATCCCAGCTGCTATTTTGAAGTGCGTTCAAAAGTAGGGAACTTTATATATGGTGAACAAGGACAAGGATGTTCCAATTTAGCCCATTGCAAAGGTGGGCACTCATGCGACGTAATCAATGACGCACATCTTAGTAAAAGAGATGGAGGGAAGTTAGCGAGTGAAGGGGATAAAAAATTGACTGAGGCTGCATTCCACTCTATTTTTAGACACATACTCCAGTACTTCCCTAAGAATTTCCCCTCGGGGTAATCCCCTGTATTGTTTGAACCAATCAGATACACAATTATTCATTATGTTTAACAAATAATCCAACAGACCCCCTCACCCAACAACCAGACTATATTTTGAGATCTTCATTGTGAGGTAACATAAGGTAACATATTTATATTTAATTTTATATTATCCAAATTACTGCTGCTTTTATATAATTGGATTTTTTTATATATATTAGAAAATTCAGTAATGGCAGAGGCGACACTAATGAAACTTAAAGGTGTAGTAGGAGATCTCGGAAAAAGTGAACGTCCCACCCTCCCTGCAATCGCCGTCCAAAAATCTGTGAATGAATGTTCTGAAGTGAAAGAAACTTCAACGGATTTTCCCTGCTCAGGGAGTAGGGAGCAACGAACACTGTGTAAGGAGCATGTCAATCGGAACACAGTTCATGCACGTAGCTCTCTTCTAACGAGCTGGTTATCTGAATCAGGTGTGTTAACTAAACGAGACATGCAAAATATGCAGAGGGGGGTGGCGCGAGGACTGGAATTGGGAACCGCTGGGCTACATCATGTGTCATTCACCGGTGAGAAAACTTTATAGTGCATTTAGTAAAAGTACTACAATACCAAGAAGGAAGATCGGGTTGTTGATGTTTGTCTGCTATTCTCGCTCTGTCTGCTCAGCGTGCGTGAACGCGCTGATGACGTATCCTGTCTGCGCGAACAGGGTGCGCAGAGGTAT
This sequence comes from Barbus barbus, assembly GCF_936440315.1. NCBI lineage: Eukaryota > Metazoa > Chordata > Actinopteri > Cypriniformes > Cyprinidae > Barbus > Barbus barbus. The sequence continues at coordinate 10,580,968 of NC_136756.1, forward strand.
GCTAATTCATACGTTGACAGACAGGTAGGAAAGCCCATTAAAAGTCAAGTTGTGCTAACTGGCCTTTTCCTCCCACAGCATGGCTGTCAGACCAGGGGGAGACTCATTGTAAAGTCCTAAGAGTATGATAAATTGGTAGTTTTATTCATCATCATTGTATTATTGTAATTTTACTTGCTCACTTTTCTAGTAAACTAGTATTTTTCCTCCCGCAGCGGCACTAGCAGACCAATGGGGAGACTCGTGAAGACGAAAAGTTGTACAAGTACATTAAATAGGTAATTAGGTGAACTTTAAAACACTTGCAGTTGTCTCATTTGTTTTATCAATTAAGCCGTGCTAACTAACATTTCCCTCCTGCAGTGGTGCTGGCTGACCAGCTGGACCATCGTGAGGCAGGTGGAAAGAGTCGTCACCATAAAGAAGACCATTTTAAATGTTTTGAGATGATATGTGTTCTCTGATTATTGTTTTATAGTCTTGTTAATTAAGTACATTAACTCTTCAAACTTTCATTTTTATATTTACACCATTTATTTTTCCACTGGCACAATGTGTTATCTGTGATTTTACTTGTAGGCTATATGTATGTTCACTGATGAATTATGGTTAATATGCTGGTAATTTTGTGTTATTGAAGTTCAGCAGTGAAATATAAAAGATGAATCATGAATAAAGCTGTTGGTGTGAAGGAATAACTTGTGTTATTAAATATATAATAAAATAAAATAGTACACTTAAAACTACTGTACTTAGTTTCACAGTAATTTTACTGTGGTATGAAATACAGCAACTACTGGATAATTATTGCCAGTAAGTTATTGTTAATTTGACGATAAACATTTTATGCTTCTACACTCTTTTGAAATCAAACTGCGTTGCATTGTTGTGTAGGCTATCTCGCAACAAAAATAGCTCCTAGAACATAATTACATTTCTAAACTGAATAGTGTCACTTTTAACTTATGACCTTTAGTAGTATAACTATCCCTTTAAGTGACAGTTTTTTTAGAAATATGAAGTACTGTCATGGCTTAATTATAACCACCCATGCTTTTTAATGTAGTATTTTAAAATAATTGCCTTTTCTGTTTTTCTTTCTTTACTGTTTTTTAGGTGTGAAGCTGAGAAGTCTGCACAGGCCCAGGAATAATAACATTGTATCCTGTTCTGTTCAAGTATTTTTATCCAGCTTTTGTCCTGTTTTGTTTTACCCAATAAATAAATGTTTTTTAAAGATTCTGAGTTGAAGTCATTTTCTTAACAGTTGAAATATTTTAACATGTAATTTAAAATGAATTGAGCACCACATAAAATCAACTGATATTAGGTTAAAAAAACATTGTAATTTAGAGTTTTATTGAATATTAGCACATTAATTTTATCCACAGGAATTAATAAAGAAATATAAATGGGGCCCAGTTCTGACCCAATGTGGTCCCACAAAACCCCCATATATGTGCTATTTGTGGGTTCCGTGTGGTCACCCATTTGGGCCCCATAAGGGTTCTGTATGTGGCCCACCTTGGCCCCAATTTACAGAACCCATTTGAGACCCATGTTTGAGACCCACTTAGAGCCCACTATGGACCCATCATGTGCCTATATGGGCTAACACACATGTGGCCATGGGTCCCATTTGGTGACAGCCCATCAAAAACCCACATGGGGCCCACATGGAAATGTTGGCTGGGAAGTGCAGGTAATTATTTGTATGCGCATACAGACGACGGCTGTGTTGAAGCTCTTTTATTTGCCGTCAAATGGTTGATCATTGCCGTGTCTGTGTCCTGTCGCAAAATGTGGCGAAATGTCCTACACAACAGTAATAGTTTGATTAAGGTGTTTACATGTCTGTACTGCACTTCAATAATGCGACTAAAATAGGAATACTCCACGTCTTAATTCGATTTGTGTTTACTTCGATTATGACTTTAGCCGGATTAATGTAATCAAAAATCTCTGTTTACATGGTAGACTCTGAATAGAAGTATTGTCTTAATCGTATGAAAATCAGAGTACTGATGTCCATGTAAATGTAGTCAATGATGTACATCTGAGTAAACGAGATGGAGGGAAGTAGGCGAATGAAGGGGGAAAAAAAACAACTGAGGCAGCATTCCACTCTACTTTTAGACGCACACTTACCAACTTCCCTAAGCACTTCCTCTCCGGGGAATCCCTGCTGCCATCTTGAAGTACGTTCCACTTCATGAAGTGGAGGAGGGAAGTTTACTTGGTGATCAAGTGATCAAGGCCTTAAGACGTTCCAATTCAGCTCATTGCAAAGTTTCCACCTGTAGTGGGCATTCATGCAATGTAATCAAGTAAAAGAGACATAGGGAAGTTAGTGAGTGAAGGGCATAAAAAATGGACTGAGGCTGCTTTCTACTCCACTTTTAGACACACACTCGGCAATTTAAGCACTCCCCTTTGGGGGAATCCCAGCTGCTATTTTGAAGTGTGTTCAAAAGTAGGGAACTTTCATGCATTATGATGAGAAAAGTCAACTTTCATCCACACCAGATTATTTCTGATGAAATCAGCTTTCATTCGAAATCAAACAACAAGTATTTTGCATACCCAAAGTACATATATCAATTGTATCTATTACACGGTTAAGCCATAGATGAAACAATCCTTAATTCTAAATAATCACACCAAGCATGTGAAACTAAACAATAGTGATCGGGAAAATTAGACATCAAAAGATTACAACAATACCATAGATTCCAATAACACAGCAAGCTTATAAATGACATGAAAACAACCTTAATATATATTGTAAATATATTGTATATATTGTTTTCTTATATATTGCTTCAATAGCAGAAACTAGTATAATTTGTCCCTTTTAAAATGTTCTAATTCAAAGGTTTGAGTCTCTTTGTCTGTTTATACGCAGAAAAGGCACGTTTAGTTTGGAATGTGCAGAGGGCAGAGGAGAGTTGTTCGATGTCATGAAGATATCACGTTTGGGGAGACCTGGAGATTTTCTTAACTTGGACGTCGGTTGTAAAAACCGTCTCTCCTAGGTGATAACATCATTGAATTACTGCGTTAATGGTCAGGAAATCAGGGAGGGTTTGTGCTGGAACCTTTCCAGACACCGAGGTCTTGTCCTGTTTCTGGTTGAATTATGCTTAAGTGATAAGAAACAACCGTGAAGTCCTGTTTTAAATACATTCCAGATTTTTCCACACATATGCCCCTTTGTTTTAGGGGTCTCGTGAGACGTTAAGGAGAGTAGAGCAGGATGCTTGAGCGTGGTGCTGGTCGTTAATTAATTTTATGGCCACAGATAGTGAAAGTAGTATCTTCCTCCGGAATGTTGCAGTCCTGTTAATATACCTGTGTATGTGTTCTTGTTTTCGACCAAGCTCTACAACAGAAAAGGCTCGATCACCTTTGGTTTTCAACCGTGATCTGGGAACATGTAAAAGCAAACTCTGAGATGATCTTAGAGGTCTAGTAATACAGTGTTGCTGCAACAAACATGGAATATACTCTGGAGCAAGGCCATGCAATCCTTCAAAAACCATTATCAAAACTTTATAATGGATTCTAAAATCAACAGGAAGCCAGTGCAGCGCAGCCAGCACTGGAGAGATGCTGGACCACTTCCTTGTGCCAGTCAACACTCTAGCCGCAGCATTTTGTACTAGCTGCAGCCGTGAGAGCAGATTCTTAGACAACCCTAAATATAGCAAGTTGCAATAATCCAGCCTGGATGAAATAAGAGCATGAATCACTGTTTCCATGTCCTCAAAAGACAGAATTCTCTTCAATTTGGCAATAATATGCAATTGATAGAAGCTTCCTTTAACAACAGCACTGACTTATCTATCAAACTTCAACTCCGAGTCAAAGGTTACACCAAGATTTCTTATTTGCGTGTTGATATTATTAAAGCTGTTTAGCTAATTTTGGGGGGCCAAAAATCACCACTTCTGATTTGGACTCATTGAGCTGCAGGAAACTAGAAGCCATCCATGCCCTTATTTCATCCAAACACTCAAACAAAGTAGAAATATTGGAGTCATTGTTACATCTTAGGGGCAGATACAGCTGGATGTCATCAGCATAACAGTGATAAGCCACATTACATTTTTGACAAATTATACCCAAAGGAAGCATATATAGATAAAACAACACAGGACCAAGCCATAAGCCCTGAGGAACCCCAGAGGAAATAAACTGTGATGATGATATAAAGCTTCCAAGCTCCACTGCAAAGGATATTCCATATAGATAGGATGAGAACCAATTTAAAACAACCCCCTCAACCCCCCCCCCCCCCAAACTCCTGCAAATGGTCAAGAAGAATCGCATGATCCATGGTGTCAAACGCTGCGCTAGGATCCAGCGTCTCAAAAATTCCCAACGTCTACAGATAACAACAAATCATTTGACACTTTGAGAAGGGCAGTTTCAGTGCTATGTTGAGACCTGAAACCAGACTGATATTTATCAAAAATTTTGTTTCCTTTTAAAAAATGTAGAAAGTTGATTGAGAACCACCATCTCCAATAACTTAGCCAAGAAAGGCAGTTTAGAAATCGGTCTGTAATTGTTTAGCACTGAAGAATCCAGAGTGGGCTTTTTCAAAAGAGGCTGCACCAAGGCATGTTTCAAATATGAAGGAACAACACCCTTTGAAAGACTCTGATTTATTATGGACAGGATCATAGAACCCACCACATCCCAAATATGAGTTAATAAACGAGGTGGAATAACATCTAATGAACAATAAGATGGCTTAAGATGTTGAACAACTACTAACAACTCAGACAGAGAAACGGGCTCAAACATAGAAAACTGAGCAGAAATGCAGGAGTCAGGCCGAGCTAGGAGTCCAACAGGATTTGAAGCAGAGATTGAGATATTGGCTCTAATAGTACTGATCTTATCCACAAAAAATTGTGCAAAACTTTCACAGGCTTTTTCAGAACTATCAAAAGCAACTGAACCTACAGTATTCAGGACTGTATTTATTGTGCGAAATAGCACTCTCGGACAATGGTGATTCTGTGGGATTAGAGCTGAAAAATAATGTGCCTTGGCAGATTTAACAAACTGTTGGTAGGTATGCAAACAGTCCCTGATTATCTCATAGGAGCTTGTCACTTTTCCATCTCCTCTCTTCCTGTCTCCATTTTTGCCTAAGTAAGCGGCTCTCTGCATTAAGCCAGGGCTGTGAAACCGTTTTAGATTTCACCTTTTTAAAAGGGGATATGAAGTACAGAATACCACTACACTCTGTGTTAAAACTATCTACCAAAATATCTAAATCAGAGCATAATGGGAACAAAACTGTGTCAGACAAATGCGTTTGGAACTTAAAAGCCTCTGAAAACTCAGAGGCTGTCAAAGTGTTAATGGGCCTTACATGATGACCTGCTGACTCACTGCTTCAAGTGATCATAGAAAAAAACATGTTAAAAGTAATAAAATAATGATCTGAAAGCCCAATGTTTTCTACAGCCAGCTCACACACCAGAATACCCCAAGATAAAACCAAGTCCAGTGTATGGCCTTGTACGTGAGTTGAACCCACTACTGACTGAGTAAGGTTAAACACGTCCAACACAGATAGAAAATCTTGAACTAGGGGCCTATCAGGACAACAGAGATGAATATTAAAGTCACCTAGGATGACAAGGCTATCACAGCACGTTATCATAGAAGATAAAAATTCAGAGAATTCCCAAATAAAATCCTTGTTATATTTTGGAGGTCTGTATACAAGCGCAAAAATCACAGGCCTAGTCAAATCCACTTTAAAATCTTGCACCTCAAACTCCCAAACATTACCTCAGAAACAGGCTTTCATTTAAAACAACTCCTAAAAATAGTAGCAACACCCCCACCCCGACCCCCAGTCTTTGGAGAGTTCAGGGAAAAAGTCACAAGGAGAGGCTTCAGCCAGCGAGTCCCGATCACCCTCATTAAGCCAAAATCCTATTAAGTTAAATCCTATTACGAAGCTCATGTTGCTGGCAAATGTTGAGGCTACGATGGTTGCTCTACGGAGAGAGAACGTGTCACTTAAGGAAAAGCTGGATGATCTGGAAAATCGCTCACGAAGATCTAATATGAGAGTGGTGGGCATCCCTGAAAAGCTGGAAGGTTCAGACTCCGATTAAATTTATGACAGATTTTTTTGAGTAGGTACTGGGAAAGGACTTTTTTATGAGCCCTCTTTTTTTTCTAGTGCCCACCGAGTCAGACCCATCTAACGATGCAAAAGCCAAGCAGAACAAACCCAGAGTGAGATCGGGGAGTGAGGTTTAACCTGCACAGCACTTACCCCCTGGCCTCTGCTACACTCACCCCCCTAAACCTCACTCCCATCCGGGTCACGGCACCAATATTGCGGTCCTACTCGCCCCGCTCCGAACGGGATTCAAACCGAAAAAAAAAGTTTTATTCAGAGGTAGTAATTAGTAGGGATGTAAAAAAAAAAGTAAGACATTGTGGCTTGATGTATTTTATTGTCTATTTTTCATTACCAAAATAACACTTATTTATTCACAAAGAGTTCATTCAGATGTCAGACCGATGTTTCAACACTTTACAAGAACAGAACAATAAAAATTCACATTTTAATTGTTTATTATAATTTTGTGAAGATGACTTCCCCCAGGATTCGAACCCAAGGTGACAGCATTCCAGTCGAGCACACTAACCACTCCCCAAATCACGTGATAGAACAACTAACACAACATACGTTATAATTTGTCAATTCGCTTAACTGTTTCTTTGTCGACACTGTTTCAGAGCAATACTTGAAAATGCCCACTAGGTGTCACTGTAGAGCTGGGTGTCGAAATGTTTCGAAGCCTCAACATTTTTGCTTCAACTGCTTGTGTTTCACGAAGCCTCGCTCTGCCCACCGTTAACCACTAATAATTAGTCTCACACAGACATCAATAATCAGCTTATGAACCTCAACAATGGTGACCATTAAAAAATAAAATAATAATGTTGCAATGCATGCTGGGTACTAGCATAGTACAAAACTCATCCAAACATTGCTGCATGATTTTTTTTTTTTTAAAGCTGATTCTTGATATCTGTGTGAGTCTAATTTCTACCATAGATTAAAACTTCTTGTGGACAAACTGTTTGGAAAGTCCTTTATATTAACTGACTGTCACAGAGCCACTGGCTCTCAGAATCACTTTCACTATAATCAATACAACATCCATTTAATCAGAGTTAAGACACATAATGAGTCTATATCCACGCTCAATGAGATCAGTTCACTAATATATGATTGTCATTATAAATGTATAACAATCAACTACTGATCATTTTCTCTGGGCTTTTGAATCATAACAAATATGTTCGAAGAACACATGGTTACAACAGCCAAAGGCACCACCCCCCACAAATGTCAAGGGTCAAGAGCCCAACTAAAGCAGACACTGATCTCTAACATGGTTACTTCAAATGAAACTCTCTCAGTTTTTGCCATCAGGCTACGGAAGCGCTTCCCAGATGGAAGCAAAGTGAATAGATGGTTACCAGGGTGATTTGAGTCCTTGATTTTGACAGCTCTATTTTTGCAGCGTTTGAGGTAGGTGTCCTGCAGAGAGGGGAGAGCCGACCCTGAGATGCGCTCAGCTAAGCGTACAACTGTCTGTAGTGCTTTGCAGTCCTGATTGGAGCTGTTTTCATACCACACTGAGATGCACTGAGTCAATACACTTTCTACGGTCCCTGAATAGAAAGTTTTCAGGATTGCTAGTGAGACCCTGAATTTCCTCAGCTGTCGCAGATGGTACAGTCTTTGCCTGGCTTTCTTAACCTGTGTTTGGATGTGTGTAGTCCAAGTCAGGTTCTCGGAGATGTTTACACCGAGGTACTTTAAGCTACTCACCCACTCCACAGGGGTCCCACTGATCATAAGAGGAGTGTAGGGCTGCTGCTGTCTCTTCCTAAAGTCCATGATCAGCTCTTTAGTTTTGCTCACATTCAGAGAGAGACAGTTGTCCTGGCACCATGATGTGAGTCTCTCTACCTCATCCAAGTATGCGGTCTCATCGTTGTTGGAGATGAGGCCCAGAACCACCGTATCATCAGCGAATTTGATAATAGATGTGGAGCTGTGAGAGGACACGCAGTCATGCGTGTAGAGAGAGTAGAGCAGGGGACTCAGGACACAGCCCTGTGGGGCTCCTACGTTGAGGGTGATGGAGTTTGAGGTGAACTGGCCAACTTTCACCACTTGAGGTCTGCCGGTGAGGAAGTCTTGAATCCAGTCACAGAGTGTGGAGTTTAGGCCGAGGTCTGTGAGTTTAGAAGCTAGCTTGATGGGGACTATAGTGTTGAAAGCTGAGCTATAGTCAGTGAATAGCAGCCTTACATAATTCTGCCTGCTGCTTCCTGACGCCCTGGTTGGCAGAGTCGCGCTGCCGCCGTTGCAATCGAAGTGGCCGTAGAAGATGTTTAACTCGTCGGCCAGCAACGGATCTGCTCTCACCTCCGCGGAGGATTTGTTTCCGAAGGCACAGATGGTCCTCAGTCCCTGCCTCATCCGTCACAAGTCATTGAGCTGGAAATGAGACTCAATTCTCTCTCTGTATCTGTGTTTGGCGGCTCTTACTGTGCGTCGAGAGCATAGCACGATGCTTTGTACTCACTCATATTCCCGGTCAGAAGAGACTCATTGTAAGCGGCAGTGCGTGTGTTAACCGCAGCACGGATTGTTCTGTCCACCCACGGTTTCTGATTGGAGAATGTCCTTACAGTTATTGTTTCTGTAGCTTGCTCTGCAAAGATATTTTTTCTTTTTACATTAAAAAGGGGTGATGGGGTCTTTAAAACAGGTCTAGCTTTTATACTGTTATCAGCTCATGTTGAAGTAGGTTCGTCTCTAGTCGTCTCTGAGAGAATATGCTCCGTTAATGCAGCATTCGAAAACTCCGTCAGTTTTTTACTTTCGCTTTCTGTATGACTGAAGTTAAGACGTTAGCTGGCATAGCTAATGCGCAAAAGTTTGCACGGTGCTTGTGTGATATCCGTTGGCTCACCTTCATGGTTTAAAACAGAAATATTTCCAGTATTGTATTATATTCCAGATGATTGAATGCTGACGGTCCAGTCTGTGTTTATCATGTGCAGTGCTTGGTGTCCTACCGGAAGGGAATTAAAGAGCAGCAGATCGTCTGCGTTGATCAGGACCAAACCCAGATCCAGGAGCAGAGCTGCGCTCATCTCAAGCCTCCCAGAACACAGAAGACCCGGGCCGGACCCTGCCACTCCTGGAGAGCCAATCAGTGGAGAGCAGTATGTGACATCACTTCCTGCAATCCGCTTTTGCATCATTATTATTATTATTATTATCAATAAATGAACACACAGTACTCCTACACAAGGTACTAAAAATGCCAAGAATTATTTATTTATTTTTTTTTACATTTTTTATGTCAATTTGTCCTTTGTCCCATTTAATTTTATTAGTAAATTAACAAATAGTAGTCCTATTAGATACTTTTATACAATATATGCCAATACATAATTCCTTATTGTAATTTATTTGGTATTTTATTTGGAATAAAATATTAAAGGTAATTAATATAAAATGTATACAAAAAATACTTTATTTTATTTTTAATAAAAGTCACATGCACTACTCCTACATAAGATTCTTTTATTCATGGGTTCCAAGACATCACTTCCGCTGCCATATTTGTGTCCGATGTGACAACGCGCACAGCACATCTCTGAGATTTAATAGATAATATTAATATATTGAAATAATAAATTACCTTTTACTACCATTTCCCACACTGATCCCTGGACGTGATTGTATTTTTAGGATAGCAAGTGTAACAGTTAGTCCGTAATGTCCTGGTTACTTGTAAATTTAAAACTGACATCAGCTCAAAGCACTTTTTAGTCAATGATAGTGTAACAAGATAATGTTGTTAGCTAATATTAGCACAATTTATAATAAATCAGTCTTCATGGACAAATTTTGAATAGCGAACATAGCCGCTCGATGAAGGCTTGAAGAATCCTCTGCCGGCTGGTCGCTCCTGCTTCACAGCAAGTGAGACTCAGTGATTCCCTTCTCCGTCTGCGATTTGATTTCAGCAAATCAGTTTTGGTAAATGCACAACGTGATTACTGATCATGAGCCCCACATCCAGCAAGCCAAGAAAACATGCAGTCTACCTGAGGGAAGACATCTTTTACTTCTAGTGTATTCTTAAACATGGATTTCATTATTGAAGCACAAATCCAGGCACCAAAAGCAGCCCACACCAAGTTCTATTTAATTAAAAATATGCATTTTCATTTATTCATCGGCTACGTGGCTGCAATAACATTTTGGTTCAAAATTTTGCCATTGTTAAAAAATGTTAAATTGTTAAATGCTTTACAGCAACATTTCCACACACACAAAAAAAACATGTGACAAGTAATAAAAGTCATGTGACAAAATAAATAAAATCACATACAACTATTATTTTTGAGAACCTTGTGATTATTTTACTTGAGTATTGTATTTAAGTACACTTTTTGAGGATCTGTACTTTACTTGAGTATTTTTTCTGTAAACCTAAGACTTTTAACTTCACTACATCTGAAAGACAAATATTGTACTTTTCACTCCACTACATTTCTATCAAAGTAGAAAGTCGTTCCTATGTAGCAGCTTTGAAAGTTAGCGGGTGATTTTTTTTTTTTTTTTGACAGAGCATATCAGTACAATATTGTCTGATTTTGCAAAATTTTGTAAACAAAAATATTACCTCTAAAGCCACAGAAGAACTGTTGTACGTCTCCCAACAAAACACAATAGGTGTTTGATTTGAAGCAGCACTGCACAGACATGTATGATGTATAATGGTGTATGATGTATGATGGTGGGAAGTCGTGGCCTAATGGTTAGAGAGTCGGACTCGTAATCGAAAGGTTGCGGGTTCGAGTCCCCGGCCGGCAGGGATTGTAGGTGGGGGGAGTGAATGTACAGCGCTCTCTCCACCCTCAATACCACGACTGAGGTGCCCTTGAGCAAGGCACCGAACCCCCAATTGCTCCCCGGGCGCCGCAGCATGGCTGCCCACTGCTCCGGGTGTGTGTGTGTGTGCATTTGTTCACTACTCACTGCTGTGTGTGTGCACTTGGATGGGTTAAACGCAGAGCACCAATTTCGAGTATGGGTCACCATACTTGACAATACGTCACAACTTTACTTTACTTTACTTTATAATGTGTGAGAATGACTGAGCTGGCTTATCGAAAACAGGGAAGCTACTGTGCATAAGGTCAGTTGTGATCCTAATACCTTTTACATCCTTAAAAGCTTTTCCATAAATGTATAGCAATTTTGTTGATCTGGGCTGTTTTGATTTTTCTCTTTAGATGCAGTCATCAATGCATACAACACAACAAGTACAAAAGTAATGGAGACCATGTTCAAATATTTAAAATATGCACCAGAGAGGATGGGTGGTGGTGGCCGTAAGAAGACTCCTCATTGAAGACACCTTTTGTTTGTTTTTGTTTTTTTCCACCAGAGAGGATGGGTGGTGATGACTTTTTTTAAATGACTGTTGCTAGAAAAATGTAAAGTTCTACAAATGACTTCTTACTAGTTCTAACTTTCCTTACTTTTACTTGGATTCCTTTTCACTTAATTGTTGAGATATTAGAATGTTAAGAAATGTGTACATATGTTGGTCACAAGTTTGGAACTGGTAAGATTTTAATGTTTGTCAGTGTTATGGCTTATGTATTTTTGGTCAAACAGACTTGAGCAAGTTTCCAAACTATATTTATATTATAAAATATTTATTTTTGATCAGCACAGCAATTTTAATTTTTAAATTTGTTTATTTTAATATCGTTTTCAAATTTGCTATGAAATTCAGCTTAGTTTTTATTAGTTTCATTAATATTTTTGTTAGTTTAGTTTTTATTTTGTGAACACATTTTTATTTAGTTTTTATATAGTTTAGTTTCCGTTTTAGTTTCAGTTTTAATTAAAGTTTAGCAGAATTAACAGATCACTTACAGAGCGAAGGCCAAAGCGACAAAATGAACCCATGCTGAGATTGATAGGCGGTAAAAGTATACAAATATACACCAAAGGAAGTAAGCCTTTTTACTACATAAATCTACACAAGTTGCGCTTAATGTCATAGATATTTAATATGAAAATAAACGTAGCCTAAGGCCGTGTTCACACTTGGCGTCTTTTTCGAAGCTGCCGGCGTCTGTTTTACATTATAATCCTATGGAGTAAACCGTGTTTTCAAAAAAGTCCTGAGCGCTTTTTAAAACGCCACCGCCGGCATCTTTTTCTGCAGCTCAGAGCGTTTTTTCGAGTTGAAAAAATTTCAACTTTTCTGAAAAAAACGCCCTACGTCAAGCGCCTTTTTGACAGCTGACCAATGACAAGCGAGTAGCGAGCGAGATCTGTCGTTTCCATAACAACAAGAAGAAAAATGGAGAAGGTGCCGGTAGATAGACTGCTCGTACTAACGTTAGTTTCGGAGCACAAGGAGCTGTATGATATGAGCACAAAACTCTATCATAATATTGGTTCCTTCCCCGTATAATGTCGTGCACCCACAAACGTCGTTGTGAATCGACATTTTCTTTCCCGTTAACTTCAAAAGCCAACGCAAGATCCAACTTTTTACTCTTTCTTGACATTTCTGCAGTACACAGCGCTAGGCTACTGTTACAGCTGTTGCTATGGCAACAAAAGACGCTCTCAGCTGCTATTTGTAACAGACGCTGCCAGCTTTGTTTTTCATTAAAAAAACGCTCTTGTCAACTTTTTCTAGTCAAAAAAGACGCCAAGTGTGAACACGGCCTAACTTGGTTATATGTCTTTTTTTCTTATTTAACCATAATCATGATATTGTAACTGTCTTGTCTTGCGCACTTTTCCGTGAACATCCGTGCATAAATCATAACTGTGTGGGACTAATGAAATTCAATAATAACTGCAATATAGGCCTATTTAAAGGCTCACATTTGAATATGTTATTTTCTTTATTTATGAAGAATTATAAGCGTGTGTATGATGTGATTTAGCCTATGCATATTTATTTGTTCTAAAGTTTGGCAGTGATCACAAAATGCTAGGGCAAGTTTTGTATTGTTTACAGAAAGGTGCGTTCTCATCTTTTTTTTTTCTGTTAGCTAATTATCATGTTGCCTGTCTGTTTTTCAAAGCACCAACTTGCCTAATGTTGGTTTGATTGCTTGTGTTAGATGAGAAAATAAATAAGTTTGCCTTCCTGATGTTGTAGATTAATGCGGGTCCGGTTCGGGTCTCGACTCTCTGTCTTTATGTCAAACGGTTCTGGTCTGGTAGGCTACAGAAATAAATATATAGAGCTGTTGTCGGATAAGGGGTCGGGTGTTCTGTTAAGTACTGCTGGTGCACGTTTACCAAACAGGACCCATGCAGGACTCTGCTTTAAATTGCTTTGCGTCTCTCCTTCAGAGATGCGCCATTTACAGGTATTTCCCTAAACCGCCACACAGCTCATATATTTTTCATCCAAGGGGTGAGAACGTAATGATTACGAAAACGATTATTTATTTTTGTTCATTATTATTTTATATAATAAAACTTCTACTTAGTGCTTGCTCCATTTCTGCAAATCAGTTTTTGTATGGCCTTCATCAACAGCCGCTTGCACCACCTGCTGGTGAGCGGTTGACATCAGCTGGAGATCATGCATCGGTGCTCTACTGCTATTCCTGTGGGTCCCGGATGTGCACCGCTAAATTTTCGAGACACCCCTCGCTGCAGACTGTAGCGCGGTGACGTCAGGTACCTACGTCACGTATGTGTTTACCGCGCATGCGCAAAGTGACGTATGGTATGTCTATAACACGCATGCGCGCCATACTTACTGGCGTTACTGCGCAATGTGCGCATGTACATGTTCATTAACTTCCGGATGTATGGTGGATTCCAGATTCGGTGGCAGTAAGTCAAAGAACATTAATTTACTTATGTTTAAAAAAAAAAAAAAAATGTGTTAACGGCTTTTAGTTGTAAGGATGCTTTGGTCATAATCATAGAGAGTGTCATTGCAAATGTGTGCGATTTCAAACATTTATGACATGTTTTATGATGTGTTAGTATTTGACGTGACAGGGATTCTGCTGGTCTTTAAAGGGTCTTTTAAAGTCTTATTTCGCCTAAAATTAGCCTATAAGGATGTCTTAAAATAGAGCAGAAAGACTTATATTAATGAAGTAATGTCATTGATTGATGCCATTGAATGCCAACATGCGTTGCAAAAAAATGTTGTCATCTTTTTCACTAACATTATAACTAACATTATCAAAGATTAATAGATACTGTAACAAATGTATTGTTCATTGTTAGTTCGTGTTAATTAATACATTAACTAATATTAACCATTGGCACTTAAATTTACCTTCATGTGACTGGCAGAAATCCTGTAAATGTGAGATATAGAAACCTTTACTTGACTGTGAATGTGCTTTTGTTTAGATGCATGCTACTGTCCTTAGAAAAGGAGAAAACATAAAAATAGTACAATGCATCTCATGCTGTGATAAATAAAAAGGCCCACTTCATGTGGCTGGACAGTAAGTTCTTTAGCTCTAACATGTAGTGAGTACTGTAAAAAGTATTTGAGTGTCTGTCTGTCTTTTCTCGTCTGTCTGTTTGTCTCCTCTCATCTATGTCTTTTTTATGATAGACTGTATTGCCCTCAACTGTAAAACTTTCAAATTGAAAAAAAATCTTCAAACTTTTATGCTATGCTTTCTCAAGCCAAGCTAACATAAATTTTGACTTGACAAACTTTTTTTAATTTAGTTTATTGTTAATGTTGTTTATGAATTAAATCTCTTTGGTAATTTACAGACAAAGCAAATAACACTCTTTTCCTAACACCATCCTATAATACATTTTAAAATACATTTGAAAATCTTTTCCTTGTATGACTTTTTTGACTTAATTCAAAATGATTTAATATTGTTTAAATATTGTTTGTTCTTTTATGTAAATTAGGTGTCGTGAACTGGAGTGCATTTTCTGCACAATACAGAGAGAAGTTCCGGGTGCCGTATTCACTGACCCAGTGCCTACGGTGCCGTGAAATATTTAAAGACTGCCCACCTGGGTATGTTGGCAATGGCAGAAGGGGAGTCCTGCGTGGGTTTTATTCCTTCAAAGATTTTGAGGGCTACTGCTCAGTTGATTGTTTTATCAGTGATGGAGGTGAATTTCAGAACGAGTAGATGTAATATTTTTGTTGTTGTTTTCTCTCGTTCTCATGTGTCATGTTTATAGTTTTAATTATTAGAAAAATATATATGTATATACAATTATATTTTGTTTTGTTCTTTGCAATAAAAAAAAGATCACTGTTATCAGTTTGGTTTTTTGGAGGCACCATGCATAAAATGGGATGTAGACACTGAAAATATACTGTATGTAGTCTTAACTTAATCCTACTTTATTGGCTTAAATATTCCACAGGCAGAATTGCCAAAGCAACAGAAAAATGTCCATAATTATACTAAATAAACAAGAATCATGACAGAGGAAAGGTTAAAATAAGAAACATATAAGGTGCAGAGTAATGTTACAATATACACAGTGAAATAAAGTGCAACAATGTTAATACCTTGTATATAATACTACACAAATTACAGAATAAACTCTGTAATTCCATATAATTTTACCTCAGACATGGTTAAAATCATGGGTTTGTGCTGTACTACATATTACTGTTTTTTCCCCTTTTTTTTCACCTTAGCTTTTTTTAATACTTTTACATTTTATAAGAGTATTATGTTAAGTATGCGCATGCGTTTTAATGACGCGTTACGTCACACACGACGCGAAAACGCCTAACGTCACCACGCAATGCAAATTACACCGGCATACCATACGTCACACTGCGCATGCGCGGTAAACACATACGTGACGTAGGTACCTGACGTCACCGCGCTACAGTCTGCAGCGAGGAGTACTTGAAATTTTCTGCCAAATTTTAACGACTGAATTTGTGGCAGTGAATTTGGAAAGTGAAATAAAATGACCGAAATTTGCCTGTCGAATATTATACATCGTATTTTTAAACAGATTGAATATTCTGGAAGTGAATTCTGTAAAGTGAATATTAATTATTTAATTTTTAATAATGAAAATGTGTGTGAAATATTTTGAATTGAAATATTCACAGCTTAAATAAACAACTATGTTAAATTTCAGGACCTAAAAATGCAAGCCCTGGAAATGCATGGCATTAAAATGCAAGCACTGTTAATTGCAATGCATCTTTTAATTTTTTTTTATTTGTGGAATTCAGCATGCTTTATGTTTCAAAAACTATTGTCATTATTCTGCTTCCATACATGTGAGTATCAAAACGTTTGCAACTGCAACAATTTTCTGAGAGAAGGGTTGCATTTTCGGACAGAATTGCAAGGGTGGCGATATTTTTGGCCATGACTATATATTGGTTCTATTCTATCGTCCAGTTGTGGAGAGCATTTTGACTTTCAGTTTTGTTGCTTGTTATTTCTCACTGTCTGTAGTAAATAAGAACAAACTAATTAAGATTGTTAATGTGGCTAGTAAGATTGCAGGTAAACAACAGTACAGTATGACAAAATTATGTGAATCTCGCTCTGTAAGGAAAAGCTATGCAATTCTTGGTGATGTATCACATCCTCTTTACGGTGAATATTAGTGATGTGATGTGACATGTGGCCAAGTATGGTAACCCATACTCGGAATTAGTGCTCTGCATTTAACCC
Organism: Barbus barbus; assembly: GCF_936440315.1. Lineage (NCBI taxonomy): Eukaryota > Metazoa > Chordata > Actinopteri > Cypriniformes > Cyprinidae > Barbus > Barbus barbus. Next base: position 10,597,753 of record NC_136756.1, read on the forward strand.
ATCCTAAGGGTACACACACAGCAGTGAACACACACACACTCACCCAGAGCACCCGGGGAGCAGTTGGGGGTTCGGTGCCTTGCTCAAGGGCACCTCAGTCATGGTATTGAAGGTGGAAGAGAGCGCTGTAGATTCACTCCCCCCACCTACAATCCCTGCCAGACCTGAGACTCTAACTTGCAACCTTTGGGTTGAATATGAGTTATTACCATCTGGTCGAAGGTACAGGGTACCATTATTATGGACTGCCCATGCACAAAGATCTTTTATATCCTCCAGTATAGCTCTGTTAAATACATTTTTGTGATATCACAGTTGTCATTTTACATCTATAGCAGTGATTCTGTTGTTGTGAAAGGGATGTTGTTTGATGCTGGTAATATTGCAATGTTTTGCTCTAGGAAAGTAATATTTGTAATGTGCAAATTGTTGATGTTTGTTTGTATTTGTTCATTGTTGTTGTTGATCACTGAAGAGTTGCCACAGATACAAAAATAATTTCTGAAAGGACAATAAACTAACTAACTGTCTTGCCTACATAATCTGAAAGTATGAATAGCTCAAACTTTCTTAAAATTGAATACTGAAAAAAGATAAAGAAAAAAGAAGAGATTCTGTTAGTTGGCCCAAAATCCTTTGTCTCCTCTCATGTTGACTTTTCTATTAGTATCGACGGAGTTATAGTTCATTTTTCCCCCACTGTAAAGCAGGGGCAGGAGATCTTGATGTACTATTTTATTCTACACTATGCTTTGAACCCCTTATCAACCAGCTTGTCAAAACCTGTTTTTACCAACCTTGCACAATTGTCTGTTTACGACCATCACTAAATTTCAAAGATGCTGAAACTGTTGTTCATGCTTTGATAACTTCAAGCCTGGACTATTGTAACTCCTTGTTAGATGGCCTACCCAACAAAGCCCTTAATAGCTTACAGTTAATTCAAAATGCAGCTGCTCGTGCCATTACATTTACCAAAAAATAAGCCCACATCACTTCAATCATCAATTAAATAGTTTTCTCCTGCCCCTGCTTTTTATTCTTACAGAATAAATAAGTCATGGCACCACAGGCAGGTTTGTTATTATATTGTGTTGTGAAATTTCCTGGCTGTAGTCATTGGGAAATCAGCCAAAATAAAGTAACTTACAGCTTAGCAACACATGATACTTATGTGTCTGCATGGCTGATTGGTTGGATAGTCTTGCTAAGAGTACTTCTTAAGACTACTTGATGGACATCAACACTCTTTGAATAGATTTTATTTGACACACACAAAAATGGGGAAACTGTCCTTTTCTAAGCTCTTGTTTTTATATTTCATATTGTTTGTTTCTGCTTTCACTGGCACTGGTAAGTAAATTGACTCGTACTGAGGAAATAGGATGCTATAAGTGTGTGTGTGTGGTAACATCATGCTACTGAAACTCATTTATAAGGAGGAATTGATACCTTGAAATCATACAGTCTAAAATAAATACTTTATACAATATTTTTAATTAAACATGTAGTAACAGACTGGAATTAATTGTTGTTTTAGCAGATGGGTATTATAACTCCCGTTGGTTAAAGTGCATCTATAGTTCCCGTGATCTTAGTGACACGGTATACATCGATTCTCATGTCTTCAACCAAGCTGTGGTATCAGAGTTCAACAGCACTTTGGGAAAGTTTGTGGGCTATACTGAGTATGGAGTGAAAACTGCTGAGTTCTGGAACAATGACACCAACCTTCTACAGCGAGAGAAAGCTGCAGTGGACACATTCTGCAAACATAATGCTGAAATATACAACTCTGCAATCCGTGATAAAACTGGTAAAATACACAAACCATTTAGCTGAGTTTAAGCAAGATAACTTCATCAATGAAATAGTGACTGTTTAATTCAAAACAAATATTTGTACTGTAGTTTGTAGTTATGATGTTGCTTTTTTTTTGTATTTAGAGAAACCAAAAATCAAACTGAGTTCAGTGAAACAGGCCGGAGGCAGGCATCCAGCATTGCTGGTATGCAGTGCATATGACTTTTACCCTAAACATATCAAAATGTCCTGGCTCAGAGATGGTAAAGAGATGACCACTGATGTGACATCCACTGAGGAGCAGGCTGATGGTGACTGGTACTACCAGATTCACTCCCACTTGGAGTACATTCCCAAATCTGGGGAGAAGATCTCCTGTATGGTAGATCATGCCAGCTCCACTCAACCCATCATCATAGACTGGGGTAAAAGGGTGATTTTACTGTGTTGCTCTATCATACTTAACATGTTTTGTGCAAAATAGAATTAAATACAAATCCTAATCATCCAAACAGACCCCTCTCTCCCGGAATCTGAGAGGAGTAAAATCGCCATTGGGGCATCTGGTCTGGTGCTAGGAATCATCATTGCAGCTGCTGGAATCATTTACTACCAGAAGAAATCAACAGGTCAGTAGTCTGGAAGCCCTGAGCCACAATGTGTGTGTGTGTGTGTGTGTGTGTGTGTGTGGGGGGGGTTCAATGTTGGGGGCAAAATATTACTTATATTTTTCCTGAGCCTAAATCAGATGACTTTTTATTCTCTTCAAAACATTTTTTTTCTCCAAGAACAACAAATGGCTAACTAGAGAGAAAAAAATGACTAGCTAACATTAGCATGCGGCACCAACCTTCAACCCACAAGAAATCTAATGGTTAGACATTATTTATTTTATTTTATTTTTTGGAAACGGATTACATAATCCAGATTACATGTTATCAGTTACTATCCAGCTCTGCAAATAACTGCAATCAAAATACAAATGCATTGTTAAAAGTGCTATAAAATAAAGGTGACAAATAGTAAATTATATAATCATTTCTAGCAGCAAATAAAAATCCAAACAACAGAAACGAACACGTTCGTTCTACTGCCTGCCTGACTGCCTGGTACAAATATATGATTGTATTCTTGAAAACAATCTTTTATTGAATTATTATTGTATTTAAGTATTTAGAGCACAAAAAAAAGCTGTGAAGAGTGGTTTTGATGAGAGAAAAAGATGTTTTTAAGAAAAAAGGGCTTCTGTACAGTGATGTACTGTACAAGTCATAATTCTAATGAAATTTTCAGTTCAGTTTTGATGTAATATGTGTTTGTTTGTTTTTTTTCATTTACAGGGAGGATACTTGTACCACATTGATACTGATCATTCTCAGGGTTGATAGCTGTCCTGTTTTGTTGTGTAATGGAACTGTCTTCTGTGAGTTATTATAAAAACCTGCATCCTAAATTGATAAATTAAGGCACATTTGTAATCACACAGGTTGTATGTCCTTATAATATCTAACAAATGACATCTGAACAAACATACCTGCAACTCCACCAGAGGACATAATCTCCTCCAGTTTTCTGATTAGACTTTAATGTACACAAAATGCCCTGTCTTTATTGTGAAGTGTTGCTGTTCTTAGCAGATGCAGATATTGCCATTCCTTGCTTTTATATTGAAACATTGTAATGGATTGTATATTTCTGTCATTTCAATTTTTCTGTTGATTCTTGAATCTAATTAAAACTCTGCATATGAATACTACACAGCTGTCCTTCTCAAACATATACTTTCTCTGAAACTGCATCAATAATCAGCAGGAAATGCAAACATGGAAATCAATGCAAATCTGCAAAAATTCAAAGCAATCGTCCCCATATTTTATATGTAAGACTGATTTATTGTGTGTGTGTGTGTGTGTACTGGTTTGACTTATATGGGGCTCAAATTGGCCTTATAAGGTGTAGTTAGCTTTTTCTAAAAAAATACCAGAGCACATTGTCTCAATGTACAGCGCCCCTATTTTTGAGCATTTTGTGAAAAACAACATAACCAAATAAAAATGTTTGTAGCTCTTGAACCCTAAGGTCTATATTTAAAAATCTGGTATTGTTTGAAACTAGACACTTGAACCTTTGTTACTCCAGAGTCATAATAACTCAAAATTAGTATAGCAACAGAGTAAAACAAGGTAAAATATACATGAAAGTGACTCACAATATCTTTTAATGAAAATCACTCAGGGAAAAATGGATGAGACTTTGATGCCAAAGGCCTGCAAAACACAATAAAGATAAAGCTGAATATCTTTGATTCAAATTTGAGTATGATACTCCCAAAAATTCTGTAAGCTTTTATTTAAAAAAAAAGTCTAGGCATCCTTTCAAAAAAGCCATTTGGAGACTCCAAATGGAGACCTGGTAACCAAATGTCCAAATAAGTCAAAACTACATAATACATATATGTATATCAATTCAGAACTGCTCTGCCCACCAAAACACACAATAAAAAACTATTTCTAAAGAGCATTTGTAGTGCTGACTCATTTGGTTACCAGGTCTCCAAATGGCATTTTTGAAAAAAAAAAAAAAAAACGCCTAAACTTTTCGTGAAATAAATTTAAATAAAAATAAAAATAAATTCCTGAAATAATTTGTTTTAGGTAAACACTTACAGAAACTACATATTTATAGTATTTAATTTCAAGAAAAGCTTTGGAAAAGTAATTTGGATCTTTTATTTCAAGAAAAGCCTAGGAATCCTTTCAAAAAGGCTATTTAGAGACTCCATATGACACTGCATACTACATACATATATCAATTCAGAACTGCTCTACCAATGAAACCACATAAAAACACAAAACTATTTCAGATTTTGAACATTCTAACTAAACAGTCTTTATTTTGAACAATTCTGATAATGAAAACAGTGAACCAAAACAGATTTGATCATTTTTTAACTAATGAAAACACAATACATACAAAATTTTACAACATTTGTAATTAAAAAGTTATATGCTAAATATTATGAATATTATTATTTTACTAATATAGTAATATATTACTATATTACTAATATTACTAAATAATGTTACTGAAAAACTAAAGCAACTATTTACAGTATTTACAGTGTAGGACGACACTCAAGCAGCCACCAGCGTTGCCAGATTGGGTGGGTTTCCAATTTGATTGTGCGGGTAAATATTGGCTTGGGCGGGTGGACAAAAATTAGGGTGGTTTTTGGTCAGTTTGGCGGTTTTCAAAACATAAATTGTATAGGCTAATAATTGGTTAACAAACAAGCCCAAGTGTGCATATATAGCCTACTGCATGCATCCAATCAGTCATCACAACGTAACTAAACACAAACGCACACTGCAAAGATGACTGGTGCTGATGTTGACATCGCGACCACACTTTTAGCCAATCACTAGGGATCAGCAGACAGCAGTGATGATTCATGAGTGATGGGTTTTTAGCGCAAAAACGGATCTGATTTTGAATGTATAACTGTAAGTGATCATAATGCCTATATGTAAGTTCGATGGTAAAGAGTGGAGAGTGTTTTAACTCTCAAAACGTGAATTAACGTGAAGGCTATATCAATGCAATTCCGAAATCAGAGCACAGTTAAATGATTTAATCAAAATCTATTTATCTATACGATCGTGTCTTTTATCTTTTAAACGGTCCAGATTGTTATATCCTTTAAAGCTGCTGGACTTGTTAGTTTTGACTGTGCAAAGTTCTGTATTATGTTCAATATGAACTTCATGAAAGACTTAGTTAAACAATAATATCCTTTTTTGTAGTACAAAGCATGCGCTCTGTGGCTACAGAATCATATCATAGGCTGCTATATAATCATACATACTAGGCTATATGACTACAAAATAGTTGGGTTTTTCCCTAACTATAATTCCTGACTACAATGTTTGAAATCGAGTAAAACATTTTGAATATGATAGGCAATTCATTGTATTTAAATTTCTTATGGCGCGATGATGTTTTCATGCTCTATATAAAACAATAAAAGTATAGAGTACACTGTAACATGATGAATGCTATGAGTTTAAGTATGTTTAGAACATGTTTAATATTAATATCCTACTCTGTTCAAAAATAGATTTTAATAACGCGCTAAACAATAATAATTCGTTTCTCAGATATAAAATCTTTTTTTTTTTTCATAGTACAAAGTATGCGTGAGTCTATGGCTACAAAACCTATATAATATATATAAAATATATTGTAGCGGGAGGAGCCAACGACAGACACAGTGGGCGTGGCGTCAAGCCTCAGAGAGGTTTTTATTAACCAATATATCAAAATAAAGTGTCCAAAGGGGAAAAAGTGTCCAAAATAAACAGGGATCTGGTGTCCTCGTCGTGCTGCGGGGCTGTGTAGGAGGGCAGTGTTCAGGAGGGAAGGGTCCAGGGAAGGGGCGGAGTCCGGTGGCCGCACGCGCTCCCCTCTCGGGGCCGGGAGCGAGTGGCGGCGGCGTCTCTTGCGCGGCTTCGTCCATCTCTTCGGTTCCCGGCGCTTCTGGGGGATTCGACGGCCCGGCATCCTGGCCCGTCAGCCGTCTCACGGGTGCGGCAGTCCTGCTCGACGCTCCCTTCCTGGACCCACGAGGACACCAGCGTGCATGCACGGGGGAGAGACCGGTCCCCCGAGGAGAGGCGCGTTCGGCATTTAACGGCGGCGGTGATGAGGCTCTATTCACGCCAGGTGCGCCTCATCACACGCCGCCAGCCCTGGCTGTTTCAGCGCCCCTCCTCTCTCACACACCCACTCCTGTCGGGAGCCTGGTGAAGGGCGGCGAATATGGGACGGGGTGGTGATGATGGACAGGGGGGAGGCAGCCGACTCGTCACAATATGTACACAATAACACACAGCCATGAATCTGAGAATGGCTTGATTTGACAAAGGGGTTATTATTTATGGGGATTAAAAAAAAAAAAAAAAAAAAAATTGATTTTTATCATTATATGGTGGATTGGCACACACACTGCCAACACACATTTATGTTCAAACAACATGTAAAAGTGAATTTTGCATCCGATGACCCCTTTAATGCAACATGGAAGCAGTGTTGAAATTAATTAGATAATTAATGACTAATTAACAGATGACTGAGCATTTGTGATGAACACCTGCTGTTAACAAGCATATTCACTGCTTGAGAAGTAAGTAAAGTTTATTTATATAGAACAGCGAAGCTGACCAAAATGCTGAACAAAGTCAAAGATAAACATAAAATAAGGAAGACAGATGATACAGTAAACAATACAACATAAATAAAATCTAATTAAAATTCCTGGGAATAAAGATATGTTTTCAAACTTCATTTTAAAAGTTGTAATAGAAGGTGGAAGGTGGATGTCAAGTGGCAGTTGATTCCAAAGACGGCAGCAATTGAAAAAGACCCATCACCCTATGTTTTTAAGAGTGAACGTGGGACAGCTAAGAAAGCCCTGTCAGAAGATCTTAGAGATCTGGAGGATGAAAGTGGAGTAAAATGATCTGTGAGATAAGATGGGGCTTGACCATTAAGTGCTTTAAAAACAAACAACAAATTTTGTAATTGAATTCTAAAATGGACAGGAAGCCAATGAAGAGAGGCTAAAATTGGTGTAACGTGATCAGTTTTCTTAGCCTTTAATGTTCGGAAGAGTAGTTTCGTCGTTCCGAAGGAAAATTAACAACGGAATCGTTTCACAAGGCCGTTCAAAGCGTCTCAGTCAGTTCCCTAGGTAGTAAATCACAAGATCGTGCATGCCAGTTCCTGCACAGGGAAAGACCTTGGCTCAGTAAACACTGGGACAACTGATCAATCAATTTGTAAAACGTCACCACTGGTATTTATCAACAACAGGCAGGGCCGTTATATTTTGATATTATTTTTATGCTATTTGAGGTAGCTCTATAATATTAAATGTACATGTTCTATTACAAATCAAGTCAGCATCAATGCTCCCTGTTGTGCAATGGATTGTGGAATGGATTTTTGCAAAAACAAAAAAAAAAAAGTTGCAATTTTAATTAACTGATATTGATACATTGTAAAATATTTTTTTACTTAAAATGTACTTTTCTTTTCCCATCAGGGTGTGGCCAAAGGTTTCATTGGTGCTTTGTCATCATTGCAAGATTTCAGATGCAACCCAGTCAGTTCTTCCAAGGCACCAAACACCAGACCACTCCACTGCAACTACATACTGTGTGCATACTTTCAAGATGAGGAGTTTATTGTTTTCATTCCAGGCAATATGTGTACATACTTAGAGTTTTTACTACAATTATAATGTGCTTTACTGTTCTCAGTGGCATCTATGCTAATATTAGTCTGTTTCATTCTTATTCTGAGGTGAATGTAGCCACCCAGTCCATAGCCAGATCAGAGAGTCACTGCAGTTACCCAGATCCAGTCCATATCCAGACCAGTTGATGGATCAGCACATAGAGGTGACCTCGACAGCCCTGAATGTCAGGGGAGACCATGTCAGCTAGATGAGCTCCAGAGACAGATCCCCTCCTAAGACCTCGTTGGCCATCAGGACAAGACCACGAGAACCGGACAAGTCCTCTACTCAATCTGATCTATGTTACAGCCTAGAATTAAACCATGCCATGCTGGTTTCGTCTGGTCAGAGGAGAACTGTCCTCCGACTGTGCCTGGTTGCTCCCAAAGTTTTCTACACAGTTTGTGTCACCCATGGAGTGCTTTGGCTTGCTTATTTGGGGACGCTTGGCAGACTGCACAGACATTATTGGAAGAGAGCTGAACTGGATGATGACTTCACTGAATCACCAGTGAACTGACTTTAACTGGAAAAATTTGTTATTGTCCTTTTGTATTATTTACAAACTATTTTCCTGTTTGACTCTGTAAAGCTGCTTTGACACTATCAGTATTGTATAAAGTGCTATGTAAATAAAAGTGACTTGATTTGATTTTATATACTGTAACACATTTATGTACTATAACATCTGGTTCATTTTTGTTTTCTTTACTTCTACCTCGTTTTAAAGATGTAATTGTGAACAGTAATAATATTTTTAAATGTTTGTTTGCTAACATTTTGTTTAGCTTGTTTAGTTTTTTCTTAGATCATTAAAAAATCTGAATTTTGCAGTTGTATTACAGATGTAATGTTTGCCAACTGGAGCTTTAAAGGTATAGTTCACCCAAAAATAAAAATTTGCTTTTAATTTACTAACCCTTAGGCCATCCGAGATGTAGGTGACTTTTTTCTTCATTCCTGTATGTTCAGTTTGTATGAAAAATATTATAAATGGAGATTGTTATTAAATTAAAGGCTATTATGTGTTGTAAAGTGTGTGCTTTTAGTGATTGATAAACACCAGTTAATAATTTTTTATAATTTTAAACTATAAAAATATATGTTTATGTAGTTCCCCAGCAATTTCTTATGATGCCCAAATAATAAATCTTAGTTGAGGTAACATAAAACACATAAATGATTAAATGAGTAAATGATTACATTTTAAATTGACATAACTTGCTGTAATGTTCTAAATTTTTGACCAGTTAAAACATTTTAGCTGAATGGAATATAAAACTAGTTCACTAAAGGTTGAGCCAACTAAAAAATAACAATTCAAATAACACTTTGAAGTCAGAAAATGACTGAACGTAAAATTTCTGTGGAACTAGTTACTAAATAATAATTAGTTGAAACCGCTTGAAAGTTTTTACAGTGTGGTTTCCAGGGGTGGACTGGGGCTAAAAAGTGGCCCTGGACTTTCTGGCACAGATCAGCCCACCACACCCAGTGCACAACATACCACCCGTCAGCTCATTACACTCAGAGCAAATTTTAACACCACTTACTAACATAAAAATATAACACAATACAGAAATAAAAATGCTATCTACTTTTTTGTTTGTTTGTTTTTAATTTAAATGCTTATCATGACTGGCATACTTTACATTACAATTTGTCTTTGTTGGTGTATATGGCAAATAGTAAATTTGAAGAATTTTTACACATCTCTTTTATATAAAGGGACAGTTTAATATCACTAAAGTTAAATACCTCATAATAGCTATCAGTCCATATAACAATGCTCTGCTCTGGTCTCGAAGACTTGAAATGTAATGGAAAATGCGGACTGTTTTTATGATGCCTTTCTATTATATTTGTCCTTTTGTAGGAGCTAGACATCTGCCATTATATGGAATAGAAGTAGTTGATATCCCATAGCTTATGACAAAAATGATTTATGACCCTTGATTTATGGCTATTCCCCTCTCCCACGCGGCCCACCCACATCACGACCACCCACATCGTGTTGACCAGTGACCCCTCAAATGAGGTCCAGATGTTGCAATCGTCATGTGTGAAATTCCAATGTCATCTGTGGATGAGATATGTTGTTTGTACGTGCCCGTCCGGTGACAGGAGATAAAATGAAGTCCAGAGGAATGTTTTTGATGATTTTACTGTATGCTCATTCGGGGGTTTAGCCCATCTGTGGACCACGTGGTATCTGGTTGCATTCCAAGGCATGGTGTGTTACTGGCTCTCTCTGTATGGGAGATGTATGAAAAAGGATGAACTGAATAAATATTTTTTTTTAACAGATTATAAGAGCATATCACATATCACTCTGTTGGTTGTATAAAATGTAATTAAATAAAATAGGTAGCATGACAAATAATGAATTGGGAATACAACAATAAATAAAGAAATAAAACCATCTTACATTTTTCCACGATAAAAAGATTTCCTCCTTTTGCAAGGATCCCTATTTTTCGAATGAGAGGTTTGCAAAAAAATTGTGTTTAATTTAGTTTAATTTAGTCTAAGTTGGAAAAGGTCCTCTGTCTCTCTCTCTCTCTCTCACACACACACACACACACACACACACACACACGTGCGCATTCAATCGTCCGAGTCGTATTTTCTTCTATTAAATGAAAATAAATTAATTAATTTTTTCAAATTTTTATGTTTTTCATAGACAATTCAATTCCATTCATTTATTTGTATAGCTTTTCACAAAACAAATTGCTGCAAAGCAGTTTATACATTATATTTAGAACCTTTAATATTGACATTATATTAATTAATTTTATACTCTAATCCTTCCCATCACAGTAAACGTTCTTCATTTTTTTTTAAATATTTTCATAAACACCATTTAGTATAATTTCATAAGAAAAAGCTAATTTATTTAAAAAAAAAAAAAAAGTTATGCTCATGGGTACAATCATTTGGAGTATTACTACACTCCATAGACGCTCCATAGACAAAATTATTATTTTTGTACTGTACACCTACCAAAATTCTGCATACAACCATTTTTAATAAAATATAATAAAATATTGTTTGTTCTGAATTATGAGGACTCAAGAAGTTTCATCATAAACCACATTCTCATAACAGTGTAATACCTATGCCATTATACAATTTTGTATCATGATAAGTTATATAAACAAGCACGCACATAAACATTTCAAGCTAAAGAAAAACTTCTCTATTTTAAAGAATATTGAAATATTTAGTTATATACGACTGCATGTTACTACCATGTTACTAAAGCAAATCATTCATCATTCATTTTAAACAAGTATTCAACAGTTTATCGATCTTATAAAACGCGTAGTAACAAACAGTAATGTGAAAAATCCACATTCTGATGCATTAGAAAAAGTATTAGAAAGACACAAAACCATGGTACTTGTGAAAAAGTAATAAAAATAATAAATAAATATATAAAATTGAATAAAATATGATGAAGGAATGTGAAATGTGATTTCTTTGTTCAGTTCAGAAGCTAAATCTAGACCCCCACATTATTTAGACCCCCAAATAAGACCAGTTCCACTCGGATAATGAACACCTCGGGGAAAAATCATTTGAAATGTAGGTTTTTCAAAAAGAAAGAATAATATTTTATCTGTTTAGATGTATTTTAAAATAAATAAAATACCTTACTTAAAAACATCGCATCAAACTGTTTGGAGGTGGCATTCCCCATTTTTAAAAACATTTGTCAAAATGATTTCTTTTGTAATATCTTTACTTGGAAATTAACTGAAATCTTTGTAAAAAGTAAAAGTAATAAATTAATAAATGAAAGTGATATAGTTTTATGAGACTTGTGAACCGTTAAAACTTAACAACAGTATTACTACTATTAATAAGCAGTCTTAACAACAAAGCATATGCTTAATACATATTGTATATAGGTTTTAACAATGTAGGTATTTTCTATCAGTCTGGTGTGGTGTGCCTTGTCTGTCAGGGTCTGAGGCAGACCTTCAGTTTCACATTGGAGATTACCCCAAAGAGGAGCTGCGAGTTTTGTTTATATTTAATATTGTTCACAACTTAAACATTTTTACTAATTTTTTATTTTATTTTGGAAATCTTTAATTCAGAGAATGGACATCATTGTTCACGGAAAAAATGTAAGACATTTTATTTTATATAGACATTTTATATAGTATGTTACATATAATAAAACTTATTTATTAACATCTTTAAAAGAAGATAATTATGTGTTTTATAAGTTTCAATAAACTTAAATAATTGCTGAATATCTGTTTAAAATGTATGATGAATGAATTGCCTTTCTGTCATATATAATTATATGTATTACCATTGGTGCTTTTCAGAATCTTAAAAGCATATTAATGGCCAAAGTCTGATTATACTGTGCTACAATAATATGTGAGCAGCATGAATGTTTATGTACAGTCAGGTCCATAAATATTGGGACATCGATACATTTCTAACATTTTTGGCTCTATACACCACCACAATGGATTTAAAATGAAACGGACAAGATGTGCTTTAACTACAGACTGTCAGCTTTAATTTGAGGGTATTTACATCCAAATCAGGTGAACGGTGTAGGAATTACAACAGTTTGCATATGTGCCTCCCACTTGTTAAGGGACAAAAAGTAATGGGACAGAATAATAATCATAAATCAAACTTTCACTTTTTAATACTTGGTTGCAAATCCTTTGCAGTCAATTACAGCCTGAAGTCTGGAATGCATAGACATCACCAGACGCTGGGTTTCATTGCTGGTGATGCTCTGCCAGGCCTCTACTGCAACCGTCTTCAGTTCCTGCTTGTTCTTGGGGCATTTTCCCTTCAGTTTTGTCTTCAGCAAGTGAAATGCATGCTCAATCAGATTCAGGTCAGGTGATTGACTTGGCCATTGCATAACAGTCCACTTCTTTCCCTTCAAAAACTCTTTGGTTGCTTTTGCAGTATGCTTTGGGTCATTGTCCATCTGCACTGTGAAGCGCCGTCCAGTGAGTTCTGAAGCATTTGGCTGAATATGAGCAGATAATATTGCCCGAAACACTTCAGAATTCATCCTGCTGCTTTTGTCAGCAGTCACATCATCAATAAATACAAGAGAACCAGTTCCACTGGCAGCCATACATGCCCACGCCATGACACTACCACCACCATGCTTCACTGATGAGGTGGTATGCTTAGGATCATGAGCAGTTCCTTTCCTTCTCCATACTCTTCTCTTCCCATCACTCTGGTTCAAGTTGATCTTGGTCTCATCTGTCCATAGGATGTTGTTCCAAAACTGTGAAGGCTTTTTTAGATGCCTTCCTGTTTTTGAGGCTCACTAATGGTTTACATCTTGTGGTGAACCCTCTGTATTCACTCTGGTGAAGTCTTCTCTTGATTGTTGACTTTGACACACATACACCTACCTCCTGGAGAGTGTTCTTGATCTAGCCAACTGTTGTGAAGGGTGTTTTCTTCACCAGGGAAAGAATTCTTTGGTCATCCACCACAGTTGTTTTCCGTGGCCTTCCGGGTCTTTTGGTGTTGCTGAGCTCACCGGTGCGTTCCTTCTTTTTAAGAATGTTCCAAACAGTTGTTTTGGCCACGCCTAATGTTTTTGCTATCTCTCTGATGGGTTTGTTTTGTTATTTCAGCCTAATGATGGCTTGCTTCACTGATAGAGACAGCTCTTTGGATCTCATCTTGACAGTTGACAGCAACAGATTCCAAATGCAAATAGCACACTTGAAATGAACTCTGGACCTTTTATCTGCTCATTGTAATTGGGATAATGAAGGAATATGTAACGGAACTGTCAGACACAGGTCAGTGTTGAAGCGAGTGAGTTTATTACAGGTATTCTCAAGAACAACAAAGGTGAAAGTCTTCGAGTGAGGTAAGTGGTTATTCTTGGTAGGAATGAAGGGAGTGAGCTGGGATTCTAACTGAGCTTCTGTTCCTTGCAGGATCGTGACGAACAGGAATCCCGGAAGGCCAGTGTAATCCAAGAGTTCAACGCTATGATGGCAATCTGGAGGCGAGGAAGATGAAGAGGAGCAAAACTGAAGGTAAGTATAATCTGGTAAGGAATTCAGGTAAGTATACTCAGCTAGCAGCTTCTGTGAAGCGTGGGTCCTTGTTGGGTCGACGTTGTTGCAGCAGTGTTACTTCAAGAACGGACGATCGTGGTGACTGAGGTGAGTGCTTATATCCAGTTCTGAATGATGGTGACAAGGATCAGGGGCGCATGATTAGTGATGAAGTGCAGGTGAACGTGATCAGTGAAGGTGGAGACGGGCCATTCTGTGACATTACCTCCCCCTCCCGGACGGCGCATCTCGCGACGTGTAACAACAAGAATCTGGAACAACATCCTATGGACAGATGAGACCAAGATCAACTTGTACCAGAGTGATGGGAAGAGAAGAGTATAGAGAAGGAAAGGAACTGCTCATGATCCTAAGCATACCACCTCATCAGTGAAGCATGGTGGTGGTGGGAAAGAAGTGGACTGTTATGCACTGGCCAAGTCAATCACCTGACCTGAATCCGATTGAGCATGCATTTCACTTGCTGAAGACAAAACTGAAGGGAAAATGCCCCAAGAACAAGCAGGAACTGAAGACGGTTGCAGTAGAGGCCTGGCAGAGCATCACCAGGGATAAAACCCAGCGTCTGGTGATGTCTATGCATTCCAGACTTGAGGCTGTAATTGACTGCAAGGATTTGCAACCAAGTATTAAAAAGTGAAAGTTTGATTTATGATTATTATTCTGTCCCATTACTTTTGGTTCCTTAACAAGTGGGAGGCACATATGCAAACTGTTGTAATTCCTACACCGTTCACCTGATTTGGATGTAAATACCTTCAAATTAAAGCTGACAGTCTGCAGTTAAAGTACATCTTGTTTGTTTCATTTGCTGAATATTCATTCGCCCTTCACCAGGCTCCCGATGGGAGTGGGTGTGAGATAGAGGAGGGGCGCTGAACAGCCAGGGCTGGCGGCGTGTGATGAGGCTCCATTCACATCAGGTGCGCCTCATCACACGCCGCCAGCCCTGGCTGTTCAGCGCCCCGCTGTTTAAATGCCGAGCGCGCCTCTCCTCGGGAGACCGGTCTCTTCCCCGTGCATGCACGCTGGTGTCCTCGTGGGTCCAGGAAGGGAGCGTCGAGCAACGGATGGACCACCACACACGTTAGACGGCTGACGGGCCAGGATGCCGGGTCGTTGAATCCCCCGGAAGTGCCGCGGACGGAAGATGGACGAAGCCGCTCCGAAGAAGCCGCCGCCACCCCGCTCCCCGAGAGGGGAGGAAGGAAGGGTCCCTGGAGGACACCAGACCCCCTGTTTTATTTTGGACACTTTTACCCCATTTGGACACTTTATTTTGATTATTGTTTAATAAAAACCTCTCCGAGGCCTGACGCCACACCCACTGTGTCTGTCGTTTGCTCCTCCCGCCACAATATATATATGTATGTATATATATATATATATATATACAGTGGGTACGGAAAGTATTCAGACCCCCCTAAATTTTTCACTCTTTGTTATATTGCAGCCATTTGCTAAAATCATTTGTTCATTTTTTTCCTCAATGTACACACTGCACCCCATATTGACAGAAAAACACTGAATTGTTGACGTTTTTGCAGATTTATTAAAAAAGAAAAACTGAAATATCACAGAAATATCACATAGACCCAGGTTCGAATCCACTGTGAGAAACCAATGTGTCTCTGAGCAAGACACTTAACCCCTAGTTGCTCCAGAGGCGTGCGACCTCTGACATATATAGCAATTATAAGTCGCTTTGGATAAAAGTGTCAGCTAAATGAATAAATGTAAATGTAAATGTATTCAGACCCTTTGCTGTGACACTCATATATTTAACTCAGGTGCTGTCCATTTCTTCTGATCATCCTTGAGATGGTTCTACACCTTCATTTGAGTCCAGCTGTGTTTGATTATACTGACTGGACTTGATTAGGAAAGCCACACACCTGTCTATATCAGACCTTACAGCTCACAGTGCATGTCAGAGCAAATCATGAGGTCAAAGGAACTGCCTGAAGAGCTCAGAGACAGAATTGTGGCAAGGCACAGATCTGGCCAAGGTTACAAAAAAATTTCTGCTGCACTTAAGGTTCCTAAGAGCACAGTGGCCTCCATAATCCTTAAATGGATTACGTCTGGGATGACCAGAACCCTTCTTAGAGCTGGCCGTCCGGCCAAACTGAGCTATCGGGGGAGAAGAGCCTTGGTGAGCGAGGTAAAGAAGAACCCAAAGATCACTGTGGTTGAGCTCCAGAGATGCAGTCGGGAGATGGGAGAAAGTTGTAGAAAGTCAACCATCACTGCAGCCCTCCACCAGTCGGGGCTTTATGGCAGAGTGGCCAGACGGAAGCCTCTCCTCAGTGCAAGACACAAACAAAAAACACCTGAAGGACTCCAAGATGGTGAGAAATAAGATTCTCTGGTCTGATGAGACCAAGATAGAACTTTTTGGCCTTAATTCTAAGCGGTATGTGTCGAGAAAACCTGGCACTGCTCATCACCTGTCCAATACAGTCCCAATAGTGAAGCATGGTGGTGGCAGCATCATGCTGTGGGGGTGTTTTTCAGCTGCAGGGACAGGACGACTGGTTGCAATCGAAGGAAAGATGAATGCGGCCAAGTACAGGGATATCCTGGACGAAAACCTTCTCCAGAGTGCTCAGGACCTCAGACTGGGCCGAAGGTTTACCTTCCAACAAGACAATGACCCCAAGCACACAGCTAAAATAATGAAGGAGTGGCTTCACAACAACTCCGTGACTGTTCTTGAATGGCCCAGCCAGAGCCCTGACTTAAACCCAATTGAGCATCTCTGGAGAGACCTAAAAATGGCTGTCATCCAACGTTTACCATCCAACCTGACAGAACTGGAGAGGATCTGCAAGGAGGAATGGCAGAGGATCCCCAAATCCAGGTGTGAAAAACTTGTTGCATCTTTCCCAAAAAGACTCATGGCTGTATTAAATCAAAAGGGTGCTTCTACTAAATACTGAGCAAAGGGTCTGAATACTTAGACCATGTGATATTTCAGTTTTTCTTTTTTAATAAATTTGCAAAAATGTCAACAATTCTGTCAATATGGGGTGCTGTGTGTACATTAATGAGGAAAAAAAATTAACTTAAATGATTTTAGCAAATGGCTGCAATATAACAGAGTGAAAAATTTAAGGGGGTCTGAATACTTTCCGTACCCACTGTGTATATATATATATATATATTGTAATGACCTGGCAATCAGCGCTAGCAGCCAGGTGCATTATGGGTATTTGTTTAGAGTTGATTTATGCGTTATTTAAGTAAGATGGTTGGGTTTTTGCGTCAGCAATGTTATGTGTGTTTATGTTCAAGTCAGTTCGGGTGGGTTTGGTTCATTTACTGCCCTGTTATGTAAAGAGTGTGCTGTTACCGTCACAGAGAGAGATGTGTAGGGGAGGGACTTGGCAATATGGGCTTGCTTGTAAAAGTTCTATTTCTGTGTTCAGAATAAATGTGTAATGAAGACATTACTGCCTCCTGCTGGTTTGTTTTGCCACTGCTTTGGCCGACAGAGACACTCAAAGTCGTGCGGTGTATGGGACACGAGTGCTCGCATTTCCTGCTAGCAATTAGTCAGTAATAGTGCAGCAGGCTAATTTAGCTCCGGTTAGCCCCACGTTCCACAGAACAACAGTCAGTTGTTACAGTGGTGTCAGAAGTGGGATTTGGGTTGGGCTGTTTAGAAGACGCCAATATGGAGCAAACTATAGGCGAATTAGAGCGTGCCATCCGAGAGAACAGCATCATGTTAGAGCACCTGACAAGTGAGACGACGCGGAGGAGCAGGGCTCCGCACCAACCTGACGGCGCCAGTGTTCCCCGGACAATGTATCGCGCTCCTGGTCAGGGGCGGAACGAACCACCGGCCGTCACACAGACACTACAAATCAATGGCCGCCCAGGCATACTCATACGATCACCTGCCAAGCTGCCACGATACAGCGGGTTGACACCCCTGGAGCCTTACCTGGCACAGGTCGACCTGGCTGCTCTCCACGATGGATGGAGCCGCGAGGAGACAGCGACTCACTTAGCCCTCGCCTTGGAGGGTCCCGCGCTTCAGGTCCTCATCGATCTGTCCCCTGAAGAGCGGCGTGATCTCCAGGCCCTCACCGCTGCTCTCAACCGCCGCTTCGGGCAGAGAACCTCCGCAGAGCAGAGCAGGGAGGAGCTGACAAACCGACGTCGACGTGAAGGAGAGAGTGTGGGCACATTCGCCGCTGACATCCGGGTCTATGCCCGGAGGGGCTACCCTACCTTTCCGGCCGCAGCGAGGGAAGAGCTGAGCCTCCACGCTTTCCTGCGGGGCCTTACACCTGAGCGGCTCCGCCAGCATGTCTGCCTGTTGTCACCCCGAGATCTGAGTGAGGCGTTGAGAGAGGCTGAGCGAGCCGAGGAGGTGCTACAGGCTGGGCCGATGACAAGTCAAGCTCCGCTCCAACGCCAGCTAACGAGAGCAGCCGAACGAGAGGTGGACGGGGTCCAGTCTGAGGAGGAGGTCAGCCGGGTCCAACCAGCGGTGGCCCCCCGACGGAGGTCCAGACTAGACTTCTGCTTCCGCTGCGGAGAACCGGGGCACTTCGCCAGGGACTGCCCTGCCCCGAGCCCCCGGCCCCGGGCAATGTCACCCCCGGGAAACGACCTCGGAGTGAGGCTGTGAGGGGACCCTCACCCCGTTCTATGGCACCCCTCCACAATGACTGCCCTACTGTGGGGCGCTGCGGGATTACCAGAGGACTGTACCTGGACTGTGTGGTTGACGGGCAGCCCTGCAGCGCCCTGGTGGATACGGGGTCCACCATTTGCTTGCTACGAAAAGGACTGTTGTCAGGAACGGCCGGTCCCCTTCCAGAGGACTGGACCCCCACCAATACCGAACTGCTCACCGTCATGGGTGAAAGGACAGTAATGCCTGGGAAGAAGCTGTTGTCTGTGGTGGTGGGGACGAGCCAGACGCGCCACGAGTTCTGGCTCGCCGACATCAGAGATGAGTGCATTGTTGACCTGGACTTGTTGGCCCACTGGGGAGCACGTGTCCACGTGCCAGGGGCCGCCCTCTGCCTCGGTAACGAGACCGTGCCGCTCCGGTTGGGCCGGAGCCGCCATGGAGAGGCTGCCGCCCCACAGCCGCCGTCCAGACATCAGTGCTCGCCGGCTCCAGCCCCCAGCCGCCGCACAAGAGCTGCAGAGACTCAGGGGGAGCCCTGGGGGAGCATTGTAGCTCAGACCAGCACACCCCAGCCGTTATCACCACACACTCCATCCGTCCCCCCATCACCTGAGACTGTTGTTGCTGTTGAGGAGTTGGGGCGGCGAAGCGGTGAGCATCTAAGCACGTCGCAGCAGGAGCAGCTGCAACACCTATTGAGAGAATTTGTGGACATTTTTGCAGCCCGAGAGGAGGACTGTACCAGGACAGCTCTGGTGCAGCATCACATTGACACTGGCCCCGCGGCCCCCATTCGCTTGCGCCCCCACCGACTGCCTCTCGCTAAGCGCCAGGCTGCCGAAGAAATGATCCGAGATATGGCAGCTAACAGCATTATTGAGCCCTCGGACAGTCCCTGGGCCGCACCCATGGTCATGGTGCGGAAGAAAACGGGGGGTGGCGCCCCTGCGTGGACTTTCGACGACTGAATGCGGTCACCCGCAAGGACTCATACCCGCTGCCGCGCATTGATGATGCATTGGATTATGTAGCTGGATCCTGTTGGTTCAGCTCTTTGGACTTGCGCAGCGGGTATTGGCAAGTAGAGCTGGCGTCAGAGGCCCGGCCCAAAACTGCGTTTACCATAGGGCAAGGACTGTGGCAGTTTAGGGTGATGCCCTTTGGACTGTGTAACGCCCCAGCCACCTTTGAAAGGCTGATGGAGCGTGTCCTTAAAGACATTCCCCGCACTCGCTGTGTGGTCTACTTGGACGATCTGTTGGTCCATGCCAGAGACTTTGACCAGGCTGTCCACAACTTACGGGAGGTCCTGACAGCCATCCGTAGTGCCGGGTTGCGGTTGAACCCGGCCAAGTGTAACCTGCTCACCCGCCAGACGCAGTTCCTGGGGCACGTGGTTAGCGAGAGCGGAGTGGCCACCGACCCAACAAAGGTGGCCGCGGTGAGGGATTGGCCCCCACCAACCAACATCTCTGAGCTACGGAGCTTCCTGGGCCTGGCCTCCTATTATAGGAGGTTCGTCAGAGACTTTGCAACCATCGCCAGCCCCTTACATCAGCTGACAAACAAGGGCCGGCGGTTTGGGTGGTCTGAGGACTGTGCGGCAGCTTTCAGGCAGCTAAAAGCCGCCCTCATCGACGCTCCTGTCCTGGCCTACCCTGATCCCAACAAACCTTTCCTTGTGGACACTGACGCTAGTAACGTGGGGGTCGGGGCTGTACTCAGCCAGAGGGGGGAGTCTGGGGAGCAAGTGGTGGCCTACTATAGCTGCAGCCTCAGTCGCCCAGAAAGAAATTACTGTGTCACCCGGCGGGAGTTGCTAGCGGTGATCCTGGCAGTCCGTCATTTCAGGCCCTACCTCCTGGGCACAAGGTTCACACTGAGGACCGACCACGCTAGCCTCACCTGGATGCTGAACTTCCGCCAGCCAGAGGGTCAGGTGGCAAGGTGGCTGGAGATCCTCCAAGAGTATGACTTCAGCACCGACCAGGGCGACAGCATGCCAATGCTGACGCCCTCTCCAGACGCCCATGCCTCGCTGATGAGTGTCGATACTGTGGTCGTCAGGAAGAAAGAGGTCTGGGGCCATCGTCGGCGGCAGTAGGGCCGGGTGACAGTGGTGGAGATGGGGAACCGTTCACCACCGAGCAGCTGAGGCAACAGCAGGCGAATGACCGAGTGCTGGTAAAGGTGAGGGGTTGGCTGGAGGCCCGAACACGTCCAGACTTGCCAGCCGTGTCCTCCCAGGGTCCCGAGATCAAGTCGCTTCATTCTCAGTGGGGCAGCCTGGAGCTCCACGATGGTGTGATCTACAGGCGGTGGCAGGCACCTGGGGGGGGAATCGACCGTCTGCAACTCCTGGTTCCCCACACTCTGCGGCCGTTGGTTCTCCGTTGGGTTCATGGGGCAGCTGGAGCCGGCCATTTCGGGAACTCTAAGACAGTGCGGCGGCTGCGATTCTACTGGCCGGGGTGTCGGCAGGATGCAGAGCTGCATGTTCACTGCTGCGATGTCTGCACAGCACAGAAAGGACCCAGCCGACGCTCTCATGCGCCGTTGCAGCAGTACCTAGTCGGGGCGCCCATGGAGAGGATCGGGGTGGACATCTTGGGTCCGTTCCCCATCACAGAGGCCGGCAACCGCTTTGTCCTGGTCGCTATGGACTACTTTACAAAGTGGCCAGAGGCGTATGCGGTGCCGGATCAGAGTGCTTACACATCGGCGCAGCGACTAGTGGATGAGATGTTCGCCCAGTTCGGAGTGCCGGACGAACTTCATAGTGACCAGGGGCGGAACTTTGAGAGCCGATTGTTCAGTGAGGTGTGCCAGCGGTTGGGGGTGAAGAAGACAAGAACCACTCCCCTCCATCCGCAAAGCGATGGACTGGTTGAGCGGTTCAACCGCACACTGGCGACCCAACTTGCCATTTTGACTAGTCAGCATCAGAGAGACTGGGACCAGCATCTACCCCTGGTCCTGTGGGCGTATAGGACAGCAGTGCAGGAGTCGAGTCAGTGCACACCGGCGGCGCTGATGTTTGGCAGGGAGCTCCGCACGCCGGTGGACTTGGTGTTCGGGTCGCCCCCCGAGCCAGAGATTACCGGTGGGCCAGAACTGGACTATTTCAGGCGATTGAAGGAGCGTCTGAGCACCGTTCATCAACTGGCCAGGGAGGCTCTAGAGGACGCTGGAGCCCGCCAGAAGCGGGCGTACGACGCCCGTGCCCACGGGCCTACCCTTGGGCCAGGGGACAGAGTGTGGGTGTTCTGCCCCCAAAGGAAGCGGGGGCTGTCACCCAAACTGACTCATCATTGGCAGGGACCTGGGGAGATTCTGGACCAAATTTCAGAGGTGGTCTTCCGGGTCCGAATGCCTGGACGGGGTAGACGGGTGGTGCTTCATAAGGACCGATTGGCACCGTACCACCCACTGGCCCCAGAGCAAGAGACTGGTGGAAGCCAGGGCGGCTCCCCACCATCCACTCCCAGTGCCGAGATGGACAATGACGGACTCCAGACTGAGCCTGGCGCTGGGAGTGGAACATCAGGGAGGCCGAAGCGTGTTCGACGCCGGCCAGGACATTTGCTGGATTTTGTTGTGGGAGATTAGGGTTGTGGGGACACTAACCCTCTTGTGGAGGGGGTTATGTAATGACCTGGCAATCAGCGCTAGCAGCCAGGTGCATTATGGGTATTTGTTTAGAGTTGATTTATGCGTTATTTAAGTAAGATGGTTGGGTTTTTGCGTCAGCAATGTTATGTGTGTTTATGTTCAAGTCAGTTCAGGTGGGTTTGGTTCATTTACTGCCCTGTTATGTAAAGAGTGTGCTGTTACCGTCACAGAGAGAGATGTGTAGGGGAGGGACTTGGCAATATGGGCTTGCTTGTAAAAGTTCTAATTCTGTGTTCAGAATAAATGTGTAATGAAGACATTACTGCCTCCTGCTGGTTTGTTTTGCCACTGCTTTGGCCGACAGAGACACTCAAAGTCGTGCGGTGTATGGGACACGAGTGCTCGCATTTCCTGCTAGCAATTAGTCAGTAATAGTGCAGCAGGCTAACTTAGCTCCGGTTAGCCCCACGTTCCACAGAACAACAGCCAGTTGTTACAATATATATATAAAAATGTACATGTGTTTTGGCAGTGGCATCTGTACATGTAAAGTTTGCTTACATTTAGCAACTGTAAAAGCAGGATCTATTGCAGATGTCCTAATTTTCACTCGTGTATGCCTATAATTGGTTATGTTCCTGTTCCTATCTTCATTGTATCATCATTAGTTAATTCAGTTCCACCTGTGTTTGATTAATTACGTTGTTTAGTTTCGGTTACTTAAGCCTTGTTTTCCAGTGCTCTGTTCAGCGTCTGGTATTAAACTTTGATGTTGTGTTTTCTGTGCGTCTCTGCCTGCCTTGTGTTACCCCTTTTTAGAAGATTAAAGACTGTTTATTTGAGTTTATCCTACGTCTTCTTGTTCTTCGTTTCGCCACAGAAGGCAACCGTGACAGAATACCGGACCAATACAATAAGCGACGCCCCTTCTCCTCATTTTGTTTTTTGGTTTTGAAAGTCTTTTGTTTTCCGTTTTTTTTTTTTTTTCCCTTTGCCGCTTGTTTCTCCGCCCTAGCCCGCCGAGATCTCCCACTCGTGGAGTTTACAGAGAAATTCCGTCGGAGTGCTACGAGTAGGGTTGGGTATCGTTCTTTTCATACTATCATACTTTTTTCGATACCAATTTTATGAAAACCGTTTTAACAAGATTACATTATCTCAAAAAACTTTGGTTTTATTTATTTCAGCTTGTTGACATGTATACAGACTCAAAGACTCATCTCCTGAGCCACTGCACAAAGTAACAAAATATAGCCAACACAATAAATCAGTGCAAATAATTTTAATAAAGCTCAAATAGTTTTCAGTTTACACTAGTGCGTGTTCGTTTTAAAACGCATAGCTCAGACAGAATCATCATTTCTATTCATTTATTCTAGGTTGTTAAAGACTTCAAGAAATTTAAAATCTTTATCCACTTTCATAAGTGGGTGTTTTATTTTCTTTCACCATATGTTTTATTGTTATTAAATTCTATGTTGTAGTATGTCTAATTATTTGAATGCATAAAAACTACTTAGTTTATTCAAATGTATTCTTAAAACTTTGGAGTAACTGGGATGGCCCTGTCTTGCTCCGGAGTCAGTCAGACATGTTCCTGTCACACCAGAGCCAGTCAGGTCCACTCCAGGTATTCCCGAGCCAGTCAACCCTACCCCACTCATTTCCAAGATGGCCAAGTTGGCAGCTCTCCAGTCAGTTCCAGTCAATTCAAAGCCAGAATCAACTTCTGTCATCCCTGAATCAGTCACCTTCACTACCGTTATCCAGGAGCAAGTTGTGTCAACCACAGTCATCACCAGTGTTGTGCAAGTTACTGCCAATCTGTAATACATTACAGATTACTTGTTACTGTTATTTAAAAGTAATCCCTTACGTACAATATTACTGTCTCAGAATTGTAATGCGTTACATGACTCCTGTATTACTTTTGAGTTACTTTCACCAAAATATCTACAGAAGTAGAACTTAACATTCTAAAATGACAAAATGTACTAGAGCCCTGCCCTAATGACAAAGTGTTTATATTTCGTTCCGGCTTTTTATTAAGTTCATTTAGAAAAAAACATTTGGAGCATTTTTTGTTCATCAAATAAGTTTTTTTCTTTCTTAAAGTAACGACCAAGTGGTCAGCAGCAGACCGGCAGGCTGATCATAGCTTATGTTTTATAAATGTAGCCTTCTCAAATCATCATGACTTGCCTAAAATCAAAATCTATAGATATATTAAAACAGTTCAAGCATATAACAATGTTTAAACCTTTAAACTAAATGTGCGCTGCATCCAGTAGTTTGTGCAGAGAGTGGAAGCTAAAGCGCAGGACATGAGGCACCAGCGCAATCAATTAAATTTTTTTTTTCAATGGAAACAACTTATGCCATAATTTTTGCTCATAAGAGTAATACATAATTTGTAACTGTAAAGGGTCTACTTTTATTTGTGTGCACTCACAATATTAAAAAAACGTTGTGCTTTTATCTTGAACAGGAGCGCTTCACAAAAATGAACCGAAAGACAGCGAATACATGCCTCACAGACATGATAAATATCTATATCGAAAGCTTTAAATTACTACTTAACGAAATAAATAAAAACAAAAACTATTTAATATAATCGTTATCCGTGAAGATGCACTTCTCTCTAAAGGCGCGTCTAACGAGGAGATGGCGAATCCTTACTATTTCCCCCGGACACATTCATGGTAATTACTTTTGCTTTATTGTGTGTATTTGAAGGCAGAACTCTTCATCTGTGGTGACGGCTCGCTGCAGGACACTAAACACTGCCAAGTCGGTCTTGATATTCGCTGCAGCACGGACTCATGTTGTTTCCATGATGGATGTCTAAAATATAAAGAGAAGGAGAAGCCTAAAACAGCCGCGTCTGAACTATGACGTGAATATTGGCCCGAAGCCCGGCTCTATGGATATAAAAAACGTCAGAGCCTGACTTTAAATTAAATAAAATAAAATCGGGGGCTAAAAGTGTGTTGTAACGCAAGCGTTACTGAACATGTACCGAGTAAAATATTACTGAAAATTGATTAGTAATGCCTTACACTACTGCGTTACAGCAAAAAGTAATACGTTACTGTAATGCATTACTTTTGTAACGCGTTACTCCCAACACTGGTCATCACTCAGTCAATGAAGTTTGCACCAGGCAATTCTGAGTCTGCAAAGTCAACCCCTGTCTTCTCAGAATCAACAGAGTGCACACCCATTATTCAAGAATCAGTCAAGCCAAATGTAGTCCCTCATTCTATAAGGTCTGTTCCCGACTTGTCACTATCTGCCAGGCCAATTCCTGTCTCTGCTGAGACGACCAAAATCACTGCCCCTCTGCCTGTGTTGGCCGAGTTAGCTACAGATACAACAGAGGCGGTCAAGCATGCAGCTTCAATCCATCAGAAGCAGAGGAAGACGGCCCGTGCTGTGCAGTCCAATGCCCTTCCAGTTATGTCCACTAAAGCCAGGCTAATCCTGTCTTGTCTACAGAATGTATTCCTGCCTGTCATGTCCATGGAGGCTCTTCCTAAGCTGGCTGCTTCTCCTGTTATGGCCACCGCGGCCGATGCAGAGGTTTTCATCTTGCCTGTTGTGGCCACAGAGGCCAATTCCAAGCCGCCTGCTTTTCCAGTTGCATGCCACGAATGCCATTCCAACCAGTCATGTCAAGTCTAAAAATGTTCCTGTTAGTCAAGTCATGTCCGCAGAGGCCACTGCTGAACAGCCCACTCTCCCTGTGTTGGCCACGAAGACCATTCCAGCAGGGACGTGCACAGGGGGGTTGCTCAGGTTGCCCTGGCAACTGCCCATATGCCCTTTTCGACTCACGTTGCCCTTCCGAGGAAAAAAACAACAACATCGTACAATGGATGCAGATTTTCACGTGGCCTAGATTAATAATAATAATAATAAAAAAAAATCGAAAAGCCTCATTCACTTCTATTCGGGCACCGAAAGTGAAAGTCAGTAGGGGAGGGGCAAACTCTGTTTACGTGGCTGCTGCAGCGCTGCATGTGACGGGCACCTGAGCTGACCCTGCATGAGCGGGCGCGAGATTGTCGCGGTTGTCGGGTGAGGCGTCTCATATGGAGCAATTTTTGTGCCGATATTTATCAAACAAATCCAGTGTTTTGCAAATAAACACAATCTGCTTTGCAAAGAAAAACTCAACTTTCAAACAAACGCAAAGTGATTTTCAAATACAAAACTCTATTTGAGAGAAAATGCAGAGGTGTGGACAAATATATGTATTGTGTGTTACAACTGTGAGACTCATTTGCCTTTTTATGAGGAAACTTGGCTTGATTTTCTCACAAATGCGACAGGCTGATTTTCTCACATGTGCAATTGAGCAAATTTCTTTTCCAAAACAGCAGATGGCGCTGTCGGTCAATTTATGCTAGTCTCCCGAGACCTGAAACACCTCTTTACCTTTTCAGACCAATATGAGTGGGGAACAGGTGAGTTTCTGTCTTACTAGATCTATAATTAACCGTTTAGATTTAGATTTTCACAAAGTGACCCTACTACAGTGTCAGTGAAATTCACAACAAGTGCTGTAAAGTTGTTAACATGATTGATTAGTTCAAAAATCAGAGGTGAGGAGGCACATAGGGCAGGTAGGCCTAAGTGATGATCACCAAATATGAGATGAGAGGACCATGCTAGAAAGTATAGGGTTAAAGAGCTGCATGCTAAATAATTGTAATCTAAAAAAACAATGGCTATTTTAGAGGTCATTTCAAAGATCTTGCCTGAGCAGAACATAATGACTTGATAGGATATTGATAGGGATATTGATGTAGGGATTTTCATGACTCAAGTCATGTTTTTCTGTGTTATTATTAGTAGTAGTTAAGGTGATTGAGTGCTGTATTTCAGTGTTTTACCTCTTTGTGTATATATATTTTAATAAAGACCCTGTTATTCTCAGTCCTTCATATAGCCCGTGAGTTTTTTTTTTTTTTGGGGGGGGGGGTGCCCCTTTTTCAGGTCAGAGCAACTGCCCCTCAAAATTCCTGTGCACGTCCCTGCATTCAAGCGGGTCTCATACAGCCCGTTATGGTCAAGGAGGCCAGCTCCGAGCACCCCGCTCTACCAGTCACAGCCAAGGAGGCCGTTCCCAAGCAGCCCGTTGTCACGGCCGCTGAGGCCATTTCTGATTCAAGTCCACAAGAGAGATTCTCTCCACCCTTTCTGTGGCCACCAAGTATGAAATTCCTGAAGGTGAGCCCCCAGAGTCTGCTGTGGAGGAAGTTGTTTCTAAATCCGCTCCAGATAGAGTGGTTCACAAGCCCGCTGCAGAGAGAATTGTTCAGGATTCCGCTCCCACTCCAGAGAGAGCAGTCCCAGAGCCCACCATAGAGGAAGTCGTCTCCAAGCCCACTCCAGAGAGAGCAGTCCCCAAGCCTGCAATAGAGGAGGTTGTTCCCAAGCCCGCCATAGAGAAAGTTGTTCCCAAGCCCGATCCAGAGAGAGTAGCCCCTGAGTCCGCTCCAGTGTCTGCTCCAGCCCCTGAGTCTGCTCCAGTGTTGGGTCTAGCCCCACAGCCCTGCCTAGTGTTGGCCCCTACCCCTGAAGAGCTTTCTAAGTCAATAAGTGTGTTCGACTTCATGTAGCACTGCGTAGACCAATCAGTGGCTGACATGAAGCAGTGCATGCCGGATAAAAATTGTCCGACTTGAACCGGTGCCGATGCAACGTCACTGTCACGTGTGGCATCAATGTACCGTGATAGGTACAGGAGCGCTGATGATGACACAGCTGTTTCACAATTGGCCAAATTCACCACATGACAACAATGACCTGTTTCTAACATTAAATTCCAATACTGCTCACAAATCTGTTTTTAGAACAGTAAAAGCTTTTTTACTGTAGTCGTAATGTTATATTGAGTCACATTTAAATAAACCAATTCAAATCCAAAGCAAATAATCTCTTTTTATGTAAAACATATGAAAGTAAGGAGTGGGATGGATACTATATAAACATAAATATGATATTATTCTATGATATCCCTTACGGAAATTAACCATGGTTTTACTATAGTAAATCTTTTGGCAGATTGAACAGACTACCATTTCTATGGTGTTTATTTAGTAAAACCGTGGTTATTTTTCGTAAGGGATACAAGCTTAGCTGGTTATTTTCACGAATATCTACTCTGGTGTAAATTTTTTGAATGTTTTGCATTTGAATCACTGCGTTCGCGATCGTCTCAGGTGTAAATGTATCAAGTAAGCTGTAAATGCCACCGATAAGTGACCCATTGACAGATACATGCGCCCATAATTATCAGTGATACGATTTGAGTATGAACAATTGAGTAGCTGCTAACAACTGCTCCAGCTTTCAAAGTTAGTGTAATTTTGTTAAGAAATGTTGGGATAACACAATAAAGTCTTCCTGTATGGGTTTATAGAAATTGTACTTTTGTTATGCCTATGATAATATTATTTGTGTTTGATAGTGTTAGAATATATATTTCTTTGTTATTAGCATTCTATTTTCTCATCAAGTATGCATATACTAAGGTATGCTGTATAATAAATTGTTGTATAACAATTGTTTACAACATTATTTTAGGACTGTGAATACACCTATAACCACTTGGCCACTACTGAGGCCAGTAGTTATATGAAAAAATCAGGAGGGGCCACCTACTCCCAACATAGCACTACTCAGTGTTTCTCCCAGTGTATTGTCACAAAACTACAATGACTGAAATTGTGTTTTATACCTTTTATAAATGATATAGAATTTGATACAAGAAAGAGAAATAATTGCTAGAACACCAATACAGTACTTCACATCTATATAGCCACAGATGGTTTGCAGATAAATGAGAATTAATACAAAAATAAAGGGTTGTAACTACAAAAAATCTTCAGACTTCAGTGTGTCCCAGTCAACGTTCACATCCCCAAATACAGTCTCTAATGATGATGAGTGAAACAAAACCCTACACAAAAGGAGCAATGAAAGTGCTATTCAAGTAATCCCAATGAAAAAGGCCCACAGAGTCAAATCCTTGTACTCAGGATATATGTTAATCCACAAGGCAAAATAGTGCAAACAATCCTTTTGAGAAAAATCTTCTTGACGTCCATGAAAGTAGGGCCTTTGCAACTCATGAAAACTCAACACCAGCTACAAAGCAATATTAAAAAAGTCCATCTACAAAAAAACAAAAACCTATCATTAACTAACCCACATTTAATATATGCAGATCAAGTAAAAAAAAAAACAAGATCAAGCAGATCAAATGCAAATGAGAACATGAAGAAAAACAAAACTTACAAGATTGAACAGGAAACAGAGTTTCTCAATCAGGACTCCAATGAATGCATAGGTGCTAGGGCAAA
This sequence comes from Barbus barbus, assembly GCF_936440315.1. Taxonomy (NCBI): domain Eukaryota; kingdom Metazoa; phylum Chordata; class Actinopteri; order Cypriniformes; family Cyprinidae; genus Barbus; species Barbus barbus. The sequence continues at coordinate 10,627,594 of NC_136756.1, forward strand.
ACGTCTCAGGTTACGTATGTAACCCCGGTTCCCTGAAGGGAACGAGACGCTGCATCGACGACGCTACGGGAACGTCTTCAGCGTGACCGCGCTCTGAACTAAAGTGTAATCTGTCCAATGGATGGGCGAGACGTCATAGGCGGGTGACGTCACCGACCGGGAAGCATAAAAGCACGTGCGGTGGAGCCGGCGTTTGCTTCTAGGAATGAAGCAACCGCTCGCAGGGGTCCAGGAAGTATGGCCTCGAGACGCAGTGTCTCGTTCCCTTCAGGAAACCGGGGTTACATACGTAACCTGAGACGTTCCCTTCCAGGAACTCGAGCTGCGTCGACGACGCTACGGGAACGAGATGCCCACGCCCCCAGACTTCCAAGTCTCTGCCCTGTGTGCATCCCTCAGGAGCACTACGAGGGCGAAAGAACAGAAGAGCCCGGAGTGGCCCTAAGATTAAGGTCATAGAACCGAACAAAGGTGAGGGGCGTGGACCATCGAAACTTCTGCCAGAAAGGCCTTGGAGGTCGCCATACTCCTTGGCACATACAATTAAGCTTCCGGTCGGGCTCTCCAAAGGGAGGAGGACTGAAGGCCTGCAGCACGACAGGCCGTGGTATAGAAGAGGGGATCTAGGAAATAACCCGCTCGAGGGTAGATAAACGCTTTAGCCAGACCAGGGGTAAAGATGAGATAAGAAGGGGCCATGAAGGGCCTGCAAATCCCCACTCCCTTAAGAGAAGATATCGCCAAAGGAAGGAAGCCTCAAAGTGAGAATGCGATCAAAAATCTCTTCAATAGGCTCGAATGGAGGTACAGAGAGCTTCTAAAACCACAGCCAGGTCCCACGTAGGGACACGGGATCGTACTGGAGGCCTCAGCCTCAGCGCACCGTGGAGGAAACATGTAACCAGGGGGTGTCGACCCACTGTAAAGCCACCGAGAAGGGCGTGGTAGGCCGATAAAGCCGCCACGCAAACCTTCAGGGTGGAGTGAGTTACCCCTGTGGAGAAACGGGCCTGCAGGACCTACAGCACTGTACCAAACGGGCAGTTAACTGGGTCAAGGTGGTGGTCTACACACCAAGAAGTGAAAAATTTTCACTTCAGGGCATACAGTTTCCTCGAAGGTGGCGGTCTATGCACCAAGAAGTGAAAAATTTTCACTTCAGGGTATACAATTTCCTCGTAGATGGAGCTCTGGATCGGAAGATGGTCTCAGCAACCTCGGTTGAGAGACCAGAAGCTATGAGCTGCGCCCCCTCAGAGGCCACAGCCACAGCTTCCCCAACTCCAGGCGGGGGTGAAGGAAACTGCCCCCCGCCTGTGAGAGGAGATCTCTCCTGACAGGAATCTCCCACGGAGAGCTGTCGAGGAGAGAAATCAGGTCCGAGAATCATACTCGGCCCGGCCAGAATGGTGCCACCGAAAGTAGGCTGACCTCGTCCTAGCGCACTATCGCCAGAACTCCCGGGAGCGTACAGACGAAGCCTCGGCCAGGTCTGTACCATAGCGTCCAGTCCAGAGGAGCTGGAGGAACTAGAGGGGCATAGCGCTGACTCTTGAGTCGCAAAGCCAAAATCCTCCATATCTGCTTCACCACCACGGGTGAAGCATCCATTTCCCGGGCCTCGGCCCCTGTCTCGACAGGATGTCTGCTCCCTGAAATACCCAGGGATATAGTATGGCTCTCAGCGAGTGAAGTTAGCTTGGGACCACACAAGGATCTGATGCGCCAGCCGTATAAGGGGCGTGAACACAGACCTCCCCGGTGGTTGATGTAAGAGACCACCGGTGTGCTGTCGGTGCGCACCAACACATGGTGATCTCTTAGGTCTGGGAGAAAGTGCTTGAGTGCACGTAACGCGGCCAACATTCCCAAACAATTGATATGCCACATTAAGTGGCGACCGCTCCACAGACCACAGGGTGGCCACTCAAGACCAATCCCCAACCGGTGAGGGATGCGTCCGTCGCTAGCATTACGCGGCGACAAGGAGCTCCCAGCACCGGGCCCTGAGACAAAAACCAAGCTTGGCTCCACATGTCTAAGGCACGTAGGCATCGCCGCGTGACCTTGATCATGCGAAGCGGGTTTCCCCTCGGGGAGAACCCCTTGGTCTTGAGCCACCACTGTAGGGGCCTCATGTACAGCAGGCCCCAGCAGTTCTGAAACTGCTTGACAGTGAGTGACTGGCCCTCTTTCACTCTCTTGACTGAGGTGAGGATCGACTCGATCCGAGCAGGAGACATACGTGCCTGCATCGTGGTCGAATCCCACACCACGCCTAGATAAGTGGTTCTCTATACTGGAGAAAGCACACTTTCTTGGCGTTCAGTCTCAACCCAGACTCTCTGTGGTCATTAAAAATCCCATGGCACTTCTCGTAAAGAGTAGTGGGGGTGTAAAGGGGTGTAACCCCGGTGTCCTGGTCAAATTCCCTCTACTGGCCCTTGTCTATCATGGCCTCCTAATAATCCCCATCCACTTGATTGGCTCTATGACTCTCTCTCCTCTCGACCTGTAGCTGGTGTGTGGTGAGCGCACTAGCGCCGTTGTACTGTGGCTGCCGTCGCATCATCCAAGTGGATGCTGCACACTGGTGGTGGTAGAGGAGAGACCCCCCCACATGATTGTAAAGCGCTTTGGGTGTACAGCAATACACAATAAAGCGCTATATGAATGCATCATTCATTCATTCAACCCCTTCATGTGGGCGAGAACGACATCTCGATGCCAAATCGCCACCTGCTCTGATTGAGCTAGAATCAACCAATCGTTGATGTAAAAGTGCGGGGTGAGAATGCAAGGCCAACGGGAAGAACCCGATATTGGTTAGCTTTGCCCCCAAAAGCAAACCTCAGGGACCTCCCATGAGAGGGAAGGATGGAGATGTGAAATATGCATCCTTAGATCTATCGTGACAAACCAGTCCTCGGACTTGGCCTGAGACACGACTGAAGAGTGTAAGCACCCTGAACTTCAGTCACATGACTGAGCGGTTCAACTGACGCAGATCTACCATCCTTCTTTGGAACAATGAAGTACCGGCTGTAGAACCCGGGCTCTCTTCCGTGAGGAGGGACCACCTCGATGGCCTCCTTCCTCAAGAGAGTGTCTACTTCCTGTTCCATGATCAGAGCCTGCTGGGCGCCCACACACGTGGGAATCACTCCGTTGAAAGGCGGTGGCGGAGCGCCGAACTGAATAGAAAAGGCCTTTCTCTACAGTACGCAGGACCCAATGAGATCCATTTGGCAGTAGTTTCCACGCTGCCTAAATGGTCTACTAAAGGAACCAGTCTCTCGAGACTGGCCTCTGATGTACTCAGAGCTGCTGGCACCAGGAGCTCTAGTGACCCCCGCAGGGGAGGCGAGCTTCTCAGCTTCGCTACACTTTGGGGCGGAAGAAACTGAGAACATTGCTCGCTGGAGCCAGCTGCGCCCTGGAACCCCGGCGGGGCTGGCAGACTGGTCTCCCGAGGGCACTGGGGGGAGACAGACACGCGCTCTGCCCCAGAGGGGTCTGCCCTCATAAGTCCTGGCCATAGCATCAGGAATGCCTCAGCCGAAGCCCCCTAATGAACAACGGTCCTCAGACCCGCGTCATTCCTAGGAAGATCAGGCTGATAGAACCAGACCCTGCAAGGCAGGACCCAAAGAGACACATTGGCAGTAGTTTCCACGCTGCCTAAATGGTCTACTAAGGGAACCAGTCTCTCGAGACTGGCCTCTGGTGTACTCAGAGCTGCTGACACCAGGAGCTCTAGAGACCCCCGCAGGGGAGGCGAGCTTTTCAGCTCCGCTACACCTCGGGGCGGAAGAGACTGAGAACAGTGCTCGCTGGAGCCAGCTGTGCCCTGGAACCCTGGCAGGGTTGGCAGGCTGGCCGAGGACCCCTTAAACTTAAGAACGGTCCGTAGATCCGGCTTAGCCTTAGAGGCCCCCGACCCAGAGCGTTTGCCACCACGGCCCCACCTCGTTGGGGTGCGAGTAGCCACGCTCTGTTTTGTGCCTCTCTGAAGAGGGGCTGGCATGCGGCGAGGGCTGATCCTGCCCAGCAGCCCCCTGAGCTAGAGATAAGCGAGGGAGAAACCGCTGAAACGCTGCCGCCTGTATACAGGCCTCTTGGTACCTGTCGACGACGGAAATTAGAGCATCGCCGAACAGGCCAGAAGGCGCAAGCGGGGCATCCATGAGGAAGACCTGATCTTCTCCTTCATGTCAGATAGGGTCAACCACAGACAGCATTTCTAGGGAGCTCAGAGATCAATTTATATTCCAGTCAAATTGAGCCCCATCCCTCATCCAGCTCTCTAAGCAGGTACGTCAGCTTGGTGCACCTGTAACACTGTTTTTTTTTCCATGGTGTGCAGACACGCACCAGCCTGACCTGCAGCCACGAGCCTTCAAAGACAAAGGCTTGCGAGCGTCTGTTCCACCCGGGGCATCGCTCTGATATGAATGAGAATACATAATGCCTCGGCAACGCGCAGCAACAGCGAGCTCTCACTCAAAGGGGGAAGAACCGCACACGCGGGCTTCCACGAGCGAGAGCGCTAGATCTGGGGAATGCAGGAGGAGATAGAGAGAACCCGTCTCCAACCCGTTCGCCAGATCCATGTTGCAATCCCCGCAATCTCACTCGCTGCCGTGCCTCAGCAGCGGCGGGAATGGGAGATGTACAGCGGGGAGAAGCACAATCAGCCCCTTTTCTTTTTCTTTTCTTTAGAGCTGACTGCGCGCCGTTCTCATTCATAATATGCTTGTGCAAACACTGTTTCATTGACGCGTCCACCTCCTCGGAGGAAGACAGGTCTTACGGAAGGGAAGAAGATAAGGGCTCACCCGTCTTCATTCAGCGCTAGTGAAAACTCATTCCTCTCTTTTTCTTTTTCAAAGAGAGCCTTCAGAGAGCAGGCATAAGCAATGAAAAAAGCTCACAAAACGGGCAGTCAGCTCCCTCAAGAGCTGAATCTGCGTGCTCTGCTCTCAAGCAGACCACACACAGACTGCGTGTATCCCAAGCAGTGATATAATGTGTGCAGGGAGGAACACACAGCCCGTAATGCGATCTGCTATCGTCCCAGTGCTTGCACATATTGCTGGAGCCTATTTCAAGTGATTGTACAGGACAAACAACACTAAATAAGACTCACAACACAAATCGACAGACAGAGTAGCGGTTGCTGAATAACAAAAAGCAAACGCTGGATCCACCGCACATGCTTTTATGCTTCCCGGTCGGTGACGTCACCCGCCTATGACGTCTCGCCCATCCATTGGACAGATTACACTCTAGTTCAGAGCGCGGTCATGCTGAAGGAGTTCCCGTAGCGTCGTCGACGCAGCCCGAGTTCCTGGAAGGGAACTATGCTTCCCTCTTCCAAGCAACTCTCCTTTCTTCTACTCTACTACCTGGTTAAATTCCTTGGGGTCTCAGCTTTCTATCGCCCCCTAATTGAGAGTAGAAAAACCTAGTAACAGCTAGCCCTGTTACAGTAGTTTAACAGGATTGCTCCAATCAGTAATATAAAATGAATTAAACATCACCCATGTAATGAGTGATTTAGACTCTGAATAAGATTATCGGATCAGGGCTGCATTTTTATAAAGCATTGTAAGCTAAGTTGATCGTTGAGACCATTTGTGGCAATTGGCTTTCCTGTAGCTGAAATAGTAGAGCATGGCGCTAGCAATGCCAAGATCGTGGGTTCGATTCCCAGGGAAAGCAAGAGCTGATAAAATGTAGAAACTGTAACTTGAATGCAATTTAAGTCACTTTGGATAAAAGCATCTGCTAAATGCATAAATGTAAATGTTCTATGATCTACATATGGTTACGATGCTTTTGGGAAATGCAGCCTAGATTATTACATGACAATTATGTCATCATTAATAACTATCTGACCTCCAATCATATTTATTCTTGATTTGTGTTGCCATAACAAATGCACTTTAGAAACACATAGTGACAGCAGCCAAAGAAAAACAAATGATAAGAAGTCATGGGTCAAAAGCCCAACATATGCAAACGCTGATCACCATAATGGTAAGTTCAAGCAAAACATTTTCAATAAAACATCAACAACTAAACCTCTGTTAATTCTCAATAAGAATTTTTGTATAACAGAAATACAGTCAAACTGGGCTGTGTTTCCCAAAAGCATCGTGAGCATAAGTAGATTGTTGCTCCATTGCCACCAATGGACCCTTAGATCAACTTATCTAACAGTACTTTTGAGAAACACAGCCCAGGTTTGTAATAAGTGAGGTTGCTTAATAATCAGAAATTTAATGTTTTATTTCAGTACATTTCATCTAAGGCTGTGACTGTAAGTCAGTTCAAGTCAAGTCAAGTCAAGTCAAGTCAGCTTTATTGTCAATTCTTCCACATGTACAGCACATACATACAGAGAATTGAAATTGCGTTACCCTCAGACCCTTGGTGTAAACAGTTAACATTAAACACATTCAAATACAGATAATACGGTTTAAACATATGTACATACAACTCTATAGCTATACAAGTAAGGACATTGTAGAAAAAAAATAAAGAAATAGATAAAATGGCATAAGGCGCATGGCAGTGCAAACCAGTTAAATAAAAACAAAACTGTGCAGATATATTTGTAGTGCAAAAAGAGCTTATCAGTCTGAGAACATTGTAGAAAAATAAAAAAAGATAGATAAAGTGACATAAGGCACATGGCAGAATAGATGGAGTGCAAACCAGTTAAATAAACACTGTGCAGATATATTTGTAGTGCAAAAAGAGATAAATCTGAGAACATTGTAGAAAAATAAAAAAAGATAGATAAAGTGACATAAGGCACATGGCAGTTGTAGTTGTTTTTCTCTTTGTTCCGTTCTTGTTGTTTTTCTTCAGTGATTGTGCTTGTTAACCGCAGGTGTCATTAATGCTCAATCACTAATGCTCAATCATCACTTGGATTGGATTGGATTGGATTCAATTTATTGTCATTGCACATGTAGGTACAAGGCAACGAAATGCAATAGAGAAGAAGAGATACAGCATAACATGAGGAAAGAGAGGAGAAAAAAAGTGTCTTCCCACTACGTCCTTGGAAGAGGGTGCAGTGAGAGAACAGACAAAAAACCTCAGCATAAAGCACAGTCAACACAGAAACATAACTTGCATAGTAATCCTAGTTCAGACGAAACAGCCATCCGGCCAGCAGCCATTGCAGCGCCAACCCACGGACCCGTTAACACCTGACAGGATGAAGCGACGAAGGTGTGGGATGGGGGTAGGGAGGTGTATGAGTGTGTGTATGTGTAAGTTCGTGTGAATTCGTATGCCTTGAAATCCGTCTCGCCAGCATTCCAAACCAGTCGACACAGTTCGCAGGTTGTGATGCGACATAACAATTGCCATGGAAACGACCTTGGACAGAGCACAAGCGCCCGACAATAACAAGGTGTTTTTGGGAGGAGGGAATGGAAGAAAGAGCGTCTCCCTGCAGTATTCACCGGAGAGTTGATACCAGAGCGGCCTTGCCAAGCCGTTCTGTTGTGGGAAGCCGGAAAGAGATAAGATTGTTTTGTCTTAGTGCGAACAGCTGTCTTCCAGTTTCACAGCTATTCTCATTGTCCATTCTGATCTCCATGTCCGTCGATTTTTCTTTCCAAAGCCGAGAGCTTAGCCGTGATTGAATCCATATTGCGGTTAATCGCCTCAGTCTCCGAGGCGACCGCTCTGCCTACAGCCTCAATCATGACGGGCAGCCGTGAGAGGTTTTGGACAGCCAGTCCCGTCTCCTTAATTTTCTTATAATTTAGGGCAACGCCTAATCCAAATAGCAGAAACCCAGTTATCATTGTTCCGAATAAGAAGATGTCTTCAATGTCCTCCACGGAGAGAGCCGCCAGACACACGACCCGCCATCTCTCCCATGCGTCCATCGTGTAGCCAGCAGCAAACGTCCCAGCGGGACATTCCGGTTCTCCAGATCCCGCTTTCCTAGTCGAGAAGATGGTGTCAATTGCATTTAGAGACCAGTTGATCAGATCCATAATTTCGGTTTTGCAAATAGTGCAGCGAGAGTCTCTTAAGAGGACAGGACAATACAAGAGAGCAAGCAGGGAAGTTCAGGAGGGAGGGAGGGAAGAAAAATGCGACCGCCTTCGAACAGAGCCAAACGAGAATAATAATAATTAATGAATTAAAGTTGCATTTACATTTATCCATTAAGCAGACTTTATCCAAAAAGATTTAAAGTTGAGGAATAGCTTTTTGAGGTTTATTATTATTATTATTGTTATTATTATTATTTTACAGTGTAGCTTCTCAGTTACCATGCTGCTGTTATAACACGTTTAAATAAAGAAAACTATTTATTTTGAATTAATTATTTATTAATTATACTATTCCTTATTTAAAGGAAACTAAAGTATTTATAAACTGCAAACAACCAACTAAAGCGATCTATTTGTTGTGTTAATGACCAAATGAGACAAAAGTAAATAAATAGCACAAATGTATTAATAATTGAAAGACCTGTTAAAAGTTACCTCATTATTCCAATTAATAAACAATCGAGCAGTGTTAATTTAACCCCAGCGACTTTGTTGTGTGAGAAGTTTATTTTTGATGTTTAATTAAAGAATAAACCTTAGAGGTAACCATGCTTTTAATATCATAAATTAATTAAATAGGTATGGGGGGGAAAGATATCACTTTTGCCAAGATATAACACTGTCAGAGTGAAGGCCAGTTTTTGATTGGATAATGTGCTTATGATGTCCTAGACTTAAATTCTACAGTTTCTCTGGTGAGACACAGTTTCTCTGTGTTTGTTTAACTCACCTCTGACAAGATGAAGCTTTTTTTGTTCATTCTAATGCTAACTGCAGTTGTTTCCACTGAGGCTACATGTGAGTATTAAAAGTCTATTTATTTCCATAAAAATAAATGGCTACTGACTACTTTAACAAAAGCTTTTTTGAAAAGAAATTCTGAAATATACATTAATCTTCTGTTTGTGGTTTTAGTTAATGTTTTTTGATGTGGGGTAAAGCACAATGTTCTGTATTCTTGGCTATCCACACTGATAAACATTGTAAACGGGCGGTTCTAGACCCTTTTTAGGTGGGCTTCAGCGCCCCTATTTGTCGTTTCAGTCCCCCTAAAATTATAATCAGACATCTGAACGATCAGACCAGTGCCACGTTCTCAAGAAAGTTTATCATTTTCGCTCGTTTATTGATCTCAATGTGATACTCACGCGCTGTGATAGATCGTTAATGTGCGTGCACACATTTGAATGAAACTCACACGCACTGAGAGGCACTGCACGGACAGCACGCCAGCCTGGTCTCATGCAAGTGCGTTTCAATGGTACGATTTTCTGTTTCGATTTGGTGTGCTTATGACACACAGCTTCCCCACACCCCTGAACCTAACCATTATGTCTCATATGCACGGCAAAGTCAGTTTTTGTGTATGAATAGCTCACCAAATAGAAGTAGAAAACTGTGCCACTGAAACGCACTTTCATGAGATCGGGTCATTCATTTTCGCGTCTTCTCGAGGAAATGAGCAAATACACAAAATATTATGTCACAATGGCTGTCTTGACGAGTATCCAAGTAAACGCAGTCGCTTACATCTTAAATAAACATAAACAGTTAAATCAATATTGGATATGTGTCAGTAGGCCCATGCATTTCTTATATTAGGCTAATGTTAATCAAACAACAAAAGAAAAACATGAGAATCACTTACTAAGTAACTTTTGTAACTTTAATAGGTAATTGTAATACAGTTTTCATAAGCACAGTAAAACTGTTTATTTAGGTAATTTATAGCCTATTGTTGTATCTAATGGTCTCTCTGAGAGCTAAGCACCCCTAAAGATGAAATCCTAGAACCGCCCCTGATTTCAAAGAGAAAATAATCATGCAGTAATGTCATTAATGAATGAAAATAGTATCTGACAAATTATAATGGTTAATTTACAAGACTATTGATGAATTATTCTTTGAATTAATAGAGGAGAATATAAACTGTGCTTCTTTAGAAAGTATTAAGTTAATAATTTTATTTACTGTGTTTCAGTTACACATACAGATTTTCAAATCACTGCATGTTCTGATACAGAGCAAGAGTTTGTATTTGGAACAGATGAAGAGGAAACATACCATACAGATTTTAATCGAAAAGAAGGAGTTGTAACCCTGCCTGACTTCGCGGATTATTTCACCTATTTTGAGCCGGATATCGGGGAGATAAATCTTTGTAAAAACAACTTGGCAATATTCACCAAAGCTTACAAAAACCCAGTGGAACAAATAGGTGAGGCCTAATACAGTATATATATATATATATAGATATATATATATATGAAGAGCTCCAATGCAAAAGCCTCTAAAAGCCATCTTGGTCAAAAATGAAATAAAAACACTGAGTGAATGCTCTCCACACAGTATATGTTTACCAAGTACTTTCACTTCAAATGTGCTAAATCCCAGCCTCAACCCATTCAGAAGTACCAGTACTTACATAGAAACCTAGACCGACATCCTGCGTACTTAGAGGCTTTTGCATCTGAACGCTTCATACATATATATATATATATATATATATATATATATATATATATGCCTTATTCTGCATGACCATATTCTAGATCCCTTAACCAAACCCAATACCTAAAATTAACAACTACCTTACTAGCTATTAATGAGCAGCAAACTAGGGGTTTATTAAGGGAAACCTCTTAATAGTGGATATGTTAATAGTGAATATGTGTTCCCTATTCTGTAGTGTTACCCACAAATGTATCTCATATTTCTTAAAACATATTTAATGGGCAAAAATACTTTGAAAATGTCTTTTGATAATGCTTTATTTATGTTTGTGTGTGTGTACGTTATATCTTATCTCACTGATGGGCTATATACGTTTTGTTCTCATTTGTTTACATTTAAAGATTCCCCCCAAACTTCCATTTATCCTAAAGATGATGTGCTGCAGAATGTTGAGAACACACTCATTTGTCATGTGACTGGATTCTTCCCGCCACCTGTCACTGTTTCATGGACAAAGAACAATGAACCTGAACATGTGACAGAAAACATAAAAGTTAGCCAGTATCGCCCAAACAATGATGGCACCTATAACTTCTTTGCCTCTCTGAAGTTCATTCCTCAGGAAGGAGACATATATGCTTGCACTGTGAACCATAAAAGTCTGCAAGAACCTCAAACCAAAACATGGGGTGAGTCTGAGTTTTAAATAGATCATGTTATGTTAGTTGCATAATGCAACAATGAACCCTTTAGAACCATGGATAGATTTGCAACCCTCATGTTGTGTTCGGGTAATTTTGACCCAGAGAGGATTTTTTTTCTCCTAAAAATATTAGTTTATGTTATCGCATTGAGCAAAAATAACTGACTTTGTTCACACATGGTATAACTAAAAAAAATAAATTTAAAAGTGGATAATTTTGTCCATATTACGTAAAATATGACATAAAAATATTGCACTATTTATCATACTAGTGTGCTCTAATGTTTAACCAGTAAATTTGTTTTGAAATGCTTATATCTTGTAAAAAAATAAAAATAAAAAAAACACAAAGTTACACTTGTGGTGTTCCCACACTTGTGGTGGTAAAAAATGACCAGCCAAAAAATAGCTTATAAATATCTTGTTGTGCTAGGGTAAGTGTACACATTATGCCCATGTACCCTTTAAGCCCACTTTCAACTCTGAAGTCAAATTTAAAAAAGGTAAAATCATATTTTATACTAGTCATTATTTTAACCAATCCAGTGATTTGTTAATTCCCTGACATTTTTTATTGCATATAAAACACATTTGACAATTTTTAGTCAGCCCCACTCATGTGTATGCTGTCTCAGGGTACCTCATGCAAAGACACCCAAAAACGTTGGTGTTTTGGGGTCCTTCAGAAATCAACACATTTCTGCCATTTTCAGCCATTTCTCTGTTAAATACATGGATATTTTGTCAAATAAGGGACAAATGTATTGTTTTGTAAAGTACAAATATTTTATAATTTTATTAGTGGTGTCAAAATTAGCGCGTTAACGCATGCTATTAATTATTTTCAGATTAACGCGTTAAAAATATTTAATGCAATTAACGCAGGGGCGGGGCTAGGGTTGGCCACCCCATTCGCAACTGCTGCCTCTGTCTCTTTTTTTCTTGCAAAGGATTGCGTTTATTTAGATGCAGAATGTCTTCGACCACATCAAACGGGAGAAGTTTCAGACACGTGCTCTACACGTCGCCTCCACGCTAGACGCGAGTCAAACAAGCGCGTAAAAGATACTGTGCTCTAGCGCGCACTCTTCAAATACACGCACAAAGGTGCCGGTGCGCGCTGTAGCCTATATCATTTCATATCATACAGCGAAAGAAACTACGTGCATGCAATGTCGGAGTTATGCCGTCACTTAAGGCATGAAGTTACCAAAAAGGCGATTAAAGCTGCCTTAAACTGTGTGCATGCATGCAATAGCCTATGTTATATATGCGTCACATTTAAGTACATGTCTCTGAAATGGTTTTAAAAACTGTCCTGAGGCACCCCAGCACTGTCTCCCTCATCTAAAATACCCAATTCAACTCATCCGCTCATTAGTTGAGACTTTCAGACCAGAAGTGAGTCAGAAAATGTAAAGAGATTTGTGAGAAAATAAGATGCATGTCAGATCCCCATCACCTTCAGCAGCAGCAGCTTTTAAAGCAATAGCAGGCAAATAAATTAATAACCAGCTGCTGTGATGTCTATTAATCCAAGAACAAAAGAAAAAAGAGCAAATCAATAACTTTTATAGTTTTAAGGGTTCATCTATATTTAATTTAGAATTTAGTGTTTGGTAAGTATTAATTATCTGTATATTTCTGCTGAAGGGCACAGCTAACTAAATATGTCATTTATTATAATGGGTTCATGTGAAGATTGTTTTAAGTTCACTTAAATTAGACGTTAAGTCTAATAAATGTTAAAATTGATAGCTCTCAATTATACTGTAATGCTGAATGGCTACAGTCAATGGCTAAATATTCAGGGGGCAAAAAGTTTTTTTTTAGAGACATCAGTAGTATTAATATCAGTGATGCTGGCCTTCAATCATAAAAAAGATACCATTAAAGAAATATAAAAAATATACTGTCTTTATGTTGTTTGTACATTGTACATTTGAAGATTGTTTATTTAAAAACTTGAATGTTAGGTGGGGTTAAGCGTGATTAATCACGATTAATTTTAGAAAAAAATGTGTGATTAATTAGTTAATTTTTTTTAATCGATTGACACCACTAAATTTTATATATTTTTTCTTTAAATGGAAAAATGAGATATGCATGTAACCATGGGTCCCCGAGAGGGAACGAGACGCTACACCCTCTAGGGGCACTATGGGGAATGCAGCCTGCATAACCGGTGTCTGAAGCACGTGTGAAACAACGCCAATCTATTGGCCCACATGGCCCATGACGTCATAGGAGGGATGCCCGAAAGTATAAAAGGGCACCTGTTGAATATGTCATCCACTCTTTGCTGTCTGAAGGAGATGTAGACAGGTAAGCCGAAGGCATGGCAGCGTCTCGTTCCCTCTCAGGGAACCATGGTTACATGCATAACCCGAGACGCTCCCCTTCTAGGGAACTCAATGCTGCACTCCCTAGGGAGCACTATGGGGAACGAAATCCAACCACGCCGTGCCTGTCCACCTGGTGGGAGAGCACCAAGGAAGCGACATCGTTACACCAAGCCTTTCCTCAGAGAGGGGCCATGCCTCTGACGTCACAGGCCGCTCATGCAACTTGGCAGAAACTGGAGAACCCGAATAGATCAAGGGGAGCATCCCATCCAAGTTAAGAGCACAGCTATCCACAGATAGCTATGCTATGTGAGCAGAACTAGCCTGGAAACACAAGACCACTGAAGAGGCTAACTAGAAAGCCTCTAGAGGAGCTCAGTAGATGCTACTTAACTCCCAGGTGAAGAGAGTAGCTGCTGAGCTAGAACACAGCTATCCTCTGATAGCTATGTCCCTAAGGTCTTATGAAGGCTTGTGGACCAGAGTAACATAGCCCACTCTCTGTGGTCTGGGCTGCTCCTTAGGAAGGCTATCTTGGCTATCTACTTACTACCAAAGCAGGGCAGATAGCACTGTCTAGGCAAGGGCTCAAAGAGGCCGCTACTTAAAGGGGAGCAGTCACTGAGCTAGCACTATCCTCAGATAGCTATGTACTTCAGAAAGCTATGTACCTGGGAAGGGCTACCAGAAGGGGGACTGACTGAAACTACCCAGACCACAAAGAGTGGGCTGTCTACTTACGACCCAAAGAGGGGAGACAGCACTGTCTAGGTAAGGGCTCACGTGACCACTACTTAAAACCATAAGCAGGGGAGCAGTCACTGTGCTAGCACATAGCTATCCTCAGATAGATAGGCTCTAGGAATTCACCGGCTCACTGCAATTACAGCAGAACACAGCTAGCCATAGATAGCTGTATTCAAGTAAGCCCGCCCTGCCAGACAACAATGGCTGGAATATCACCACCCTCAGATGGCTATATTAAGGAGGTCCCTAATCCTTGTCAGTCCCACAGTAGGCTAGCAAAGCACTGTGCTGTTGACAAAGATCTCACAAGAGGGAGATCCAGACTATCAGTAAATTATTTGCTAAAGAGCGAACACAAACATCATAGTCCGAGATCAAGCCTGATGTAAGCAGTAGCCATAGCATTACAGGGCTGGGCGCAGCTATCCTCGATTAGCAGATTCCTAAACAAAGATTTCAGCACTTACTCGAGAACTTGTGCCAAGGGGAACCCAATCAAGTTATTAGAAGCTAGGCTAGAACATAGCTGCCCTCAGACCACCATATTCCAGAACAAAAATATATTCCCCATAACCACTCTAGGTGCTGAAAATCCTGGGAGAGAAAACTCGCAAGCCTCTCTCCACAGAATGTATAAATATATTTATGCCCAGCGAGGCTCTCCACACACAATAACATGCATATTAGAGAGGCACAGCTGAGCTGAATATAGCTCCACCCACAATCTCGCAGGATCAGGGCTGAAACGACTCCATGCTCACACTTCAGATTTATGGCATCTGACAACCCGTATAGAGAGGGTGTACAGATGCTGCAGATCAAAGCGATGACCGCGAGGTGTGAAACTGGGCCGCGGCGACGGCGGAACTGGGTCGTGAGACACAAACGCTCTGTTCCGTATCTCTCGGTAATAGGAACAAATGCGAGCAGAGCCTAGACACTGTGACTCATCACAATATCTCTGAATGCGTGTGCTCTTCGCTGAGACAGACACGAAAGCAGAACATGCCCTCGAGTGTTGGAATCCAAACACGGAGGCATACATTCCCTAAGGTGCTGCTCGACAGATTGTGCACGCACTCAAGTGCCAGAAAACTCTGGAACGGAGGCACACACTTTCCACACCACTCACCTGCCTTGGGCTCTCACATTGCACTTCAAACAGACAGCTCTTGAAGACAGCAAAGAGTGGATGATCCCACCTATGACGTCGTGGGCCATGTGGCCATGACATTGCCGTTGTTTCACACGTGCTTCAGACACCAGTCATGTAGGCTGCATTCCCCATAGTGCCCCCTAGGGGGAACAGCGTTGAGTTCCCTAGAAGGACAACTTAATGTTTCTTAAAGTGGGCCCAATGAAAATTACTATGATGCTTAGTCCACAATATATTTAAGCTTCATGCATGTCTTTGTAAAGGTATCTTACATTTTTTTAAAGGAAAACACCACCATTGCTCACTGTGGAACCATTTAATCCCACCTTATGTGTTTCAATGAGGAATCACTCTAATTACAAGCGTTGATCAATTTTCTCAGTAAAAGTGTATAATGATAAGTTTTTTGTGTGCTTATACCTTAATAACCATTTAACTTTCCTTACTTACTACTTTAATTTACAACTATATTTAGATAGGCCTACAAATTACACATTGTGTAGTGCAATTATATAATGGGTGTCTGCTGATGTTTGATCATTCAAAAATCGTAGAGGCATGTCACCTTTTCGTTGAGAGAACAGTAAAAAAAAGAAAAGAAAAAAAGAGTCTGTTTTAGGAAAACAGTTTGGAGAAGACAGAAAATCTTTTCGGGAGTGAGTGAAGGGCAAAATCAGAGTCGATGCTCATCAGGGACAGGAGATCTTCTTCAATTCAGTGGTAGAGTGCAAGATTACAGAGTGTCTTCAAGTAGACTCTAAACAAGAAGCTAGATTATGTTATACGCAGAACCTGATTTTACCAAGTGCGACATGTTCCTGGATCAACATCTTTGTTGATCCTGGAACAATCTTGTGATTAACCAATCAGATTTGAAGAACCAGTTTATAGTTTTTGTGAAGTTTAGGCTTACAATCAGTGTTTGGTGCTTGTACATCAGTGTCATTTATCTATCATTTCCTCTGATTTTAGGGATTACTCATGGTTAAGGCTAGGTTTAGGTGTAGGGATATGGTCAAGATTAAATTTTTGGATTAAAATGTTGTTCCAGGGTCAACAAAATATGTTGACCTAGGAACACATCTAACTCAGCAAAATCAGGACATGTACTCAATTTATGTTATATAGGCTGACTGTTAAATGAAAGAAGGAAAAATGTGAGGTGAGGCGAGACGATCTAAACGTGGTTTAAACTAATGTGTCTTTTAACAGTCCTTACAGGTCCTGTGTGGCTGGAGTTATAAGTACAGGTGATGAGCGCTAGCAAACATTAGTAAAAGGAATTTTTCAAACACTTCTGTGTCACTGAATAAATATATTGATGTTTTCCTTATATCATATTTTATATTTTGTATTATATATATATATATATATGTGTGTGTGTGTGTGTGTTTTATTAAGGCCTACAACCAGTCCTAATTGAAAGGCAACGATTTAACAAAATTATTAAATCCAATATTACGTGATACTATAGCATAGCCAGGTATTTATACACTTTTTTTTGTAAGCTGGTCGTTTTTGACCGGGAACCAGGGGCGACATTTCCGTATGACAGAGTATAGCAGTTACCATACCCTATAGTCAGGTGCCGTGAAAAATTATCCAAACTTCATATATTTTGTTATTATTATTTTAAATCAGAGGGTTTTTACAAATATTTAACGAATGATAAGCATTAAAAAGAGCTTGTCAGTATAACTTCGTAACGTTATGTCTGTAAAGGCTAATGCTTTTTTGTCTGTTTGAAGAGCGGAGAAGCATCTAATTGTAGCCAATATACTTTTGTACGTTTTAAATATCCTTCCTTTGCATATAGCTAGCACTTCATCATTTATATCATTAAATATAAAGTGCTACCAAGGTCATTTATAGTCCCCAATGACTTTACCTTTTTCTTGTCATTTAAAACCAATATTATTTCAATATATTTGCTGCAGAAAATACTAAAAAGTAATACATTAAACTTCAGTAAACAGTATACAGTAGTATTTTCAATTTACTTATAAAACATATGGGGTAGAGTTAAGGAAATCCATGTTTTGTTTCTGTGTTTTCTATAGATGTGGACATTGCCATGCCCAGTGTTGGTCCAGCGGTGTTCTGTGGCGTGGGTTTGACTCTGGGGCTGCTGGGAGTAGCTACTGGAACTTTTTTCCTCGTTAAAGGAAACAACTGCAACTGATTGGAACAAAAAATATGCATGTTTTTCATTTAACACATCAATGGCGTTAATATAGCACTAAAAATGCTGTTAATGCTGTAATGGCAAAAATAATGTTTGAAATTCCACAATTGATATTTCCTACTGACACACTAAACAAAGCGATAGAGATAGAAATAACCATTTTAAATCCATTTTATTTTTATAAATATTAATTATTTTTGTTTAGTATGTTAATTTTTTTGGTGAAACATCTAGCAGTTTTTGAAGTTTTGAATGGCATGTTAGTTAAGTTTGAACCTTGTAGTGTCTGCCAAGGTAACAGTACTATATCAGTTTTACTTGTTAAAGAATATTTGGAGGTTAGGTGGACTCAGTATTTTCATCCTCTTTAAAAAGTCATTAGACCTAAAGAAATTGATATTACTTTTGAAAATATGTTTACAAAACACTGCCAAAATTAACACGTGATTGATTAAATATCTTAAACATTGTTCATTTTTAAAACTGTTAGTGTCCTAATCTGCAAAGATCACCGGTGGCCCCAAATTATTGTTTAACATTCACATGCACACTAAAACATCACAATCTTACTTGATCCAGACAAATTGTATCATTAGAAAGATATAAGACTAAAGCTTCAATATTTGACCACTGTTTATGATAATCAGGTAATTATCATTTACATGTTTACCTCACATTTCATTAGACAGAATTATCCGTTCTATTCATTTGAGAATGATCATTTCTAATTAATTCAATTAAAATAAGTATCCAGCACTCCAACACTGTCTCCCTGTGTTTTCACTTCTGTACTTGCTGTTATGTTATTTTCAAAACCCTGTCTCTTGATGACGAAGGCTCATCCAAAACATCTCCCATGTCATACAAGTAATGATATATTTTGTATTTGAAATCCAAACATACAAAATTTGAAGAAATGTGTTAAATAAGGGTGACATACAAAATGTGCAGAGCAGTGGGTCCCCAGGACCAGGGTTGAAAAACACTGCTCTATACCAGAATCCTCCTGGCCAACCGGGCTTGCCATTACCAAATAATACAGGATTGAATTTAGCATATGTTGCACTCTTTGATATCAAAAGGCACACAATTTCTTGGAAGTTTTGTTCCCTTTTCCCAGTTCACAACACCTGTAGCCAAACGCGCACACACATGTACACAAAACAGAATTATTAACATGTACAACCTTACAAATGTAAGGTTATATGTTAGCCATGATACTCTTTTGCAGGATGCAAGGAGGAAGATTGCACAAAACAGCTAACCTTTCTACTCAGGAGACCGTTCACAGTCTCACAGTTGTCTTTCTTCATCAAACCTGTAACAAAAAATAGTACAGGTATGTGTACTGTAATTCTTACAAATAACAGAGAAAAATAGCTACACCTGTGTTTTAATGCTCTGTTTAATGCCAGTTTTAAAAATAACTAAACTAAATAAAAAAAATAAAAAATGAGGTTACACCACCACCTCCTGACAGAAGGCACGCCAGTCGGAGACAAAACTATATGCTCAATTAGTTGATTACTTATCAAAAGTATCTTATATGGCAATCAGTTTCCACGCAATACAACACTGCATGTTTTTTTAAAGATTTTATGAGGGAAAAAAGATAAGGCCCTATCAAGTAGTCACAAGATGGATTATTGTTGTTGTACACAACCAGGGTGCGAACTACGGGGGAGCTAGGGGGAGCTCGGCTCCCCTTAATAAGACATGGGCTCTCCTGAAAACGTGATTTGTGAAAATCACTTTAGCCTATTGCTTGCATTTGAAAGCAGAACTCTTCAGCTGCGCTGAAGTCACAATTGCGCACCTGCTGCTGCGGGACACTAAACACCATCAAGCTGTTCTCAGTCGCGGCATGGTCTCATGTTGTTTCCACCAGCCTGCCTATTTTTTTCATCACTAATCGATGGATGTCTACAATATAAAAATAAGGAGAAACCCATAACAGGCCCGAGGCCCGGCCCGCGTCTGAACTATGACCTAGAGGCGTAAAAAAGTCGGGGCTCGTTGGGCCCGGGCCGAAATGCAGGGCTCTACAATTACTTACTTCTTGCGTTGTCATCCCGGCGGGAGGTGTGCTAACAGGGCTTGCAGCAGGTGATTCGGTCATGCCATTAAACTGCCTTGTGTTCTTTTTGCCATGGTGGCTATATGATGCTATATGATGTTAATTGCAGAATGGATTTCAAGGACTGCGCGCGCAGATCTACGGCCAATGTTGAATCCAACGTTTATATTTTTCCTACGAATCTTTGAGTTAACATGCACTAAACATGAGTGGAATGAATTTGCACTGCAGCGCCCCCACACCTTGATGCTCATGACAAGAATAGCATGTATAGTTATCTTTATTGAAGTGAATTAGGTTTAAATCGCCGTCATGCATGAATGAATTATATTTTTGCAATTTTACACATAATAATCCAAGATGATCACATTACACAAAACTGAAATTGCACGCCAAAATAACACATTGTCAATATTTTTGAGACCCCCCAAAATTTCACAAATCACGTTTTCAGGAGAGCCCATGTCTTATTAAGGGGAGCCGAGCTCCCCCAAGCTCCCCCTAGCTCCCCCATAGTTCGCACCCTGATGTCATGTGAAAACTATCAATAGACCAGTTTAGTGTAGACGTCACAGTTATGTCACTAGCAACTGCGCACACATTGTTGTGGCAGAAACACATGGTATGTCTAATTTTTCCTGATCACTATGGTTTAGTTTCACATGCTTGGTGTGATTATTTAGAATTTAGGATAATTTAATCGATGCATTTATTTTATTTATTTATTTATTTAGTCATTTAGCAGACGCTTTTATCCAAAGCGACTTACAAATGAGGACATAAGAAGCAATCAAAACCAACAAAAGAGCAACCATTAATGCATTTAACATGATGCATTAAACCATGTAGTATATAAAATTAAGGTATGTACTTTGTGTATGCCAAATAAATGTTGTGTGATTTTGAATGAAAGCTAGTTGCATCAGCAATAATTTAGTGTAAATGAGAATTGACTTTTCTCATCATAATGCATGATTAAAATATTTATAGGAATCTGCTAGGATATGCTCTTCATGTTATGGAATAATTCAGCAAAGGATTTACGCACGGAAAACTGAGCCGTGCGGGGCGGGGCTCTGCCCTACAGAAACACTTGTGATTGGATCAAACAGTAAAAGGGGCACACTGAAATCAGCCCAATAAAGACAGATACCCAACTTTGAAGGTCTCTCTTTGCTTGCACGCGCGCTGACCTGTTGAAACTTCGGCTCCTGCTCTGATCGCGCTGTTAAGCGCTCCCAGCTATTAACATCTGGCCGAGCGTTGAACAACGATCAAGACTTAGTCAAACCTCTAAAGAAACTTTAACATCCGAAGCCGTAAGAACTGAAACGAACTTCCTAAGAGCGTCATCATTCCACAGAGAAACCAACCAATTGCAAGAGGGCATCACCGGTGACATCACGTGACGACGACACATCAGCAGCCAATCCGCACCCGGGGTTCCCTCAACCAGGAAAGGAACGAAACACAACTTAAAGCAAGTAAGATCAAATAATTCTCCATAATTCTGCTGGAAACTGGTTGCATTCATCTTTAAGAGTAAAGATAGTAAAATTCCTTGCTTGTGACTCCCTCAGGTTGAAGTTAGAGCATTCTTGGAACCGAGCATTAGAACCTTAAACTCTCTTCAAATCAAAACAATTAATTGCCTGCAATGTGTGTGTTTGTGTGTTTGTGTGTTTACGTATTCTGTTTTGTGTTATTGGGCTTAGTAGTGTTGTAGAGTAGTAAAATAAACTTTGATTTTATAAAGGATTCTTTGTCTGGTGCTGTGTGATTTTCAAGTCTTAAACTATTTGCCAAAGATTGCGTTACCTATGCTCATGAATTTTGATAAAGTATTATTTGGTTTGTTTTAATCGTTGGTCACGAATAAGATAAACAAAATTGTTAAAGGTATACTGAATTTAACGATTCGCTGGATGAGTTGTTAAAACCCTAGAAAATATATGTTTTGATTAATATCATATAAATATAGAATCTTAAGAATCGATTACCTAAAAGCTAAATTAAAATAAGGGCTAATCCTTTACATTATTTTTGTCGCCTGCCGAATGTACTAAAGTGATTATTTTCGAATTCGCCATTCAATAATATTAATAAAAAAACTAATTAAAATAATAAATCATGAATCGGTTAGTCCTGACTGGCATTGTGCTTCGCCTCGCGCACCATAAGGATGCGAGACTCAAGAATGGAGTGGAAGTGACCAGGTGGAGCAGAGAGGCTAAACTGTCCTGTTCAGGACTTCAAGTGCTGATACTTTTTACTTACATCTGTAAATAGACTATTATAATTTTGTTGTTTTGTAGTTTTGTATTTGTTTAAGTCAAGTCAATATTATTTGTATAGCTGATTTTGATATTCTAGGTATTATCAAATAGCCAGAGTTTTGAGATCGCAGAGGACTATAATGCGATAAGAGCTCACTCAAATACTGAGGTGCCAAACCATTCAGGGTTTTATAGGTAATTAGCAAAATCTTAAAATGTATACGATGTTTAATAGGGAGCCAGTGCAGTGTTGACAGAACCGGGCTAATGTGGTCATACTTCCTGGTTCTAGTAAGAACTCTAGCTGCAGCATTTATTAAACGTGCAGAGCAACCACCCAATAAAGCATTTCAATAATTTAGCCTCGAGGTCATGAATGCATGAATTAATGTTTCTGCATTTGACATTGAGAGCATAGGTCGCAATTTAGATATATTTTTAAGATGGAAAAATTTAGTTTTACAAATTCTAGAAACATGTTTTTCGAAGGAAAGATTGCTATCTAAAAGTACGCCTAGGTTCCTAACTGATGACGAAGAGTTTACAGAGCAGCCATCAAGTATTAGACAGTGATCTAGGTTATTACATGCAAAGGTTTTTGTCCAATTAATAACACTTCTGTTTTTTTAGAATTTAGCAGTAAGAAATTGCTAGTCATCCAGTTTTTGACATCAACTATACATTCATTCCGTTAGTTTTGCAAATTGGTAAGTTTCATCAGGTCGTGAAGAAATATAGAGCTGGGTATCATCAGCATAACAGTGAAAGCTAACACCATGTTTCCTAATGATATCTCCCAAGGGTAACATGTGTGAAAAGTAAGGGGCCAAGTACTGAGCCTTGAGGTACTCCATACTGCACTTGTGATTGGTAAGATACCTCTTCATTTACTGCCACAAATTGATGGCGGTCGGATAAGTACGATTTGAACCAGTGCACTTCCTCTAATGCCAACATAATTTTCTAGTCTATTTAAAAGAATGTTGTGGTCGATAGTGTCAAATGCGGCGCTAAGATCCAGTAGCACTAATAGAGAGATACAACCACGATCAGATGATAAAAGCAGGTCGTTTGAAACTCTAATGAGAGCAGTCTTAGTACTATGATAGGAAATCCTCACATATATAATTTTTCTCTAAGAAGGAACATAGTTGTGATGATACTACCTTTTCTAATATCTTTGACAGAAAAGGGAGTTTTGAGATCAGTCTTTAATTAATTAATTATTTGGGGTCAAGTTTGAAGGTTTTTGGGACATATCCTAATGACAATGATGAGTTAATAATATTCAGAAGAGGATCTATTATTTCTAGAAGCACCTCTTTTAGGAGCTTAGATGGAACGGGGCCTAAAATACAGGTTGTTGGTTTAGATGATTTAACAAGTTTATACAATTCTTCATTTCCAATAGAGGAGAATGAGTGGAATTGTTCCTCAGGGGATCTATAGTGCACTATCTGATGCGATACTGTGGCTGACAGCTGCATGGTTACAATTTTATCTCTAATAGTTTCGATCTTGGAAGTAAAGTAGTTCATAAAGTCATTACTACTGTGCTGCTGGGTAATGTCTGCACCTGCTGATGTAATATTTTTAGTTAATTTAGCCACTGTATAATAAATACTTACTGTAAATAAATACTTGGGGTTGTTTTTGTTTTCTTCTAAAAGAGACAAAGTAAGCAGATCTAGCAGTTTTTAATGCTTTTCTGTAGGATAGGGTACTTTCCCGCCAAGCAATATGAAATACCTCTAATTTTGTTTTTCTCCAGCTGCGCTCCATTTTCCGGGCTGCTCTCTTTAAGGCCCAAGTGTGCTCATTATACCACGGTGTTGTTGGACTCTTTTCCTCAATCTTCCTTAAGCGTAAAGGAACAACCGTATCTAAAGTACTAGAAAAGTGAGAGTCAATAGTTTCTGTTACATCATCAAGTTGTTCTGAGCTATTGGATATGCTGAGGAATTGAGATAAGTCAGGAAGATTATTTATAAAGTAGTATTTTAGTATCGAGTTCGATCCTTTTTAGGCACCGTCAGAATTGCCTCGATACCACCGAGTATCGAAAAACGTCTTGTCATTCGGTACCAAATTTCGATACCTAAGGGGTTAATCTCATCACCGTCAGTGAGCCAGTAATCCTGCAGCACTAGGTGTGTTTGACTAGAAACAGCGACGTGCTGATTGATCAGTGTTTGACCTCCACAAGAGCGTTTCTAAAGCGCACGGAGCAGTCCGCTCTTTAAATCGTGCGGTTTGTTTATTATACACAGACTGAAGCGCGCGTGACGCTTGCGGTCATTTCAGCGTCTGCCGTCTCACTAAATGAGGACATAAACACATGAACAACATCTCCAGACCTGCTCTGAAAGTCACTTCATGAGCATTTTACTGTTTGATTCGAGTAAAACTAGCGTCATATCATATACACACAGAACTGTAAAGGTATTCCCGGAAACCCGTCAAAATAAAAGTTCGGTTTAACTTGGAAGACACTGCGGCACAAATATATTAATATTGTTCAGCAGACAGTACATACTGCTACTACTAGGCTACTATTAAAATTATTAAAACTTTTTTTTTTTTTAGTAATGATCACACAACAGTTATTCCATGTTTTAATTTTAAACCCCCCTTTGTTTGCCAAAATAAATACACTTTGATTTTCAATAATTTAAAGATAAATTAATGTTTTATCTCTTCATTTGAAAACCAGATACAGAACACAGAATTTCTGAGGAAAAATAAAACATTTCATAAGGCTATTTTAAGTATAAATTTAAATAAACTAAGTTGTTTTATGCATTCAAATAATTATACATACTGCACCAGAATTTAATAACAATAAAACATATGGTGAAAGAAAATAAAACACCCACTTATTAAAGTGGATGAAGATTTAAAATTTCTTGAAGTCTTTAACAACCTAGAAATGATGATTCTGTCTGAGCTATGTGTTTTAAAATGAACACGCACTAATGTAAACATAACCTAACAGATGTGTAAACTGAAAACTATTTGAACTTTATTAAAATTATTTATTTATTTATTGTGTTGGATATATTTTATATTTTTTGAGATAATGTAATCTTATTAAAACTGATTTCATAAAACTGGTATCGAAAAAAGTATCGTTCAGGAACCGGTATCGAACTCAAGGTATCGGTATCGATATCGAACATTTTTGAACGATACCCAGCCCTAGGTAGAAGTGATGGTTCTACCATATTTGTAACAAGGAGTTGGTTTTACAGCTTTAGCTATATGGAATATACATGAAACTAGATAATGATCTGAGAAATCATTGCTCTGCTGCAATATTTCAACGCCACTGACTTCAATTCCATATGACAGTATTAAATCTAGAGTATGATTTCGACAATGAGTAGGTCCTGAAACGTGTTGTTTAACACCAATGGAGTTTAGAATGTCTATAAATGCTGATCCCAACGAATCTCTTTCATTATCAACATGGATATTAAAATCACCAGCAATTAGGACTTTATCTGCAGCCATCACTACCTCAGATAGAAAATCAGCAAATTCTTTAATAAAGTCTGTATGGCGCCCTGGTGGCCTGTATTCAGTAGCCAGTCCAAACATCACAGGGGATTTATCATTAACACCTGTTTCTTTGGATGACGTTATATGAAGCAGCATTACTTCAAACTAATTATACTTGAAACCCAACCTCTGAGAAATACTGAAAATATTGCTATAAATTGTGGCAACACCTCCGCCTTTACCTTTTGGACGTGGTTCATGTTTGTAATTGTAATCTTGGGGGTAGACTCGTTTAAAGTAATGTAGTCATCTCTAGGTACTGATCCACCATCTGGTTTGGATACGGACTGAATCTGGGTGGCTCCGGTGACCTTGGAACCATAGGTTGCATTAACTGAAAATTCTCAGTCATTCAGCCTGTCGAGGATTATGTGGAGGAGTTTTGTGGACTTTGTTATTTGGTAGGATTTAATGATACGGCACTTAAAGACATTTTTTTGTTTTGGACTATCTAATGAGATCTCATGCTTAATGCCAACACATACCCCCCACTGGGCACTAGAGCAATGCATTGACTTTGCTTTGAGGATCAGTTGCTCTGTTTTCACTGTGGGTGTCGTGGAGGAGGAATGCAACACTCCTCCAAAGTCCTCAGTCATGTCTGTCATGCCTGCTACGCCAAGGCCTGCTAATGTCATGTCTGCTACGCCAAAGTCTGCTAACGTCATGGCTGCTACTCCAGGGCATGCTCACATCATTAAGTCCAAGTTTACTCATGTCATGTCTACTAAGTCAAAGGCTGATCACGTCATGTCTGCCAAGCCAGAGTCTGCTAACGTCATGTCTGCTACACCAGGGCCTGCTCACATTATGCCTCCCAAGCCAGAGCCTGATCACATCATGCCGGCCACTCAAGAGATTCTTCACAACATGGCCGCCATTCAAGAGCCTCTTTGCAAGATGGCTACCACTCAAGAGTCTCATTGCAAGATGGCTGCCACTCAAGAGTCTCTTCACAAAATGGCTGCCGTTCCAGAGTCTCGTCACGTCTCAGCTGATCTTCTAGAGTCTCGTCACGTCTCAGCTGATCTTCCAGAATCTCGTCACATCTCAGCTGACCTTCCAGTGTCTCGTCATAACATGGCCACCATTTCAGAGTCTGGCCATGCCTGTTTCCCCTGCCTAGATGGCAGTCACGCTTGTTTCCCCGGCCAAGATGGCCGCCACACTTGAGCCTTGCCACACCACGGCCATCACGTCAGAGCCTCGTCACACAAATTGGAAGCTTCCGCTGCAGAACCTTCAGAGGTGGTGGTGCCCACTCATGAACTCACTGTCTATCCTGTCACGGAGGCTGTTCATGAACTCACTGTCTGTCCTATTACAGTCATGGAGGCCGTTCATGAACTCACTGTCTGTTGTAAGAAATGAATCCTACAAATATTTATTTTATTATTTATGCTTTTAGGGAACGGTCATGGATATTAATCAGAACATCCCACTTATACCTTATTAACGACTTGTCCAGCAAGCATTAATATCAGCAAGTTATCTCTTTACAATTTTGTTTATTTTACTCGCGGCCAACGGTCAAAATAAACAACTAGTTAACTTAGTTCTCAGGTTTATGAGCTTAGGTAAAACGCAATCTTTTTGGCAAATAATTACGATATGCAAAATCACATAGCACAGACAAGAGATTTCTTAATAAAATCAAGGTTTATTCACTACCCTAAAACACTACTGACTAGACAACACAAAACAGACAATTTAAACATACACACATATAGGAACGAGTTGTTTTGTATGTGAAGAGAGAGAGAGATTTAGGTTTTAATGCTCGTTTCAGCCTGAGGGAAAATCACACGCAAGAACCCTTATCTTTACTTCTTAAAAATAAACACCAGTTCGACAGATTTAAGAGAAAGTTGTTTTGCCTTACTGTTCGTGTTTCTCTAGGTTCAAAGAGCTTCTCTTCTCTCAGGTGACTTCCGTCCTTTGTTCAGGTCGAGACTTCCGTCCTTTGTTGCTCGGTAGGTCGTGTGACGCGGGTACTCTTCAGTGGTTGGAGGACTTCGTTCTGACTCGATGAAGCTCTCAGGAAGTCGATTCAGGTCTTAGCTTCCGATGTTAAAGTTCTTTCAAAGTTTAACTGAGTCTTGGTCCCAGTTGCTAGGCTCTGCCGTGATGTTTAGAGGCCAGAAGCGCTTTGCAGCGTGAGCAGAACGAGAGACGAGCGAGGCGTGCGTGAGCCTCCTTTTAGTTTTCAACTCCAACACAACTTTCACGGTTGTGCATCTGGTTTTAAGCGAGCCGATTTGGGATCTGCCTCCGGGCACCTGACCCAATCGGATTCTTTCCTGCAGGGCGTTTGATCCAATCGCAAGTGTTTCTGTGGGCGGAGCCCCGCCCTGCACAGTTGTGCATACGTTATCTTGTTCAGTTATTTGAATCACATAAGATACTTATTAAAAACAAACTTCTATTCGTTTTGTAAATAGGCATTACTGAAAAACAGATAAGATTTAATTCATAATATTATTCATGAGATTAGCTTTCTAACGAAACCAAACACCATATAACTTTGCATAGCCAAAAATACATGTGAATACGAAGGATATTACTTGGTTAAATGCATTGATTAAACGATCCTGAGTTCTACATAATCATATTGCACCTGTGAAAATTCACAACTAGTGATCAGGAATAAAAAAAAGATTACATGAAAAAGATTACATAAGTCCACACAACCAGCTTATAAATGTCACAAACAAAAACATCCTTTAATATACATGTTGTAACTCTATGGTATATAGTGTTTTTGTTTCAGAGTATATTTTTGTCACGGTTCATGAATTCACTGTGTTCTTCATGTCTCGTGTATGGGTGTTTGTATGTGTGTGTGTGGGCGTGAGTTACGTCATCGCTCATCAGCGCGCCAGCTGATCTCACTCCCCGCACCAGCTGCTGTCAATTTACCACTCTATAAAGTCTCATCGCTCTCTTTCCTGTTTGTCAGATCGTTGTTTGATGTCGTCCGAGTGTCTTCCGTGTTTCTCCTGGTTCCTGGTCTATGTCTTGTCTTCACCTTGGAATACATTAGAACTGCCAAAAGATTGAACTCCAGGCAGGCTCGGTGGGCACTTTTTTTCGGACGTTTTGATTTCACTCTCTCGTACCGCCCGGGTTCCAAGAACATCAAACCCGATTCCTTATCACATATTTTTGACCGTTCCGATCGCCCGTCTACTCCCGAGTGCATTTTTCCAGAGACACTAATTGTCTCCACACTCACATGGGAGGTCGAATCGAAGGTCAAAACAGCCTTACAAGGGGTAACGCCTCCGGTCGGCTGCCCACCGAACCGGTTATTTGTGCCGGAGGGATTACGGTCCAACGTTATTCAGTGGGGTCATTGTTCCAATGTGGCTTGTCATCCAGGAGTCAGTCGCACTATATCTTTAGTCAAGCAACGATTTTGGTGGCCACTTATGGCTCGTGATGTTCACAGTTTTGTTTTGGCTTGCTCAGTTTGTGCCACTGGTAAGACTTCCAATAGACCCCCAGATGGGCTCCTTCAACCGCTGCCGGTCCCTTCGAGACCCTGGTCCCATATCGCTCTAGATTTTGTCACCGCCCTCCCACCCTCTCAGGGTAACACGGTAGTTTTAACCGTGGTGGACCGATTCTCGAAGGCGGCCCACTTTATTCCCTTGCCCAAATTACCCTCAGCCAAGGAGACAGCGGTAACAGTCGTTGACCACGTCTTTCGGTTACATGGCCTCCCGACGGACGTGGTTTCCGACAGAGGTCCCCAATTTGTGTCCAAATTTTGGCGAGAGTTTTGTAAGTTGCTGGGTGCTACTGTTAGTCTGTCCTCAGGGTTTCATCCCCAGAGCAATGGTCAAACTGAGAGAGCCAACCAGGATTTGGAGAGAACGTTGCGATGTCTGGTCTCCAAGAATCCTTCCTCATGGAGCCAACAACTGTCAATGGTGGAGTACGCCCACAATTCGTTACCAGTGTCATCTACGGGCCTGTCTCCGTTTGAATGTAGTATAGGTTACCAGCCACCAATTTTTCCTAGTCTGGAATCCGAAGTCGCGGTTCCCTCCGCCCACGCCTTTGTCCAGAGGTGCCATCGCACTTGGACTAGAGCCCGCGAGACTCTACTCCAGGTGGGAGCGCGCACCAAGGCCGATCGCCACCGGTCTAGACCTCCCGTATACGTCGTCGGTTCCAAAGTGTGGCTTTCTACTAAGAACATTCCTCTCCGCTCCGTGTCTAATAAACTTGCTCCTAAATTCATTGGCCCGTTCGCTGTCACCAAGATCATTAGTCCGGTGACAGTCCGCCTCAAACTCCCTCCAGTGTACAGGAGGATTCATCCCGTTTTCCATGTGTCCAAAATTAAACCTGTGTTTTATGCACGCATAAATCCGCCAGCCCCGGTTCCCCCACCGCCGCGACTCGTAGAAGGGGAACCCGCTTATTCGGTCAATCGTATTCTGGACTCTAGGCGGAGGGGACGCGGATTCCAGTACTTGGTGGACTGGGAAGGTTACGGTCCGGAGGAGAGAAGTTGGGTACCGGCTAGAGACATCCTGGATCACTCCCTTATTGATGATTACAATCGACAGGTAAGGGAGTCTGGGAACGCCAGGAGGCGTTCCTAGGAGGGAGGGTACTGTCACGGTTCATGAATTCACTGTGTTCTTCATGTCTCGTGTATGGGTGTTTGTATGTGTGTGTGTGGGCGTGAGTTACGTCATCGCTCATCAGCGCGCCAGCTGATCTCACTCCCCGCACCAGCTGCTGTCAATTTACCACTCTATAAAGTCTCATCGCTCTCTTTCCTGTTTGTCAGATCGTTGTTTGATGTCGTCCGAGTGTCTTCCGTGTTTCTCCTGGTTCCTGGTCTATGTCTTGTCTTCACCTTGGATTACCTCAGCTGGATCACCCCCTCATCGGATTCCTTCACCTCTGCATCTCACGCTGACCGTCTTGTCTCTGCGTCACCTACCCATCCGGGAGTTCGAGCTGTACTTTGTGTC
This sequence comes from Barbus barbus, assembly GCF_936440315.1. Classification (NCBI taxonomy): domain Eukaryota; kingdom Metazoa; phylum Chordata; class Actinopteri; order Cypriniformes; family Cyprinidae; genus Barbus; species Barbus barbus. The sequence goes on from NC_136756.1 coordinate 10,658,182, forward strand.
AACATCTATATCCTCCCCAATAAACTGGCTGCTTGCATCCTTGCTTCCTGTCCTTGCTTTGCCGTGACAATTTTGTTTCAATAGCAGAATCAAGTATAACTTTTGTTCCCCTTTTAAACATTCGTTTCTAATTCAAAGGTGTGGCTCTCTCTTTGTTGGATAGAGACGCACAGAAAAGGCGCATTCCCAGGAATGTGCTGATAGCAAGGTCATAAAGTTTTCTTCTCTTGGAAAGTTGGGGGTTGTCTTTAGTTCTTACTTTTTTGAATTACGGCGCTCAGCGGAGTCAGATTCGGGGGAGTCTCTGGCGCCACATAATTTAGAATCCGGGGATATGAGTTCTGTTTTCTTTCAAAATGACCAAACGGGAATTTTCTTCTTTAGATCCTGCTTTTATGGCCCAGGAGAAAAAGATGTCCATTCCATAGTAACTCAGGAGGTCGGTTGTTAGATGTGTGCCTTCAGACCACTTCTTACACTGTCCTGTCACAGCCACGGAGGCCGTCCATGAATTGCCTGCTCTGCCTGCTCCGCCGTGACTCCCTGCTCCGCCTCTTCCGCTTCATGGGCCTGGACCTCCATCCCACCCATTCTCTTGTTCATTGTCATGTTCTGATTGGTTATTGTCCTGTCATGTGGTTCTCAGTTCTGTTTGCTCATTGGTTGGTTCTTGTCATGTGACCCTTAAGGCCCCGATATACTTCAAATGAAGTTCATTTTCGTTCTTTGTTTGGGGGCAAAAATAAGTTTGAAAAGGCTGAGCGACGGTATACTGTTTTCGAACATTCCAACCCCGCGCTGCTGGAGGCGGGGTATAGATAAATGTAAACATGTGTCACGACACTCACGCGTCTGCCCTAAACACAACAACGATGCAATGATGGTGTATCTAGGTCTTTTGTTAAACTGGGTAAATTATTACAAGTTTTTATATTTTATGTGGTGTCATGATTTGATAAAAACAGGTTTATTATTGTATGCTTTTCATTTATTGTATACCATTTAAATTCACTTATTGAAAGAACAACAGCAGCAGCAGCAGTATGGTGTAACATTTATTTGAAATGCATGTATTTGGTACTTACTACTTTATATCTTTACTCTTTCGTTTTATTATTTACAAGGCTTTGGAAAACTTGCATCTGATGACGTTGCTTTTTGCATAACTCCGGGTCGTCGTCACGTAGCTTCGTTGCAATTTCTTTCTAGGAATTAAATGCTTTCTCTGAATCTTTAAAGTCTCTCCATGAGCGATCGTACAGGTGCGAACATATTTGTGACAATTCAGCTATTCAACACAGTGTATTTATGTTGCTAGTGACTTGGAGATGTTGTTCTCCTGTCTGACCTTTGCTGAATGAGAAACGAACCAGGGAGAAAAAATCGCACGTCAAAGAAGGCGGAGTTCCCGAACCCACCCACCGATTGCATAATTGCCACGGACCAATTGTAGCTCAAAGGTGTTTAGGAGCCAAAACGAACTCGCCCAGAACGTTCGCTTTGGTGAGCTGTATGAAACTGTCGAAACGAACTTCGTTTCGGCCTGATTTTGTTTGAAATTACGTCATATCAGTTCGTTCTTCTATTTCGTTTGAAGTATATCGGGGCCTTTAGTGTTTGATATAAGTAGCCCTCTTGTTGCAATAGTGCTTTGTCTGATGTTGTCCTGTAAAGGCTGTTTCATGTGCCATTCTGGCGCGCAGATGGCACTAGGGACGGGGGGTGGGGGGGTCATAGAACACTATGAACCCGGGTCACTATGAACCCCCCCCAGATTCATAGTGACCCGATCCGTCCCCCTCACTGTCTCTACGAAAAGCAACATCAGTATACGGAGGATAAATCAGGGTTTCCGCTATGTACATTAGCCTAAGTAGTGGCGGCCAGGCCACATGCACTAAGCCATTTTTGAAAAATGCTTTTGACCGCAGTGTCTGACCGAGTCCCAAAACACGTGTAGCCAATCAGCAGTAAGGGGGCGTGTCTTGTACTGATAGACAGAAGAGAGCACTCTATTTGAGTGCACAGGAGTCAGGATGTATATTAGCAGATCGACTATAGATAGAGAGAGATGGCAGATAAAAAAAGTTAAATATCATAGAAACAAAACGTTAAAAATAAGGCAAGAGGCAAGAGGTAGGACCCGTGTAAGTATAGATCGGAGCAGCTTTCCAGCGGTGGAGAGAAACTCAGGGAGCAGGAAGGGCTCGAATTGGACGCCAAGGTTGTGTTGTTTCTTTTTAATAGTGAAGTGACATACTGCTAAGTATGGTGACCCATACTCGGAATTCGTGCTCTGCATTTAACCCATCCAACATGCACATACACAGCAGTGAACACACACACACCGTGAACACACACCCGGAGCAGTGGGCAGCCATTTATGCTGCGCCCGGGGAGCAGTTGGGGGTTCGGTGCCTTGCTCAAGGGCACCTCAGTCGTGGTACTGAGGGTGGAGAGAGCGCTGGACATTAACTCCCCCCACCTACAATCCCTGCCGGCCCGAGACTCGAACCCGCAACCTTTGGATTACAAGTCCGACTCTCTAACCATTGGGCCACGACTTCCCCAATCCTTGTTGGCTTTTGCTTGAATATGCTTTTTATGTGTCGTCTTTGCTTTTATCTTCCATTGTCGTTGCCATGGTTGTGTATTGTATGTGTGTGTGTATTTCTCAGCATGTGGATGCTGAGAATTTTAACTTTCGAGATTCGCAATTGAACATACTCTGTTTATACTATGGAGCAGCAGCCCCCAACCGGGCTGTTGACAGCTTGGTCGACAGCCCCCAGTTAAAAAATCCCATCTGCGCCCCTGGTGCCATTGCTATGCTTGGATGTACTTTGTGTCTTTGTTTTAATAAATCCTTAACTGCATTTGGATCCTTGTCTCATCCTCAACCGCATATTTACAGACAGATACATCAGATTAAGTATACTATAAACATATACATTCACTATAAACATCATTTATTTTCAACCCGAAGAATACACGACTTTCTGGCGAAATTGAAACTAGTGGTCTGTGTGTAAAATGTACAGTTCTGTAGGCTACTTGTCCCTCTCATTCTGCACCAGTATAAATACGTGTGCTTGTTGCGTGTTTTGCTTGCTTCATGAGTGTTTCTGCATTATATGAGCGGCTTTGGAATATAAATCGCTGCATGTTTCAGATGAAAAAAAAACGTGACTTCTATTTCTGAAAATATTAGTTATTTATAACGAGTGGTTCCCTGCATTATTACAGCAAAATGCGTGATTCCAGTACTAAGCCATTGCAATGCTCTAATGCTATTAAATTTAAGATGATGTATCACAGATCAAAAAAATAAATAAATAAAAATAACTAAAAAATAACTGTGAAAGTAACAAAAACTTGTAAAATACATTTGAATGTGCATAATTAAAGTGAAAATAATCGAAGGAAAAAGTGGTATCAGTGCATCCCTAGTAATATGCATGCTAATAAAGAACTATGTAACAGTGAGACTTGTTCTCTAAACTAACCGGGTACTGCCCCAGTAACAGCCGAGAATGTGGGAAATCTGTGATTTGCAACTTGCTATTGCTAGTAGCTTTTAAGCAGTTTTACAAGGCAATGGATTTTCTAATTTCAGAGAGCATTATGTTGGATAAGAAATTAATCTAACCATTTTTACTCATGAACAAAACAGTACTGTTTGATCAACAGCAAATTCCTTTTTTCATTTTTAGTAAAACAATATTGATATAGCTTATGCTTATTTTTAATGCATTACATAAAGGTAAATTAAGTGACCTTTGTTTCCTGAAAACCTGTTTCATTTATGTGATCTGGCATTTTGAATTTGTCAGGATCTTTAGAGGTTTACCCTACTAAGGTGCTTCCCATTCACTGGAGTCAATATTGGGGAATGGGGTTTTGTCCTGTAAAATAATCTATTTCTGCTTTTCCCTTGTTCTCATTAAAATTACTTTGATTACATAAAATTGTATCAATTTATGTTGTGCATCTCTGGCCCAGATTATCTAAATAGATTGACAGTCTATTCCAACCTAAAATCTGCTTTGTGTCCCTGAACATACAATTTTTTTACCTGTGTAATGGTGTAAAAAGCGTACTGATATTATACTTTTCTCATTTAGCAGACACTTTTGTCCAAAGCGACTTACAAATAAGAAAAAGTAACTAAACCTAAAAGTTACAACTCTATAAATACCATATACCCACATATTTAAGAAAATAAAGAAATGAAATAAAATTGGCATACATATAACAACATTTACATATAATAAACATATAAATGAAAAAACTACAATAAAAAGCGATACTTCTATCCCTTGCCGGTGTCCCTGCCTGGTGGAGTCGCACGGTAGAGTTGATGGTCTTTACACTCTTTAGTTTTTACTTTTGTCATTTAGCAGACGCTTTTGTCCAAAGCGACTTACAAATAAGAAAAAGTAACTAAAACTAAAAGTTACAACTCTATAAATACTATATACCTATATACCACATATTTAAGAAAATAGAGAAATGAAATAAAATTGACATGCATATAACAACATTTCAATAATAAACATATAAATGAAAAAAACTACAATAAAAAGCGATACTTCTATCCCTTGCCGGTGTCCCTGCCCGGTGGAGTCGCACGGTAGAGTTGATGGTCTTCACACTCTTCGGTCTTCACACTAGGAAGGCTTCACACAACGACTGCCGCGACCGCTGCCGCGGTATAATAACCTTTTTTATACCAATCCAACAAATCACCATTTCAATTCAGCTGGACCCACTTTCCTGTTTATCAACTAAAAATGGCCAAGCAAGTGCATACACTGACAAGATACGCGATACAGTACGAGACCAAACGCGATTTTATATATTATGTATTATTTTATATAATATTTTAATATTATGACATTAATTTCATCAGTAGATTGTATTATCATAACATGTCAAATCTCTGACCTCCATTTGTAGGAGTGCTAAAGATTAAACTCAGCTCAGTGTTAAGATATAAAATGTATCTTTGAACTCTGTCCCCTGTGTAGGACACTGAGCTGTTGAACACTGCAGTGCTGACTTGTAAGAGGGTTATGTGGAACAGGATGGTTCTGTATTGGATGTCTCTAAGTTTGCTGACTGCAGCTCCACAGATGAAGATGTTCTTAAGGTACAGTCATTGTACTGTTTTTACTTTTGTATCTCAGCTTGGATACAGCAGCTGCAAAGTCATGCCAAGCTAATATCAAACACTCATTCTCTGTGTATGTGTGAGACAGGGTCAGTAACTTGACACTAATTATCTTTCCAAATCTATTAATTAATTCAAAAAGACATTTTAAAAATTAAATTCATACAATGACTTGAATGCACCTCTCATATAATGAGCATGTAATTTCTTTTAAAGGCATTAAGTCAAAAATGATACATTCTGATAGCATAAGGAAGAAAATTTCCTTTTTAAAAAAATTATTAAAAAAACCTTATCAAAGAGTTTCTTTATAATATATTTTATTATTATTTTATAGATTTATAAATTATTTTAACAAAATTTCTTCACTGCTAATTAATATTTAAGGAAACTTTTGTACACAAAGTAAAATTAAGAAATGAAATATAATAACATAGAAAATTATATCATAAGGAAGAGCCCTGCAGACCTTCATGACTATTTGTCAAGGTCAAAAAGTATATTAAAATATCAAATTATTTTACTTAAGTTCAGACCATGTGTGTGTCACGAATCTGGTCTATGAACTTCTGTTCACTCACCACCAGAGGTCACTCGCTCAGCACATTGAATCTTGCACTACACTCACTGTTGCACATCACTCTGGACTACAATTTCCATCATCCTTTGCACTGACGACACACACAGCTGATTGCACTGATCACACAGATGATTCCCATCACACGCCTTACTTAAGCCATGGACTTCCTCAGTCAGATCGCTGAATATTGTATAGTGTATATCACTCTCCTAGCGATAGCTACTCTACGGAGCCCACTCAGTTGTCATAGTCTTGCCTTGCCTGTTTTCTCGTGTTTTGATTTTATGCCCGCGTTTCCTGGATTAACCCTTTGCCTTGCCATTCGGACTCTGTTTGCACCGTGCTTGGACTATTACTCGTGTACCTGGATTATCTCTCTGCCTTACCCTGTTGGATTTTGTTCGCCGATTGACGACCCACGCTTGTCCTAGGAATACTCTTTTTCTTGTCTCATTCATGTCTGTTTACTGTTTACTGAACCATGCCTGTTTGTGACCACGCCTTTGAATAAAGCTCTGCACATGGATCCGTATGTCTCACGTCTTGTTCGCCCCGTAACAGTGTGACTCAGTAAAAACATGTTTATGAATTAAAAATTCATGATAATTAAAAAAAAAAGGTTTTACCTTAAATTATATTTCATTTTAAATTATTTAAAAGTAATTGAATCAGAATTAGAATGAGCTTTATTGCCAGTATGTTTACAATTATGAGTTATTTATTTATTTATTTATTTTTTCGGTTTGAAAATCAGTCAGTATCTGGTGTGACCAACACATCTCTTTCGCATTGAGTTGATCAGGTTGTCCACTCCTCTTCAATGGCTGTGCGAAGTTGCTGGAAGTTGGCAGGAACTGGAATACGCTGTCGTATACACAGATCCAGAGCACCCCAAACATGCTCAATGGGTGACATGTCAGGTGAGTATGCTGGCCATACAAGAACTGGGATGTTTTCAGCTTCCAGGAATTGTGTACAGATCCTTGCAACATGGGGCCGTGCATATCATGCTGCAACATAAGGTGATGGTCGTGGATGAATGGCACAACAATGGGCCTCAGGATCTCATCACGGTATCTCTGTGCATTCAAAATGCCATCAATAAAATGCACCTGTGTTCATTGTCCAAAACATACGCCTGCCCATACCATAACCCCAACGCCACCATGTGCCACTCGAACCACAACGTTGACATCAGCAAACCGCTCACCCACACGACGCCATGCACGCTGTCTGCCATCTGCCCTGTACAGTGAAAACCGGGATTCATCCGTGAAGAGAACACCTCTCCAAAGTGCCAGACGCCATCGAATGTGAGCATTTGCCCACTCAAGTTGGTTATGACGATGAATTGCAGTCAGGTCAAGACCCCGATGAGGACAACGAGCATGCAGATGAGCTTCCCTGAGACGGTTTCTGACAGTTTGTGCAGAAATTCATTGGTTATGCAAACCGATTGTTGCAGCAGCTGTCCGGGTGGCTGATCTCAGACGATCTTGGAGGTGAAGATGTTGGATGTGGAGGTCCTGGGCTGGTGTGATTATACGTGGCCTGCGGTTGTGAGGCCGGTTGGATGTACTGTTTTTCTACTTTGGCTCTCAACGAAGGCTGGTACTTCTGACTAGTGACAATAAAGGGCTACTACTACTACTGCCAAATTCTCTGAAATGCCTTTGGAGACGGCTTATGGTAGAGCATTGTGCCTTTTATTGTGGGCAGCCTAAAGCACACCTGTGCAATAATCATGCTGTCTAATCAGTATCTTGATATGCCACACCTGTGAGGTGGATGGATTATCTCGGCAAAGGAGAAGTGCTCACTAACACAGATTTAGACAGATTTGTGAACAATATATGAGAGAAATAGGCCTTTTGTGTACATAGAAAAAGTCTTAGATCTTTGAGTTCAGCTCATGAAAAATGGGGGCAAAAACAAAAGTGTTGCATTTATAATTTTGTTCAGTGTACATGAGTAAGAAACATGATAAGACTCATGTTTGGAATGGTTTCCCCAAAAATTCAAATTTTGCCTTAATATACTCATGTTTTTCCAAACCAGCATGCTGCTATTTTATTATTATTATTATTATTATTATTCCAGAAGAACACAAGCTGAAAACTCTCAAATGGCTTTAGAAGGCTTAAGTCACACATATTGTATGGGCTATTTTCATTTTAGTGTTGTGGTATTTTTTTTATCCTTTTGGAGCTTAGTATAGCATTAACGGTATGAATTGCTCTGTGTAAATTCTGCAAAAACTGTTTAATGTTGTGTTGTAGTAGAGTATAGTTCTACTTTTGAGAATTTCCATGTAAATAATAGTATATGGTTTGGAACAACATTTAATATTGCTTTAAATCTAATAGAGCAGAGGACTCGAGGCTATTGAAAGCAACCTCATCCACCACAGGCATAACTCTCTGGCCTCGTGCTCCGGCGAGCAGAGGCCTCTAAAACTCTCTGAGCGAAAGGAGACCTGACGACACTCGCCGAAACAGCTGAGCTCTTGGAGCAGAGGCCTCAGCATGACGACTCCCGAATTGAGAGTAGGCCTACTACACTCCACACACTATACGTCTTGTAAGGAGACTCACTTAGAGCCTACCACTCACAGATGCTGTCCAGGTGGAGCTCTGGTGAGCGGAGGCCTCTAAAACTCTCTGAGCGAGAGGAGGCCTGACGACGCTCGCCGAAACAGCCGAGCTCTTGGAGCGGAGGCCTCAGTATGATGAATCTCTGGATTGAGAGGAGGCCTGCTACACTCCGTACACTGGGCATCCTCCTAGCGGAGCTCTGGCGAGTGGAAGCCTCTAAAAATCTTAGAGTGAGAGGAGGCCTGACGACACTCGCTGAATGGTCGAGCTCTTGGAGCGGAGGCCTCAGCATGATGACTCTCTGTATTCAGAGGAGGACTGCAACACTCCAGACACTGGGCATTTTGTGAGGAGGCACACTTACGACAAAGATTATCTAGCGAGAACAGTACGCAGATCCACCTCCTGCTAGAAGCCTTCGGCCCGGGAGTGCCACTCTGACTCCAAACTCCCTAAATGAAGAGCTGGAACACGGTTGGGGCTGCTCCGCTGACTACCTCAACCTCCTCAGAGGAAGAGAGGTAAACATTGTGCTCTCGCTCAAGAAATATCCCAAGAAGCTCCTATACACACATATATGAATATACATACAGTGGTGTGAAAAAGTGTTGGCCCCCTTCCTGATTTTTTATTTTTTTGCATGTTTGTCACACTTTAATGTTTCAGATCATCAAACAAATTTAAATATTAATCAAAGATAACACAAGTAAACACAACATGCATTTTTTAAATGAAGTTTTTTTTATGAAGGGAAAACAAAATCCAAACCCACATGGCCCTGTGTGAAAAAGTGTTTGCCCCACTCCCCCCTGTTAAAACATAACGTACTAGGTTACGTATGTAACCAAGGTTCCCTGAAGGGAACGAGAGCTGCGTCCGAAAACGCTATGGGAACTCCTTCAGCGTGACCACACTCTGAATATCACCTGTAATCAGTCAAAAGAAGGCGAGGCGTCATGGGCGGGGTGACGTCACGACCAGGAAGTATATAAGCACGTTCAAGTCATGAAGCTGGAGTGGCTCGGATGTCGAAGTTATAGAACCTGGCGAAAGTCAGGGGCGTGGACCACCCAGCAGCGTTGCAGATGTCCTGAACCGAGACACCTGCCCATAAGGCCTTGGAGGCCGCCACACCTCGGGTCGAGTGCGCTCTGACTCCCAACGGCGGGGGACGCTCAGAGGCCTCGTATGCCAGATTAATGGCATCCACTATCTACCTACTAAGAGTGGGCTTCGTAGCAGGAAGACCCCTCTTAGGCGGACCAAAGCACACGAGCAATTGGTCCGACTTTCTCCACAGGGCAGCTCTGTGGATGTACGTGCCCAGTGCTCGCACTGGGCACATACAGTTGTGCCTTTCCTGGTCTGGCTCCCTGAAGGGAGGAGGACAGAAGGCCTGGAGTACGACAGGCTGTGGTACGACCGTTGGAACCTTCGGTACATGCCCCGCACGGGGGTAGAGAAAGACTTTCGCCGAACCGGGCGCAAAGTCAATACACAAAGGGGCCGTAGACAAGGCCTGAAGGTCACCCACCCTCCTCAGAGAAGTGATGGCCAACAAGAAAACGTCTTAATGGTGAGGAGTCTGTCCGAGATCTCCTCAATAGGCTCAAAAGGTGCCAGGCACAGAGCCTCCAGTACCATAGCCAGGTCCCACGTGGGGACATGTGATCGTACAGGCGGCCTCAGCCTCAGCGCACCGCGGAGGAAACGTGTAACTAGGGGGTGTCTACCCACTGACTGGCCACTACTAGGGGCGTGGTATGACAAAATAGCTGCCATGTAGACCTTAATAGTGGAGTGGGTTAACCCTGCGGAGAAACGGGCCTGCAGGAACTCCAGAACTGCGCGAATCGGGAGAGCAGCACAAAAGACCCCACAACAACATCTAAAGAACTGCAGGCCTCACTTGCCTCAGTTAAGGTCAGTGTTCATGACTCCACCATAAGAAAGAGACTGGGCAAAAATGGCCTGCATGGCAGAGTTCCAAGACGAAAACTGCTGCTGAGCAAAAAGAACATAAAGGCTCGTCTCAGTTTTGCCAGAAAACATCTTGATGATCCCCAAGACTTTTGGGAAAATACTCTGTGGACTGACGAGACAAAAGTTGAACTTTTTGGAAGGTGTGTGTCCCATTACATCTGGTGTAAAAGTAACACAGCATTTCAGAAAAAGAACATCATACCAACAGTAAAATATGGTGGTGGTAGTGTGATGGTCTGGGGCTGTTTTGCTGCTTCTGGACCTGGAAGACTTGCTGTGATAAATGAAATCATGAATTCAGTTGTCTACCAAAAAATCCTGAAGGACAATGTTCGGCCATCTGTTCGTGACCTCAAGCTGAAACGAACTTGGGTTTTGCAGCAGGACAATGATCCAAAACACACCAGCAATTCCACCTCTGAATGGCTGAAGAAAAACAAAATGAAGACTTTGAAGTGGCCTAGTCAAAGTCTTGACCTGAATTCTATTGAGATGCTGTGGCATGACCTTAAAAAGGCGGTTCATGTTCGAAAACCCTCCAATGTGGCTGAATTACAACAATTCTTCCAAGATGAGTGGGCCAAAATTCTTCCACAGTGCTGTAACAGACTCATTGCAAGTTATCGCAAACGCTTGATTGCAGTTGTTGCTGCTAAGGGTGGCCCAACCAGTTATTAGGTTTAGGGGGCAAGCACTTTTTCACACAGGGCCATGTGGGTTTGGATTTTGTTTTCCCTTCATAATAAAAAACTTCATTCAAAAATTGCATCTTGTGTTTACTTGTGTTATCTTTGATTAATATTTAAACTTGTTTGATGATCTGAAATATTAGAAGGGGGCCGACACTTTTTCACACCACTGTATGTATATACATATGTATGTATATATATATACATATATATATTTATATATATATATATATATTGTGACTAGCGTCCCTCATCAGCGTTGCCCTGAAGACGAAGGAGAAACACCTGCACCTCCTCATCACGGTGGGATCGGCCACACCTGAGGCTCGTTTGCCCGTGGCCAGATAAGCCGTGTGAGGCTGCATGACAGAGAGAGACATCTCCAAAGAACCTGAGAACTAATGCGCTCTACTCTTCTTGATTTTTAGAGCCCAGCGAGTGACCGATCCTGCCCTGCCACGAGCGACGCACCGCACAAGGGAAGAAATCACGCCACGAGGAGCACCGCCGGACCTCAGCCACCCCTTTTCAACCTTGATTTTTAGAGCCCAGCGAGTGACCGATCCTGCCCTGCCACGAGCACCGCACTGACGCACCGCACAAGGGACGAAATCACGCCACGAGGAGCACCGCCGGACCTCAGCCACCCCTTTCAACCAACAAGCACACGGACTGTGTGTGGTCTGATAATGCGATCTGCTCTCGCCTAAGTGCAGTTTTATCTGCTCTTAATTCAGTGTGGAGCTTATTTCAAGTGATTGTGTAAAGACAAACAACACTAAATAAGACTCACAACACAGATGGAAGACACACATATAGTAGTGGTTGCTGAATGACAAAAAGCTGATGCCGGTTCCACCGCACGCGCTTTTATGCTTCGTGGTCTCTACGTCACCCCGCCCGTGATGTCTCGCCCATCCATTGGTCTGATTACACACGTGATTCAGAACGTGGTCACGCTGAAGGTGTTCCCAAAGCGTTTTGATGCAGCTCAAGTTCCTGAAGAGGAACTTCTCTTATTGTGTTCAATAACATGATCTATTTAAGTCACATGTCATACTAAGAAGACACTAAGCATCTTGTTCCACAAGTTGAAAGATGTAGTTCCAAGTACACAACTTTGCAATGCTGTTTGTTGAAACTATGGTTTCTGGAAACACTGAATCATTGAACTATGTTGGTAACAACGGAACTTTCAACCGTAGGTGGTTAAATGCTTTTGGGAAATACATCAATTATAGAGTGAGGGAAAACACCACTGTTTGGACTTTTAAAAATTACACACTTTTTGTGGGAGAAGTTAGAAATTTTTAACAAAAAACGTCTCGGTTACTGATGTAACCCTCGTTCCCTGAAGGAGGGAACGGGAGACGTAACGTCGACGTGACGACGTAATTGGGATCAATTCAGAGAGCCCTATCCACTTCGAGTATCTACAGAACAAGCCAATGAACGTTGGCGTGCGTGAACGTGTCACGCGCCCCCGCCCCGCGGGTATAAACCGGAAGCGGGCGCACGCACACATTGTTTTTCGCTGAGGAGCCGAGATTGTGACGGCCATGCAGCGATGGTCAGCAACAGTGGCGACGGGACGTTACGTCTCCCGTTCCCTCCTTCAGGGAACGAGGGTTACATCAGTAACCGAGACGTTCCCTTTCAGTCGCTCACGTTCGACGTAACGTCGACGTGACGACGTAATTGGGATCCCATGGAAAACGCCACGGTTGCTGCCACATCCAGCGCCCTACGCAAGACTCTCAGCCCCCCAACTGCTGGGGCGGAAGACCTGCGTAGAGGGAGCTCAACTGCTGTTCCATTACCCCCCACACAGTGAACTCTTAATAACACTGGGAAAGCGTACCCTTCCAGGGAAAAGGACGCTGCGGAGCCACATCCTGCCCGAAGGCAGGTAACATGTGGAGAATACACATATGGACTGGCCGAGGGGGCAGTGCAACATATGGAATGTCACTGGGGTGGCTCCACCCGAAGGGGGGGGAGACACACCGGACAGTGACGGCAGAGCAGACTCTGCCAAGGGAAGACACGGGCTCACCGCGGGGAGCTGGTCGTGGAGGAATACACATATGGGATCGCCGCACGGAACGCACATATGGAACCCGGCCTAGCCCAAGTTACACAAGCATACGAGCACTAGGCCTGGCGCCGGACGTTCCGCAACGTCCGACTGCCGAAGGGGTGCGGAGGAACTCACAGGGTTCGCCAAGTGGGGAACTCGACTGGAGTAAAAAAGCGCACGTATCCATTCCTAGGAAGGGAGTGGCGCAGCAAGCCGACACTAAGCGGGAGCTTCGGTGTTACCGGCTAGAAGAAGCGAGCACACAGGAAGAAACCGGCTCAACACGTAAACTATAAAACTTAGCGAACGTGTTAGGTGTCGTCCAGCCCGCAGCTCTACAGATGTCTGTCAGAGAGGCGCCGTGTGCCAGCGCCCAGGAAGAAGCGACACCCCTAGTGGAGTGGGCTTTCAACCCAGGTGGGCAGGGCACGCCTTGGACTCCGTAAGCCAAGGCGATGGCATCCACTATCCAGTGGGCCATCCTCTACTTGGAGACAGCCTTCCCTTTCTGCTGGCCTCCGTAACAGATGAAGAGTACAGACGCAGAGCGCGAACGGGACAGAGAAAAGCCAGGGCTGGGTCTGCCTCCTCCGAAGGCAGCGCTTGCAGGTTCACTACCTGGTCCCAGAAGGGAGTGGTAGGGACCTTGGGCACGTATCCGGGCCGGGGTCTCAGGATGACGTGAGAGTTACCCGGGCCGAATTCTAGGCACGATTCGTCAACCGAAAATGCATGCAGGTCCCCTACCCTCTTGATAGAGGCCAATGCAACCAGGAGTACTGTTTTACAGGACAGAATTTTTAACTCAGCTGACTGCAGAGGCTCAAAGGGTGGTCTCTGAAGTGCCGAAAGGACCAGAGACAAATCCCAAGAGGGTATAGAGAGTGGGCGAGGAGGATTCAGTCTCCTCGCTCCCCTCAGGAACCTGACAATCAGGTCGTGCTTCCCAAGAGACTTACCATCAACCGCATCGTGATGTGCAGCAATGGCGGCCACATACACTTTAAGGGTGGAGGGAGACAGCCTTCGCTCCAGCCCCTCTTGCAGGAAGGAAAGCACGGCTCTGATGGAGCAAGATCGGGGGTTCTCCTCGTGAGAGGAGCACCAGTCAACGAACAGGTTCCACTTCAACGCATAGAGGCGCCTCGTAGAGGGGGCTCTAGCGGAAGTGATGGTGTCAACTACCGCAGGGGGTAGGTCATCTAGAACCTCCGCGTCCCGTCCAGGGACCAGACATGGAGTTTCCAGAGGTCTGGGCGCGGGTGCCACAGGGTGCCCCGTCTCTGAGAGAGCAGGTCTTCTGTCAGAGGAATGGGCCAGGGAGGGGCTGTCGCGAGGAGCACTAGTTCCGGGAACCAGGTCCGGTTGGGCCAATACGGCGCAACTAGCAAGACCTGCTCCTCGTCCTCCCTGACTTTGCACAAGGCCTGTGCAAGAAGGCTCACTGGGGGGAACGCATACTTGCGTAGGCCCCGGGGCCAGCTGTGTGCCAGAGCATCCGTGCCGAGTGACCCCTCGGTCAGAGAATAGAATAACTGGCAATGAGACGTGTCCGGGGTGGCAAACAGATCTTGGCGGTTGATGTACGCAACATTGGGATTTGGGGATTGAAATGTTGAAAGGGGATTTGTGATCAGATTGGCAAACAGTACCGCCGCTCCCTATAAACAGAGTACGCAGTTTGCGTAGGGCACCAACTCCCATGGGGACATCATCCCAGATTGCCCCCTGGTTTGGCAGCGGCCTGGACGGGCGGGGTCGGCTTCCTACGGCTTGCTCCGCGCTGAGGCCTGGATGGTTGCTGCTGCTGGGGCTTAGCGGGAGCGGAGGATGCCGCAGAAGGCCGACCTCGGCGACGAGTAGACGGAGGATCTGCGGCCGGCGGACGGGAGGAAGCAGCAGCGGTCCGCCGGGGCAGGATGTGCCGGATGGCCTCCGTCTGCTTCTGTGCGGCCGAGAACTGCTGGGCAAAGCTCTCGACCGCGTCGCCGAACAACCCAACCTGGGAAAGAGGGGCATCCAGGAACCGATATTTATCGGCGTCCCTCATATCCGCCAGGTTGAGCCAAAGGTGGCGCTCCTGGACCACCAAGGTGGACATCGCCTGACCGACTGAACGTGCAGTTTCCTTCGTCGCCCGGAGGGCGAGGTCGGTTGCCACACGGAGCTCCCGAAGGAGCTCTGGGTCAGAACCACCCTCGTTCATGTCCATGAGTGCCTGGGCCTGGTGGACCTGCAAGAGCGCCATGGCATGGAGGGCGGAAGCAGCCTGTCCACAGGCCTTGTAAGCCCTCGCCGTTAGACCGGACGAGAACCTACAGGCCCTGCAGACACAGTTGCATCGCGACGGCCCGCTCCACTGGAGGGATATCCACGTACCCCTCAGCTGCCCCGCCGTCCACGTCCTAGAAAGCTCCTTATGCACCTCCGGAAAGAAAGGTACCGGAAAGAAACCAATCGTCCAACCGAGAAGGTTCGGGACGTGGTGGAGGGTTCCACACAAGCCCAACCTTCTCGGCGGCCCGGGAAAGCATAGCCGCCCATTCTGGATCCGGCTCGGACGCCACACGCCCCGAGGGGGGTAACGCAGCCAATTCATCATCTCCAGAGGACTGAAGCTCCCACTCCGATTCTGCGATCGACATCTGGTCGTCAGGAGGAGCCCGAAAGGAAACGGCTGGTCGTTCCGGAGAAGGACCAAGACGTTCGCCAAGGGACTCCAGTGGCAGCAGCGCTTGTGAGGCATGAGGGGCCCGCGGAGGTTGACTCGACGGGGAAGCCCTCACGGTAATCCTCAGATCACCCTGGTCATGCACCGAAGTAGGTCTATACTGCGGGGCAGAATAAACACTAGATCGGGGCATAGGCGAGGGGACTGCACCTCCCTTGAGGTAAGCGAGTCTCGATCTAAGCGCTGAGATGGTCATATTCCCGCAATGGGAACACGAACTATCCACAAAAGCTGCCTCAGCGTGTTGAAGGCCCAAACACGAGAGGCAACTACTGTGGCCATCTGCTGGCGCCAGGGAACGACGGCATCCAGAAACGCACAAGCGGAATGGCATCTTGAAAAAGACGCAGGGTCACGCTTGTGTTGCTCTTTTAGTGAAAACAAAAAATAGAAAATAACTCTCTAGTGCTGAGGCACCCAGGGGTAGCCGCGGTGTGAATGAACACATGGGGAAACGCCCACCGGACCGACACACACACACAGCACGATAGTGCTGTGAAAACAGCAGTTGTGAGCTGCAATGCTCGCGGCCACCGCTGATTGCGCCGTCACACCAACACCAAGGAGAGTCCTCTTCTTTAGGCAGTCTTCTGTAGAGTGAAGCAAAGCTCGGCTCCGAAGCGAAAGACAATGTGTGCGTGCGCCCGCTTCCGGTTTATACCCGCGCGGCGCGGCGGGGCGGGGGCGCGTGACGCGTTCACGCACGCCAACGTTCATTGGCTTGTTCTGTAGATACTCGAAGTGGATAGGGCTCTCTGAAGTGATCCCAATTACGTCGTCACGTCGACGTTACGTCGAACATGAGCGACTGAAAGGGAACTAAAAACAACACGCAATTGACAAATCAGAATTAAAAGTATTCCATAAAGGACTGTAAATAAGGTTGACTACAAATAGTTTCATATTCTCCTCTAATCTGTCAATCCATCTAGCCACCCTTGCATCTATACATTTCTCTCTGCAACTACAACTACTGTACCAGAAAAACTATTAATTGTTCACCTGGTAAGATGTAAAGATTTAAAATGTTTTGCAAACTACTTCCTCTCTCTGATACTGTTTCTTGCTGCTGTCTGTCATTTTGGAACACACAGTAAGTATAGAGCCTGCTGTCAGTGCATTAGGCATAAATAAAGGCTTCATTCGCTGTCTAGCACACACTATTCTAGACAGCAACCAAATATTAATTTTATTTATATGTCATAAATGTCATATGTGATGTTTGATAACTTGTCATATTAATATATTCATTCATTAATATTCATATTTGTAAATTGAAATTTACATTCAGCTCTGATGTAAAAAGCAGAATCATATATATATATATATATATATATATATATATATATATATTGCTGGGGTAGTCGTGGCCTAATGGAGTGTCGGACTTGTAACCCTGAGACCCTTGAGCAAGGCACCGAACCCCCAACCGTGCCATTGGCTGCCCACTGCTCTGGGTGTATGTGCACTTGGATGGGTTAAATGCAAAGCACAAATTCAGAGAATGAGTCACCATACTTGGCCACACACCATATATATATATATATATATATATATATATATATATATATATATATATATGTGTGTGTGTGTGTGTGTTTATATTTTCTTCATGTATACTTATATATGTTAATATTAATATAGAACAAAAGTTTTCGGGGGGTTTTTTTGTTGTTGTTTTATTGAGCATCTGGGATGATGTCCCCCTGGGAGTTGGTGCCCTACGCAAACTGCGTACTCTGTTTATAGGGAGCGGCGGTACTGTTTGCCAATCTGATCACAAATCCCCTAGAAATCCATAACACTGTAATGATAATTTCAGTGTTTTAATGAGATTCTACAATGTTAGAATACAAATCTTGCACATAGAAAACATTTAAATCAAATGCCATTTGTTTATTTAAAACAATTGCTTTGACACAAACTACTAT
Source organism: Barbus barbus (assembly GCF_936440315.1). NCBI lineage: Eukaryota > Metazoa > Chordata > Actinopteri > Cypriniformes > Cyprinidae > Barbus > Barbus barbus. Next base: position 10,675,943 of record NC_136756.1, read on the forward strand.
ACTGCCATCTCTAAAAGGTTACAGAGATGCTGGAGCCTATTCCAAACTTTCAGGTCAAAGGCAGGAATTTCCCTCAGATGGATAGTCATCACAGGGTTTAGACTGCCATCCTGTGGTTATTAATATTTCAGAAACTCGAGATTACTTCCTTTTTATATTAAAATACTGTGATATTTACTGTTGATATACTGTCGGATTTTATAATTTATGGGTTAGCTGTCTCTTTGAGGGCAGCTTTAACTTAACTTTTTAACCTAGCTTTAACAGGTGTGTATTACACTATTTAAATTGACTTCAATGGAGGACGCAACCCGTTTCATGTCTGGTTCTTTGCCTCCACCTCATGCATTAAAATCATGTAGCCATGTGTTACATTCCAGAGGGTTATTGGATGGTTGTTTGTCTGCTGCTTTTTTTTTCAGGTCCTTAGTGGTTCCATCCATTGCTTGCCGCTCTTGATTGGTTGGCTCATGTTCCATTGTGTCAACCTATCCCGTCACTCCATTCTCCTGATTGGCTGCTGCACATCTCAGTACTTCAACCAATCCTGTTACTCCATTCTTCTTATTGGACAATAATCTGTTTCAGTGCACCGTCCTCAACCAATCCCCATTCTCCAGCTGGTTTTTAAGAAGCTGTTTCAGGAATTAGAGCCAGTCTTGAGACTCACTTTGCTCTGGCTACACTTTGATTTTGTCAGTCAACATGTTGGTGATATTCATGACTGAGAGACTGGTGTAGGGAAGTAAGCCACGTGGTATACATCTCAACATGTAGGTAACTTGCTGTCTAGAGATACACTAGGTAAGATGGTGCGTGCCAACCTATGTATCCCTTTCGATGTAGATAGTGTAGCCAGTTAGGGTGTTGTGCTCAGATTTATTTCTCCCCCTTTTATTTTTAGATCAGACTAGATGGGGTATCTAGACTAGATATTGTGATTAGTTAGACTGGGTTGTTTTTTTTTTGGTTTATTTTCAGCCGCACCCATAGCCAGTCTTTCTATTAGTGCCTGACTTTAAACAATTATTTTCACTTGTAAATATTTCTTTTGATACCACTACTTTTTGTACTTTATGTAAATAAACACATCTTGCTGATAAAGTATTTAGTAGTCATCACTTTGGTTGCAATCAGTGCTGAGAAGTCAACTTGCCAATGTCTTACAAATTCAAGTGTGCGACCCGTATACCCCTAGACCATCAAGGGTCGTAACATTTTTGGGGGCTCGTCCGGGATCTTAAAGGTCCCGATATTTTTTTTTTTTTTTTGGACATTGGTATCGTTGTGCTCAGCACGGTTGGCAAAGTGATTTCATTGGTAGTGGACGTTGTCTATTGCTTAAGGCAAATTAGTTCTGTATGTTGGTTTTGGATCAGGTATGGCGTTATTCAATTTGGACTCATTTATCCAGAACCCAACTCTTGGGGAATTTGATAAATATCGCAAAGATGATTTAATTCAAATTGCTGAACATTTTCAGATTCTAGTGAATAAGCAAAATCTTAAAAGAGAAATCCGGCAAGTTATTTATGATCGGTTGGTCGAATTGGGGATTTTTGCTGTGGATAGTGTAGCTCCAGAAGTATTGAATCCTCTCGGTGTGACTGAAAGGCCGTGCGGTCCTGGATGGGCAGGGCTGAATAGTGATGTAGCTGAGGGGGAGACGGAGGTTGAACCCAAGGTTGTGTTACCGCCCTTTGATCCCATATCACCTGCCTCGACTGTTTTAATGGGAGATGGCAGACTTAAGTTACGTCTAGCCAAATTACAGTATGAGGCTCAGGAAAAAGCACGTGCCCACCAAGCTGAGTTTGAGTTGCGATTTAAGATTCGACAACTGGAGATAGAGGCGGATAAGCAGGTCAAGCTGCGACAGCTAGACATAGAGGCTGCTAAAGCTGCACGCCTGGCTTCTCCTATCTCTGATACAGGTACATCCACAGCTGCACCAGTGAGTGCACCAGTTGCTTTGCCCAATTCGCACCATACTGACATAAGTAAGTACATTTCACTTGTTCCAAATTTTTGTGAAGACGAAGTTGACTCCTACTTTCAAGTATTCGAACGTATTGCGTCGACCCTCCATTGGCCATCCGAAATATGGACATTGCTATTGCAGTGTAAGCTGTCTGGCAAGGCCCAGGAGATCTGTTCTGCACTTTCAGTTGAGGAAAGCTTAGATTATGATACTGTGAAGTCGGCAATATTAAGGGGTTATGAACTGGTGCCTGAAGCATATAGACAACGTTTTAGGAACCATAAGAAGGGTATGCAACAGACCTACGTAGAGTTTGCTCGAGAGAAGAGCTTGTTATTTGACAAATGGTGTACTGCCACTAAGACAATGGATTTTGGTGAGTTACGTGAACTTATTCTACTGGAAGAATTCAAGAATTGTTTGCCTGAGCGTATTGTAGTACATCTGAATGAACAAAAAGTAAATTCTGTGTCCCAAGCTGCTATACATGCAGAGGAGTTCATGCTTATGCATAAACCGGTGTTCTCTTTAGCTCGTCCTAAAACAGTGGTATCTGTGAATTCGTCAGCTCATTCCTCTCCTCCCCGTGCTCCGGCTAAGACAGAGCAAGGAAAGGAGATGAGAGAATGTTACTATTGTCATAAAGTTGGTCACTTGATTGCAGATTGTCGTGCTCTTAAAAGTAAACATGCGCGACCCACAAGTGTTGGTTTAATTCAGTCAACAGCCTCGAACAGCCTCCTACCATTATTTCTAGAGAAACAGGTCGTTGATGCAAGTTATCGTCCATTCGTTTTTAATGGGGTAGTCTCTACAACTGGTAACCCCGCAGATCAGAAACCAATCCAGATACTCCGTGATACGGGTGCCGCCCACTCTGTGTTGATCGCTGATGTGCTTGTTTTGAATGAACAGACTTCGTGTGGTACAAGCATTCTCATGCAGGGGATTGAGATGGGCATTGTTAAAGTCCCTGTACATAAAATCCACTTAGAGAGTGAGCTTGTGAATTGTGTGGTGTCAGTAGCTGTGCTTCCGGACTTGCCAATTAAAGGGGTGTCTTTTATCCTCGGGAATGATATTGCTGGGGGTAAAGTGATGCCATCATTAGAGGTTTTTGATGATAAACCCGTGTCCGCTGTAGATGATGAGTTGTCCATCACTTATCCTGACACTTTTCCTGCATGTGTTGTGACTCGTTCTCAGGCCAAGCGGCTGGATAATGAGGAGTTTACTCTTGAGAATACATTTATGCATGCCGACGAACCCTTGCTAATTAGAACTAAGAGTGTGGAGGAACCTTGTGTTCTTGAAATGGATCACAATAATTTTCAGAAGCTTAATTTAAACATGACTCGTGAGCAGATAATTGTCGCACAGGAAAAGGATGAGACATTAAAAAGGTGTTTTGATGCTGTATTTTCCCAGGAACAGTTAAAACAGCAACCCACGGGTTATTTTGTTGAGAATTCGATGTTGATGCGTAAGTGGAGTTCTACACGCGAACAGGGAGCTGATTGGAATACCGTGTACCAAGTGGTCATTCCTTCTGTATACCGACCTCATGTACTGTCACTTGCACATGACCATGTCCTGTCCGGTCACCTAGGAATCACCAAGACTTATCGCAGAATTCTGAGATATTTCTTTTGGCCTGGTTTGAAACGAGATGTTGCCAGATACTGCCGGACCTGTCAGACGTGCCAGTGCAGTGGTAAACCAAATCAGGTAATCCCGAATGCTCCCCTTACTCCAATACCCATTGTGCAGGAACCATTTGAACGTGTAATTATTGACTGTGTTGACCCATTGCCAAGGTCAAAAACCGGTAATCAGTTTCTCCTAACTATTATGTGTGCGACTACTCGTTTTCCTGAAGCTGTCCCGCTCCGTAAAATAACTGCGCCTACAATCATTAAAGCCCTTATGAAGTTTTTTGCAACATTCGGTCTTCCTAAGGTCATCCAGAGTGATCAGGGTACAAATTTTATGTCGAGGGTGTTCAATCAGGTGGTAAAGAGTCTTGCAATTCAACACAGGGTCTCTAGCGCTTACCATCCTGAAAGCCAGGGAGCCCTTGAGCGTTTCCACCAGACATTAAAGTCTATGTTACGCAAATATTGCCTAGATACGGGCAGGGATTGGGATGAAGGGGTTCCTCTTATGCTGTTTGCTGTACGAGAGGCAGTACAAGAGTCCCTTGGTTTCAGTCCAGCCGAGCTCGTGTTTGGACATACTGTACGTGGCCCGTTAAAGGTGTTGAGGGAGAACATTCTGGCTTCAGAGTCAGAGAGCAAAACGAATGTGCTGCAGTACGTCAGCAGGTTTCGGGAGCGGTTGCGTAAGGCTTGCTCCATGGCGCGTCAAATGTTGACCGCAGCTCAAAAGACTATGAAACACAGATATGACAAGAAGGCAGTAGTTCGTGAGTTTAAAACCGGAGACCAGGTACTAGTTTTGTTACCCATCGTTGGGTCCGCTTTGTCTGCGAGATTTGCTGGTCCATATACAATTGAGAAAAAATTGAGTGACACTGATTATGTTATTCGCACACCTGAAAGACGTCGAAAAACAAGGATTTGCCATATTAACATGTTAAAAGCCTACCACCCCCGCCAGTCTCACCCTGAACAAGAGGAAACGACAGTGAAACCTGCCGTTGCCCCTGTTGTGCTTGTTGCTCTTGGGACTGGAGGTTCAGAGACTGACGAGGATGGTTTAATCTTGCGTAATGCTCCGCAACAGTGTGCTTTATTGCCCAATTCAGAAAAATTACAAGAGTTGCCTACATTATTGAGTCATCTGTCTAACTCCCAAAAAGAAGATATTGAGCGATTGGTTAGAATGTATCCAAATCTTTTTGGCGATACCCCGAGTCAAACTACAGTAATACAACATGATATTGATGTGAACAATGCTGCTCCAATTAAACAGCATCCCTACCGCGCAAATGCTATGAAAAGGGAGCTGATGAGAAAAGAGGTAAAATATCTCTGTGAAAATGGTCTTGCGGTACAAAGCTGCAGTCCATGGAGCTCGCCTTGCTTACTTGTTCCCAAATCTGATGGCTCCTTTCGTTTTTGCACTGATTACCGTAAGGTCAATGCCGTGACCGTGCCCGATAGTTATCCGTTACCACGGATGGAAGATTGTATTGACAATTCAGGTGCCGCTCTGTTTGTAACCAAATTGGACTTGTTAAAAGGTTATTGGCAAGTGCCTTTGACACCTCGTGCCTCTGACATATCTGCATTTGTTACCCCAGATCACTTTATGCAGTACCAAGTTATGGCTTTTGGGCTTCGCAATGCGCCTGCAACGTTTCAACGTTTGGTTGCTACTGTACTGGCGGGTGTGCCTGGGTGTAATGCATATTTGGACGATTTGGTGATCTATTCAACTAATTGGCCGGAGCATATGTCCCAGTTGAATTCTGTGTTTGAACGGTTATCAAAAGCAAATTTAACGTTAAACCTTGCGAAATGTGATTTTGCTAAGGCAACTATTACATATCTTGGAAAACAGGTTGGGCAGGGACAAGTCCGTCCAGTTGCTGCTAAAGTCTCAGCCATCTCAGATTTTCCTGTTCCTACTACCCGGCGTCAGTTGAGGCGATTCTTGGGGATGGCCGGATACTATCGTGGATTTTGTAGAAACTTCTCAAGTGTTGCAAGTCCTCTTACAAGTTTGTTGAGCCCCTCGCAACAGTTTAAGTGGTCTTTGGAATGCCAACATGCATTCGACAGTGTGAAAGCACTGTTGTGCAGCGCTCCGGTACTCGCAACACCAAATTTTGATCGCCCATTTAAGTTGGAGGTTGATGCTAGTGCTGTGGGGGCTGGGGCAGTCCTATTGCAGGAGGATGCAGATGGAATTGACCACCCGATTTGTTATTTTTCTCGCAAATTTGATAAGCACCAATTTAATTACTCTACTATCGAAAAGGAGGCTCTTGCATTACTTATGGCACTTCAAAATTTTGAAGTGTATGTGGGTTCTAGTTCGCTCCCTATTGTCGTCTATACTGACCATAACCCACTTGTTTTCCTGTTAAGAATATATAATCAGAACCAGAGGCTGATGCGCTGGTCTCTGATTGTACAAAATTATAACCTAGAGATTCAGCATAAGAAAGGAACAGACAACATTGTAGCTGACACCTTGTCTCGATCTGACATGTAAGTTTTGAACAAAAAAACTAAATGATAAAGAGGGGAAATAATTGTGTAGGACTTGTGTTGGTACAGTATTTAAACATGATTTTGTCTGTGCTTTTTTCCAGAAATGCATGTTCTTGTGCAAGGGGTAGTTGCATGGACTATCAGTGGAGGAACAAAAAGCTCTGAGATTTCGTTATAAAGATCTTAATTTGTATTCTGAAGATGAACGAAAGACTTGCGGTTTTGGAACGACACGAGGGTGAGTAATTAATGACAGAACTTTCATTTCTGGGTGAACCAACCTTTTAACTTCTTTTACCTGGAGTGTTCAAAGACATTGTTAATGCTGACCAATATGTCAATATGTCATAAGAAGTTAACTGGGAGTAGTATGAATACTTTTCACAAACACGTGGTGACATCAAAATTCAAGATTTATTTTAAGCATACTAAATATGCCTGTAGTGAAAAGTGTAACTGAAACTTGAGAATTTCTGAGTTTTTGTTTGTTTGTTTTTCCAGACTACATCCAAAATAGTGTTTCCACATCTGAGATAAAGGCATTCATAAGAACCAAGCGGAACGATGAGGACAAGCTCTTCAAAAAATGAAACCTGCCTGAATAACGAGGGAAGAATTGTGCATGATTGCGTGATGTGTAAATAAACATTAAATACATTTAGTGTAACTCTCAACCTGTTAAAGTTAAAAGAAAAGTAAAAATAATTTATTGTTGCATTGCTGTTTGAGACATTCACTGTTTTTTTTACCTTAATTCATTATATTGCAGATGTGTGCAAATTAAATTTGTTATTCTGAATATTCTGGTTGTATTTCAGTGTTACTGTACAGCATTTTATTAGTGTTGCACTTCTTGAATTCTTGAAACTTGAGAATACTGTCAAGCAAAGCTAATTCAAACACTTGGGAGAGCTTCACAAGGAGTGGACTGAAGCTGGAGTCAGTGCATCAAGAGTCACCATGCTCAGTTGTCTTCAGAAAAAGGGCTACCAAGCCACTTCTGAAACAGAAACAACGTCAGAAGCATCTTACCTGAGCTAAGGAGAAAAATAACTGGACTACAGTGGTTCAAGTCCTCTTTTTAGATAAGTAAATTTTGCATTTCATATGGAAATCAAGGTCTGGAGGAAGACTGGAGAGGCACAGAATCCAAGCTGCTTGAAGTTCAAGTTTCCGAAGTCAGTGATGATTTAGGGTGTCAGGACGTCTGCTGGGGTTGGTCCATTGTGTTTTATTAAGTATAAAGTCAATGCAGCCATCTACCCGGAGATTTTGGAGCACTTTATGCTTCCATCTGCTGACAAGCTTCATGGAGATGCTGAATTCCTTTTCCAGCAGGACTTTAGCACCTGCCCACAGTGCCAAAACCACTTCCAAGTGGTTTGCTGCCCATGATATTACTGTGCTTGATTGGCCAGTCAACGTGCCTGACCTGAACCCCATATGGAATCTATGGGATATTTTCAAGAGAAAGATGAGAAACAGTGGATCCAATAAAACATATGAGCTGAAGGCTTAATAGTGCCTCAGCACAAAAAAAAAAATTGAGATGTTTTACTTTACATGTAATGAATCTAGAATATATGAAAGTTTCACTTTTTGAAATGTTACAAAAAATTAGAATTTTCATGCATTTTTGATGCATTTGCCTTTTCATGCATTTCATGCACAACTCAGCTCTTTAGTTGTCATCTCTTGTTAATACTGACTGCATTTCCTGTAGCACAAATTCCGAGTATGGGTCACCATACTTGGTCACACACCACTTCCCTTTCCCTTTATATATATATATGTGTATGTGTGTGTGTGTGTGTTTATATTTTCTTTATGTATACTTATATGTGTTAATATTAGTATAGAACAAAAGTGTTTTTTTTTTTTTTTTTGAGCATCTGGGATGATGTCCCCCTGGGAGTTGGTGCCCTGCACAAACTGCGTACTCTGTTTATAGGGAGCGGCGGTACTGTTTGCCAATCTGATCAAAAATCCCCTAGAAATCCGTAACACTGTAATGATAATTTCAGTGTTTTAATGAGATTCTTCAATGTTAGAATACAAATCCTTCACATAGAAAACATTTAAATCAAATGCCATTTGTTTATTAAAAACAATTGCTTTGACACAAACTAAAATACTGCCATCTCTAAAAGGTCACAGAGATGCTGGAGCCTATTCCAAACTTTCAGGTCAAAGGCAGGAATTTCCCTCAGATGGATAGTCATCACAGGGTTTAGACTGCCATCCTGTGGTTATTAATATTTCAGAAACTCGAGATTACTTCCTTTTTATATTAAAATACTGTGATATTTACTGTTGATATACTGTCAGATTTTATAATTTATGGGTTAGCTGTCTCTTTGAGGGCAGCTTTAACTTAACTTTTTAACCTAGCTTTAACAGGTGTGTATTACACTATTTAAATTGACTTCAATGGAGGAGGCAACCCGTTTCATGTCTGGTTCTTTGCCTCCACCTCATGCATTAAAATCATGTAGCCATGCATTAGCCCTTATATGTGAAGAAGGTTATAGGTTACACAAAGTATTAAATGAAGGGGGCACAATAACTTTGGGAAACATATATTCTATATACTGTATTCTAATAGTATATTTACATATATTTGTAAATTATATTTCATTATATATTTCAGTTATTAATTTATTTCAATTTAAGGTTAGAATTTTGAACAAAAAAAAATGATAAAGAGGGGAAATAATTGTGTAGGACTTGTGTTGGTACAGTATTTAAAGTCCATATTCATATAAAAATATGAGCTGAAGGCTTAATAGTGCCTCAGCACAAAATAAAATAAAATAAACTTTTGAGATGTTTTACTTTACATGTAATGAATCTAGAATATATGAAAGTTTCACTTTTTTACATTTTTCATGAATTTTTTATATATATATTAGTTTAGTTGTATCTAAATTAGTTGGACTATCTATAGTGTTTTTGTTTTGAAATGAGAGCAGCATTTGACACTTACACCTGCATAACTAGTTTTAGTTTTATGCTGGATATCAATCTCATGAACGTGAACAAAGCACTGGCAGCATTCAGCTGGGATACAGTGTGAGTGAAAATGTCACTGCAAAAGCTCTTTAGTTGTCATCTCTTATTAATACTGACTGCATTTCCTGTAGCAGAAAGCGGTAAGTAAAATGAGAGGTATTAAAATAATAATTAAATATCAACAATAATATATATATATTGTGGCGGGAGTCATTTAGCAGATGTTTTTATCCAAAGTGACTTACAAATGAGGAAATACTTCATCTCTTGAATTAAAATTATAATCATTTAATTTTAAAGCATAACTACCACAAAATCAGCACCTCTTTACTTTGAGGTTAAATACCGATTTAAAATCATAAGAAGAAATAGTAAATATTAATACAAGAACTATTCAGATGTAAAACCCTTTTTGTTAATATTTTCATAAGTAACTGTAATTTAATTTCTCATTTTTCTCAGTAGCTGTAACAGATTACAGTGACATTTCTTTTGTAATTAAAATCAGTAATTAAAAGGATGTTGTTCTTCTTGATTCAGTGAAACCAAAGGTTAAGCTCAGTTCAGTGACGCGGGCTGGCGGCAGACATCCAGCTGTGTTGATGTGCAGCGCATATGAATTTTATCCTCCACACATAAAAGTGTCCTGGCTGAGAGATGGTAAAGAGGTAACATCAGATGTGATCTCCACTATGGAGATGGTTGATGGGGACTGGTACTACCAGATTCACTCTGAGCTGGAGTACAGCCCCAAATCTGGAAAGAAAATATCCTGTATGGTTGAACATGCCAGCTTCAGTAAACCTATGTTCTATGACTGGGGTAATATCAGACACTCACCTACTGTCATATTATCACTGTGTTTGTGGTAAGCATAATTCGATGATATTATACGATATTTAATATACTCCACATATCCGTCTCTCCCTGAGTCTTAGAGGAATAAAATTACTATTCGAGCCTCTGGTCTGGTGCTGGGAATCATCCTCGCAGCTGCTGGACTCATTTACTGCAAGAAGAAATCAGCAGGTCAGTGGAGATGAGAGTAATTCAGAATGACATTAATGTGTATATCAATCCTGTACATGAATGTAACTTGACAATCTTTTTTTTTTTTTTTTGACAGGGAGGATAGTACCTCATTAATGATGGTAGAGTTCTCCTTAAACTTTAACTCACTAGTCAAACTCAGTCACTTGATCAGTATACATATTTCAGGTCTTCATTGTGACTGCAAATTGGACTAATAATGAAGAATTTATCTTTATGACATCCTTCGTGACTCCTCCTATCATAAACAATAATTTAGATATTGCTTCATTTCTAAAATATAAAACAAGAAATATAAAGGAAGAAATATAACATAAAATCTGTACTTTCAGGGGTATGTTTACCAAAACATCTATGGTCACAATTTCGTTGTTATTGTTCAGTCAAATTTCTGACCATAGTTGGCTAAAATGTGATGAATAGTTGAACATAAGATGACAAGATGACAGTAACTTTCACATGATTAAACAAACTTCCTTTCACCCCAGGTTCTGTTACAGATCTGCCAGGTTCTGCTACCCAATCACAGCGCTCACCCTCACCAGAATACTGATCATGCACACCTGTCACTCATTTCACGCTGGTTCGGCGGAAGATTGCAATGGTTTCCTGCTACAATGCGACCTGGCGTTTGAGATGCAGCCCCACTTGTTTTCCACTGAGAAGGCCAAGATTGCGTTCATTATCCAGCATCTCCAGGGTAGAGCTCTGCAGTGGGCTAGCACCATATGGACACAAGGAGGCAGTGTTACCCAATCCTCCCAAGCCTTCATCCAACACTTCAGAGATGTGTTCGGTAAACCCGCTTATGATTCCTCTGTCTGTGATCAACTTTATAAGTTACGCCAAGGCAATAACAATATCCAAGACTATTCCTTACAGTTCAGAACCCTAGCCGCGGCCAGCGGATGGAACGAGCGAGCCCTGTTAACCGCCTACCGGCAAGGTTTGGCACCTCACCTCCGTCTACAACTTGCCGCCTTTGATGATGCCCTGGGATTGGAGGGCTTAATTCAACATTCCATCCGATGTGCCACACGCATGAAGACGTGTCTGTCTGAATTCAACCCGGGTCATAGCTCCTCTCTCCCCGTCACACCGAACCCACCAGAATCCACTCCCGAGCCTATGAATGTTGATAATTCTCGTCTCTCCTCCCAAGAAAGGGCACGCCGATATGCCCATGGACTCTGCCTGTACTGTGGAGAGAAGGGGCACCTCCGAGTCACCTGCCCAGTAAGACCAACTCGCTTCCTGGTGAGTGCCTTGAATTCCGAGATCCCTAATCTCAAGCCTTTGACCACTGAGGCACTTCTTATGGGTACCACTTTCTCCGTTCCAGTCGTTGCCCTCCTCGACTCCGGGTCGGCGGGGAACTTCATTTCGGGCAGTCTCTGTAGACAACTCGGCCTCACAACCTCCATCACCCCAAGGAACTACCAGATCCAATCGGTGACGGGCAAGGCGGTAAGCCGTAAGTTAGTGAACAGATGGTCTACTCCCGTATGCCTTAAATTAGGTTTACTCCATGTAGAGTATATAAGATTATTAGTGCTCGAAGATGCTACTACGGACATCATCTTAGGGCGACCCTGGTTAGTTCAACACAATCCCATCCTTTCATGGAGAACGGGCGAGATCATTAAGTGGGGTGAGTCATGTTTTCCCGAGTGTTTCCCACATATTCCTAGACCAACAAGACCAGCCGCAGAGATCCTGAAGTTACTTACCACCTCCGTAGAGAGTCCCCCAGAGAAACTATCCACCGAAATTCCTCCTTGTTATGATGAATTCAAAGATGTCTTCTGTCCCCGGAAAGCCGCACAGTTACCACCTCACCGACCCTGGGATTGCGCCATTGACCTCCTTCCGGGTGAACCAGTGCCTCGTGGTAAAATATATCCTCTATCCATCCCAGAGCAGAAGGCCATGGAGGAGTACATCGAGGAAGCCTTAAAGCAGGGATACATTCGCCCTTCCACCTCTCCTGCCTCCTCCAGTTTCTTCTTTGTCGCAAAGAAGGATGGAGGACTCAGACCTTGCATTGATTACCGAGCCTTGAACCGAATCACTGTCAAGTTCAGATATCCGCTTCCCCTCGTCCCAGCTGCTCTGGAACATCTGCGAGGTGCCACCGTGTTCACCAAGTTAGACCTCCGCAGCGCCTACAATCTTGTCAGAATACGTGAGGGGGACGAGTGGAAGACCGCCTTCGTCACGCCCACAGGCCACTATGAATATCTTGTCATGCCCTATGGGCTCGTCAACGCCCCCTCCGTATTCCAAGATTTCATGCACGAGGTGCTCCGGGAGTTTCTCCATAAATTTGTACTAGTGTACATTGATGATATTATGATTTACTCCCGGAGTATGGCCGAACATCGTCACCACGTTGCGGAGGTCCTACAACGCCTGAGGGAGTTCAACCTGTTCCTTAAGGCGGAGAAGTGTCTGTTCCATCGACCCTCAGTGCAATTCCTCGGCTATAACATCAGCCACGGTGGTATCCAGATGGACGAGGGGAAGGTTACGGCAATCCGAGAATGGCCCACTCCTGACACGGTAAAGGGACTTCAACGCTTTCTAGGCTTCGCCAATTTCTATCGCCGGTTTATTCACAATTACAGTTCCATAGCCAGTCCCCTAACCAACCTGTTGAAGGGAAAGCCCAAATCCCTCTCCTGGACAGTAGCCGCTACCACTGCATTCCAAGAATTGAAGGATGCTTTCACCCGAGCTCCCATCCTCGTACATCCAGACCCAGAGAAACAGTTTGTTGTTGAAGTCGATGCCTCCACGTCAGGAGTGGGTGCCATATTGTCCCAGAGGCAGGGGACGCCACCACGACTCCATCCATGTGCCTTCTTCTCCCGTAAACTCAGCCCGGCGGAGAGGAACTATGATGTTGGCAACCGAGAACTTCTAGCCATCAAGCTCGCTTTGGAGGAGTGGAGACATTGGTTGGAGGGAGCCCAACATCAGTTCCTAGTCCTCACCGATCATAAAAACCTCCAATATCTCAGAGAAGCCAAAAGATTAAACCCCCGGCAAGCCAGATGGGCTCTGTTTTTCACCCGTTTCAACTTTTCCATTTCCTATAGACCCGGTTCCAAGAATACAGCGGCAGACGCTCTTTCCCGACAATTCGAATCCCATGAAGAATACGATGAAGTTCCAGAATCAGTCCTCCCAGAATCTCTTTTTGTCTGCCCCATCCAGTGGACCTCTCCTAGCTTTACCTCCTCCAATGTCTCCTCCAACATTCCGCCGGGCTGCCCACCAGGTACACAATTTGTTCCCAGAAACCAACGCTCACAGATCATTCAGTCAGTTCACTCTTCCCTTGGCACTGGTCACCCAGGGACCAACAACACCCTCTCGCTGCTACGAGAGCGCTTCTGGTGGCCCAACATGGCCAAGGATGCGAGTAGATTCGTCCAGGGATGTAAGGAATGTGCCATGTCCAAATCTCCTCGACATCTGCCAGCCGGTAAGCTACTTCCTCTGCCCGTTCCCAATCGACCGTGGTCACACCTAGGAGTTGACTTTGTCACGGACTTACCACCATCGGACGGGAACACCTGTATCTTGGTGATTGTAGACCGGTTCTCTAAGGCTTGCCGATTACTCCCACTTAAGGCCCTTCCGACGGCCATGGAAACTGCAGAACTAATGTTTAATCATGTGTTCAGATATTTTGGGATCCCGGAAGATATAGTCTCAGACAGAGGTCCACAGTTCGTGTCCCGTGTATGGAGAACTTTCTTCAAGCTCCTGGGTGTGACCATCAGTCTGTCTTCCGGTTACCATCCACAGACGAACGGGCAGACGGAGAGGAAGATCCAGGAAGTAGCCCGGTTCCTCCGAACCTTCTGCCATGGCCACCAGAACTCCTGGAACCAGTTCATCGGTTGGGCTGAGTATGCCCAGAATTCCCTGCGCCAGCCTACTACAGGTATAACCCCATTTCAGTGCATACTTGGTTTCCAACCTCCCATGTTTCCCTGGTCAGGCGAACCTTCAGACTTACCTGCCGTGGATCACTGGTTCCGGGAGAGCGAGAGGGTCTGGGACAACGCTCATCACCACCTCCAGCGCGCAGTGAGTAGACGTAAGTTGACAGCCGACCTCCGCCGCTCCAAGGCTCCCGTGTATCATCCAGGGCAGAAGGTCTGGCTGTCAACTAGGGACATCAGGTTAAGTCTACCCTGCAAGAAACTCAGTCCCAGATTTGTTGGTCCCTTTCCCATAATCAGACAAATCAATCCAGTCACTTACCAGCTCCAGCTCCTGTATAGAATTCACCCCGTCTTCCACGTGTCACTGCTAAAACCATTTCACCCTCCTGTTTCTCCCCCTGCAGAACCTGGTCCCGAGGAAGAACCCCCTCTCCCGCTGGTATTGGAGGATGGAACGGTCTATCAGATCAAGGAGATCTTGAACTCCCGACGCCGAGGCGGCAGGTTAGAGTACCTCATAGACTGGGAAGGATATGGTCCTGAGGAGAGGTCCTGGATACCCAGGGATGATGTGCTGGACCCAGTGCTACTCGAAGAATTCCACTCTAACCACCCAGATCGTCCTGCCCCTAGGGGAAGAGGTAGACCGCCACGGCGTCGGGGTCTTCGGCCCTCGGGAGCGGGCCGTGGAGAAGGGGGTAATGTTACAGATCTGCCAGGTTCTGCTACCCAATCACAGCGCTCACCCTCACCAGAATACTGATCATGCACACCTGTCACTCATTTCCCTTCTCATTACCCACGCAGTATAAAGACACACACCGCCCAACACCAGTCGTCCAGTCTCGTTTCTACGAAGAGGACTAACACACTACGCTCAGTCATAGTGCAGTATCTACCTAAGAAACTTACCTGTCGATTACTTACCTGTTCTGCTCGCTCCTAGGCAATCTCCAGATCCAGCTCCAGTGACATCCGTTCCGAGAGCGTTTCCGGATAAATCCCAAGTCTGCGGTGTGTGTCTGTCACATCCTCCTAATCCCTCTCATCTCCTGCAAGAAGAAAACCCAAGATCATCAGCCTGTTCGTTCAGCGGCTCCAGATTCTGACATTACTTACCAGTTTCCTTTACCACTGTTGATCATTAAACCTACCTTCCTTTGTGATTCTGTCGTCCTGTCCTCTCATTGTAACAGGTTCTTTTGTATGAGGAAGTATTACAAACTTGCATACCTGGTGCACAGTAGCATAGCAAGCCAACCCTGGGCCTTTTTTTTTTTAAATGGTCCCAAAGCAACAAGTGCTGCAAAGAGCCATTTACAGACCTTCACTGTAGTGAATCAGAAAAGTACCAAACAATTTGCTTAGCAAAGGACACTTACAACTAATTATTTGCATCTGATAAATAGGCTACATAATCTCTGTAAAATAACATGCCATCCAGATCAAACACATGTCAGTAATAGTCAAAAATTGTCTATTGAGCAAGTTAATAAATTTTATAAAACAATTAGTGTTGCACAACCCACTGCACAATGTAAATCATATTCAATAAATATTTTAATCACTGAATTTCAAGGAGACTTTATGAGGCTGCTTAGGCAACTGAGTGACAATGAAGTAAATAATGTCATAGCAGGATGCGGGTTCCTATCTGCCTTGGCTTATATGTACATACATACCCTGCATGATTCTGATCTCGTTCTGATTCTAATTCTGCTGGTACATGTTTATGGACCTCTGTGTTTAAAAACTGGTTTAACATGCTTGTTGTAAACATACAAACAGGATCTTTTACAGGAGCCCTAAAGCTTGTAATAATGAGGAAGTTTTGATGGAACTATGGGGAAGTTTTGATTAAAAAAACAAAAAACAATTTTGATCAAATTTGATAAAAACTTCCCAGAACTTACCAAAGTTTTTCTGACATGTAAATGAAGGTTTGTAGATATATGAAGACCTTCATATTTGAAGAGATGCATGCCCAGAATACATCTGTGCTCCCCAGTTTGGGAACTGCTGGTCTACAACAATGCAGTCGTCAACACATAAAGAGCATTTGGTGTGATTTTGATTTGTCACGTAGGTGTCACATCAACAATGTATAATGCAATATTCTGTTAATTGACTGATTTCATTATTGTGTTCTGACTCTTTTAATTCAGCCATTTTATGTTTATCACAAATGCATTACAATCCTAAAAAGAAGTGCTGAAAATGTGTATAGCTGAATTCAGTTACATGACCCTGGGCATTTAATAGTGTTCTGTGCATACTTTCAGTCATCTTAAAAATTATTGGTATCATGGTGGAAAAAAAGCTTTGCATTAAAATGTCTATGTGAGGTTCTATGTCATGAGATTATACAACTGGATTTAAGAGCAGAGTTTATTTGCAATAACATGCAAATTGACAATGCAGTTGGTTATTAAGGTTATCAAAATCTTGTTTTTTTGAGCTATTGAAAATAAATTCTTTATGGGTTGTCACACACATGGTGTAAAACTGCCATTCTACATTCATCTCACCTACTTCATTGCTTAATGTGTTCCTTATTACCAGTTTTGATGATCTGAGATTGTAAATCAAATAAATAGGTAAATACAAATGCTGTAAGGCTGTATAACTATGTTGTTATATTCATGTTTGTTTAAAAGATTGATACAAGTAAAACAACTTAATGACACTAAAAGAGCGCTACTGCACCACACTATAATTTGTTTAGAGTTCTATGACTAGTGATATGATTTTTTTCTGAATTGTTTTGACCCTATATACAGTATACATGTCCAATGTTTATAATGACAATTTGCATCAATAAATAAATAAATAAATAAAATAACAGAGTCCTGCTTCATTATTAATGACACCTTGTAGTTACTCCAGGATACTACAGAATGCTAGTTTGGATTTACTGTGCTGAATTAGATAGTGACTGAAGTTTGGTTGCAAGAGTCTCTCATCTTCTTTATAATATTTAATCAAATCTTTAGAAGTTTCCAGAACTTTGTGACAGGAATCCACATAGGCCTACTATACTTCAAAAGTACCACACAGAAATAACAACAGTCTTTCTCATTCTGCAGTAAATAAAGTGCCTTTCAAACCTTCTGTAACACAGTCCAGTGGTGTAGATTTCATATATGTAGACTTTTGGGGGGGACAAAGGTGAGACATCTAAAAAAAAAAAAAACTACCAAGGGCTACAATCAAGATATAGACTAAAATCACATTTTTCTCCCTTGGTAATATTTTTAATGAAGAACATATAGTTTTGAATCTTCTGGAATCACATAATGAATTATGGTTAATTAATTTACCGGTTTCAACAAGATTCTGTTGATAAAGTAATTGGAAACAAGCAGTTTCATTGAGATATGTAAATGCTTGCTTTCTCTATTCCTTCTCTCCATGTGTCTCACTGTCCTTATCTACAAACAAAAGAAATGCAAACTGAATTTGAGTAAAAAACACATACTGATAAAAGAAACCAGCGCAAAAATGTAGTTTCAAACATGACCACGAGAGGTCCCTGTCATTCCACAACCAAGAATCACTCACTTGATGACAGATTTAGTGATTTAAGTTAAACTTTCTGATGTTTTTGTACGTGTGCGATTTCACAGTTGCACTACAAATTTTCTATGTAACATATTATGAATAACACAAGAATGTTTAATCTCTTTTTGGTAGTATACGCACTGCGCTGAGCAGTTAATCGCATGACTCTCACCGCCTGTCTCGTGTTTAATTCACTGTAAATCCTGTCGCTCGTGCTCTGAGCTGCCGAGGATCCAGAGCTCGTGATGGGTGACGGGTGTACAGATGATTGTGGTGTTTGGCGCTGCCAGGACACTTTCTGCATGGACGAGACCACAACAGGGCATATGAAGTCAGCGACAGTTATCAAAAAGAGAAAACTGTTATGTTACCTTTCTTAGGTTGGATTATAATGGAAAACTGTGCGTTCATTTAGATATCCAGTTGAGGCTATACTTTTCTTAACATGTAGTTTTGGCTCATTTGCCGCTGTTCCAGTTTAAATGAATAATTGAGAAGCGCAGCTGTACACAGAGGAGGAGCGCGTGCACAGGTGGAGACTCCACAGGTAAAACACCATCATGATGCTGACGGACCAAACGCGCTGCTCAGTCTCTGCTGTTTAGGCTTCAGAAACCTCAAAAACGTTCATGGGACATATCATAGACGACCCCTGTGGCCAAAATGAGCGTCTATTCTTACCTATGGCGGATTTTTCAGATATTCCTGGCAACGATAATCACGGCTGTCACACAAGGTATGTGGATTTCTTAAAGTCTAAAAGATATCTAAATCATTATATTTTAGTTTTTGGCATTGTGTACAGTATAATAGTGTATTTAGGACCAATGTAAGAGGTTTGTAATACCTGAAAAATGACTGTGCAGAAAGATTTAAAACATCTTTAAATATAAATGATAGGCTTAAGATGCAGTCTTTAGACAGGCTATTTATCTTAATCATGTTAATGACCAGAGAACAGAACACAAATTTTATAATATACTTTATATATTTATTTGTATTAGAGACACAGTACACCTTTTTTTAAGCTTATTTTATTGGTTTGACACACTGTAATCTTTCATAAATCTAACCTACCATAAAAATGCGATGTTTTAAACACATCAGATGTCTGAATTGTGGCCTAAACACCTCAAAGTTCAAACCCCTCTTAGTACACTAAACAGTATCCAGCTATTAAAACTGTAGAACAATGTCATAATTTATAGCCTACATAATTGGTTGAACTGATAATTAAATTTATCATAATAAAAAACTTTTTCCCTTACTTAAAATTTATGGGAATAATTCATCATACACCATTTTTGGGAGGAGTCATTTGTGGCTCAATTGGTGCCCTGGGCAAGATACTTCATATCCAAAGGAAAAGCAGTACTTTTATTTAAGATGTCAAATATAAATTTACATGCAAAAAACAACTGAACTTGACTTCAGCTGAACTACGTTCTCATGCATTGTCATTGATATGCTGATAGTAACTCATTTAGTGTTAAAGCAAATCATCTGAGGAAAGAGACTCAATTGGTGCAACTGGTCAATTTTATATATGGGAATGTGTGATTTCTATTGCAGCACTGGCATATGCACTCGAATGGGCACAATCTTTCTGATAAACATGAAGTTATATTCTATCTGTATCTATAAGGTATTTATCTGCAGAAACTAATTTGCATCCTGGATAAAGGTATGGTGATGATTAAATCCCTATAAAACTGATTTTCCTATTGGAAGGCTCTATTGGAGGTTTTATTGGCATTATTGGATACAAAACAATTCCAAACCATTCCTCAAAGGTCTTTGCTCATTTCTCATTCTTTAGTTTCCAATTTCTCTCATTTGTCTCAATGTTTTCTGAGTATTTTTTGCATAGAGTGCTTGTTTCTCAAGGCATAGTCTGGATAGGATTAGTGCTCATCCTGTCCCAGAAACAGTGTTTCTCCAGCTTCACTCATCCATAGGGGCTGAGACATCTGTGCTGTGTGTGTCCTCTGTCTTCAGTGGTATTTTCAGTTTAAGTGTTTTTGCATATAAAAATATATACAGTGTCCTCCACTAATATTGGCACCCTTGGTAAATATGAACAAAGGCGGCTGTGAAAATAAATCTGGATTGTTTTTCCTTTTGATCTTTCAAGTAAAGCAATTTAAAGTGGTGAAACAATCTCATTGTGAAATAAAGGCTTTCTCTAGTTCATGTTGGCCACAATTATTGGCACCCAATTATTGCAACGTCCTTTTCCCAGGGTAACAGCTCTGAGTTTTCTCCTATAATGCCTGATGAGGTTAGTGAACACCTGATAAGAGATCAGAGACCATTCCTTCATCCAGAATCTCTCAAGATCCTTCAGATTCACAGCTCCATGACGGTGTTTCTCCTCTTCAGTTTACCCCACTCATTTTCTATAGGGTTCAGGTCAGAGGACTGGGACGGCCATGGCACAAGCTTAATTTTGTGCTCAGTGACACATTTTTGTGTTGATTTTGATGTTTGTTTTGGATTATTGTCCTGATGGAAGATCCAACCACTTCCCATTATAAGATTTCTAACAGAGGCAGTCGGATTTAGAATTGTTTTATCTGTTGGTATTTGATAGAATCCATGATGCCATGCATCTGAACAAAATATCCAGAAAAATAGGCCCACAACATTAAAGATCCAGCAGTATATTTAATTGTGGGCATGGGGTACTTTTTATCCCTGTTTGTACTAAACCTATCTGGTGAGTTTGCTGCCAAAAAGGTATTTTTTTAGTTTCATCTGACCATAGAAGCCAGTGCCATTTGAAGTTCCAGTCGTGTCTGACAACTGAACATGCTGGAGTTTGTTTTTGGATGAGTGAGGAGAATTGTCCTTGAAACCCTCCCGAACAACATGTGGTGATGTAGGGGCTTGTTTGATATTTTTTTTAGGCTTTCTGACCCCAAGACTCAACTAATCTCTGCAATTCTCCAGCTGTGGTCCTTGGAGAGTCTTTAGCCACTCAAACTCTCCTCCTCACGGTGCATTAGGACGATATAGACACATGTCCTCTTCCAGGCAGATTTGTAACATTTTTAGTTGATTGGAACATTTCAATTATTGCCCTGATGGTGGAAATGGGAATTTTCAATGCTTTAGCTTTTTTCTTACAGCCACTTTCTATTTTGTGAAGCTCAACAATCTTGTTCTGCACATCAGAACTATATTCTTTGGTTTTACTCCTTGTGATGGATGATTAAGGGAATTTGGCCTTTGTGTTCCTTATATTTATAATCCTGTGGAACAGGAAGTCATAGCTGGACAATTTAATGCGCCTAGTCACTTTTTTTAGTTTAAAAAATGGAAATATACTTCAGAGATATTTTACTCATAAGAATTTCTAGGGGTGCCAATAATTGTGGCCAACATGTATTGGAGAAAAACATTTATTTCACCAAAAGATTTTCGCGGCATTTCAATTGTTTTACTTCAATGAAAGTTAAACATTTTTGTAAATTGTTTGAATGAAAGATAAAAAAGATCAACAATGCAGATTTATTTTCACAGCCGCCTTTGCTCATATTTACCAAGGGTGTCAATATTAGTGGAGGGCACTGTATATGTAAATTATAAAGCAAGATTTTATATATACTATATATAAAGCAAAAGCATCATATTACATGAGCACTGTTTGTTCAGCTCATCAGTAGTGTTGTGCAGTGCAACAGATTCACTTAAATGCATTCAGTGCAGAATATTATGTTTGTTTTAAAAGATCAAGCAGTCAAAATGTGCATGATGAATATTGATGATGGAAAAGAGAGAATTAAGGAAAATATATCAAAAGCCTTGATTGCATTCAGTATAGACCCAGTATGATGCCTCGCTAAATGTTCATACCCAAGTACAACAAGGCATATTTGTTTAGGATGTAACAGGTTAGACTGATATCAGATTACTTTATATGTGCCATATGGTCATTTGCAGTCATATGTATTTACATTCATTTTAATATTGTCTATTGAAATACTGTTAACAATCTTTATGAGATTTCTTCGACACCATCGGAGCTCCATTTCAAGTCTTTGTCAGTAGGATGCCCTTAAATCACCTGCTTAGGATTTAATGTGGTGACATTTGGCATTAAGGATGTATTTATAAAGGTTAGTGCAGACTCACAAGGTAGTGAGCAAGCTTGCTTGTTGACAATATAATAATGTAGTATAATCACAGAAAGGATCTACTATATACTAACAGCTGTCATAATATTATATTTATGTCATCAATATGAAATTTATCCAGCATCAAGTCCCCAATTGGTCAGTGAGAATGGCCTCTACTCTGCCATCTGTGCTTGTTCATCCTGAAGCATAAATCGTACTGTAACTGATGCACTGAATCTCATTGCAATGGATTGCATTTGCTTAATTTGCCTGCTTTACCATGTTTGATAAAAAATGATGTATTGGAAACTCATAGATGATCTCTAAATGGCTTGCAAAATGTAAATTTGAAATAGTATTTATTTACCATAAAGTAACTGATTGTGTCAAAGTGTTAATTAAAAATGTGAATAGTTTTTTCTTATTTTTTTAATCATAAGGTGAGAATGGGGGTGTTAAAATGTCATAGCAAGAAAGTGTGTCATTTCCATTTTTATTCAAAGAAATCTGAGGTATTTGGAAGAAGAGAGGCAACTGTTGATGTGTCTCAAGAGGATGCACATCTGTGCTGTCAGATAAACTGTTTGTAGTCCTCTGAATCTTTTTACTGTATTCTCACAGCGTGGTGATTTTTTTCAACGTTTTTAAAACTACTCAAGAGTTTATTTTTTATTTTTATTTTTATTCAGGTTGTTCCAAACCACCAGTAAACATCTAATACAGAGAGACTAAATGCAAATAATAAAATACTATTAATCATAATCATGTATAGTTGTTGTTTGTAATTATTGACTTAAAAATAATAAACAATAATAATCATATATGTCAAGAACATTTTAAAGACATTTTTGCTGCAATTTTAGTATTGTCTTGAGTCACCAGTTGATTTTAGATGTAAACTGTGGCTCCTTAAGCAAAACCAGCTTAGAAGCCCTGATTTAGTACAGTACATCAATAAGGCCAATTTGCTGTTAAAACCATTTTGCGGAAAGGATACAGTCAGCAGAATGCTTTATGGTGGATTGAGAGATAATGCATGGATGAAAATTTTTAAGTGGTTTGTCTCCGATGTTTTAAATCAAAATAGTATTATTTATCTCTGCTTGACCTCTCTATATGGCAGTGACAACCTTTTGTCCTGCCGTACCCATAGGAAAGAAAAATCAAGAGGGAGATCTCTTTAACATCTCAAATATTTATCCTAGACAGAAATTAGGTTACTTTAAGATTGAATGGAGATTTTTGCTTGTGTCTCCTGCTTCTCAAACTTGTCTCCTGAGACAAAAACTCTAACACTCTCACACAGCTCTCTTATAAAGCTTTAAAAGAGATCTCAGCAACATCACACACTATGCTCAGACATTTCTCCTTAGCTAGAAACTCTGGATCTCTCATAAATTTAGATTAGAGATCTCAACAACATCACACACTGTGCTTAGATTTTTTTCTCTTTAGTTAAATAAACTGGGAGTCTTATATTTGTCTCCTGGAAAGTTTTAGTAGAGATTTCAACAACTTTACAAAGTGTGCATCAAGTCAGTTACTTGAAAGGCGCTAAATTAAGGGGGGAGGAGATCATACATTTAGAGTTAAAGGCTATATTGAGAGAGAAATTATGCAGAAATAAGGATAATATGTGATTTTTAAAGAACAATGTATAGGCACATCATTTAATTGTAAATAGTAACGTACCCGATGTCTTAATTAAAACTGATTTACAGAAATGTAAGCCTGGAGCTTTCTTTTCTGAAAGGCATATAAATGGCTTATGATTCAGTCTTGATTATTAATTGACTAATTTGATTATTAATACGGTAGAAATATGGTAGAAATGTTTGAGCTCATATTTAGGCATTGTTATTCAGATCACTTCTGAAATTTAGAGGAGACAAATGTGAGAGTTCTCGAGTCTTTAGTGTAGGAGAAAAATCTGAGCACAGTGTGTGATGTTGTTCAGATCTCTTGTAAAGCTTTAAAAGAGACCAGTGTGAGAGTGTTTTTTTTCTCAGGAGACAAGTTTGAGAAGCAGGAGGCTCAAGCAAAAGTTTCCATTCAATCTTAAAGTAAATTTATTTCTGTCTAGGAGAAATATTTGAAATGTTAAAGAGATCTTATTTATTTATTTTTTTGAAGTTGTTTCAGTGTTTTATTGCACAATAATTTAAAAAGGAAACCATAACCTAAATTTACTTACATGCAAAAATGTACGGTGGCCAAGAAGTGCAAAACAAATCACGATTCTGAAAACAAAATAACAAATTACAAACGTAAATGCAAATCTAAAAAAACAAAAAAACAATTCAGAAATCAAAAATCCGAAAACAAATCAACAAGTCAGAAAACACACTGACAAATCAGACAAACCGGAAGAGGTAGGTATGGATGAGACATCTGTCAATCAAGATGTACAGGAAGAACGAGAAGAACAACAGCAGAGTCATTTGAAGCATCAGCTCCAGTGGTGCAGATAGTAGATTGTGTGTTATTGTGTTTTTGGACGCGATCGGTCTGGGTTCGATCCCACCTTTTGTCAAACTTTTTTTCTCCCTTTTCAAATCTCGTATCGCATCGGAAAGGCATTTTTTTCAATAAAAATTAAGGAAATAATCAAAAAGTTGAAAATAAAGTATCGGGTAGGGTTAGGGTATGTGTAGGGAGGGCTTTATTGTACCAATAAGGTGGCATCCATTTTAATTAAAATTATAATTTACATTCAGTACATTATTATTGCATACTGCTTTTTTTACTACAATACTGAGGTGCAGATAATTGCCACTATTTGCAACAAGTAGTATACATAGCACAAAATCCAGCTATTTCCACTTAGTGTAAATAGGTATTTGCACTTAGTGTAAATAGCATCTATTACTATATTGCTCTTAGTTAAATAGCCTCTATCGCTATTTACACAGTGCAAATAGCTACTGCCTAAAATATACATGCATGTACATTTACAACACTGTACTCTGTATTATATTACCTTTGAATCAGAATACAAAAAAACTTAACGCAAATGTGAGGGTGTTTCTAATACAGTGTCTATGGGAGTGACGGTAAATTTGACATAGTTCTGTCAAATAGCGATAGCAGCTAACGTATTTACACTAAGTGAAAATAGCTGGATTTTGTGCTATGTATACTACTTGTTGCAAATAGTGGCAATTATCTGCACCTCAGTATTGTAGCAAAAAAAGCAGTATGCAATAATAATGTACTGAGTGTAAATTATAATTTTAATTTAAAACAATAAGGATGCCACCTTATTGGTACAATAAAGCCCTCCCTACACCTACCCTAACCCTACCCGATACTTTATTTTCAACTTTTTGATTATTTCCTTAATTTTTATTGAAAAAAATGCCTTTTCGATGCGATACGAGATTTGAAAAGGGAGAAAAAAAAGTTTGGCAAAAGGTGGGATCAAACCCAGGCCAAGCACTGGTACACTAGTCTTACATTTGTTTAAAAAAAGGTATTTTTCTTATTCAAACATCTTGCACTTAAGTCCTTTCTAGTGTGTTTGTTGGACACTGTAGATAATAAAAAAAATGTAAACTAGTAGCTAATTTAAAAAAATTTAACTAGTTTAAGGTAGTAGCTCTTGATATCTGAAATGTTTAATACTATTTAAATGATTAAATTATATTAAATGATATTAGTATTTACAATATTAGTAAAAGTTTAATGTTTCTCCTAAAACGAAACTTAAAAGACATCTTAAAACAAAGCTGATATCTCAATGAGATAAGAGAATCACCCCTTAGTGTCCTGAGCATAGAGTAGCCTCTGTCAGAGCCATAGCCTTGTGGGCAGCACATTGACGTGAAGGAACAACTGCACCTCAGACAGCATGGGTTTGAGCAATACAATATTCCTATAATGGAGTCTTGATAGAGATTGCAGCAAGACAATGAAGAGATATTCTGTTTCTTCCACCACATTCTTTCTTTTTTTTTTTCTCAAAACATGCTCATGTCTCATTTGTGTCTATTCCTAATAGGAATTTTAGGAGAAACATCTGAAATGCTGTTGATACTAAAATGAGAGATATATGAGAATATCATCTAAGTCTCCTGAGTTTAGGAAAATCAATATTTTTTTTCCTATGTGTAGTCATGCTATTTATCACTTTGTGTTTTTTTTTTTAAATGCTCTCATGTAATTGCCCATATATATATATCTATATATTAAACATGCACAGTAAGCATACTGAGCATATCAGTATCTAAATACATATTAAACATAACTTAACATTTATCTCAGTGTTTAGCGCGCATCCTTAACACTGTTTTCCCCAGTGTGGCTAGCAGGCTTATTAGCCCATCATACCTACGGGTTTAGAGCTGAATCCAGCCAGATGTTATCTTATGTGATCTGCTGAAATGGAGATGGAGCATGGATGCTGACCTCTTGACCTGCAAAACTGCTAATGCTAATGCATCTGGTCCTGCTGATGGCTATCACAGCGACCCTTACATGAACTCTGCACTCCAAGCCAACTGTACAAAATTACAGAATGTCACACAAATGTAAAACATCAGAGGCAAACCACTCACCACAAAGACACGTCATTTCTCTAACAAATAAAAAACACATCATCTGCTTAGATATTTCGACATTTCCTTACAGATAAATTCAGTATTTAAACATTTATGCACAAAAACAGACTCAGCTATTTCTCAAGTAGTAGTATTTCCTTTATGGGTGTGAAATTGATAAAGAAATGGAAAAAAAAAATGTTTGTGGCAATGAAAGAATTTTTGTGTATATATGTTTTTCTGGAGCCTCGATTACACAAATATTATTGTGGGTGATATTTCTTTTTTTCCTTTGTAGCAGGCGTGGATCTGAAATTCAAATGTTGTGGGCTGTGGGATTTACAGTACTGATCATGAAAACTGATCTAATTTTCAGTTAAAGGGCTTAACATCAAATAGAAAAATTACTCACCCTAATGTCATTTCAAACCTGTATGACTTTCTTATGTGGGACAAAAAAAACAATTGTATCAATTGTTCCATACGAGTTTCAGTGTTGTTTTGGGCACCATGCTCAAAAGCATTCTTCAAAATGTATTTTTTGTGTTTCACAGAAGAGCGTAGTCACATACCTTTCTGCACTGTGAATGTTTAAATGAGTTGTTTATATTGTAGCTTGAATTCAATATACTATTTTTGACCAATCCATGCAAGAAGCCCAAGTGAATTCAAAGGGTTCACGTTTACTTTTTTTTCCCACAACTCTGCAAAGCACAGAAAGAGAATAATTTAAATCAC
Source organism: Barbus barbus (assembly GCF_936440315.1). NCBI lineage: Eukaryota > Metazoa > Chordata > Actinopteri > Cypriniformes > Cyprinidae > Barbus > Barbus barbus. The sequence continues at coordinate 10,703,084 of NC_136756.1, forward strand.
AATGTCAACCAGGCAGAATGTTATCCATTTCAGAATGATCTTTTTTTCTGTTGCATGTGCTGCTTCTGCTGTGAGTTTAGGGTTGTCATGTGCCATGAGTTCAGTTTGAGATTAGTTTAAGTCATGGCCTTTCACTGTAATGAATCTGCTGCTCATTATACCATCTGGTCTTCATACAGTACATTTTATTTGATTTTTTAACCATATCTTTTTTGAGATAAATATGAAAGATCAGGAAAACTAGCCCAGTCTCGCAGTGGAAACACTATTTTATTGTTTTCATATGATCAGATGTTTTTTTAATTAAGTTTTGAGTGCTATATGACTAAATGAATTCCATTTTTGTATACTGTATAAAGTCACATTAAGTATACATTAAAAATAATTTATAGTAAATTGTTTATATTTTACCGAATGAGCTCAGCTGTGTAAATAACATTACAACAAAAAAATGGTCATTTGTGCTCAATGTTATGTGAATTTGACATGCTAGGAGATTTAAATTGAGGGATTCTAAATATTTTCATGCCAGACAACATACTATGATACACATTTCTAAGTGTGATTTAAGTGTCATAAAATGTAAAAATGTCATGTGCCATGAGTTCAGTTTGAGATTAGTTTAAGTCATGGCCTTTTACTGTAATGACTACATGACCCTACCACTCAGTCTGCTTTATTTTAAAATTACTTCCAGGAATTGTATGCCTTCTCTTTTGAGCTCATCCTTGTTATTATTATAATTTATTTTGTATTTTTTTTTTTTTTACTGGCACACAATACACTTAATGTTGGACCTCAGCTTTTGAGTTTACCAGTCTGTTGGAGTTTTTGACGAATCTGCTAGAATATTGAATTGATATTGTGCCCATAAGATGAAAGTGGTTGAAGATGGGGTTGGTGAAAAGTAGGCAGCATTGGATGCAATATATCAAATTTACATTTGGGTTTTTGATCCTAATAAAATGTAATATTTCCATATGTGGTATGAGACCAGGACATTGTTAATGCTATCTTTATTTCATACATACACATTATGAAATAACAAACATTTGACAGTGCTTGTCTGCCACTTATGTGTCATTGAAATATTATAGACAATACTGCCTTTGACAATCCTCATTATACCATCTGGTCTTCATACAGTACATTTTATTAGATTTTTTAACCATATAATTTTTGAGATAAATATGAAAGATCAAGAAAACTAGCCCAGTCTCGCAGTGGAAACACTCTAACAACTATTTTATTGTGCTCATATGATCAGAGGTTTTTTTTAATTATGTTTTGAGTGCTATATGACTAAATGAATTCTATTTTTGTATACTGTATAAAGTCACATTAAGGATACATTAAAAATAATTTATAGTAAATTGTTTATATTTTACTGAATGAGCTCAGCTGTGTAAATAACATTACAATAAAAAAATGTTGAAAAATGAATATATTTCAAATGATTAGAAGATTAGAAAATTGCTAAATTTCACCCAAAACAATCAATGTTGTGTGAATTTGACATGCTAGGAGATTTAAATTGAGATATTCTAAATATTTTCATGCCAGACAACATGTTACTATGATACACATTTCTAAGTGTTTTAAGTGTCATAAAATGTAAAAATAATTTTTGGGGCCAGTTTATGTGATATGACGGGACAAAAGTCATACAATTGAAAGTAGTATTAATATAATACAGCAATGTTTTTCATCATTAATAAATATAACCAAATGTGAGAAAACCATAGCCATCACCAACACCCAAAACATTCATCCATCCATCCATTCTCCAACCTGCTTGAAGCCTATCCCAGCATCTCAGGCCAAGGCAGGGACTTTCAACACCTGTTATTTAAGGCAGCTTCCCATCCAAGAACTTACCAGGCCAAACGTTGCTTAGCTTCCGAGATTGGGGGTTTCCATTGTTGTATGGACGTAAGCAACATCCAAAACAAAAAATCGAAGAAACATTTTGGTGGTGCACAGGACTATACAGACCCATTGTGTGCCATGAAGACAACATTACACCTTATTTCTCTCTTTTTTCATTTGTGTCTTATTTCTCCTGCAGAGCTGGACAGCCAGGAGATCTCTGATGCCACCAAATCCTCCTCCCCTTATCCGTTGTTCCTTCCTGTAACTTACCAGGTATGGGATGCTGACTACTTTCTATTAAAAGAGGCTGGACAGGACATCATGCAAAATTCCAGCATGAAGAGCCACACGCAGCCGTTTGTTATGCTCCAAACGGGACGTCTCCCAGTTATCAATGCCAGCTATGGCCCACTCTCTACCAAACGGGAGATTCCCCTGGACTTAGTGCAGTCAGTGCAGTTATTCCGGCCCTCACCAAAGGTTTTCACCCTCAACTGGAAAGTCCAGTCCTTTGTCCTGACCCGATGGGTCTACTCGTCTTCTCCCAAAGTGCGAGTCCTGTTCTACGTGGCTGGGAGAGACTGGGACAGAGGAGAGGAGAAAGGAACGAAAGATGAGCTGCCTTGCGTGACTGTGTATGCCTTCTGGCAAACCCAGGAGGTTCGGGGCTCCTGTGTCATCAGAAATGAGCATGGGACCTGCATGGCAGAGGTTGACCTTCCTGCAGGTTGGTTCAGCCCAATTGAAGGCAGTTCCAGTCGGGAAAGACAAGGGCCGAGCCAGGGGAATCCTGTGGAGCTGTATTATCAGGCCCGACCCAGCGCCTACGGCTCATGCACAGCCAGCGTGGAGGAGGGCAAGAGGTGGGATATGGGTGATGGAAATGCTGGTCAGCCTCAAACTGAGTACATGCCTGTGACCCCCATGCAGAGGATCGGGAGCGTTCGGCTCCTGCAGGTCAAACAAGGGGCCATGCCAGTGTCAGTGCTCAGACTGAGAGAGGCTGTGGTCATCCAGACCTCCTCAAAACCACTTAAGAAAACTGATATTGCCTCCTTTTATGTGTATGTGAGGAGCTCAGCCAACCTGGATACTTTCTCCCTCAGGTAAGTCTCATGCAGAGAACTTTGACTTCTGAATATTTTTACGATAAGCAGAAAAAAAAACATGTATTTGCAAACACTTTTAAGCAAAGCGACTTATATTGCAATCAAGGTTTACATTTTAGCAGTTCATGCATTTCCTGGGAATCAAACCCACAACCTTGCTATTGCTGGCTCGGTGCTCTGCTCTTATGAACTTGAGGAATGCCTCACCACTGTTTTAATGCTTTATGAGAAACATACCAATAAACTGGAAACAAGATTTAATGGATTGTGCATTTTCCTGAAAATACCAGTAATGTTATCATCTATTCTGGAAGCAGTGCAGATTATCAGTGTGGAGTGGAGAAAGACATTTCATGATAACATTCAATGATATTCTGAGCTGTTATTCTGACTGCAGAACTCTGGGGTCATCAAGTCAGGGAACATATTCTGTAAAGCTCATTGTGCAGATTTGAGCATCTAGCTACTGTATATGGCTGAAAAAATATGCATGTTTAATCCCTCAGATTATATGCAAAGACATACTGTGCAACAAACACATTTTCTTTGCCTCTCTTGCTTTCCGAATTCTTTGGCTGCACATTCATTGTTGTGCTGTATTAAAAAGCATAATTTAGAACCAGAAATCGTTTAACCAAGACCTATGTTTTATAGTACATTTATACAATTTTTTTATAACTTAATTAGTTACACTAAAGATAAATGAACACTGAAATTTGAAGTGGTATAAGCATCAAATAAAAAGTATCACCACCAATTACCCATCATGTTTTGCATCTGGGTTATAACTAGTTTAGACTCGGCCATTCTGTAAAAGTGTGCAAAACGGTTTTGGAATAGAGTTTGTAATTAAGTGTACTATCAGAATCTGCGGTTTCACTTTATTTTGATGGTCCCTTTAACACATTCTGTTGACTATAAGTGACATTGCACGTAGATTTCTACTAACTCTCATTAGAGTGTTAGTAGTGTATTAGTAGACTGGTAGGGTTAGGGTTAGAATAAGTTGACATGTACTTGCAAAGTTACTTATAGTCAGTAGAAGGTCTGTTGGGAGACCATCACAATAAAGAGTTAGCAGATATGAAGCAGACAGTCTTCTAATACTCTACTGAGAGTTAGTTGACATGTAGTTGCAACATTACTTGGTGTCAACAGAATGTTCAAAAGGGACCATCAAAATAAAGTGTTACCAAGTTACCTTTGTAGAACTGAAGTTTGTGTTTGATTGCAAATGTTCTCTGGGCGTGGAAATAAAATTATTTAGATTAACGTGTTTCTTTCACCATGAACAACAGAATGGAAGTGAGGTTACTCAGTTTGAAAACCCGACTTGCCATCTAGTAAAATTATCTGATATTTTTTAGAAAATTGGTGATCTGATTACCCTGGCTTCAGTTTGGAGGACAATTATTTTTCAAATATTACTAAATTATTAAGACATTTAAGCTTATGTGATGGTGATGATCTAAGCAGGGTTGTAACATGCTGATATTCTGACTTTGTCTCTTCAACCTTAAATTTTAATTTTAATTCAGAAATTAAAAAATATATTCATCATAGAACAGTAAAAATAATATGTTGTTATGATGTCTAAAAATTGTCTAAAAATGTAAAAAAAAATAACTGAGAAATACATTTGAGATGTGAAAGAGCTTGTAATGCAGTGGATTTCAGCATTGAAAAATGTGGGAAATCTCAGAAAATTAAATAAAAGAGCTTAAAAAGACTGAGGAGATTTAAGATGCCAGTTGTAGACTTTCTATATTGTGTTTTTTGAAAGCTATGGTCTCTCTGTAATGCTGCTGTACTTGTTATTTATGATCATATTATGTTCACTTTTCTCATGTGTGGACCATTTTATATTCACATTTCAGGTTGTATCTGTGTTATTAGGGTCTTAAAGGACAGCTGGACCTGCTGTCCTTGACTACTCCTCCTCCTAATCCTCTTCATTCTTAAAGGGATAGTTCACCCAAAAATGAAAATTCTGTCATTAATTACTCACCCTCATGTCGTTCCAAACCCATAAGAACATCTTCGTAACACAAGTTAAAATATATTTGATGAATTCTGACACCTCTCTGACCCACGTGAATACGTTTTTCTACATTGTGCTTTATTTTACTCTTTGATCTGAACGAAAACAACGTATCCGCGTAGCACAGCTGACACAGAACAGTATGTACGTTGTTTACGTATGTGATACTCTCCAAAACGGCGGCATGGTGACGCAGAGGAGACAAATTGTTGAATAAAGTTGTTTTAATTTTTTCTTTGTGCACAAAACGTAATCTTATAGCTTGGTAAAATCACGGTTGAACCCCTGATGTCACATGGATTATTTGACCGATGTCCTTGCTACGTTACTACACCTTGATCATGGTAATTACATTGCTGTCTATGGAAGTGTCAGAGAGCTGTCAGAATTCATCAAAAATATCTTAATTTATGTTCCAAAGATGAACAAAGGTCTTACAGGTTTGGAACGACATGAGGGTGAGTAATTAATGACAGAATTTTCATTTTTGGGTGAACTGTCCCTTTAATGTAGCACCAGGTGAAGTTCAGTCCTCTCAGAAGCACATTTCTTCATCTACCCCTGCATGAGCGTGTTTGAGCCTTTTTTTTCTGATATACCATCTCTCTTTCTTTAAGCCCTGTTGCTCTTGTCACTTAAAGGGATAGTTCACCCAAAAATGAAAATTTGATGTTTTTCTGCTTACCCCAAGGGCATCCAAGATGTAGGTGACTTTGTTTCTTCAGTAGAACACAAACGAAGATTTTTAACTCAAACCGTTGCAGTCAGTCATAAAATGTGCGATCTGCCATAAAGCAAGAAGAAGAAGAAGATGCGTAACGCACCGGCTGTTGTGTGAATGAGGTAAAAAACTATATAACTACTGTTCAGTTTCTTGCACAGACCGATCATTTTGTGTATTTAGACCTCAATGTATCGTCACAAGCCGCAGTGTTTAATTTGGTTTTGTATGTTTTTTTTTCTCTCTCAAAGTCGTGAGAGCCATTGACTGACATTTTATGACTGACAGACTGCAACGGCTTGAGTTAAAAAAATTAATTGTTTGTGTTCTACTGAAGAAACAAAGTCACCTACAGCTTGAATGCCCTTGGGGTAAGCAGATAAACATCAAATTTTCATTTTTGGGTGAACTATCCCTTTAATCACTATCGCATTAAATCTAAGTCCGTCCACAACCAGCTCTCTGTACAGCTCTCATCAATCACTGCAAACCCACTGAGGACAACTGAGACATGCCCCAAGAGACATGCCTTCTCTTCTCTTGCCTGATTTATTCTGTAATCCCAAAGCATTTACACATAAACATGATTAAATTTTTTGTGTTATCCATTAATACATTTAAAAAAGGTTCCAGACAGTCAAAAGATATGTTTAATTAACTGGAACTATTATCAAATTATGAACAATTGCTCAGTTGCCCTTGAAGCATTGAGATATTGAGATGTTTCTCAGTCGCTTTGGTACATTTCTCGAATCATCCTTGACATTTGCAAAACAGTAAGTGCATTTCTCAAAACAACTCGTACAAATAGCAAAACACCATGGATTACCTGCAAAAGCCAGTGTCTTGCTGAAAATACTTAGTTCATCTCTCACAAATAAATATCTGTCAATGAACATGTCAGTGCCATCAGAATGACAAGTTCTTGTGTACGGATAAGACAGTCAAATTGCCTAGTCATGTTGCCAATATAACAGTGTACTCTGGAGGGATGTTCTGATGTAAACTATGGCTACAGTTTTGATGACAATTATTGTAAATTGTAGGTTACACCTTAGTGTATGTGGGAGTATGATTGCTAGAGACTGGACAAGATTCAGATTTACGCTTTTACTGTTTGTACTGTAATTTGTTGACAGACCATGTCATTGCGATACAGAAAGGAAAAGACAGCACTGCGTAGCACAAAGAAAAAGAACAAAAAAAGAAATGTGAACGTAGGACAATCTCCTTAGGGAAAACTGTACATGCAGTGCTGTAGGAATTACAGTGCAGTCTTCCTACACCTCCTGACGTTCCTGTCTGTTGGGCCACAAATTCTCATCCACATCACAACAAATATCTTCTCTTGCGATGCAGCGTGGAAAGAATCTTGGAAAGAGTGTCTTATCCAGCCTCTGCAGGCATCTGCTGTGATGTCATCACACGCTGCATCCATGGCAGCCAGAAGGTCATCTGTGTATGTGGCTGCCGATCATATACTTTCCATCTCCATGCTGAGAAAAATTCCTCAATGGGGTTATGGAATGGAGAGTAGGATGAGAGGAACTCCATCAGCATCCTGTTGTGGGCTGCAAACCATTGCCTGATGATGTTGGAGTGATGGATACTGACATTGTCCCAAACTATTACGTACTTTGGCAGGTCATCTTCAATCTGACCCCTCTCTTGCTCAGGGATGAGATCCCTGTAGAGAGTGTCTAAAAAGGTGACAAGACACTCTGTATTGTATGCACATCAACTGTAGCTCTGTGGCCGATGATGTTTCGACCAGGCCTTCTGCGTTTTGTTAGGTTGAAGCCAGCCTCATCCATGTAGATGAAGCTGTGCGGTGGTTCACTTGCTTCCAGTTCCATTATACGCTATATCCAGAAGACACAAAATGAGTTTTATGAATTACATGCATTTTCATTTTGGCCAAGATACAGTTACATCAAATGTATACAGCACATATTGCATCATTTCTACAGCCATAGCAAATGTGTAAAGGTCACACTTACTGTGCTGTATATCACTATACGATGGTTCATGAGATGCACCTTCGTTAGAGAAAGTCAAGATTCACCTGGGAGCAATTTACCAGTTCAGGACATATTTAGAAAAAAAGTCTAATAGAAATGTATAGAAATATGCTTGAAATATTATGACAACTTGTTCAACCATTTTGCATGTAAAGACTTATGCTATGAACTAATGCCTAAATGTTGTGGGGGGTGAGACTATTCAACAGAGACCCATTATAATACATTTTGATCAACATGACAAGCAATTGACAATGTAGGAAACAGCAGAGAATTGTACATAATCATTTGCATGGATGTACCAAAACATTTGCAACTTGTTCAAAGAAATGAGAAACTGCTTTTTTGATGTGCACAAGTGACACGATGATGTGACGATTGAACAGGTAGTTTTGAGAATTTCATTTCTGATCTGAGAAATGTACCAAAGCGACTGAGAGAAACTGTAGCTTTGGTGAGGTTTGATATATCATGCTGTGATATCCCCCTGGTGGCTTTATTGATGATAAAAATGTAGAAATGAAAAATATATCATTAGTATTGGGGCTGAAGGATTTGTTTTAATGTTGTTGCTGTTGCTGTTGTTATCATAGCCTCTCCTCAGGATGTTTCAGTATGAAGTGTGAATCTAGAGTCAGACATGACCATGCTTATTCTTTTTTGCTATCTTTTAAATTTTTTTATTTGCTTTTTTGGCCGGCAGCCATATCACCTTGTAGCCCAAGACTGGTTGCCCACTGAAGCTAAGCAGGGTTGAGCCTGATCAGTACCTGGATGGAGAGACCTCCTGCGCTAGGTTGTTGCTGGAAGTGAGGCCATGAGGGGGTGCTCACCCTGTGTTCTGTGTGGGTCCAAGCACCCCAGTATAGTGATGGGGACGCTATACTGTCAACAAGCACCGTCCTTCGGATGAGATGTTAAACTGAGGTCCTGACTCTCTGTGCTTATTAAAAATCCCAGGATGTTATTTGAAAAGAGTAGAGGTGTGACCTTGGCATCCTGGCCAAATTTTCCATTTGTCCTCTGACCATTATGGCCTCCTAACCATCCCCATATCTATTGATTGGCTTCATCATTCTGTCTCTTCTCCACCAAAGCTGGTGTGGGCGTTCTGGCACACTATGGCTGCCGTCGCTTCATCCAGGTGGATGCTGTACACTGGTTGTGGACGAGGAGATCCCCCTCACAATGTGAAGCGCTTTGAGTGTCTAGAAAAGCACTATATAAATGTAATGAATTATTATTATTATCTTCTCAAAATGGTGGACCTAACGTTTGAGACAGACGAAACGATGGATAAATGGCTGACTACTGTGTAAAAGAAGTGTACTTAATTGTATTGAAAGCTGCCATAATTTACTCACCCTCGAGTCATTCCAAACCTGTATGAGTTCCTTTCTTCTGTTGAACATGAAAGAAAATATTTTGAAAAATGTTGGTAACCAAACAGTTGCTGGGAGCCATTGACTTCCATAGTTTTGAGTGAACTATCCCTTTAAAGAGAGTTCACTTTCATGGTTATGTTTATAAATAGACTTTTAAAAAGTGCACTGTGTAATACTGTCAAATTAAAAGTTTACCTTAAAATACATATTACAGTAAATCATAATGTTTAATAGTTTTTGGTCATGCTTTATGCACTTTTAAAGAAGCACACTGACATTATACTGTAATTTTTGACGTGTTGACTAACATAATAAGGCACATGTAAAGTATTTGATTATAATTTTAACTGCAGTGTGTTATTCAGAATTATATTAAGTAAATATATTTCTATATTGTATAAATGTAATATATTGTATAAATGTAGAAAACTGCACCTTAATCAATATATTTAAATACATGAAAAACTGCTTCAAAAGAAATTACATTATTACATTTAAGTGTATTTTAGTTTTCCATAAGTGCTTGTCAGTACATTAGGCCATACATTTTACTGTATTTTAACAACAGTAAAAGTTATGTAAATTATGAAATTACATATGAAGTTATTGTTACATCCTACTAAATTTCAACTAATTGAATTTTATGTCAATTTTAACTATGATACATTTTCATTTAATTGGACTTAACATGCAATTAAGTGTAATTTCTTTAGTTTATAGGTATATTCAGTTCACAATTATGTATATTGTTTGAAAGTATATTATTTACGGCCTAAGCTAAATTATTTTTTACAAGGTTATGCTAATATTAGATTAGTAAATTGGTATGTAAAGTGATGTGTACAGCCATCAATTTATTATTTCCATGAATGATGTATTTGATGTTACTGAAATCAGTAGTCAGCATTCTCAGCTCTGTATTTTGGTTTCTAAATCACACAGGGATCAATCATTGCGAACGCTTCACCCAATCAAGCCTTATGAAAAGTAGCTTCTCCTCCTCATCTGAATTTCGTCACATATAAATCTGTCAGGAGGCCCGTTAGGAATCACCATAATACATTTCACCTGTAGTCATACTCATATTTTATCACGCAGGAAGTGACACATGTCATAGTTGCATTACAGTTGGTCATAAATTAGGAGGTTGTGAGGAAGGAAAGATAAACTGCTGCTCAGTGATTGTTTTGATTAAATGAGTGAATCTTTATTATTTAGACTAGTCTTTCCATAATTCAAATGCTGTGAGAATAATTAGAAATGTCTCATTTGGGTTTCTCATCTTCATGGGCTTGGCTTCGCAAACAAAGATTTAGGAAGGACATCCACGTCTTCTACAGGCACGCTGGTGGCTGACGAGGCCTATGTGGGACAGGCAGGTCCTGCCACAGCGGCTGTGGTATGGCGTTTGGGGTATTCATGAAGGGTTTGTTAATAGAAAATATAGAAGAAAGGTTTAATCAAAAAGTATCAAACGTGGATCCCTGGGAATTGACAACTTCGGACCATGTGCATAATAATTTAAGAAAAAATCATAAATATTTTTTTACAGCAATGAAACCTGATCTTTTCTTTAACAGACCTTTGATTCAAACTATCATTCCCATTTTGAGTAGTCAGTTATGCTGTAGTATTCCAGACCTACAGCATAATTCAACACTGTCATAGAAAGCCACTCCCCTCAAATATGAAGCCAGAATTCTACGGGACGGGACAGGACGGGTAGTTCTCCTCTGGCCAGGAGATTATTGTTTATTTATTGTTTTAATTAAAATTTTAAATGTATTATATTTATATTTTATACTGTTGCAATTTCTAACAATAATAGTACAGGTGCTGGTCATAAAATTAGAATATCATGATTTCAAATGTTTATTTCCTTTAATTTTGATGATTATAACTGACAACTAATGAAAGTCCCAAATTCAGTATCTCAGAAAATTAGAATATTGTAAAAATGTTCAATATTGAAGACACCTGGTGCCACACTCTAATCAGCTAATTAACTCAGAACACCTGCAAAAGCCTTTAAATGGTCTCTCAGTCTAGTTCTGTAGGCTACACAATCATGGGGAAGACTGCTGACTGCTGAGTTGTCCAAAAGACGACCATTGACACCTTGCACAAGGAGGGCAAGACACAAAAGGTCATTGCTAAAGAGGCTATTTTTATTCTTATTGTATTGAAGTCGAGGTCTTCACTGGGGATATGTCCCCAGGGCTAAGTGGACAACAAATGGCACCATTTCCTCAGAATAAGTCAATGTCATTTTGCTTATCCCATTGTTCCTTACATTTGGCACTTGGTGAGTGTTAATTCTGGATCCGTGTGTTTTCTCCACTACTTGGTCATTTAATATTCTCAGTGTGGTTCTTTGGCATTTTCTGTACATGTTTGAGTATGTGCATGACATTTCAAAGCCTACATTCATTATGTGAAATGTCAGGGATATTTGATGGATAATTGAAAAAGACTCGCAAATGGGCTCGCGATATCAGATGTCGAGCTCGACTGACATAACCTCTACTGATATACTGTGAGGTTCTCAACAGTGACAGCAGATGATTTGGGATGGATGTTTCATAAGATGTTTGGTCTCCATAGGTCATTAATTTGGTTTGGAGTGTTAAATGTTGGTCTTGAACAGATGTTTCTGGGGATTGACAGAGAGGGATAAGTGTGGACTGAACATACTGTGAAGGGGCATCACCATGTTTGAGGAGTAACAGTAGTAGAATAAAATAGATGGATTGAAACAAATGCTATCAGATTTATATAATGATTCGTTTAATGATATCCAACAGAGATGGGCACAATTACATCATGGCCGAATGGTTAGAGAGTCGGACTCGTAATCCAAAGGTTGCGGGTTCGAGTCTCGGGCCGGCAGGGATTGTAGGTGGGGGGAGTGAATGTCCAGCGCTCTCTCCACCCTCAATACCACGACTGAGGTGCCCTTGAGCAAGGCACCGAACCCCCAACTGCTCCCCGGGCGCTGCAGCATGGCTGCCCACTGCTCCGGGTGTGTGTTCACGGTGTGTGTGTGTTCACTGCTGTGTGTGTGCACGTTGGATGGGTTAAATGCAGAGCACGAATTCCGAGTATGGGTCACCATACTTGGCCGTATGTCACTTCACTTCATCAAAAAGTATTTAGTTACAAATTACAAATACTTGCTCATCAAATGTATTTAATTTAAAATAGAAAATACTGGTGTGAGAAATGTATTTAATTAAAATACAAGTAATTTGTAATTTGAAAATACAAATAATATTGACAAGAGACAGCGCCATTACATTTAGATACACATATAAGAGAAAGATAAGTACTTTCCCCTTCTTGAACAACTTATAAACAACATTTATAACAGAAATGGAGATCTTTTGATGAAATCTGAGAGCTTTCCCTCCATAGGCAGCAACACAACTTATATATTCAAAGCCCAGAACGGTAGGAAAGACATCGTTAAAGTACTCCATGTGACTTCAGTGGTTTAACCTCAATTTTATTAAGTGACGCGAGTGCTTTGTTTGCACAATAAAACATAATTTACATATTTTATTTATGAAAATATTGATCTACATTGTGTGTTCACGAGAGCATTGTGTTCATGCCATAAATGACTCGCATCAATACAACGCACATGAGTGAGTGTTCGCTATACCACAACATATGTGTTTGGATAATATTTTCGGAAATAAAGTGATACATTATTATAAATTTTTTCTTGTGCAAAACAGCACTTAACGTCACTTAATAAAATTGGATTAGTTAATGATATACTTAATGACATGGATTACTTAGTGATATCTTTTCTGGACCTTGAATGTGTAAGTTGCATGACTGCAGAAAGCTCTCGGATTTCATCAAAAATATCTTAATTTATGTTCCAAAGATGAAATGGAGTCAATGCATCAAGAGTCACCACACTCAGACGTCTTCAGGAAAAGGGCCACCAAGACACTTCTGAAACAGAAACAATGTCAGATGCATCTTACCTGGACTAAGGAGAAAAAGAACTGGACTGTTGCTCACTGCTCAGTGGTTCAAAGTCCTAGTACAAGTAAATTTTGCATTTCATTTGGAAATTAAGGTCTGGAGTCTGGAGGAAGACTGGAGAGGCACAGAATCTAAGCTGCTTGAAGTCCAGTGTGAAGTTTCTGAAGTCAGTGATGATTTGGGGTGCTGTGACGTCTGCTGGTGTTGGTCCATTGTGTTTTATCAAGTCCAAAGTCAATGCAGCTGTCTACCAGGAGATTTTGGAGCACTTTGTGCTTCCATCTGCTGACAAGCTTTATGGAGATACTGATTACCTTTTACAGCAGGACTTTAGCACCTGCCCACAGTGCCAAAACCACTTCCAAGTGATTTGCTGACCATGATATTACTGTGCTTGATTGGCCAGCCAACATGCCTGAACTGAATCCCATATGCATGGAATATTTTCAAAAGAAAGATGAGAAACAGTGGATCCAACATTACAGACGAGCTGAAGGCTCAATAGTGCCACAGCAGTGCCTCAGGCTGATCGCTTCCATGCCACACCTCACTGATGCTGTCATCTTTGTGCTAAAGGAGCCCCAAACAAACATTGAGTGCATAAATGAACATACTTTATACTTTTTTTCTAAATGAACACACACGCATGTATATATTTCAGATAAATGTTATTTTTATATATTAAATATATTTATTTATAATGTAAATTTTATGAATCTAAATATAGACATGAAAATACGTATAAATATTTTCAAAATATATACTGTATGTGTGTATTTATATATACATAATAAATATACACAGTACACACACATTATGTAAACAAAAACTTTTATTTTGGATGCGATTAATCTTTTTACATCACTAATATATATATATATATATATATATTATATATATATATATATTAGTGGAGAGGTGCCCTTGAGCGGTGCCTTGCTCAAGGGCACCTCTCCACCCTCAATACCACGACTGAGGTGCCCTTGAGCAAGGCACCGAACCCCCAACTGCTCCCCGGGCGCTGCAGCATGGCTGCCCACTGCTCCGGGTGTGTGTTCACGGTGTGTGTGTGTGTGTGTGTGTGGATTTGTTCACTACTCACTGCTGTGTGTGTGCACTTGGATGGGTTAAAGGCAGAGCACCAATTTCGAGTATGGGTCACCATACTTGACAATACGTCACGACTTATATATATATATATATATATATATAGTAACATGATAATTATATTTACTGTCACTTTACTGCTTTCACAGAAATTGTATTGTACAAACACATAAATATAATGCAATAATTTAGTGTTTCAAATCAGGAATTAGAAGTTAGTTTATAATGACAATTCTAATCAAAATTGATAATATTAAAGCATTATGATAAATGTTGCAGTTGCAACCTTTGTGCTTCACTTGATGCATCTGGTACTAGGAGTGAAACTGTGCAGTCAGAAACATGCAAAGAAAAGATGACAAAAGAAAAAGAGATATTGTGAGAGATTAAACATTTTCATTCAAGAAAGAAAGTGTCAAATCTGGTTTTACGTTTGAAGAGTCTCAGAATCTTCTCTGTCAATGCCAAGATTAGTGTTCCCATGATCCCTTCATGCGAGACAGTGATTACATCTTACAGAGTACAGATGGTCTTACACTCATGTACACACAAGTTTGAACACAAAAAGATCATATTTTCTAAACAAGCCCAACATAACCGTAACCCTGTATTACATGCATAAAATAGACAAATCTTACTGTTTTCATTAATAAAACCAACAGAACATAATCTTCCCTGTGCTTCCTGTGTTTGCAAACATGATTATATGTGTATGTTCAAATGCCCTTACCAAGCAGTCAAGCAGGCAGGCAGCTAGGGTCTTATAATACAGCCCATGTGAGACTAATATCTTGCCTATGGAGTTTTATAACCCCAATATCTATGACAGACACTCGTGGAGAAAAAAAGACCCTTCAGCAACAGATGAAAACACAAATATGGCTCTGACATTACTAAAGATTTAGAGGGTGCTGGAATCTGGAAGGTGCATTTTGCAGCAGTCATATTTTTAACAATCTTTCCATGCTTATATTGATATCCTTTATGCCACTCTTTGTGCCTGTATTGGTTCCCGGGAAGCTTTTAGATTCTGTTCCAAGAGCTCTAATGGTCCCTTCAGCTAAAGAGGATTTTGACACTATTGAGCTGACAAACTTCCTTTTACCCGTGGGTACCTAATGTTGCAGTTGTATAATCAATTATATTGATACATTATTCTGATTATAGTGTGATATGGGGTCAGTGTGACAGTTTGTCAAGGTTTGGGAGGAACAGGAACATAGACATTTGCCTCAGATGGCCTTAAATTAACTTTTAAGAGCTTCTGTGGTTGAACAGACGAGCATTTGGATTGAACAATATATGGCCAAAGTGTCTCATTTCAGTTGTTTGTTTCTTTGAGTGAGCTTCTAAACAATAAAATATTGTGGGGTTTGTGTGCTCATTTGTGTGACTGTCTGTAGTTTTGGGTTGTCATGACCGTCTTGGCTTGGCTAACTAGCTCTGATGTAGATTTCACTGATTTCCTGTCCACTGTAAGGGAAAAGAGACTAACATCCTTTTCTTTGCCCCTGTATTGGAAACCACACAGTAAACCTCAGCTTTAAACTCCTTGAACAGAACATCCTTGGCCTCATCTCCCCTGCCATACAGCCCTGCCATCCACCCACACATGCAAACCTGCTATGTATAGAAACAAGCATTGCTCTTCAGTGAGGATAGAACCAGTAATAAATGAAACACATTTTAAATCATACATACCAGGAATGTGCATAATTACACTTTAAAAAAACCAAATAAAACATGATGACATCCATCTAAATGTGTAAGATAATAGGTATCTGTGGTGCTTTATTAAAGAGGATAAATGTGAAATAAATTTTCCGAGATGGTTTTACCTTACAAACTTTCTGGCAGGTGTTCCTGTAGCTCGAACAGCCTGTTGCTAGATATGCCAAGATAAGTATATGATTTCCAGAAAACGCGAGAACTGATAAGAGTATACTTTTACTGAAGATGTTACACATTCATTACACCAGTGGAAATCTATAAATAACAAAGGGCCCAGAATCAAGCCTTGGGGTACACCACTTTATCGCAGTATACCCAGTACACATTGGGGGGGGGGGGGGATTTCCATCTCAAATTTGTTTGTAATAACAATCTATGAGATAGCGTGAAAGATGTGTTGTGTTATTAGTTTAACCAGTAACTAACCTATTTGTTTGTTTTACTATTAATCACTGCAATTTATTCGCAATTCACACATTTGTTGAAAGTGATACTAGGCCAAATGTAATTAAGATATTCCTTCAATTTTTTTTTTTTACTCCTAACAGAGCCATGGTAAAAAAGGGTGTGTCCTTCCGTACAGCCACACCTAGCAACACATTACTATGGGTCATCACTCTAGACACAGGCCCAGATGGGAGTGTTGGAGTAATCTGTCAGAGGAAGTCAACTACAAATGTGAAAAGGTGAGTGTGTCTGTTAGGGAAAATTGAATTAATTGCTTTTAATCAGATGATTAGACAGTGATTAACCGACTCTCATTGGGGACTCTGATTAACCATAACCAGGAAGGAAATATTGTCCATGGAAACAGCAATTTTACATTCTAAAGCAAATTGGTCCTATAATTATTCCAGTAATTTGTTGATTAGTCCTTATCAGTTTAATAAAAGCACTTTGTTTGGATTTATGCTTTTACTTTAAAGTGAATTAACATAAAACCACCAGCGAATGAACTTCACTACATATGTGTACATATATGTGCAGGTTTATTATGCATCCATTAGATGTGAGCACAAAGGTCAGGGTGGTACAGCAGTGTGTGTATGTATGTGTGTGTGTCAGAATCCTATTAGTGAAAGCCTAACCTGAATTCTCCTCACTATTTGTGGTTGTAGTCAGAAACGATTCTAGGATTTCAGCCTTTGATTTGAGCATGAGATGATGTGGCATTTCTTGCCTTGAGAGCAAACACACTAAATCATGAATAACAATCTTGTTTGACTGACAGCATTTTTAAACCACTTTAAATGGCATATGTTTGGTTACATTTAATTATTTGATTTCACTTGAAATTATAAAGAAGAAACATTCTCAACACTCACACTCAACGCTCTATGTCGGCTATGACAGGGTTCGCGGTGGGCTAGAAGGAAGGTTTAATTTAATTTAACAAACTTTACAGTTTTTTAACAACTGGCAAGTGAAGGATTCAGAGTGAACTCGGACAGCTCAATACAGTTGCTACTGTACAACTGTTAAAAATGTCAGCAAAGATAAAAGATACTTTAAAGAATGTTTGTAACTAAATAGTTATCTTCTGTACAAAACACTGAAACATTTCTCACAATATGTTTTATGTTTTGCAGAAGAAAGAAAGTCAAGCAGGTTTGTAAACATTTTGGGGTGAGAAAATGATGCAATTTTAAAAAGTTAAGAAACTAAATTTTCTCAATTGCTTCTTAAGATGTAAAATGGGTTATTAGGAATGGCATCAATAGTATGATCAATATTGACTTATAATTGCACTCAGTTATTTAGAATCAAACAGCAATTTGCAATTGCAGCTGCTCATTTGACCATTTGATCACAGAAGATTAAGAGGCTTTACAGTATATTATGTGACGTGTTTAATGACACATTCTCTTTCAGGTTAAATAAACTCCAAGCAGTTCTTCAGATGGATTTTGAAGTGGAAGATGTCAGCAGTCAATCGGAGATTCAGGTGATTAAGTGGGAGTTGACACTTCCTGATGAGGTCAAAATGATGGGGGCGTCTGAAGGCACCATGAGGATCTACACCACTCAGAGAAACTTTGTAGGCCTGGCTCCTCTAGTTATGGTAGGTTATGGTACTTCATTAAAGACAGTAAAAAAAAAAAAAGTAAAACATCTCTATCTGAGACAGTAAAGCATCTTCATTACTTATTTACTGGCATTTTGAAAGACAGATTTGATCAAGCAGGGTACCAGGGGCTCAACACTGTGACAGAGCTTGTAAATGTGACAAGCTTCATCTGCAAGACCGATCATGCTGACCTTTGGATTGTGTCCAAATATGAGCAGATTTAGGCATAATCAATCAGATTTTCTGTAGCAGCTCTAATATACAGCTGAACACTGTCCCAGAAATCCGAAAACAGCACCGGAATGAAAATGGCCAAAAACCCCTAACATGTTTGCCAGTACTTCTTTAGGAGAGGATACTTTTAGTATACATTTTTATACTTGTAAGAGATATACAAAATTAAACTTAAGTATAAGAAATGTTGGTCACACTTTATTTGGGGACCAGTTCTCACTATTTACTAATCATTAACTATGATTTTTTCGTAAACTCCTAATCTGCTGCTTATTAATAGTGAGGTATTGTTAAATTTACTGTAGGTATGGAGTAGGATTAAGGGATCTAAAGTATGGTTATGCAGAATAAGGCATTAATATGTGCTTTATAGGTACCAATAAAGAGCCAATATGCTTGTACTATGCATGCTAATAAGCAACTAGTTAATAGTGAGAATTTGTCCCTAAACTAATGCGTTACAGGGCATTACCCCAGTGACAGCCGAGAATGTCAGAATTGCTATTGCTAGTCGCTTTTAGGTGGTTTTACAGGGCAAGGGATTTTCTCATTTCAGAGAGCATTATATTGGATAAGAAATTAATCTATTTTTATTCATGGACAAAACAGTGCTATTTGATCAGCCTGATGGCAAATTCCTTTTTTCATTTTTAGTAAAACAATATTGATATAGCTTATGCTTATTTTTTAATCCATTACATAAAGGTAAATTAAGTGACCTTTGCTTCCTGAAAACCGGTTTCATTTATGTGAGCTGGCATTTTGCATCTGTCAGGATCTTTAAAGTTCAGAGGTTTACCCCACTAAGCTGGTGCTTCCCATTCACTGAAGACAATATTGGGAAATGGGGTTTTGTCCCATAAAATAATCCATTTTTGCTTTTCACTTGTTCTCATTAAAATGACTTTGATTACATAAAATTGTATCAGACTGTATAGTGCATCTCTGGCCCAGATTATCTAAATAGATTGACACAGTCTATCCCAACCTAAAATCTGCTTAATGTCCCTGAGCCAGTGGCAGGATAATTTTTGGTGTTACCATTCATTCTGGGAGCATATAAAGTTATATGCTTCAAAACTTAAGTAGGCTATTACTATTTTCTGTATAGAGCAAAATAGAAAAAAGTCACTCTGCAATTCAACTGCAAGTACCCTCATGTTTATTTGAAGTGCAAATTTTATTCATTTCAAATGAGAGTAAAATTAAACAAGAAGCATAGATGTTTAACCCATCACTTCATCAAAACAGTTGGTACACTGTTGCAGTAAATGAAGCCCTAAATGTTCTCAGAATTTACAGGCCTTTTGCTGAACAAGGTGGATATGTCGACTGCCTTCCTCTTCATTTCGATTATTTATCATAAACCCTACATTTGTGTGGAAATATGCTGTCAGTGCTTAATTTACATATGTTCTGTTTCTGTTGCAGACATAAATTAATAAAATACTACCCGTCTGTCTGGGTATCAAAAACTGTTCTACATATGTGACTTTAAGAGCTAAAGATTGCATTAAATGTTGCCCAAATCTGCAATAATTTACAGATCAACTGATGGAGTAACAGGGCTCTACGCTTACTTTTCTTTTTAGGAGCACGGTCAAAAATTTAGGAGCACATTCTAATCAATAATTAAAAATTCTGATATAAAATTTACCTTTCCATTACGAGGTGATATTTGACTCAAAGTGATTTACAGGGAATTTTGTTTTTACCTTTGTAATGGCAAAGTATTAAAAGTATATCATCTTTTATTTATCAATTAAAAAAATTCTAAGCTTTTTAACATTGATAATTAAAACAACAGAATAAAAGGTAGAATAAGAATAAATTATCAATCAAATGAAATCAGTATTTAAGAAATAAATTTGTACTACAGAGGTGGCACAGAAGAACACACGAGTGGCTTGTAGGTGTATTTTCAGACATTTAATGAGGCTGAGAGTGCAATTAAATTTATAAATTCATGTTGAGGTTAATGTTTTAAATACAAAATTTTGAATATAGAAATATTAAATTATTTAAATAAGGAGGAAATATACTTTAAAATTAAACTAAAACTGCCAGCAGGTGGCGGCAAGTCACTGATTTTATCACTGACTCATTCATTTATTTGATTCGTTTGAACGGCTGATTCATTCAGGAATGAAGTGTGACTGTATTTACGCACCCCGGGTCAGTCGCACGTTTCTCCTAAATATTTTTTTCATAGTCGCACGCAGTAGGCTAGTTTTCAGTCTCAAATGTGACTGAAATGGTCGCACTGTAGAGCCCTGAGTAATATTAATGCAATAAAAACTTAAAGTGTTCGATCCACATGTGACCAACAGAAATAAATCAATTCCTAATGCCTTAGTGACGCCTAATCTATAGCCAAACAGTATTGTATTATGTGAGTTTGACAGAATAAACTACGTTTTATATAACATACGAAAACTAAGTTTTACTTGTAAGTTTCCTCTCCCGCGTTGATTGCTCATCTCAAACTTGAACAGACCATGTGCTGCAGCTTTGATAGTGTGGCTGTGTGAGTGCGCAAAGTCTCTCGCCGCAACGCAGGTAAAGAGCAAATTCTACGGTACAAATAATACAAGTTTATTATATTTATTTTTAATATAGTGTTTCGTCAATGTCCGCGTTCATTTTTATATATATATATATATATATATATATTATAAAAAAAAAAACTCCACTCTTTCTGTTTGGGGGGGGGGGGGGGCCAATGGGGTGGCCAGTGTCATTTTAGGGGTGGCCGTAGCCCCCCCTTGGAGGCGCCACTGCCCTGAACATTCTGTCTTTACTTGTGAAATTGGTGTAAAAGGTGCACTGATATTATGACATTAATTTCATTACTAGATTGCATAGTGTTATCGTAACATGTTGAATCTCTGACCTCCATTTGTAAGAGTGCTAAGGTTTAAGCTTAGCTCAGTATTAAGATCCAACATTTAACTTTGATCTCTGTCCCCTGTGTAGGACACTGAGCTGTTGAACACTGCAGTGCTGACTGGTAAGAGGGTTATGGTGGCAGTAAGAACTATTGCTGTGGAACAGGATGGTTCTGTATTGGATGTCTCAGAGTTTGCTGACTGCAGCTCCACAGATGAAGATGTTCTTAAGGTACAGTCATTATACTGTTTTTACTCTTGTATCTCAGCTTGGATACAGTGGCTGTCACATCGAGTCATATCAAACTCTCATCCTCTGTGCACATATTAGAAAAAAAATAGGTCAATAGCGTGATGGTATTTATTCAAAATGACATAAATTCAATTCTTTCAATGAGTTTAATGCAACACTGACATAATGAGCATATTTTCATTTAAATTTATTTTAAGGGCATTAATTTAAAAAATAATATGCTCTGATATCATAATGAATAAAACAGCCTTATTAAAATAATTTTATTTATTAAAAAGTAAACGTTATTAAAGAGTTTGCATAAATTTTATTATTTTATAGATTCATCAATTATTTTAACACCATTTCTCTACTTCTAATTAATATTTGAAAAAGTTTTGTCAAATCAAAGTTGGAAATGAAATATCATAAGCCCGCTTATGTGTCAAGGTAAAAAAATTTCTTAAAATAGAATAAAAGTCAGAACATTTTTTTTTTTATGATGAGAAGATTAGTTCAGATCACGCTGTGTGACTGTCTAAAATAATAACATGATTTAATAATAAAACAAAACATGAATTATTAATTGATATAGTTTTTAAGTTTTTACATTGAAAAGTATATTTAAAAATGTTTTGAAAATAACAACTACAATCTGTACACACCAAGTAACATTTTTAGAGCCATTCAATTTAATCTTGAAAATTAAGATCTTGACACATTTTTTTCTTATTTGTCATTAACCCAATGACAAACGATGTATAGCTGTGCAAGGTTGTGTGTGTGTTTAAGCATGCCATTGTCAGACAGAAGTAAGGTCTGAAATGAGACCTCAAAGAATTCTCTGGTGTATGCAATGTCTGCCACTGAGCCTGTGTTCTTGGGACAGTCCTCTGAAAGTCAGTAAGACATGTTTTGACCTCACTCAGGAGGCCTGTATCCTCTTTGTTGAGGAGTTAATCTGAAAGGACAGCTCAGCACTGTGACTACAGCCAAGATCAGAGACTTAGAAGAACTTCAGTCCTGTCTCATTCAAGGACAACATCGCTTTCTGGCCTCATTTCTTAGAATTACACAGAAATGCATTTACTGTGATGTTCTCAGTAAAAAAATATATATCCAAACTTTAGATTAATAGATTATACATGAGCAAGAAACATGATGAGACTCATGTTTGGAATAGTTTCTATATTAATAGAATAGTTGCTATAGTATACTCTTGTTTTTCCAAACCAGCATGCTGCTATTTTATTTATTTTTTTTCCCCAGAAGCTGAAAGCACTCACATGGCTTCAGAAGACTTTGTCACACAGATTGTATGGGCTCTTTTCATTTTATTATTATTATTTATTTTTTTTAGCCTTTTGGAGCCTGATATAGCATTGACAGTATGAATTATTGTTGTATAGACAACAGCTGTGTGCAGATTCTTCAAAAACTGTTTAATGTTGTGTTGTAGTACAGTAGTTCTACTTTTGAGAGTTTTCATGTAAATAATAGCATATGGTTTGGAACAACATTTAATATTGCTTTAAATAATTAATTTCAAGACTGGTTAGTTAATATATTTCTTATCCATCAATGAAAATGATTCCAGAAAAAGCAAAACAAAGCTTTGCAACTTAATCAAGCAGCATACAGAACAAGCGGAGTGACCTTTTATCTCGAGTTTTCTATAATCACTCCTCTCCTGATCCACTCCAAGTTTTTTTTTACCTCACTGGTGAGAGAAATCTTCTCTGGGATACTTATTGTACTCAAGAGCATGATCTGTTTAAGTCCGATGTCATACTAACAAGACACAACTAAGCTTCTTGTTCCACAAGTTGAAAGATGTAGTTCCAAGTACACAACTTTGCAATGCTGTTTGTTGAAACTATGGTTGTGGGAAACACTGAATCATTAAACTATGTTGGCAACAAGAGAACTTGTGACCATAGGTGGCTAACTATGCTTTTGGGAAATGCACCAATTATAGAGTGATGGAAAACACCACTGTTTGGACTTCTAAAAATTACAGTCTTGCAAGAGAAAATTCAAAAATTAAAGAACAAAAATTCAAGAACCTAAACCTATTCCAGAAAGGAGTGTAAATAAAGTTACAAACAGTTTCATATTCTCTTCTAATCTGTCAATCATCTAGTCATCCTTGCATCTATCTCTCTCTGCAACTACTGTACCAGAAAAACATTTTTTTTTTTACCTGGTTAGATGTAAATTTCTGCGAACTACTTTCTCTCCCTGCTACTGTTTCCTGCTGCTCCGTCATTTTGGAACACATACTGTAGTATGTTTAGTCCCTCAGAGGCGCATGTGCTGTCAATGCATTAGGCATAAACCAAGGCTTCAGTCACCATCTAGCACACATTTATCAAATCAGGCTGTTCTGAGATTCCTGTCAGAATGACGTAGTTCTGTACAGGCCCCTCCCACGATAGTTGATTGACAAGACCGTCTTACCTTAGACCTGCCCTGAGTGAGCTGTCATTCGTCCACCATTGTGTCGACTCCGGTGCAATATGTCTCTGATTAAGTGATTGAAGTATTTAGTTGTTGGATGTAATAATGAATACAGCAGTCGTCATTTACTCCCGATATATGAGCCACTGAGGATGCAAAGGATTAACATTACTTTGATTTTGAAGAGAATGCGCCATTCCCCGATCTACATAAATGCATCTATTTATCTTTCCGCAAATCTTTGAGCGCATTGACTGTGTGCGTCTACAACAGCAAGTTATACGCTTATATATCTTTGAATATTCATTGATTATTATGGTGAATGCGAGATGGCTGATGCATCAACGTATCTGGATATCTATGGTCTGCTCGTCATTCCATGGAAGAGAAGGGCGGAGTCAGCAGAGCTCACTAGCATTTAAAGCAACATGGACTAGAACAGCGTGCTGAAAGCAGAGCTGATTTTGACAGGGTAAAGGTGTTTTTTACACTACCACTGTGAAATTTTAGCCAAAGTATGTTATAGACTTTCACCCTAAAGAATCATATCAACTTGTGTAAAATGGGCATCCGATGACCCCTTTAAAGGGATTGCTTCTAATCTCAGTTTACCTGTATAAAAGAAAACCTGTCCACAGAAGCAATCAATAAATCAGATTCCAAACTCTCCACCATGGCCAAGACCAAAGAGCTGTCCAAGGATGTCAAGATTGTAGACCTACACAAGGCTGAAATGGGCTACAAGACCATCGCCAAGCAGCTGTGAGAAGGTGACAACAGTTGGTGCGATTATTCGCAAATGGAAGAAACACAAAATAACTGTCAATCTTCCTCGGGCTCCATGCGAGATCTCACCTCGTGGAGTTTCAATGATCATGAGAACGGTGAGGAATCAAAAAAGTCAAACAGGCGTGCACACCCCAACCACCCAGATCGGGCTCAGGTGCAGGACAACTGAGGAACTTGAACAAAGAAAAAAGAGAGAAGTCCGCACACTGAAAATAGCTGCTCCAAATGAATTTAATAACAGCAACGTTTCGACCCTCAGGTCTTCATCAGGCTCAATACCCACATGGAATACAATCAGCTTTAAACAGCAACAGGTAATCACCTTAATTGGGTCCACACACAAAAAAACGGTGAGGAATCAGCCCAGAACTACACGGAAGGATCTTGTCAATGATCTCAAGGCATCTGGGACCATAGTCACCAAGAAAACAATTGGTAACACACTACGCCGTGAAGGACTGAAATCCTGCAGCGCCTCAAGGTTCACCTGCTCAAGAAAGCACATGTACAGCCCGTCTGAAGTTTGCCAATGATTCAGAGAAGAACAAGTGTTGTGGTCAGATGAAACCAAAATCCAGCTCTTTGGCATCAACTCAACTCGCCGTGTTTAGAGAAGGAGGAATGATGCCTATGACCCCAAGAACACCATCCCCACCGTCAAACATGGAGGTGGAAACATTATGCTTTGGGGGTGTTTTTTTG
Organism: Barbus barbus; assembly: GCF_936440315.1. Taxonomy (NCBI): domain Eukaryota; kingdom Metazoa; phylum Chordata; class Actinopteri; order Cypriniformes; family Cyprinidae; genus Barbus; species Barbus barbus. Next base: position 10,728,443 of record NC_136756.1, read on the forward strand.
CTAAGGGGACAGGACAACTGCACCGCTTAAAAGGGACGATGGACGGGGCCATGTATCGCCAGGGCCAGAGCATTGAAGCCAGACAGGGCATTGAAAATGGGTCGTGGATGGGTATTCCAGCATGACAATGACCCAAAACACATGGCCAAGGCAACAAAGAAGTGGCTCAAGAAGAAGCACATTAAGGTCCTGGAGTGGCCTAGCCAGTCTCCAGACCTTAATCCCATAGAAAATCTGTGGAGGGAGCTGAAACCTCAATGACTTAGAGGATCTGCAAAGAGGAGTGGGACAAAATCACTCCTGAGATGTGTGCAAACCTGGTGGCCAACTACAAGAAGCGTCTGACCTCTGTGATTGCCGACAAGGGTTTTGCCACCAAGTACTAAGTCATGTTTTGCGAAGGCATCAAATACTTATTTGACTCATTAAAATTCAAATCAATTTAAAACTTTTTTGAAATGCTTTTTTCTGGATTTTTTTTTGTTATTCTGTCTCTCACTGATAAAATAAACCTACCATTAAAATTATAGGCTGATCATTTCTTTGTCAGTGGGCAAATGTTCAAAATCAACAGGAGATCTATTTTTTTTTTCCACTGTATTAATACGCTACATATTCACTAAACTGTTTAGGCTAGGCAGACTTGCTTTCCAGCACCAGGATGACAGTCAACGTCACCCCTGCATGCCTTCCTCAATCTTGTTAAAATTTAATTGCATCATAAATTATACAATTGATTTAATCATGTGGAGGCATGCATTTGGTACATGCTGAACCGTTAAGTGACTTTGAGACTCCCAATGCCATGCATTATATTTCAGATGTGACAGTAAATGCCTAAAGGTTACATTTAAAATGCACCATAAGGGCCATAGAGTTAGAATCAACCACCATTTCATTTTATATATTATACATTTTAATTTAATTACAATTTTACATATTATACATTTCTAAGTTGAGTTCATTCATGAAGGAAATAACTACCAAAGCAATTTGATCTCAAGAAGTTGAATAAAAATCAAATTTAAACGCTGATCTAAATTATGCTTGGTCTCAAAAGTTGTTTTTACTTGGACTAAGCACCATCAAATCCTCTTACACAAGTCCGTTCAAATCCATCAGAACATGACTACAGTTTGAACAGCCTGTTCATTCAGAATTATAAATAACATAAACAACATTTTTGGATGCCCTCAGGTGTCCGACAGATGCGACTTTGTCTACGTGAATGGAAAAGAAACCCAGGGTCGACTGCGGATGCTGGTGAATTTTACCTACAGTTACCTGAGCGCTCAGCTGGAGATGATGGTGTGGTTCCCTCGTCTTCCACTGGATATAGAGGTGTCTGATACAGAGCTGAGTCAGATCAAGAGCTGGAGGATCCCCATCATATCCACCAAAAGGTACAAACACACAGTGACCGCATTCAAATGCACAATTTCTAGTTAATGCCTATATTGTGATTAGCATCTATTCTGAAAAACTAATAAAGGAATATTTCTGTATACATGTACATGTCAGCTTACAATGCATTTAATGTCCTGTCTGACTGGACATTGTTTTTTTTTGTTCATTTGCAAATCTCTTTGCACTTTTTAATTTACTTACCTGCTTTCTTTTCTTTGTGGCAAGGCTTAGAATAGTTGTTCTCAAACAGGGGGCCTCATTAAACATCTAAAAGGCCACAAATAATAATAATAATAATAAGGCTAATAAAAAAGCCTAAAGAAAGAAAAAAACAAAAACAACTTAATATGTAAACTGAAAATTAGATGGATAGATAGCTAGATATTTTTAGATATTTTTTACTCTGGAATCACAAAATGAAACAGGGTTAATTTACTATATCAACAGTTTCTGGTAATAGTAATTTAAATTGTTATAATTAAATCTTAGAATGTCTTTAATAGTCTATTTTACACACATTATCTACAGTATAATATGCATGGTTTCAAATAACAGGGAATAAGATGAACCTTTTAAATAAATTTTAATCTGAAATTTTTAAAAGACAATAGTTACGTAATATAAAATTAATTGTATTGATTGGAAAGATCTCTGAAAAGAGGAAAATAGCATTAACACAATACAATTGTGAGCGTTAGAACATTATAGCCAGTAAATGCTTTTAAATGTCAAATCCACTTTCAGACAGGGTCAAGTAGATTATGAATTGTGGAAAAATTGTGAATAAGATTGTGTAAAGTTATGAGTAGTCTAAATACTGTTGCATAATGGATTACATGAGGCAGAAAATCCTCTCATTAATTCAGTTTGATCCAATAAGTGTTTCATGCATGTACATGGCTTGTCTGAAGGCATTTTAAACATTATTTGAATTATATAAATATGGGTGTGTGGTTTAATTTCCAAATGAGGCCTTATCTAAGCTGTTTTTGAAGACTATGAAAGGTGACAGATGAAGTTACATGACTAGAAGTGGGTGGTCAGTAACATCTGTATGTCCCTGACAGCAAACCAGGCTGGAGCAGTGAGGAAGAGCGTAAGGGCCGGGGATGTATGCTGCAGTTCCAGCATGCTCTGGTGCGAGTCCTCACACACTTTGTGGCAGAGCAATCAGACCCTCGGGAGCCACAGGCCTTCTTCCTGGGCTCTGATTGGCAGGTGGATGTGACCAGACTGGTGCGGTACTTCCTGAAGGTGGAGGACACCAATATTGCCCGTCTGCAGGCAGGCAGCATTCTGTCAGGACAAGATGTGGGCACCACGTCTATAAAGGTAAAATCTGTTGAGTTTGGCCTACATACAACAAGATTAATGGAGCAGGCCACACATAAATCCGTATTGATCTCATGCAGGCCTTAATAACTAGGTGTCTCCTTTTTTCAGGTCCTTTCCCCATTGTCAGACTCCATCCTGGCAGAGAAGACGGTGAAGGTCGTGGATGATCGAGTGACCATCACTGAACTGGGCCTGCAGTTGGTCAGTGGTCTCACACTCAACCTGCAGCTCAGCACAGGAAGTAACAGAGTCATCAGCGCCACGGCAACCACACAGGAAGCTCTCAGCAATCCTAAACAGGTCATTTCACAGCACTTTCTTTAACCTTAACCAAAATTTGGGGCATCTATAAATGTCTTTAACACTGATTTGTCTGATTGTACAACTTTCAAGCAATAAATATTTAGCATAATTTCAATTGATAAAGTTGCCATATTTACATTTAAAAGAATTGGTAACAGGTTGTAAGTAAAAGGATTGCTAATTTAACCATTAAGCTTCCCTGTTAGGACTAGCTATTTTGTACATAATCATTTTATACTGTGCATAAATATTACATAGATTAGGTAATCAGATTCAAAAAATAAAGTACTTAAAGTAAAAACTGTAGATTATATTACATAAAATACTTGTAATCAGACTAAAGTAATTTTTCAAAAAGTCATCAGAATATATTACCTAAAATGTGTAATGTAATGGATCACATTACTTGCTACAATTTTTGTCATGTCATTTGGAATCAGTAACAGACTACATATTGTAAGTAATCTACCAAGTACTGTATATATGAGTGTTGTCCTGATACCAACATGTCAGTTGGTTTTTGGTACCAAATTCCAGAATTTAGTGGTTCTCTATACCAATTTTGGTACAAACAAACAAACAAACAATAAATAATACAGAGTTGAAGTCAGAAGTTTACATATACCTTGCAGAATCTGCAAAATGTTAGTTATTTTACCAAAATAAGAGGGATCATACAAAATGAATGTTTTTTATTTAGTACTTACCTGAATAAGATATTTCACATAAAACACATTTACATAGTCCACAAAAGAAAATAATAGAATTTATAAAAATGACCTCGTTCAAAAGTTTACATACGCTTTATTCTTAATACTGTGTTGTTAACTGAAAGATCCACAGCTGTGTTTTTTTTGTTTAGTGATAGTTGTTCATGAGTCTCTTGTTTGTCCTGAACAGTTAAACTGCCGACTGTTCTTCAGAAAAATCCTACAGATCCTACACATTCTGTGGTTTTTCAGCATTTTTTGTTTATTTGAACCCTTTCCAACAATGACTTTCCAGCAATGACTGTTTACACCCCTGGCTTTTAATGCATCAATTTTCCTTCAGGAGCATCAGTGAGCATTCAAACCTTCTGTAATAGATGTATATGAGTACATTTCAGTTGTCCTCAGTGTGAAAAGATGGATCTCAAAATCATACAGTCATTGTTGGAAAGGGTTCAAATACACAAAAAATGCTGAAAAACCACAGAATTTGTGGGACCTGAAGAATTTTTCTAAAGAACAGAGGGAAGTTTAACTGTTCAAGACAAGCAAGGGACTCATGAACAATTCAGGTAACAACACAGCATTACGAATCAAGTGTATGTAAACTTTTGAATGGGTCATTTAATTCAACTATTATTTTCTCATGTGGACTATATGCAAATGCCTTTTATGTGAAATATCTTATTCAGGTCAGGTCAGTACTAAAAGAAAAAAAAACATGCATTTTGTATGATCCGTCTTATTTTGGTAAAATAATTAACATTTTGCAGATTCTGCAAGGTGTTTGTAAATTTCTGACTTCAACTGTGTGTGTGTGTGTGTATGTATATCTACATATACATAAGTAACATTTTGTTTCACAGTGGCCTTGCTTCACATTACATTTTATTCTCATTGCAGGAAGCAGTGTTGAGCTCCTGGCTCCAATTTAGTGATGGCTCCCTCACCCCATTGGACATTTATGATTCTACTCACTACCGCCTTGCTGTGACATCACTGGATGAGGGTGTAATCTCTGTGCAGGACTCACCTATGATTATAGTGGCAGAAGGTGAAGGGCAAGGAACGCTGGTGAGAGCTGAGATGACCATTTGTGAGGTCTGTCAGAAATCCAAGCGCAAAAGCACTTTAGCTGTAGGCACTGGCAGTTTAACAGTAAAGTTCCAGACAAACATCAAACGTCCTGACAACAGCAGCATCAACAATAATGACATGGGAAACAGCACAGGATTATTTGTTGGTGTCACTGGGAAGGACAACAGCAGTGAGCGTGGTGCTGAAGGAGAGGAGGCAGAAAAAAAGCTGCAGCAGCCAGAACAGGTTTCAAGCAGAAATTCAGAGTCTGAGCGAGAGGAAAGTGCCTTGATGAAGATTACCACCACAGCCAAGTCGACTGCGCGAGACTCAACTGTTGGCAGCATCGTAAATGATTTGGGAATGGGACGGGCAAACGATGCCTCGGCTGGAGTCAGTAAACCTGGGAATATTTTAAACAGTGGAAACTTCTTTAGTACAGGAAAAGCTGGCAGTGATGGTCGCACAGGAATATCCTGGAGTAGCAATGAGGTTCCTGAGGGTTCGATGTTAAGCACTGGGAGGGCTTCTGGGAACTTAGTGAACTACAATAACTACCCTCCCCAAGTGGAAATCCCCAATCAGGAGCCAAAAAATGACTATGGAGATGATGATGATGATGATGATGGTGACGACGATGATATTGAAGGACCACTGTCAAACCGCCCACTTACGGACCTGGAGATCGGGATGTATGCATTACTGGGAGTCTTCTGCTTGGCTATCATAGTATTTATGGGAAATTGTCTATCATACTTGGTTAAATTTAGGCACAAGCAGACGCCTGGTCAAGTTTCTGAGCAGACTGGTCACCGGCATGACTGGGTATGGCTGGGAACAGATGCTGAGCTGGTTATGAACGTCACTGGAAGCCCATTACAGCAGGACGCTCTTAATACATCTGTGATCGACATAGCACCCAATACAGAGCCTTGTGGTACCCTCACCCGAAGGACCTCTTGCCAGGTGTCTTCTATATCAAATGATACTAATATTTCATGCGTAGGATCCCCTACAGCAAAACCCATCCGAAGTGAATCCCTACACTCACCCACTAGTAAGAGGAAAAGGGTCCAGTTCACCACCTTCACATCCTTGGATCGACAAACTCCTCCCAAAAATTTACCACAAGAGAATGGGCATGGAATTAACTGGGTGGGAAAGGAGGACAGTTGTATGACACCTGAGGTGCCAGTTGCTGAGTCTTTGCAACAGCTATGATTGTTGGCTCACGTGCAGTCTGATTTATGCACCCACAATGTATATCTCTATGCCAGCGATGCGCAACTCTGGTCCACTTTCCTGCAGAGTTTAGCTCCAACCTGTGGTCACCTGAATGCCTTCTTTATTTGGAAAAGTCGTTCTGTTGGTCAGTGCTACACAGGATTATGCTCAAGATTTTCATGGCTTTCATAAGGACAGGTGTGACATTTTCTTTGTGATTAGCCTTTGTAAAAGATTGATTTTGCCTTGATTACGGATCATGATAAAAGGGAGAAAACCCAATATTGCTATTTTTGAGGATTATTAAAAGTACCCCTCCCCCCAACCAACCAACCAAAAAAAAAAAAAAAAAACACACTGTGAGGTAATTAGCTAAGTAAATTTTTCTTTTCATTGGGTAATTTAAAGATTTAATAGAGTAAACTGTCATTCTTTCTCTAAAGCCAAACTCTGAGATAACACTTCATTACAATGATATCTTCCGTTTTGACTGTTACTCTGCATCCTTCCATTTTTTATACTAAATCGCATGTGATTATTGTACAGACAAAAGTTCACTTTGTTTGAAGATATTTTACCACCCTGCATTTGTATGTACAGTCAATTGTTTCATTTTCCATTAAAAAGCCACACGATAAGGCCACGCTCAGTGTATTGTGCTATGATAAGAAATAGAAACCATTTAATCAAAAATGAATGGTGTTTTTTATCTTTTGTAATCTGTTATCTTTCAATACTCAAATATAAAGCACTGTTGGCATGTCCCAGGTTTTCATATTGGTAAAAACATTTGTGGTAACTCCAGCTGTGGAGTCAAATGAAATAGTAGTGATAAAAACATATTTTACATTTTCTGAAGAAAAGGTTGCCCACAAAACTCCATGCCAGAGTTGGAGTTGGCCGATTTTCCCACAATATAATGATATTCTGGTACAAACATATGGCTGAGACCACACACAGGCCAAAAATTCCCATGATTTCAGAGCACCATTAATGTATATATTTTACCTCTACACTGTAAAAAATTTCCTGTAAAATTTACAGTAACTTACTGGCAATTTTGGTTGCCAGTAAGACTGTAAATTTACAAGACTACTGTAAATCAATAATTACATTTGTCCTGTAAAAATTACAGCACACGGCTGTATATATGCTGTAAAATTATGGTGCTTTTTTTTACAGCTATCCCTGTAAAATTACAGTAGCAACGGTTACGAATGTGACTGAAATTACAAGAGCAACTGTGAACTTGCACTGCACATACATTTTACAGTAAATTAGTGCATTTGTTGTGAAATTCAGTTCACTAAAGTAATAGCTGAGATTTAGCACTGCTGTGAGGGTGTATAAACCTACTTTTTCCTCATTTTCAGTATTCTTTGTCAATTTATTGTGTAATGTGAAGAATAAACCTTTCAAAATAACAGGTTTTCATAAATGTAACAATTTATTGTACAATAGATGTTCATTTAACATATGCACCATTTTCCAAAACATATTTGAAACAAAATATAAGAAACAAAAATGGAGATTGCACATTAAACCAAAGGCTTTATCCTGGGGGGGGGGGACTTTCCCTCCAGTGTGACTGAACTTCATTCAGAAACTCAAAGTTTAAATAAACACAAAAGAAAGGGTCTGAACTGTGCCTACCTTTAAACTGCCAAATCCATGAAGGGGCAAGACATTGCATGTACATTAATTTGAACATCAATCATGCACTTGACAATCAGTTCAGAGTCTCTCACTTCAATTTCATTGGAACACTTTTTTTTTTTTTTTTTTAAATGGTAAGCCATTCAAAGTCCATTAGCTTCCGTAGCAGTGTGCATACATGTGGGTTCATTCCTTTCATTTTCTTGTCTCTCTTTCCAGCAACTTTTGATCCAGTTTCCGGGTTAATGCCCACAATTCCTCTATGAAAAAAACACACACAGCAATTGTTTTTTAAAAAACAGCATATACTCAATGAATAAAATAAATTTAAGTGTCATTTTAAAATATAATTTTCCTTAACATTTCATTTATTGAAGAGCTTGGGCCAAAGAAAATATTTCAATAGTTTTACTAAGTTAATTGTATTTTTATAATTAGAATATCATCAAAAAGTTGATTTATTTCACCAATTCCATTCAAAAAGTGAAACTTGTATAATGTATACATTCATTCCACACAGACTGATATATTTCAAGTGTATTTCTTTTAATTTTGATGATTGTAACTGACAACTAATGAAAAGTTATCTTATTATTATACATTACTGACACTCTATCCTCCAATTTGATACTGCTAAGTGCTTTGACACAATCTGTATTGTTAAAAGCGCTTTATAAATAAAGGTGACTTAATATTCTAATTTTCTGAGATACTGAATTTGGGGTTTTCATTAGTTGTCAGTTATAATCAAAATTAAAAGAAATAAACACTTGAAATATCAGTCTGTGTGGAATGAATGTATACATTATACAAGTTTCACTTTTTGAATGGAAATAGTTAAATAAATCAACTTTTTGATGATATTCTAATTATATGACCAGCACCTATATCCATCCATCTATCTATCTATCTATCTATCTATCTATCTATCTATCTATATGGTTTGCATCAGGCACGTGATCAGCTAGAGACAAATAAAGTAAAAACAAAAAAAACAGCAATATTGTGAAACATTACAAAAAAAAAAAAAAAAAAAACTTAAGGTATTCAGGTAACGAAATTTGTTACCTGAAGTTTTATGGTGTAAAAAAAAAAAGTTTACAATTTAAATATATTACAAAATGTAAAGTTATTCCTGTTATGCAAAGCAGAATTTAGAAATCATTACAATTTATTTGACTCAAGAAACATTTCTGATTGTTATTAAATGTAGAAAATTTTGCTGCTTCATATTGTGTGTGGAAATGGTGATACATTATATTTTTTTTCAGGATTTTTTGATAAATGTAAAGTTTAATTAACAACATTTATCTGCATTTATCAAAAATATTAATAAATGCATTAACAAACTTAATGAAATAAAAATAATTTTAGATGTCTTCATTCACTTTATATCACTTCCATGCATGATGAATAAAATTATTAATTTCTCTCCCTTTTAAATCTTATACAAATGTTTGAGTGGTATCGTTTCCACAAAAATATTAAGCAGCAAAACTATTTTTACCATTGATAATAATAAGAAATGTTTCTTGAGCAGCAAATCAGCATATTACAATGATTTCTGAAGGATCACGTGACACTGAAACTTCTCTTAGTAAACAACAACAGATTTATAAACATTTCTAATGACAAATGTTGTGTTCCCAAATGCAATTTAAATTGGCTCGAACCAAGCGCGGCTAGGAGTGAATTCAGTCCATGTTTTAGAAAACAATCTTTAGCAGTTTATTTAGGTAATAGCTTAAGGCCATTTGCATGATTTCAACACCCCCACCCCATCAAAAAAAAAAAAAAAAAAAACCTCAGATCTACGCGAATCGCATGGGTCATCCCTCAGAGGTCGGAAAATATGGAAACCCATATCCCTGATGCATATTTTGTAATAGATTTTTTTGATAAAATATTTTTGCTGGACTTTGGCTGCATGTACTAAATTCAGTGTTCAGTTTTTTGCTGTTTGACAACTTTTCCAAAAAAAATAAAAAATAAATCCAAACTTGTAAACCTAAAAAAGTAAAGAGAATTTGAATGTCTACAATACATTTTTTGTTGGGAGTTTATGCTCTGACATACCTCTGAATAAATTTGAGGGTGCATGCAGCTTCATCCGCATTAACAAGGTTTAAGTTGTAATAGGTCGCAAACAATGCTGCCAGGCCCTCAACAAATGCCTCTGAACATGGGCCAAGGACAACTTCCCTTTCGACTGACAACATCCACTTGCTTGGGGTCATGGATTCACCTGTAAAAGAAATACAGAAGGACATAGCTTAATAAGTGTTGTAAAAGCATGGTTCATGGGTAGTTCATGTTAACTAATAAAGACACTGATACTATAATACTATAAACTAAAAGATAATAAAGACTATGGTTACCAATAAGGAGAGAGAGAGGGAGAGGTTCAGAGACAATAACAAATGGAAGGAATATAGAATAGAACTGTGAAATGGAATACAGGAACAGAGATAGAAAAGGGTTACATTTCTTAGAAAAAGATTCATCCACAACTTCAGGAAAATTGTGCTCTACAACGTCTGATCTCTCACTCTCAGACACAACATCAGAAACGGGAGTTACCGTGGCCATAGCAGGCTCTATCAATTGGTTTACAGAGCACATTTTATGAGTCCGTGATACATGTGATGCGAATGTAGATCTCACCTTAAATGTCCTGTTGCAACCAAATGGGCACCGGATCTCCAGACCTGACTGAATGTGGCTCTTCAAATGAGACAAAAACTGTGTTAGGGTCCCACATTGAACTTCACAAAAGTCTACATGGCATTTAAATGTTTTATCACACATCTGTGCCTGAATCTCTTTAGCAGACGTGTGATGTTCTTTGTGATGTCTGTATATGTGGGACTTCAATGAAGAAAACATGTGGGCAATCAGGCACACCACATCTAAATTGTGAATTAGGCACATTTCTATGCAATTTCATATGCTGCACAAAATGTAGGATTGTGCAGCTCTCATTATTACAGAATTCACAGATAAACATCAACTGCAATAAAAAAAAAGTGCTAATAAAGTTACATACACAGCAGTAAAGCATGTGCACAGTAATTTCCAATGTACTTTGTAATGAACAACTAAAGTACTAATTTGACTACATACACCCTTATAAGTGATATTAACAAAACTAAAACTTAAAAAAAAAAAAACAGCATCTTCATCGAAACAAACACATGCTAATTAGTTAATAGCTTGACAGTCCAGTGAAACACTAATGTTGCCAAGTTGCATAAAACCTACATAACTTAATTTTATTAATGTAATTGCAATGTTTTAAAGTTTACGTGACTACTAACAACAATCCACACTAATTTTATACCGAACAGCTATCGAAAATGTTATAGTAATATGACAGACAGGTCACGCTTTCAAGATGAAAAAAAGTTAGTTAACGTTACCCAGCTAATGTTAATCCTAACATTGCACTAAAACAGCAAATAGCATACAATTGAACAGCTATTTATCCCTTTTGAAACGTCACAAAATAAAAAAAAATATCTTAATGACTGGTAAAACAATAACTGGATGTATCAGGATTTCACGTTTTAACTGAAGCATGAATTAGTTGTTACACTCACCTCCCTCACTCACTCTCACTCTTTTGAGGTCCTCTTCTCTGGTAATCGCAGTGTTGCCTACTTCTTTATCGTAGCGTGCAGGAGTTGAGCGCGAAATAGGAAAAAAAGAGCGCCAGAAGTCGTGACTCGTGAGAAGTCCCAAGATGTCCGCTGCTGATGACGAAATGACATCACATGCACTGCACTCCGCCGAGTTGTCTAATCATGTTTTTTTTTTTTTAAAGCAAACAGTTTTAAACTAATAGATGTGTACATTATATAATCATATGTCAGAGTCAACATGGTGTAAATATTTTGTTAAAAAGGCTGTATTTATTACAGTTGACTGAGTTCCAAAACTGGATTTCAACACTAAAAAAAAAAAAAGAATATGTATGATATCCTGTAGCATCACTGTATAATCATGTTCCCAGAATCTATAGGAAAATACATTCTTGCTTAAATAACATGCACACTATATTATGGTAGATACTACTGTAATTTTACAGCAATTATTTAGCATGTTCCCTGTAATGCTGTAAATTTCAAAATACAGTAGTCTATTGTAAATATTTACTGTAAAAATTACAGCAATTTTTTACAGTGTATATTTGAACTGAAATTCAACAGAAGTTTGTATACAAGTGCTTACTGTATATTTTATTGTGCCATGAAATTAAAAGAAATGTAGATACATTCATAGAAAGTCATGGTTTAAGATTTGAGACCTACAGTCTTAGATGCAAACATAATAAATATTTTATAATATCTTTAGCAAAACCTCTAAATACAAACCTTAATCCCTGAACAAAGTAACTTTTAATAAAAAATAAAAAAAAATCCTCCGAAGAGTAAAATGTGTCCTTAAAAACAATCTTGTGTTTCATTTATTGTACAGAGAGCATCACTGTTCTTCATCTGGGCTTTAGAGAAAAAACAGTTTGGCAGTTGAATCAGCTTATGGCTAACCTAGAGCTATCTTCTGAGTTTATTAAGCCTGTAAATCTTGGCCTTGACACATTTAACATTTTTAAAGCTCTCATTTTTACGACATTAAAAGCAGGGTGTAATTTGTGCCAAACGAGCTAAACAGCACCTCTGAAACTGAATCCGGAATCTAATTACATTTGTTTAAAAAAAAAAATCAAGTATAGTCCATTTCTGTTATTTTTAGTTTAGCATATATCTTGCCTGTCACGTCATATCACATATGCACACGTGAACACAAGCTGCCTGTTCAGTTCAAGCTGCGATCCTCCTAAGAGCAGAAATCTTTCTAGCTAGCAAAGTAATGTCAACACATTCTTTAACTCAGAAAACTCACAACCACTGTGGTAACACACTGGCACTATTATACCGAATCGCCAATCAAGCGCCACAACACAACAAATGTAGAACACAAACACTTGCAAACATGCAGCTCTGTGCACACAGCAAGAGCTCGGCCATGTGCAGTTTCAAATGGATGTCAGGCACACGCTTCTAGATAAATTACTACCCCTCAAAAAAGAAAAACCGCCAGATCTGTCACTCATCCTTGTTCCAAGACCTGATAAATTGTAATTTAAGCACTGGGTAAATGTATATAGTAAAATGTGTGTCCCTTTCATACCTCGAGAAACTAAAAAAGTCAATGTCCTATGAATATATCTTTCCTTTTTATCCTATTTTTAGAAACAAATGGCCACCATTATCTTGGCAGTCATGGGAGAGGCTTGCATATCCAACTGAAATATGCAATTCAGTCTCAAAAGCTCTAGAAAGAGCACAAGCCCTCACCTTTTTAAAGTTCTTAAAGACCTGAGACAAATGATAATCCCATTATACTGTCAGTCAAGAGTCTCCACGAGTTTCTGATAGGTTATTCTCTCCTTCATTAGGTTGTGGAAAGTTGTAATGTAATTCTTTCCGTTTCTCACCAGTCTTTCCTGGAGCCCACAGTCATCCAGGAGTTTTCTGGACATGCTTACAAATTCCTGTAAAAACAAGAACATTGAAATTAATGTTAAGGCTTCACGTGTCTTTTTCTTTTTCTGTTATCCATGAAATATCCATGCAATTATTTGTTACAAAACATTTGATTTTTAAATATACAATCACACAACCTGTCAATCTTTTCTTTTTTTTCTTTTTTTTAAGAATTGTGACGGTAAAGACTGATTGTAAATAAATGCTGTCCTTTTGAACTTTTTATTTAAGAATCCTGAAAAAAGTATGTCAGTTTCCACAAAATAATATTGATAATAAGACAATAAAAAGTAATGTTTGATAATAAGAAGAAATGTTTCTTGAGTAGCAGATCAGCATATTCGAATGATTTCTGATGTGACACTGAAGACTGGAGTAATGACTGATGAACATTTAGTTGTAATACATTTTTGTATCAGCTTTTAATGTATTATTTTCTAAATTCAAAATGTTGCATTTGTGAGCATAAAGCATTTACAAAAAAAAATAATATTAGTTTAAAACAAAAATAAATCATTTTGTATTTATGGAAAAAACTGCTGTCTATCTGAATAATGAAAATATAAAGGCCTTTTTTATTAAGGACAGTGGAATTACTCGTCATGTAAGCTGCTCATGTTGCAACTTTGCCTTTCAACCTGACTTAAAACACCTTCAGCTTCCAGTGACCCCCTGCTATTTACTCTTATCCACAGAGACTCTTGGTAAAGTTGGCTTCACACTGATGTGACAGGCAGGGTATAAACTTCTCTTTCAGCTCAGCAGGATAACAGAAGGCATGAGGAAAAGGCAAACAGTTTTTGTGTCATATGAAAGATTTGACCACAACATGAGGCCTGTCTTTGACACAATGCCATGATGAAACCAGAGTGTAAATGAGTGTGTTTGACAGACATGTTGCCTGGTGGGAAGTTCCTGAGCTCTCTTGGGTGTAGAGCGGGTCAAGTTATTTGCTAAACAGCCATGTAATGTGCAGGATAATATAGTCAACTGATCGATGTCAACAAATCAGATTTTTTTTTTTTTTTAAATAATAGTCTTATTCATTTAATTTATTCCTGTGATGCAAAGCTGAATTTTCAGCATCATTACTCCAGTCATCAGTGTCAAATGATCCTTTAAAAAACATTGTAATATGCTAATATGTTACAGCATTTATATGAAATTTATTTGAAATATTTTGTTATATTCTATGTCTTTACTGTCACTTTTGATCAATTTAATGCATGCAGAGAACTAGACATTATTATTTTTTCATCTGTATTTGATTTGTGTGAAATAATCACTGGATTCTATCACCGTGCCATTTATTGGGACAATAGTAAGTATATTTTACCACTACAGTAATGTATTAAATCCTCCAAATGACATTATGCAAACTGCATAGCAGGTGGGTTGAACTGTAGCACACTCACCTACAGATCGAGACTGAAAAGAGAGGCTTGTACAAGCTCTTTGTCAAGGAACAGCTCTTTGAATTAAGGGTCAAAGCTTAGCATAGGTCACAGGTGTATAGAGGGGCACGTGGTGGATCCAAATGGTCAAAATCGACCTGATTTGCAAACAAACATCAATGCTTTCAACACAATTTTCTGTGACATCTCTAGAGACATCAGATTTTCAGATCCACTATTGCTTTTAATAAATTGCAGATAAGCATGATAAATGGATGTTTGGAAATTACTCAGAGGAGCAGATTGGTTTAGGGATGGAAGTTTTGGTCTTTGACCTTTTAAGCCGCCTTGGGCTCCTCTCAGCCGTTTAGCACGGTGATACAATGAACGCTAAGTCTGTCTGTTCCCCCTAAACACCCAAAACAGGTTAAAGCTTAGTCACCAGCAGATAGAGATGGTGCCAAGAAGAGGAGGTCAACATTACTCTTCTTTTTACAGCACCGTTTTAATGCCAAAAAATATTTTGAGAAAAAGTTGTAAAATTACCAGTTTAAATAATGTCAAGTAATTCAAAACATTTACTCACCCTTTTTCATTCCAAACCTCAATGACTTTCTTTCTTCTGATATATTCAAGTGTTCTGCACTCCTATATCTTTTTCTTATAATCTTATTATAATTCAGTCACAGCTGAAATCTCATTCACGTTTGTGAATGCAGTGCATGAAAAATCTGTTACTTCAGATTTGACATCAATGATGGCAAACATGACAGGGCAGAACAGTCAGCTTCCAGAAGTAAAGACATTTTCTCCATCGGGAAACTGATTTCTAACAATAACTGAAACTTTAAAGACAGAGCAGTTCTGAGCTCTGAGGTTGTCATATGCTTTTGTTGAACCCATCTGTTTGCATTAATTTGACTTATTAAAATAATTGTGTTTAATAACAGAATTTGTGGTGAAAACTACATTACCCATGATGCGATACATAAAATTCCACCAATCAGAGCTGCAGCGAGCAAAGAATGCAAAAAGAGATCTTTAGCTCCACCCACTCCCATGAAGAATGACATAACTCTGCCTACACTCTAAGATAAGAATAATAAGTATATGTCTATACTATATGTTTTTTCCCATTGTTTTGAATTCAATTAACACCATTCATGGGATTGTAGTTCTTCCCTCACTACAGCCGATAAATACACAGTCCTTTGTCTTTTAAATACACAGTCCTTTGTCCAGCATAACAAAAAATGTTTCTGAAGACAATCATCTATTGCCCCTTTAATTATCCTCGCAGATGGTTGGCTTGACTCGTTGCTTTTAACTTTTTAACAACCTTTTTTTAAAATTAATTAATTGGAAAAATACTTCTGGAACTGGTGCCTCTGAGAATACTAATGCACTCTATTGGTTATTGTTATTGGTTATTCAGCAGAGGCAAAGATTTCAATGTGATTTTTCAACGTGTGTGTGTGTGTGTGTGTTAACCTAAATCTTCAGAAGACTTGGAATGTGTCATATAGATTACATTTATATTTACATATTGTCACAGTTCAGTTACATTCTATGAAAAAGAACAGCGTGGACATTCTGATAAACATCTCCTTTCATAATCTATGGCATAAAATGTTTGTAAACGATGTCAGAATGTTCATTGTATCATGATGTATCCCCAGATACACCAGATTTCACCATGCTCTTATCTAATCACCTTCTTTATATAGAGATTTTGATTTTTTT
Source organism: Barbus barbus (assembly GCF_936440315.1). NCBI lineage: Eukaryota > Metazoa > Chordata > Actinopteri > Cypriniformes > Cyprinidae > Barbus > Barbus barbus. Next base: position 10,744,838 of record NC_136756.1, read on the forward strand.
TTTTTTTTTATATATGTATTAAAGACATCAAAATACAAAATTCATACACAAATGTCACCATGGAAAAAAATATATGATTTCACTGCTTTAAAATGAAGCTCTCACTGATAATCCAAACCTTTGTAAATGTTACCTGAGGGCTTGAGTACAGCAGTCCTGTGACCTCATGCTCGACTATTGCAGCATTTCCAGGAACATCCCTCGCTAAAACAGGCAAACCTAAATCCATCGCCTAAAACACACCAGATTGCAATACATTAACTCTGTTTGGCCTTGTGCACAAATCATTTACATTTATTCATTTTCCAGGTGCTTTTATCTGCAGCAACTTAAAGGCATTCAAGGTATTTTATCAGTATATGTTTCCTGAGATTGAACTCATTACTTTGACATTGTGAGTGCTATTTCAGCTACAAGAACGTTCGCAGCAAGCTAGCAATCAAGCATTATGGGCTAGCTGATTGCACTTATAAGGCTTTTCCTTTTCATTTTTAAATTCTGGTAAATTACAACAACCTTTTTAACTTCAATTCTGTCAAACTGGCTATTTCAATCTAGGCTGTTCACATATGTGGGATAATGAAATGATGTGGAACTATTGAGGAAAATATTATAACAGCTACTTAGCACATTAATGACACTGTGGGTTAAACTAATCTGGTCAGTTTGAACACAGATTAACTAGATCCCCATGATAATATTGTGCTCATAATATCTTATCTAATAACAGGCAAAACAAACACAGATTCAAAGCTCATGTAAGCCACCCCTGCACTACTGGTGAGAACAAACTGAATACCAAAAAATTATTTAAATGTTATAAATTGTCTCATAACAGAATTTGTAATAAAACAAATTCAATTCAATTATTGCTCTCTAAACAAACCTCTAAGATGGCAGCGGACATTCCCTCTGAGAGAGACGAGTTGACCAGGGCAAAAGATTTCTGCATGGCAGCATGCAGCTCCTCTTGACTCAAATCAGCCGCCAGATACACTCCAACAGTTCTACACAGACACACATCCTCATACATAAATTATAATATATCCAGGAACAGTTTAGAATGAGGGCATTTCCTAAAAGGGGAATTTAAAAAGTACTGGAAAGATTACAGACAGGCATATTTAAAAAGCACATGAATGTTCCTGTGCATATGTGTGGGTCTTTAGTGGCAGTAATAAGGAACTGAGACTTTGAAGATCAAGTACCAGAGAGTGAAGGAGGGAGATGAAAATAAAGAAGAGATGATATTTACCTCTTGACACTCTCCTCAACCTCTGCGGTAAACACTGGATCTATCTAAAATGAGACGTGGGATTAATGAAAAATATTATTTGCCTTTAAGACCCCAAACGCAAGACTACTTTATTTGATAAGATTTAAAGAAAATCTACAAATAAATGTTAAGAAATATCACTCAACTTTAAATAAAATATAAATTAAAAACAAGACAAATCAAAATTGCATTAAATATTGGGTTTTTAAGTGAAATGGACTAGAAATAATTGCCAAAATACTACTTTATTTCATAAGAATTACAGAAAACCTACATTTTTAAAAATATGATTCAGTTTACAATTAAAATTAAAATGCAAAATAAAACAGCACAAATCCATAAAAACGCAGATGGGAGGGGAAATGTTGTGTGTGATTTACTAACAATGCGCACATTAAAGAACACCGACGCAGCCAGATCATTTCTATAATGACCAGCTCAATCTACCAAGAACAGCGCAAACTACCACCGGCTTTAAGATATGCTTTTTTTGGCTGTTAAATAACGGCACAAATACCAGTAATTTGACAAGCGCAAACGTTAGTACATTGCATTACGTGATTCATTTTAATACACTTCTCCCATAAATTTTGCATCTGACTCCTACAAATGCATATTCAATAAGGTCAGGTGCAAAAATAACTGTTTCCATGCCTTTTCAGCCCTAATTCTTCACTGCGCATCCTTAATAATTCCTGACAGTACTATTTTAATGTCAAAAGATGGTTTGCACTGGGGCAAGCTGTTAGTAAATCTGACATTAAATGTTAGACAGAAATAGACCCACTATTTTGAAACCAATATTTACCAACATTTTTATTAGTTTTATAACAACAACAACAGTTATTATTATTATTATCATGAAGATTATATTTTTGGTCATAAAAACAACAAAGGGCAGTCCCTAATTTTGAACACCTTGTATTTTCTTCATTTATGAAAATATAACTAGCCAATCCTGCTTAAGTAACAACAGACACACTGTCCCAAGACTGCAGCAACACTGCAAATAAGTTTAGATTCACATTTTTTTCACATGAGACTCAGGGGCCATGTGCTGTAAAATAAATATGAAAAGTAATTTAAGGTCATACTGTGATGAGAAATGGGATGGATGTCTTTTCGTTATTATGCAGAAGTTCCTATGGCTTATCTTTGCTTATAAGCAATAAAGAGCACAAATCCCATGTTGCTGTTTTTTTCCCTTTTGCTCTTTTTTCCCTGCCTGTAAAATACTGTCAATAATACCAAATCATGGCCTGTGGACAAGACAACATTTCATACTGATCATAATTTCCTACATGGTCAGCTGTCCTGAGGGAAAAACGCATTTGAAAATCCCATAGATTTCCAGAGATTAGGGTCAGGGCGGGGTTGTTGCTCAATCTGATTCATTACGATGAGGGCTTTGCGTGTATTAGCTGGCCGGGGTGGCAGCAGCAACCACAGCACATGCAATTTGGGTCAAAGATGATATGAGTGTGTGAGCATAGCAGAGCCTCTCAACAAATCCTGTTTGTTTTGATTCCACTATCTGCCTATTCATTTTTTTCCTAAGTGAAATGTGATATTTGATGCACATTTGAATCCAATAGTGATAGAAAATTTTTAGATTATTGCTTAAACTAAAGCTGCTGGATAAGAACAAACCGTGTGATCAGTCCTTCCCACAGGACATGCTGTTTAATCACACCACCAAAAGGAGAACGGTATATAAGGTCAAGACCTAACTAGGCCTATATGCAAGAGCAATTTAGCAAAAAATAAAGTCATTAAATGACCTTTTTATTAGATTTTCAACAAAAAATGGAAATGGGTCAACAGATGTGTACAGTTTTACATTACAGAGAACAAGTCCCTGAAATCCAAGACACTTAAAGATATGATGTGAACACGTTTGCACAAAAAAGTTAGCAAACCTTTGTCCCCTCATAATTTTTAAGAGAACGCAAATGTAAAAAGATACTTAAAAAATAGCATTCAAATTAATAATGAAAAATGAATTGAAATTACAAATTACAAATGCTAGGAATGGATCAAATGCATAAAGGAAGTATGGAAACCACAGGTGTGTGAAACTGGTTCATATTTTAGTGCTCATATTGCGTAAAAGGCTATTTGGAGAATTTCAGAAAAGAATGATATGTGTTGTGTTTTCACTCAGTGGAAGGAGGGAAGAAGAGATGAAAAGAAAAAAATGGCAATATGAGAAATGAAGAGTTCAGATGCAAAAGTGTTTAGGTTCAGTAATTTTACTCTTATGGCAATGTATAGGTCCTTTTCTTTGCAATTAAAGCTAAATCATCAAACATAAATATAGGAGACTGATAAAAATGCTAATTTTAAAAGAAAATTTCAAACGGCACTTAGAGGCTTTTGCATCTGAACTCTTCAAATAATGTCATTAAAAAATACTAACGACTGACTAATAGCTTTAACAGATATGCATACCTTTGACATAGCAATAATAATAAATAATAATGTATAAATAATGCATATTATGTTTTAAGTGTTGTTCTTGTTCAAAAAAATGCAAAAGTGATAAATTAGAAATGACAAATGCTGTCAATATTGATTTTCTAACACTTAAATATGAAAATAACCAATACTGGCAGCTTATTGTATTAGAAAGTTAGCATATCTGTATCCTTTCATTGTCATGTTAACAACTTGAATCACACATTTAAAATTATAAACTCACTGAAAATGAAAAACTCACTGGAATTTGATCACCAATACAGATTAATTTAAAGTAATACTTGTCATTGATCAGAAGCACCTAAAAACAGGTAATTAAAGAGAAGTTTCAGCACATTTTAGGAATGCAGCTTTAAATATTATTTTCAAATCAAACCAAAAGGAGGCAGAAAAGAAACAAGACATCTGGGATTCATTTGATGTCATCAACATGAGCCCGCCCCTCCACAAAGAAACAATGAGTCTTACCACTCTCCAGATATTCTTATCAAACAAAAACACACCACAGCTTACAAGAACATGTAAGCAACTGCCAGTGTCATCGGTTTGCCTGGAGCCAACCACACTCAAACAAGAAAGCCTTTGAACATCACTGGAGACGCAAATAGACAAGAAAAAGGAAAATGTGTCTCCACCTGATGTGTGAATCTCAAAGAAACATCACAGAACAAAAGTCAGGTTGTGGCAGAAGTGTGTGGCATTGTGTCGTTGTAGGGAAATCACCGGGGCTTGAGGAGAGGTGGCAGCGGAAATAGGACACATTGAAATGCTCAAGGTACCGAAGTTCAGGATGAAATGAAGGAAAACTGAAGGCACCATGAGTTAGTCGACAGGATCTGTTGTCAGATTGGGTGGGAAATGTAAAAAGAAAGGATAATGGTGTGGGGAATTTGTTCATATTTTGGTGCTCATATTGTGAAAATAAAGTTTGGCTGTTTGGAGAATTTTAGACATGTTGTGTTTCCACTCAATGGAAGGAGAAAATATTTAGAGGAAAAAAGAGAAGAATGTTCTTTAAAACAAACCATTTTATATTTGCTACAGAAAAATATAGTAGACACTCATCTACAAATAATAATTACCACTTCAATAACTGAAAAAATACACTTCAGAAAGTTTTTATCCAAAAGTTCAAGAGGAGCATCTAAAATTGCATGCTGCCTGAGCAGGTAGAGGAACATAAAAAGTGCATTCTATACAGTATAGTATGAATGTCTGTAGTATAAATGTCAGTTATTCCTAACAGGTTTAGTTTCCAAGAAACTAAAGTATTTCTGAGATTTAGTGTTCAAGATGAAACATCTGATGCACATTCTTCATTCTTCATCCAAAATTCTGGTATGAATCTCTAGATGGAGCAGTCCAATAGGTCAAACTCAATCTGACATGATGACATCGTTATCACATGGTGAAGCCGACTGGTTCTTTTTGTTTCAGCAACCAATTATCTCGCTGCTCAACATTCAAATACTTGGCTAGTGTTTGCTGTAGAAGCTCTTCAGAAACCCCCAGCTTCCCAGCTCCACCTGTATAGGTCTGCTATGGGGTATTCATTATGCTATATGAGGGTTATTTCATGTTATATGTGCAGCAGCAGTATTTCATGCTCACAGCAGCATGTTTTGGATGCATTGGCAGTAGCAGCGTAGCAGATCTATTCCGCCAAGACCAAACACATTAACATTGTCATGTAAATTAACATGCCAATCCCTCCGAGAGTTGCCGTCATGACAGAAGTAGAGATAAAGTCTCAATGAACCAGGAAGCAGCAACAGATCTTTTCTTACAAATGTGAAGTACACCCATGTGAAACGTATCATATGGCAGAGACTTGGCTCTATCCATTAATTGTTGTTTAGATTTTGAGTTTAAAAACAAATGTGAACTTTCAGTCAAATGTAAAATAGGGGAGGGGCCTAAATTATTAGAAAAGTCCAACATAAGTCATAGAGAAGCCTGAAAGAAGTCAGTTTTCGCCAGAATGTCCAGGAATGACATTCTGATTAAAAATTATGAGGTCAAAAAAAGAAGGATAAATGCACAAATGAATTGTTCACAATAAGATCTGCAAAATGCATTTAGAAAACAGGGTGAATTTTCATTTTATGCCAACTTTAAAAAAAATTGCGATCTTGCTTCGACCAAAGTGATTTGAACCCATCTGACCCATCATAATTACGACTTCCCAACTTGTAAATACAAACTTCCCAGGAGGACGTAAACACACCATTAATCCCAGACTAATCAGTGTGCCAAATTTCACAACTTTTTACCATATGGTTCCATGGGCTGCAACTGACATCCAGCCAGAAAAAATAAAAAATATGATGGAACGAAAACACCACTGGCACATGATGCCAAATGAAGCAGAACATGTGCAGTCAGACTTCTACAGTAAAACTTTCATGCTTGAGAAAGGAAGTAATATGGGCTTGAGGTCTTGTGTTGACTCGCTCTGTTTCCCCTCTTCCCCAGACACACACTTAGAGACACAATTTTTTGCTTTGGGCTTATTTGTTTCCTCCTCCCTTTTTTCAATCTTTTAAAATCTCTTTATTTCTAAAAATATTTGACCATGTCTGTGACTAGATTCTGCCCAGAGGGGGAGGGTGACCTCTCTATGGGGTTGGCAGAATGGCAGCACCTAGGCTTGGCACATAATCTGGAGTGGCAGATGGCCTGCCACAGGCTAGCCATTAGCTTGTAGCAGCTAACAAGCCTCCCCTAGCATCATATAGCTCTGCAGGTCTACGAACAGTCCACAGCTTATGCTAGTCCCCCGCAGCCCCAATCCTCTGCATGATTCCACTGCTCTAGCTTGAGTGAGCCTCTAAATGCCTCTGATAAGCCCAGCTTAATGCATGCTAATGTTGTTATCTTTGCTTCATCCAATTAGCTCTACCTTGGAATCTACGGAAACATGCTGCCCACGTGCGCCAACACTGACACAGCAAGGATGTCAGGATGTGTTATGGGCTTTTGGAGATGTTAACTAGACATGAGAGGATATACAGCACATGAGGAACGGTTTCACGGCTTTACCTGTGGTGACGGCATCAGGAATGGGTGTTAAATGGAATAATTAGACCAGGGCTCGTCAACTTTCGAGGAATAGATTATCTAGGGAATTTCCTACATTGTACACTTTTCAGCGGGACACAAAACTAAAAAAAAAATTACTTGACTTTTAATGTAACTACGTTTTCAAAGCAGAGTTGCTTTACACATATCTGAACAGTGCAAATGTGATAATCGAACATACACAAAAAAAAAGAAACAGTAATAATCCTTTTTTGTTGTTGTTGTTGTCTGGCCATTTGAACTGTGAGGCTTTTTCATGTAACCTTCCTATTTCTAATTACTTACATGAATAAACTAGTAGATGACCAATGTAATTTTTTTGCTGACCAGAGCCAATATCTTACAGAACAAGTTGGGCAATGATCAATATAATTGCTATTATCACACTATTTCATTTAAAGATAGTAAAGAACACATGCAAAACAACTGCTGCAATAAAACATATTTATTTGACATATTTACTGAATTAGAAACGACTAATTGAAAAAAAAAAATGAAAAAAATCGAACTTCATAAAAATGAATCTAAAACAGATTTATATTTTAGATATTTATGTATATTTTAGATATTTATATTTTAACTTCATGACTCTATAATCCTATTATAGTTATATTATATTCACAAAAAAAGAAAGAAAACAAAAACTATAAAAACATCAATACAACAGAAGTAAACACTGTAACCAACAGTGCATGCAATAAGCTGACAAGTCTGAATTAATATTTTCTAAAAAAATAGGACAAGGAAATATATTAGGGCTGTCAACGTTAACGCGTTAACGCATGCGATTAATTTCAAAATTTTAACGAGTTAATATTTTTTAACGCAAATGAATCGTTTGATAAGGTTTGACCCCAACTTCTTGCCGTCATTGCAGCGCGGGAGGTTATCAGCGAACCAGTGTTGCGGTTTTCCTGCACAATTGGGCTATTTTTAAAATGCAGTGGCGGGAAAAATTACAGAGACAAATAAAAATAAAAATAGATAATTTTACTAATATGTATTATACTGGGAATGTTTAGCTGGCAACTTAAGAGCGGAGAGGCGGTAACATCACAGCAGAAATAAACATGACAACAGCCACTATAGATTATATAAGATAATAAACACACGATTACGATAGGATATGGTTTGTATGTGATTTTCAAACCATATGAGATTTGGATATTTTCATAATAATGAATGTGTACATCTGAAATGCTAATTTGTACAGTGATAAAAAAGGCTATAAATAGCTTATTTTAACAACAGTAAACGACCAAATTCCACGTGATCGCATAAAGAAGCTATTACAAACACTCGATGGTGGTTTAAAGTAAAAGTGTACTATTAATCTCATAAATTGTCTTATGAAGCATGATGCTAACGTTAGCTCTGATGCAGCTGTAGAGCAGGTCCAATTCTTATAATGCATTTTGTCATAATGTGTCACATAAGGTCGCAAAAAAATGTTTTGTTTTATTTATTTAGAATTACTTTTGATAATAGTTGGGTAAGTGTATACTGGGATTGAAGCAATGAGGCTTGGTAAACGTTTTTTTGCCAGTATAATGGCCGAATAAAAACAAAAGAATAATGATAAAAGCATAATAAGGATACCTGGCACAGGTGTAAAAGGCTCTGTTTCCTTAAACTAGTTTGTCATGCTTTTCTTTTTCAACACATTTACAGGTTAATCCTAGTATTTTAAATTTGCGATTAATTGTGATTAATCACAGCCCATGACTGTGATTAACGCGATAATTTTTTTTAATTGATTGACAGCACTAAAATATATATATATATACACACACATACATACATACATTTTATATATATATATATAGTATGCTCGACCATTATAACGTTTAATTTTAAATAACATTGTCTTCCTAAACTAGACACTATTTCTTTCTTACCTTTGGACCAATGATGATGAGGACCACTAGGGGGTTCTGACTGTGCCATTCTGTAAGAGAAAGGATCATATTTCATTTAACACACATAACTATTATGTTTATTATGTTTATACAATTATATTAACATTTAAAGACTAACCGCCACAGTTTCAAGTTGCACAATAACTGAGGATGAACTGTCTTATAGAATAATAATATATAATAATACCTGCAAAAGCTTCTAGAAGATACAGAGGATCTTTAACTCGTCTGAGTCCACATACCAGCAGAAACACATGCAGATGTTCCACTTGCTTGGTATGCACACCTAAAACATAAGGCAAAAATGTCACAGTGAGACAGTCTTGGAAACTCTGAATTATTTTTGCTATATTTTAAACGCCTTTTATGATTTTACAGTTTTGGCTGTTTTACACAAACTTTCAATCTATATTATTTTATAAAAAAAATATTTTAAAACTACAATTGTCTAAACAAGGAGGGAAATAAAAAGGAACTTTCCACTTTTTTTGAAAATAGGCTCATTTTACAACTCCGCTAGAGTTAAACAGTTGAGTTTTACCATTTCTGAATGCATTCAGCCGATCTCCGGGTCTGGTGGTAGCACTTTTAGCTTAGCTTAGCACAGATCATTGAATCTCATTAGACCATTAGCATTTGGTCATCAAAAATGACCAAAGAGTTTCGATAATTTTCCTGTTTAAAGCTCGACTCTTCTGTAGTTACATCATGTACTAAGACCGACCGAAAATGAAAAATTGTGATTTTCTAGGCCGATATGGCTAGGAACTATACTCTCGTTCCGGCGTAATAATCAAGGAACTTTTGCTGCTGTACCATGGGTGCAGCAGGCACAATGATATTACGCAGCGCCTGAAAGTAGTCCCCAGCTAGGTAACTAGTTATGATATAGCTGGGGACTACTTTCAGGCGCTGCGTATTATCAAAACTCTTTGGTCATTTTTGAGCGAGATGCTAATGGTCTAATCAGATTCAATTATCTATGCTAAGCTAAGCTACAAGTGCTACCGCCAGACCCAGAGATCAGCTGAATGGATTAAAAAACGGTAAAAATCAACTGTTTAACTCTAGGGGAGTTGTAAAATGAGCATATTTAAAAAACAAAAAAAAAAAAAGTGGAGTGTTCATTTAATAAAATACATACATATATATATCTATTTCCAATCAAGCTATATTTGGTCAAAAAGTGTAAAAATGCTATTTAATTGTGTGCATTTAGGATACATGAAATGACAGCTATGAAATGAACCTTTGCTAGACAAAACAATCCATCAACTTATCCCAAAACTGTCTAAATGTCATTTCCACCACTGAATGCTTGTCAACAGGGTCAAAAGTGCCAATAGTTGAAGAAACACCCGACTATGTGCAGAGAAACTGCTGATCCTGAATCAGATGTTTAAGCGTTTCTGAGCAATGAAATGTAATGTGACATAAATCAATGCATACATGCTGTACCTCCATCTGTAATGAGGCTAATCCATCAAACAAGGTCATAGAGATGTCAGAGACGCAATGAGTACAAAACTGATTGCAGGCTCAAAGTAGCGTGTGTGACGAGTACTTTATCAATATGGCATATATAAATAGTATGTCATAGCATGTAAATACTTTATATATCACAGTATACACAGAAGAAACAACCATTTTTATAAGCCACCATGTATATTCTTTGGTTTAATGCAAAACATCTGGATCATAGAATGACCACTGGAGACAAGATAATCAATGTGGATAATTAGGAAAAACTAAGACAGTCAATTTAGCATATCAACTAATTACAAATGTGATTTTCCTATCATTGGACAATACAATCCTTGCCCAAGTACTACTCATAAGAAACATTCTTGAACTCAATGGCACACAGATTGAGTGCAAAAGAATGATCTGATTGATTAGTCAATTAGTGTATTATCACAAATTTAACTGATTAACAGTCCTGAAATAACCCATAGGTACAAAGATGTTCATGATGATGTCACCAAGTCCATGTGACACAGTCCTCTCTGTTTAGTCAGTAGCTGGTATCTGTGGGAATGTTCAGTCCAAATCTGTGCTTTACCCCAGATCATCCCTCATTTAAATCCCACCTATTTCAGATTATCCACAAAATAGAAGCGCTAGTGTATGCATGCGTACACATGCATGTCAACTGCGTGTCAAATGTGAGTCAGTGCAGGCTTAAACAGCGCTGACCAAAATATTATCAAATCTGTCTACCTCACTGGACAAATACTAACAATGAAAAAATACTTCAGTTTGGCCAAACCAAATTGTAATTTCTGCACCACTTGTGTCACTAAATGAAAATTCAAAAATAATAAGTTTCACTCACGTCAGATATTGTCAACACACTGAAGTTCAATGCACTGATGTTGTTCAATGTACAAGTCATGTGGAAGACACTGAGTTTTCAATATCTTTTCAAAATCTTTTACCAATAGCTTTTATAATACATTTTTATTTTTAATCTATCAAATTTTCTGTGAATTACTGGGGTTCCATTTTTTCTGGTGTTGTATTAAGAGTTCTTGCTTATTTCTAATCTCGCATTCATCAAAATTTCTAACTTTAATTGGCATCCCGTGGCAACTATAGGAATTACACAAGCTTCAGTCTGGATCCAGCCCTTACAAAGACCTGAGATGACCAAACACCTGAGAAGAGATGATGTCAACCCTCAGAAGACCTCAGATGATGCCCACCCTCAGACAACATACAAAACTACCAAATTTTGCTAGAAATTTGATCGCAACATGTAATCATTGTTGTTAACAGTGTTCACCGTCTGTTTGACTACATGACATTAACTAAGTGCTTGATTTTTACCATATATTTCTGCCATATGGACATCAACTTGAGACAGTCACCACTGATAAGCTATTACTAAATATAACGTAGAAACTTAAATTTTCTGTAAAGCTGCTTTGCAACGATTTGAAAAACACTACAAATAAACTTGAATTGAATAATTATGTAAAAAATTATGAATTATAGTTAACTAAAGTTATTAATGAAAATATTTATTTACTAATACTTGGTAGAAAAGGATATGTTTTTAAAATATATATTCCATATAATATTTTAATTATATGTTTTGGCTTAAGTACAGAGACAATATAAAAGCAATATTGAAACCTGCTGTTATAAGACAAATTATAAGATAGATATATATATATGGTTTGTATACATGAAATACATACATCAAGTATAGCTGCTTTTATGCATTAGCTCCTGGGAGTAAACAGTTTGAAAACCCCTTCTTTATAGCATTACCCATCTTTTGGAAACTTTATCTTTATAGTCACAGTGCTTTATTTTGTCTGTTTCAGCAGGTAAAGCCAGAGACCAGTGCCGTATGCCTGAGGACAAGAGTGATAAATGAAATGACACTGTGAACTTTGCACATTAGACCTACTTGTTTAGCTATGAACAATCCACACACAAGCTGCTTAAAGTTGAGCATTGTTGCTTTTAGTATAAATTGCTCCCTGATCTGGAATCAGTTTTGCTTTAGTTCTCATCAATGATGTTAGTTTCAGAAAGGCTAAGGCTGGTCATAGGTCAGTATGAGGACAGCTTCCACTCTTAAACATAGAGGGGGAAGGACACAGAGGTATGTGACGTGAGGTAAAGCTCCAGGATTAGAAGACTGATCTAGGGGTACATGCTTACAATGGTTTAACTCTCAGACAAGGGCTTTGAGTGAATTTTTACTTGGAAAGTGAAAGTCAGGGATGGTCTCACCTCATCTGCCCCATAGATAGATGGATAAGCTGACAGACTCACAATAGCCCTTCTGTATATAAATCTGTTTCTAAAAAGGGTAGTCAACATTCACCTCCATACTTTCTCTAAGTTTCTCTTTTTTATTTGAGAGAGAGAAAAAAAACAGTTAAACTTTTAGATATTTTACCTTCATGTTAATCAGCAAACAGTTACAGGTTGGTAAATATGATTTTGCTAGGGGTTAAGTTTTTGCGGACTACAATATATTAAAAATAAAATACAAAAAAAATGCCATTATATTATATTACTGTATATGTCTTATTGGGGTTTTATTATTTCCTGTTAGATTTCATTTTTGTTTTATTATTTATTTTATTGTTTCAAACATTTCAATGTTTCCTTTTTGTATTGTTTTACTTCATCTGAATGGTACAAAACTTGGTAGAGGTTTTGGCACATGCAAGTGAAAAAAAAAAAAGTTTTAAAAAGGTTAAATGGTCCTGGAAAAAAAAGTGTCACACTTGTACTCTTGGTGGTTTAAAATTGACCACATTGGAAATGAATCGGAAGGGAATTTCTGGAATTTTTGGTAGTGAACCAAAACAAAATCTTACTGCAAGCTACTTTTTTTAGCCATCAACCTAAAATTTGAAACTAGTTTTAAAATTAAAACAAGTGTTTTTTTCCCCCCGTTTTTCATAATAATAAACAAACTTCTAACTTTTTCTTTTACTTTTTTTACATTTTGAATTCACAGCAATTATCTGCCAAGTGACTTAAGTCTGTGATCCAAAACATTCCAGATTTATGAGAGTTTAAGTTGGAAACTTCATTTTCAGGTCTAAAAATATGATTTAGTACCATAAAGCCCCCTAAAACACAAAATATAAAAAAATAAATCATTGAACTAAAATGTAGTACATTGTGAAAAAAGGTCATTTTTGACCGCCATACAAGCAGGACTGGAGGGTTAAACATCAGGAAGTAGAATTCAGCTGAAATAGAAATTCAGTCCAAATATTCTATTTTTCACTGTCAGTGTTTTATAACTGATTATAAAAGTCGGTATAAAAATTGGTCTTTCATTTTGAATAGGAGGCAATGATCTTAATTTAGAACAAACATCCATTTTTGGAGAGCTGATGTCTGAAATGCAGCACTATATACCACTATAGAGCAGTTTCATTACACATCTTTTATTCATAAAGACCTGCACAAGCAGACAGCGAGGGAAAAAAAAAAAACTTCCCAATGCCTGAATATGTTTTAGCTCTCAGCTGTGGGTTTAATCTCACACTTTGAGCGGTTCCTTAAGACAAAAACAGACTTAAAGTAGTCATGAAATTTACATCGTGCTGGTAGGTATATCATGACCAGCGGACCTCTACTAAAGATTAGGGTCAGTTAATATGCGTCACGGGAAAAGCATTTTCAAACATCCAAATCCAAAACTAAACTAACGGATAGAAATCATCATCAAAAAATGAGGGTTCATCAAAAGGTCATCAAAACAAATGAAAAAGAATACACAAACATAAAAACAAGCCAGAATATCTACAGGAGAATTTTGCAAGTGTATCACTGCTATTCTCAGGTTGGTTGATTACATACTATAATCTCATGACATCTGAGAGCTTGAATGCACATTTATGTAAGTAACTATGGAGTGCATGGCACAACTCACTACTACTGTAATTCTGATGAGACATATGAGGGACAGATGAGTGAGGAGGATAAACTGGAAACCTTTTTTGTTTTCTGCTTTGAAGTATATTCATTTATCCACAAGAGGCACCATAATGCTTTATTATGGATCTAAAAGAGCATGCAAGTCAGCCCGTCACTGCAACAGTATTTGAATGTGAACAGATGATCAAACAGATACAGCTCAAGATAAAGTGTGACGTCTGATTTCAAAGGCTCTGCAGCACTGGGGTGCAGTCTAAATGTTTACCTAAAGAAAGTAACGGCTTGACTAACAACCACGCTAAAAGTAGTTCGGCAGAGAGATTAGCCTTCACTGCCAGAGACTGCGAATACTGCACTCCACCATGTGGCTGCAGGGAAAATAGGCTTTACTACATCCTAGAGACACTGAACACACAAGAAAATGAAATATTAATGGGGATTGCATTTGTATAGAAGGCATATTATAATTAACTTGTAAAAAGACTGCTTAAAAACTAAATAAACTGTCAGATGTATTATTTATTCTGACTTCTGAAGGTAGTTGGTAAATTAAATGTCCATGGATCTTTAAAATATTAATAGCTTATATGAATAGTATATATATATTCAATAGTTTTAGATGCAGTTTACAATGTCCAAGGTACCCATCTACAGTGACTCTACATGGGTCTGCTAAATGTTTATTAAATCTGCCCATTTTATTCACTATATTCGCACTATACACTGTATATAAAAAAAAGTTGAGCCAACTTAAAATTTTAAGGCAACCAGCTTCAGCAGATTTTTGAGTTTTCTAAACTTATTTTAAGTTGGCTCAACTTTAGTTTTTTTACAGTGTACTTGTACCGTAGAAACATGTCTGGTTTTGCAGACTCCTTGCATGCTGTGAATTTGCAAACTCTTTCCCACGGTAACTTTAACTTTGAAGTAAGTCCACGGATTCTAATCTAGTGCTAGAGGATTTGTGCAAAAGAGTGGTTTACGGCGGATTACAGCCTTCCTCAAACACGATGGAAGGGGGAATATGTCCTCCACTTCACAGTAAATAGCCGCCATCCATATCACTCCTGTCCGATGTTTTTAGAATTGTGATGGATGGATGGATGGATGGATGGATGGATGGATTGATATATGGAAGGTTTGTCTATCTATATGTTTATCATACTTCTGCCTTCAAGCAGTGGCTGAACTGTAGACAAGCTTGACAATTTTCTGCAGTCTCTCTGTAGGATCAGTTAAGAATGCTCTGACAATTTATCTGATGCACCTGAGAGGAAAATATAATTACTGCAGGATGAATTACACCTCAAAGGTTTAAAAATAAATAAATAAAGAAAACCTAGTGGGTTTGCCCATATGTGTGAGTGCAGTGGTAGACAAGTGTATTTTCTAATGTTAGATCTGAGAGTTCACATGAAAGAAAAAGAGGAGGATATAAACAAACAGGCCTGTCACTGAAGGCGGAGGAAAAACTAAAGGCAAATAAAGGTAAGAGCAGTGCATCTCTCCACAGGGAGGAGAATAATCATCCTCATGTGCCACAGAAACTTATATGGACAAACTGTAAAATGTGCGCACCATCTTTTCCCTATTACCTGTCATTCCTCATTAACAAACCATTAACTATGACATTTGCCTCAAACTCCTAACTTCCTGCTTATTAATACAGCAGTCTGTAATGTAGTTTTTAGGTTTAGGTATTGGGTAAGATTAGTGATGTAGAATATGGTCATGCAGAATATGTGCTTTATAAGTACTAATAAACAGCCAATATGTTTATAATAGGCATGCTAATAAACAACTAGTTAATAGTGAGAATTGGTCCCTATACTGAAGTGTTGCCAAAAATTCTACACTACATTAAGAAAGTTTTTTCTATTTTTAAATGTCACATTTTATAGCTTTTCACAGTTGAATTTTGTATCATGTTAATCTGTAGATTTGTGAACTCTAACAGTCTAATTATGAAGTTAATAAACATTATTGTAAATCTGTCAAAAGGTAACCACTTTTTCATCTGACATGAAGATAAAACACGTGAAAGTTTCTGTGATTGTATAAAGCACATGCATACTTAATGAGGTAAGTTTACGATGTGTTGTCTAGTGCTAAACAATCTGCCATAGCATTTGAACATAACAATGCCCTGCACTGTTTCAGGCTGTAAACAAGCTTTAAAGAATGAAATATATAATGTTCGATAAAGCTGCTCTGAAACAATGTGACTTGACACTGACTTTACATAAACCTTTGGCATCACAATTTGGGGTTCATTCCTCAAAAGAAACGTTGGAACAGAGCTTCATAACCAAGTATTAAAAGCAGTACTGACCACATTTCAACAACATCATGTGTGCAGTTTTGCTAAACCAGAATTTATAAAAAAAATAAGACACACTGCCTATAGTCAAAGACACTACAAGAGATCGTAAATGGGGTCATTCCTATGTTCCCCAAATTTATATGGCATATAAGAAACACATAAATTGTATCTTCCCTAGGCTATAAAGTGTGTTCTAACCACCCAAAGATTACTGATAACTGGTTAGGGTTAGGATAATGCAACTGGATAACTAAGCCAGCTGCACTGAACATCTGCTTCAGCTTTCCAAATGCTTTCATTAAAGCCATCCACAAAGTCTATCTTCTCAACACCAAGTGAATTAATAAAGGGGTCTCCTTCTACGTTGTTCACTTAAACTTTCATTAAAATCCACCCTTTCTCCTGGTTTAGGATTAGGTTAAGGTTAGAGAAAATGAACACTGACTTTTAAAAGTTTACATAATGTGTGTTAGCAGACCACTGAATTGGGAAACATAGGACCTTTTTTATGTGTTAATTTTGTGCCATATATAGCGGGGAAACACAGGACCCTGGGAACATAGGTATGTTTCCTTCTAAACTGGTTTGAAAATATAATCAGAAGCATTTTTCAAAGCAGTATGTAGCAGCTTTTACTAAGAGTATATTAAAACCTATACACTGCAACAGCCAAGAACAGTCCCCATAAAAAGGAATGCAGTTTATGAACATCTAAAGTGAATAACCAAAGTTTGCTTTGTTTTTGCATGCTGTTTATGGAAATGGAAAGTATTAAGTCAAAT
Source organism: Barbus barbus (assembly GCF_936440315.1). Taxonomy (NCBI): domain Eukaryota; kingdom Metazoa; phylum Chordata; class Actinopteri; order Cypriniformes; family Cyprinidae; genus Barbus; species Barbus barbus. The sequence continues at coordinate 10,762,115 of NC_136756.1, forward strand.
AATTAGATAAAAAAATGCATTTTTCTGATAAAAAAATTGCAATTGCGATTAAAGGTTTGCACTTTGTAGAGTTTCACAATTTGGGCAAACTTTTATTATTATTATTATTATTATTATTATTATATATCAATATGATGATAAAATAATATTATTTAATATTATGATCAATATTTCTGTATTATTATTATTAAATTAAGAATACTAAAAAGAGACATATTAGTGTAATATTTACCCTAAATAAAAAATTTGCATTTAAAATAATAATTTAGTGATAGTTATTACAACAGTAAAAATTACAATACAATAATTTATCGCCGTCGTCGTCGTCTTTATTTTCAAACATTAAACCATCAAACTTTTATTCTGAAGAAAAACCACAAGGAGCCCTTAAAGTTTCTCGTTTGTTCACAGCAGCCGGTTTATAAGCACTTCTCATTACAAGTATGGGAAGGCACATATTGCATTCCCGAATGCACATTTTAAGCAAAGTCAGATCAGATGCAAAGATGGAGTTTGTGAGGAGCAGCATTTACTCTGAACCAAGCCACTCCAAAACACTAAAACACTGGATCATAAACTGCATGCAAGTGAACACAGTGCCACACTTTCCTCTGAAACGTGCAGCACATTTTGAAAATCACACCAAACCATATCGCGATTTTGTGTTATTTTAATTATACCGGTAATTTGAAATAGTCTTTTATATATTAATCCAAAATTGCCTCATCAGATTACACCAATAACCTATTTCAGATTAATCACCAATGCAAAAATTTGCTTTTCTGCCTAGTGTAGCAGAAAACAGACAGTTCAATGACCTAGTCAAAAAAACACCCTTCACAAGGTTCTCTGAATTATGTCTTTCCACTAACATCAACCCCTGGTGCTACACTTACACCTTCAGACAGCTCAAAGCCTCAGAAAAGAATAAAAGAAATAAAACTTCACTCTTGCCACTCACATCTCTGAGCACACCAAATCATCTCTGCATCAGGACCTCATTTCCCATGAGCCCCTGCAGGCATGACTCTCATCATCACCCAGTGCTATGAGGGGGTCTATACAGCACAATCCCAGAGGACCACCCAGATCTTCTCTGTCATGTGAAGACCTGCTCCACCTAAAAAACTTTGACACAACTATAGATATCCAACCTGGGTGTGATCCATAGATGACATCTCAGCTATCCCAGCATCCACTGAGCGTGGTAGGGGGTCAGAGCACCTGCTTTGATAGAGCTGCAGAGGCTTGTGTCGACTGATCTCAGAGCGGTGGCACCAGCCCCAGGGGTCTCCACAAACAAGCATGGGCTTACGTAGAGATCAATCTTCAATGCAGAGCAGCAGGAGCACTGGAGCAGATTACTCAGACACACCAGCGCATGAGCTCAGGAGAATGGATTAGATATTCTGGGCCTTGAATCAGTCTCTGTACATTTAGCTTTTTATAGAGTAAGGCAGCATGTTCTTAGGAAGTGGGTCTTTTCATTAGTGATGGACCGATATACAGCAGCCCCAGAAGTCTTTAAGTCACACTTATAAATCTGAATGTCATTGCATTAGATATAAAATAGTAAATCAGGTGGCATCTGAAATAAATACATTTTTCTCAGAACTAACTATCTACGAAACCAGCAAAGCTTTCTCTCAGCTATGTGAAATGTGAAGAAAGTAAATGTGAAAAACAAACCCTCCAAGCACAGGAAAATGATGGATTAAATGTTTAAATCACTAATTCATAATATCATAAGTTCAAATACATCTTTGTTCTTTCTATCTTTTACTCTGTTGCCCCATCTCAAAATAAATGCGCATATTTTACATGTAGAGACTCACATGCACAACCTCTTCACTCCTGAAGGCGGTCAGGTCGTCTCTAATCAAGGTTGAATGCTCTTGAGACTGCTTCAAGTGTGTTGAGCACCGAAGACCACATGTATATTTAATGGGGCGACGTCTGCTGCTTATCAAAATTATCAGAGTGTTCGAGCGGGATGATGATGAATGCATATGTCAAGTTATTAATCAAACGGGGTCTGAAAATCCATCTAATCCTCTTCTACCTGTACATCTATCATATATTTAATGATGTTGCCCACTAAGTGTAGAGCAGTATTTGTGAAGGTGTTGCACCTGTGCTGTGTAAAAAGTCACTCCAGCTGAAATCTGATGCCACTCTGGTCTCAATCCCTGGAAACATATGAAGACATTTCAATAATTACAAATTGAATAAAAAAATAAAGGCCTTTCAAAAATGCATTTTGCCCCACAACTTCAATGTAATGCTATTAGGAAACATGTAGTACTAATAAACTCTACCTTGAGGCTGTACATAGATCTTCTTGCTCTCACATACCTGGAAAAAAAGGTCAAGAAATAAATGTTAGACCCCTACTGGACATTAGTAGTATTGTAAGATATGCGTTTCCAACCTTTTCACTAATGAATTTCCATGGCGTCTCCACTGGTTCATGTTTACTGGAAACAAACCGTTAATAATATCTTTTACTTATTTACTCATTTTAGATATTATTATTACTTTTTGAATGATTTTGCTTTTTCACATTTTAATTCACTGATATTTTATAAGGTTTTGTGACCCTCGAAGCCCTGCAGGTGAAAATAAAACTAAATGTCAACCATTAGAATTTCTCTTTTTATGATAATAGAGTTATCCATGTTTGAAGTTCATGCCCAAAACATGCCCTTGGCTAATGTAATAACAGAAAATATCTGCTGAAGAAGAAAAAAAATCTCTGATCAGCACAGCGAATCCATGATTTGCATAAATCAATACCAGTCAAGAAAAAAAAAACAATACAGCAGCAGGAAGGTAATAAAAGAATAATATGTAAATGGCTGGCTGAGATAAAGTGGATAATTTCACACAGATGGAGGGGAAATTGGCTGGATGTTATCAGTCCTGGGAGAGGGAGACCCCTGGCGTGTGTGACAAAAACAGAGACATCCTGTTTGCCTTGACTTCCACGTGTGTAGTGTGTGTCTAGGGTTTCACTGGAGGATAAAACACGGATATAGTGATTTTAATGCTATTACAGGATTGAAGGCAGGATATTGCATTTGTGGCCGTTAAATCCTTTTGTATTATTTATAGCATCAGCTAGGGCAGTAGTCATCCGTCACTCTCCTTTTTTCCCTCTTCTCTAACCCATTAGAGGCATTTTTATTACCTCATTTACTCAATATATTTTCAATGTACCTATACTTTAAGTGTACTAAGGACATTTTCTACTACATACACTACAGTTCAAAGTTTGGAATAGGTAAGATAATTTTTTTTTTGATGTCTCTTAAGTTCACCAAAGCTGCATTTATTTGATTGAAAAAGCAATAAAAACAGTAATATTGTTCAATATTATTACAATTTGAAATAACTATATTCTATTTGAATATATTTGAAAATATAATTTATTTATTTGATGCAAAGCTGAATATTTTAGCGTCATTACTCCAGTCTTCAGTGTCACATGATCCTTCAGTAATTATTCTAATATGCTGATTTGCTGCTCAAGAAACATTTCTGATTATTATCAATGTTGAAAATAATTGTATTGTTTAACATTTTTGTCGAAACATTTGTGATACATTTCCTTCAGGATTCTTTTATGAATAAAAAGTTTTTTTAAAAATAGCATGGATTTGAAAGCGAAATCTTTAGTAGCATTATAAATGTCAGCAGTTCATATATAGTACATGTATGGAAAGGGTTCTTGACAGCTGCTGAAAGTGTCAACAACAGAAGCTATAAGAAACCAGAGTTGTAAACTCTAATGTTTCTTACCAAGAGCTCCTCGGCGCGGTCTTTCAGTTTATCAGTGAACGCCACAGCAAACCTGAGTGTGTGAGAGAGAGAGATGAGGAAAGTGAGATGTTTAACATGTAAAGAAACATGAAAAGTCAGATTTCTGCACTGGTGTGATAGCTAAGTTCGCCCCAGTGACTGGGTTCAAACGTTTTCATTTCACTGCAATTCCACACTTTCCCAGACATCAAAGCTGTCAGTGGCCGCCAAAAATCTGTAAATCAAACAAGTCAAGCCACGCAAATAAAAGCACCGCAATGCAATCCCTGAGTAACACTTAAAGCCAGGATGATGAAGAGAAAGATGAAACTATAGTCAAGTTTGTTTTTTTTAAATTTAAGAAATTTCATTAGAAATTATATTGTTAGCATAAAAATAGTTCAAAGTTAAATAAAAATACATATTTTAGAAAATACTTATTATAAAAATTGACCCTCATGTTTCTTTGTTTTACGTTTCTCAAAACCTTAAATCTTTTTGTTCCCATTTTAAATGGCATTTTACTTCCCAGATTTTCAATCTGGTTCTGGCTTTTGAAGCTTCCCTGTATTTGTATTTTATCAAGAAAAAAGTTGTAAAGTTTGGACTATGCCTCTGTCTTGCTGTCAAGCCTCATTCTACAGCTCCCTTTAGTCAAACTCAAAACAAACACACATACATAAGACATAAGGTCCTCTTTGATTTTTTTTTTTTGAGGGGTGGGGGTGTGCTAACAATGATTTTGAATAAAGAAAAAGCAGACAGAGTGTTGTTATTTTTCCAAATTATTGCAACTAAGCCCCAAGGGTTTCCTTACATCTCCTCTTCATCATCCCCTGTCCCTCGTCTCTCTTTCAGGAGATGTGAAGGTTAGTCAGTAATGGCAGCAGCAGGGGGTCTTCTCTGGGAGATGCGTTTGAAGTGGAAGGCTCTTATCATTCTTATGCTCCCTGGTGACAACTATTCCCTTAAGACTGTCAAAAGGGTGTGAGTCTGCCTGTACTAATAAAACAGATCACATGAATCTATAACACCTGGTTAATGAATTGAAACCAAAGCTGGCAGGCTTTGGGTACAGATTCAGACTCTTACAGTTGAAAAGTAAAAGAAATGCCACATAATACCTGATCCTATCAATCTTTTTAGGCCAAAGGCCTATTGGAGGATAAAAAGAGAAAGCAAAAACAGAGAGACTACACACTGCTGTTCAAAAGTGTGGGGTCAGTATGATATTTATAAAAAAAAAAAACAGTACTGTCAAAAGTTCAGAAACATTAAGATTTTTACATGTTTTTAATTAAATGAAATTCTCACCAAGGCTGCATTTATTTAATCAAAAATACACTAAAACAGTAATATTGTGAAATATTTTTACAATTTAAAAAAAAACTGTTTTGTATTTGAATAGATTTTTCTGTGATGCAAAGCTGAATTTCCAGCATCATTACTCCAGTGTTCAGAGTCACACAATCCTCAGATTAGAAGACTAATTAAAGACTAATCTTAGAAGCAGAGATGAACAATATACTAGTAAGCTTATATAATCCTCTTTCATATTGTTCACGTACAATAAAAAAGCCTTTACTCGCCCCTCACTCCAAAACATCTATAGAGCACAAACTTTTTGAAGAATGATGACTGAAGATTTCAAGCTTCAAAAAAGACGCAAAAGCACCTTCAAAGCATCATAACTCTTCCATACGACTAGTTTTATGAAGCCATATCAGTTTTTATGTGAGAAACGGACAGATTCAATTCAATTTTCATTTCTGGTCAAACTATTGCTTTAATTCTATGTAACAGAGCAGAGGAGCCGGATAAGTGTTAGCTTTCATCAACGACAGAGTAAATTTGACCTGGCCTTGCGCAGAACTTCCTCCATCGCAACTCGCTTGTGCTCATCTTTTACGTCCTCGTTCACATCCGTCCCTCCAAACACCACCCCAAACGGCACTCCAGCATCTGCAGAGAAATGAAAATTCACAGCAAAGATGTAAATCCCTTATTTCACTTATTCACCTCCTCTGAAGTTCAACTTTTAAATCCTTTGAGTGAGCAAAGTCTTTGAGGCATGAAACAGTGTGTTTATCTTGCCAGAGGGGAAAGTAGTCATCCATAGAGTGGACATTCTGGGCAATGACTAAAAAATGCCATATCTGAGGGTGGTGAGAGAGAAATAGCCTTTAATCTGAATCAGTCATTCTGTGAGTAAGGATGCACAATTTATCAGTCAACAGTCAATTTTCTAAATTAATGCCATAAACTGATGCTGACAAAATATCATATGATATAATATCATATAAAGTACAGTAAACTGTGGGGGTACCATAGTACAATAATGGCCTCAGATGGTAATACAATGGTACCCTGGTATACACTATGATAATAAAATGATTATATGCCATAATATTTTAAATAGTACCATGGTGCATGGTACAAAAAACAGTAATAACAGTACTTTTTTTTGTACATGTGGAATTTCAGTCCATAAAAATACTTATTGGCTACAAATATGCAAAAAAAAAAAACTCTTAAAAACAATCAACAGTAGGGGTGCATGAATATTAAAATGACTGATATCGATAAGCCAGGACTTATTAGTATATTACTTTTTTGTGTGTAAGATCACCGCATCTACATGTTAAAGTAGGCAGAAATGAGCATGAACAATTAAATATCCAATATTAGTCATAAATTAAAACACTAATAACGGCTGATAACTGATATTGTACTGTACCAATATAATGTGCATCCCTAAGCAAAATACTATTATAAAACTTACTGTTTAGTTTGCAAGTAGCTACTTCCACTTTATCTATCTCCAGTAAAGTCATAAATTGTGTGATAGAGCTCCATAGTGGACAGTAACACTAATGAGACAAGATAGATGCGTGTACAGTATGTGTGTGTGCAGGCTAGGCTCTGAGGTGCTCCACCTCAGTATAAAATCAATTGCATCTTGAGATGCTCTCACTAATATGGCGAAACCAACATATGCATGTATGTGTGAGAGGCCAGGGGGACGTGTCACCTAAAAGAAGCCTGCCTGCTTTGAAAAGATGAATGGCCAGCGCAGCTTCGAACCGCGGCTCTTGCATCATCAGGGACGATACATCAGAAGCAGAGCTGAACTCTCTTGCATCACACAGTACACAAGTATGTCCTGCAGCCACGATATGATTCCTGCAAACCAAACACACACACTGTATAAATCAGCATCTCTGTAATAAACTGGCTCTGAGCTGTACTTTAATAACACCCCTTACAAAACATCTGTGGCTGGATCATAGTACAGTGATTTAATACCATGGTACTTCAATGCATATCTCCAAGAATACCATGATTTTACCATGGTACATGTCCAAAATCATGGTTCTTATTTGTACAACAGCACCAAAAGAAAATATGTGCATTATGCATGCAGTGCAATACGTGACATATAACCTAGGACTTTGATTTAAGATACTAAATTGCTTCACTGATCAATGATCGCCTTACAGGGTTACTAGGATAAGCTCTTTTGTTGACTTGAGAATCAATGGAGGACTGTGGTACTTCCTGGTTTCGCTAACGTTAATCAAACTGCAATGTTACCTTATTCTCTCGGCAGTGGTACAGTTCCCTGTTTTGGGACTGTTTGGGGCAAGTAAGAGCACGCGCATGTCAGCGTGTGGCGATAAAATGCTGACGCTAATAAACACTGAGAGCTCGCCTGCCAGCAGCCGGACAGAGAGCTCCTGTGCTCTCCTGACCTGACTCTGTTAATAATCTCATGCTGTCGTGTCACAGACCAGCCTCCCGGACACACGCGCGTCGAGTTTATTTCAGCACTAGTCCGTTTCAAATGAAGACCCTCCGGAAACACGGAACTATAGTGTGCGAAATTAAAAAAGATACAAATATGGCACCACATCGTATCTAAATATATTAGTATGTATATTAATAAATTAAATGTACCCAGACTGTGTGTACTGTGTAGCAAGCCATGGAAATATTAGATGTAAGTTTAGCCTAAATGCTGTATATCCCTAAAACAAACAAACAAACAAACAAAACAAATAAATAAATAAATAAAGTGACATGGTAAACCTTTGTATTGCAATGTTATTTATCAAATTACCACACTATCAACATTTGATACAATCACTTTACTTTTTTGTAAAACTTCCTTTTGATAAAATATATAGGCCTACTAGCAATGAAAATTTGGTATTTTTATTATTATTATTATTATTATTTAAAGCTCAACAAAGCAGCATTTATTTGATTTAAAAAAATGAAATCAAAACAGTAATACTAACTACTAATAGTAACTACTTCTTTAATCAGGATTATGTAATCAGATTCCAAATATGACTAATATAATAATTATAATTATTCACGCAATGGCAGTAAATTCATTGCTTCTTTTTTCTCATTTGGTTTTTCATTTGTAAAATATTGTACTGTGTGTTCCATACCATTTACTACCGAGATAGCACATCTGCAAGATTTCTGTTAAAGATCGCTTGATCTGGAAAGCATCTGCTGTGTACAAACATCTGACAGACGCCTGTAAGATGTCAGTTTTACATACATTCTAAATCATAAACATCTTAAAGACATCTAATAGATGTCTATTTGACATCTAATAGAAAACGTCCTATAGACGTATATTGCAGATGAGCAAACACTCATCACAAAAAATAAGTCTTGCAGATGTAAATGCAGACGTCAAATAGATGTCTCCGTGATGTACGTGTGCAATCAGGGTATTCACAATATAGAATGGCCATGTAAATGTCACATCAATAAATTTAGAATCCATGCTTCCAAATTTGGGGACAAATGTACAGTAGGACTACCTCCCAGTCATTAGACCATGTATGGGGCAAATAATTATGCAGGATAACACAGCTGATATAGTTGTGCCACTGTGTCTTCATCCACAACTTTCACTAATTATTGATCTGGACAAAAGTATTTAATATACTAAAAAAAAAAAAAATCCTGGAAAACTTTAGATATGTAATCTCATTGTTGTTTTCATGTGCAGGGAGTCACAAACTACAAAACACAAATTACAAAAGTGTGTGAATATAAACCAAACATTATAAATGGTTAATAAATAAATTCATTGTGAATCTAATTTAAAAAAGTTCAGCCATAAATTAATATATGCTGTTAATGTATGTACTCATCCTCAGGACATTCATGATGTCCAACATTACCTGTAATACAGCATTATACCTGAAATCTATAGCTTCAGGCAACAGGTAGAGATGGGCACAAATACATCAAAATGTATTTAAAATAAAAATATTGCGAGGAAAAATGTATTTAAATACAAATACAGTATTTTGTATTTTGAAAATACACAAAATACATGTAAAATTGGCCATCCAGTGAAGTAACACTATTAAGACCTGTTAACACCGAGAATGATAATTATATTAGTGTTTTCTAAGTATACAATGCAGTTGTGTCATCTGTCACTTTAAATGCTCAAGCTCAAAGCTGAAACAATTCCGATTGGCTGTCAATGTTTTTATTATTCATCATTTTTTGTGCTGTTATGGTTATAGTTGTGGTTGACCCCCTGTTGGCGAATGAGAACTCGGAAGTTAAATGCAGTTTATTTAGAATAACAGTGAAAATAAGGCAAGGTGAGTAGTCAGATTATATCAAGCAGACGAGCAGGTCTCAGAGGCACGGAGTCTGCGAGGCACTGACCTGATCCAATACAGCAGGGAATCCGAGGCAGGAAACAGAAGCACTGGAGAGAACGACAGGCATGAGCAAACAATGATCTGACAACATGCACAGCAAACGCAAGACAGATAAAGGCAGCGGATAATGCACTACAGGTGCGACTGCACTGATTAGCTCGTCAGCACCGAGGTTGCCGGAGCAACTCTGACAAGCAATATAACAGGTGACAACAACACACAGACACACAGGAATGAACACACAGACCCGTGAACCGTGACAGTACCCCCTCCCCCTAGGAGCGCCTCCTGGCGCTTCCAGGGGAACTTACCTGGCGATTGTAATCATTGATAAGTGAATGATCCAATATGTCTCTAGCAGGAACCCAACTCCTCTCCTCCGGACCGTAACCCTCCCAGTCCACCAGGTACTGAAATCCGCGTCCCCTCCGCCTCGAGTCCAGAATACTTTTTACAGAATAAGTAAGTTCCCCATCTACGAGTCGCAGCGGTGGGGGAACTGGGGCAGGCAGATTAATGGTAGAATGAAAAACTGGCTTTAATTTGGAAAAATGGAAGACGGAATGAATTCTCCTGTACGCTGGAGGAAGTTTAAGGCAAACTGCCACCAGACTAATAATCTTGGTGACAGTAAACGGGCCAATGAATTTAGGTGCAAGCTTATTACAGACGGTACGGAGAGGAATGTTCTTAGATGAAAGCCACACTTTTTGACCAACGATGTAGACGGGAGGCTTTGACTGGTGGCGATCAGCCTGGGCCTTGGTGCGTGACCCCATCTGGAGGATAGACTCTCTAGCCATCCTCCAGGTGCGGCGGCACCTCTGCACAAAGGCATGGGCAGAGGGGACCGCGACTTCAGATTCCATACTCTGAAAAATAGGTGGCTGGTAAGCTACACTCAAACGGAGACAGGCCTGTAGACAACACTGGTAAAGAATTGTGTGCGTACTTCACCCATGAAAGTTGCTGACTCCAAGAGGAAGGGTTCTGAGACACCAAACACCGCAACACACGTTCTAAATCTTGGTTGGCCCTCTCCGTCTGACCATTACTCTCGGGATGAAAACCAGAAGAAAGACAAAAGGAATTGCCTTCGAGAACCAGTCCACCACGGTTAAAACTACCGTGTTTAAACGGGCGAGACAACGGGCGCTCAGATCGGTAAAAAATGCGGGACAACGCAGTAGGCTTAATGTTTTTAGAGAAGCAGCCCGAGACTCACGTTTGACAGATCCATATGTTCATCCTGTAACACAGAACAAGACACAGAAGAACATGCAGACAACAAACACGAAGCATGACAAAATTCACTCCAGGAAGAAACAGTGTTCTGGCGCCAGTTTATGTTGGGATTGTGGCGTGGGAGCCGGGGTGACCCAAGACCACAGGAGCTAAAGGGGAGTCAGTCAAGAGGAAGGAAATGGTTTCAGTGTGGTTGCCAGAAGTGATGAGACTCACTGACTCAGTGACATGGGTGATGGGTGGGAGAGACTGACCACAGGAACGAACACACAGACCCGTGAACCGTGACACCCCCAAAGTTCAGTTCATTTCACAAGTGTGACTGCTCTGTACTGTGTCCAGTGTGGTTCGTTTAAACATGCCCTGGCCCGCTTGAAGAGGTGGCTCGGGTGCAGTACGCATGCAGTACGCACCGGAGCATGGAGTTAATTTACTATTTTTGTATGCGCTATTGTTATCATTATGACAGTAAAAATCTTTATTACTACTTGGATATCACACTTTTCAATTAATTTAATTTGAGTACATTTAGATTTATAATGGGTCTGGTTCTCATCTTATTGATGAACAGGTATTGTAGTTTGTGAGTAAAGCTGCAAATTCCACCATTATCCTCAGCTGCCTCTGTAATAGTCCTCTCATATCTGTCTGTTAGCGAAAGGACAACCGTGCTTGGGTTTTAGTACAAGGCTACTGTGCCTAGTGTGAGTATGCCCTTAGAACATTTTTTTTTTAACTTTGTATCTTTATTATTAGCATTATAGTTCTATTTGTCTTGGGATACACACACACAGAACACTGCTTATCACTAATTTATTATTCATTTATCATTTATCTTATTATTAATTTATCCATGTTTCCTTATCGCTCTGACACATCAATAACTCCTGCCCACTAAAACCTCCACACATATATTTGCATACCACAACAATATATAAATGATAAAGAAAACTTTTAATTGATTTACCCTTTATATCACTTTATATCGTATTGGTGTAGCAACCAGTAATGCTTAAAGTTTAATGAACACTTTTGAACACATTTGACTAGCTATGTCAGGGGTCCCCAGGTTTAGTCCTGGAGGGCCGATGTCCTGGCCAGTGCAGCTCCAACCCTAATTAAACACACCTGAAGCAGCTAAACAAGGTCTTACTATACTAACTTTCCAGGCAGGTGTGTTGAGGCAAGTTGGAGCTAAACTCTGCAGGACACCTGCAGAGACATCCTCACCTTATCTTATCCTGCCTTCACAAGCAATCATTTTTTTATTTATTTTGTTTTGTAAATATGAGTTTTCTAGTTGGAAATTGGACATGATTGCCTTTGTCATATTTTCTACTGGCAAACCCTTAATTTTTTAGATAATTTTATACCCACGTTTCTGAGTTGTGCAGGCCATAAACATTGTAGAGGGGAAAACAGTTGCTGCTGGGACAGGTGTTTTTTTTTTTCTCCCACAAAAGCAAGATCACCTTGTTTTAATGTTAAAATCATGCACACCGTAGTGCAATAACCATTTCAAGCATTTTGTATGTTTTATACACAGCAAAGCAGCATGTATTTGACTGAAAATCCAGATTCATCAACAAGCTAACTATATAGAGAGCTCTGTGAATGTTTATATGGTTGTCAACAAATGGGATGCTACATTTTATTCCAGATTAAATAACATAAATATCTACAATTTTGGTTTTAATAAGATTTTCCCAGGAAACCTGGCATACTCCATGATTCCTGTTCTTTCCAACAGAAAAGCACTTGAATGCGACAAGCTTGTAATCAGACTTCTGAAATTCTGAAAACTTGCTTACCCAATTCTAGATGGAGTCATACAGCTGCAGCTCACATGAATGAAAGTGGCATGTCTGAACTAGTTGATACAGGAAATCCGCAGTCTGATAAAGAGGTTGACTGACAAAAGTATTTGATGTATTTTGAAAATACAAAAATACTTAGATTAAATGTATTTAAATACAAAATACATTAGATTTTTCTCAATGGTATTTAAATACAAAATAGTATTTTGTATTTCAAATATGTATTTTAAATACATGTATTTGAAATACTGCCCATTCCTGGCAACGAGGAATGTCTAATATTGTTCTACATCATTTTTTTTTTGTTTAAACAGCACATATAAATCTATCTATCTATCTATCTATCTATCTATCTATCTATCTATCTATCTATCTATCTATCTATCTATCTATCTATCTATCTATCTATCTATCTATCTATCTATCTATGAAAACCTACTTCCTAACATAATAGAAAAATAAATAAATAAATAGGCCTAATGCTAGAAATGTCAAATTATGTTTCTAAGAGGTGCATGCACAAACTATTAAAAAAAAGTTTTAACAAATGGCCACAAATCACAAAAAGGGTGTGAATCTATATTTATAACCAAGACACTGATAATAAATGGTTAATAAATAAATAAATAAATGTATTATACATCTATTTAAATTAGATTCATAATTATTCATAATAAATGATGACAATGCCATAACATGGGAATATATACAATTATGTATAGGTCTAAAACATCCTGAAATAATACGCAGATTGATAAAATGCCCTGAAAAATGAGTTCTTAACATAATAATAATAACAAATAATAATAAAAAAACAGATATGTAGAGATTTGCACAAATGAATTAAAACACATCGCAGAAAGGGTGTGAATAACCCCCTGATCTATATATTCTCTATTATAAATCAGTGGAATAACCATAAACTAGCTGTATTTAAAATGTACATGACAGGTAAAGCACCACCAGGAAGTTTATGTGCAGAAATGATTGGCTGCAAAACTGGCCAATAGAATAAACCCTTTATTTCTCCTTTACCCAATCAGTAGTTGCCTTTCGATTTTTTGCCAGTTGATTGACGCTTAACTCTACGCTTTGTATACAAAACGATAAACCTGATACCCCTCAGTGGAGCAGGATAAGCTGATCCAGAAGACACTGAGATCTGATGAACGCGCTGCGGGCGCGTCGCGTCGCTTTGACGCTTTGAGTGAACCGGGTGTCACGCGCTAGTATTGTGACTTGCTGTTTACCTTCAGAGCCGACAGCTAACGTAGAACTTCATACCGTCAGACTTTTAGGAATTTTAAACTAATATTTTTAATAACATGTATCCCGAGGACATTGCTAAACACGTCGCGGGCTGAAGAACTAAATGTGAAGCAGTGCTAAGTGTTCAAGAACGGTATGTTTACTAATGTTTGGTGTTAGCCTGTTTACTGAGTAAAATATAGAAGTTGCTGACAGCATGTCAGCGGCCTTTCATGTTGTTTTATTGTCGGTTGAAATATACAAATAAATCAATAATGCTAAGAAATACATGTGTCAGTATTTAATCACTGTCTTGATTTATTTCCTGAATTTCCATTATTGCGTCATGTATAGTTTTGTGGTATCACGTGCTTTTAAAATAAAAGCAGTCGTTTTGTTGTTGTTCTAGGTTTGGACTTTGGTCAGCTGACCACCTCTTAAGAAACAGCATATCAGGCCATGGCAGGCAGAGATGTAAACGAGAGCACTCCTCTTTTGGACAACTCTGTGGCTTCAACCAGATCAGAGCCCTTGTTCAATGGCAGGAGGCTGGCCTGTGCTGCTATACTGCTGGCAGAGTCTTTAGAGAGGATGGCCTTCTATGGCATCACCTCAAACATGGTGCTCTTTCTCAACAGCAGCCCCTTCTATTGGGAGGGCACTTCGGCCAGCCAGGCCCCCTTGATCTTCATGGGTGTCACTTATTTGATATCGCCTTTTGGTGGCTGGCTGGCGGATGCATGCCTTGGCAAGTTCGCAACCATATCCTTGAGTTTAGTACTGTACCTGTTTGGGATGCTGCTTTTCCCCTTTGTGGCCAATGACAACACCAGGACCTCTCTGTGTGGAGAAGAGATGGCGTTCCCAGTGCAGCCGGCAGAGTGTTTTCCTGAAAACGGGACTGTGCCCGCCAATGTGACCTGCTTAAATCGGCCGTCCTACTGTGGGGCTGCAATCTACAGTGGACTGGTGCTGGTGGCTGTTGGCGTGGGCACTGTGAAGTCAAACATCACTCCATTCGGGGCAGATCAGGTAATGCAGGGGTTTTCAAAATGGGGTCTGGGGAAGTGCTAGGAAGGGAGTGCTCAGGGTCTGTTGAGAAGTTTTGATAAAAACAGTGTATAAATAAATTTAAGAAAATAAATGTAAAAATTAAGCTAAGTAAATGTTCATATATAATTTGAATAAAATAAATAAATTAAAATTAATGTAAATAATACATCTAACAGTACAGCACGCTGGTGAGTCTAAAAACCATAATGTAACTTTAAAAAAAGAAAAATATATTCTAAATAATATTTTATGCTTATTTAAATATTTTATTCCACCACATAGTCTTTATACAGTTAAATATATTTTATAGCTTTTTTAAGTTTTGGCATACAGTATTTGAGGGTCTGTGGCATCTAAAAGCCCGAAACCCCAGAGGTAACATAATTCACTACAACTGGAGAGTTGTCTAAACTTTGAGTAGGTTCACATCTCAGAGGGCACAACCTTGGATTGATTCTCAAAGCAATATTTTCTACTACTTTTATGAAACTCTAAATGATATTAAGACCTTTGACATGCTTGCTGGTGTTTGTTCTTTCGGATTCTTTATCTAAACCCTGGCTGGTGCTGTCTATAGATACAATGAGTCACTGCTTTTGTAGTTTAGAGAGTTTATTGTGACTTGTTTTTCTTTGGTTTTTAGGGGTCTGGTATTGTTTTCCTCACATTTTTGTTTTAGGAACACAAAAGAAGTTTTGAGTAAAGTGTTGTTTTCTCCGTCAATTTACTTTTGGGGTACTTTTAAACTTTAAAAAGGATGCAAAAATATCATAAAAGTCAGCGTACACCAGAGAAGGAAGCAAAAGTACAACATATTCTAAGTCATTCTGAATGCATATTAGCTGTAGCTTTGTGCAACAAAATGTATTTATAATCTAACTGATAATCTTCCTTGCAAGTGGGATCTATAAACTGTTGTGACATACTGTCAATGAGTTGAAATGGAGAATGGATCTACTAGATTTGTAAACATTCTATTTGTAAAAAAACAAACAAACTTACTGTGAATGACATCAGTAAATGTATTGTGAAAAGATTAGACATTGCTGTGTCTCTCAAGGATGCACGAATGAGAGAGAGGGTTCATAAACAGAATATAGCTCACAAGCCTTATGGACCACTTTTATAATCCTTTTCACATTCACTTCACCTATTCCTCATTCACTTTCAATATAAAATTAACCCTTTGTGTTACACAGAAGATAGTAAAACAGGTTTGGAATAAAACAAGGGTGACTGTTATTTTTCAAGTTTAATTTTACATTGTCATGTCCTAAAAGGAGCTTTAAATTAACAAATGCAATACTAGTAAATTGAGAATTTAAATACTCAATCTTGTAAATCAGTGCTTTATTACTTAAGTATGGGTTTCTGCATTTCAGAAAGTGTTATTGTGGTTCCCTTGGGAACAGCCGTTTTGTGAGGCTTCCTTAAATTCGGACACACCTCTGGGCACTTTCACTTCACTTATTAAATGACAAGGCACGTACCACACATTTTTGAGGCACTTTGAGTCTGATTTAGCCATGTGGGCTACAAAATGACTTGTGTCACAAGATCAAAATTCTTAGGCTTTTTGATGAAGTGACTTCTATGGTCCCTGCCAAGGTCTGTTTTTCAGATTGGTTTAGAACTACATTGATATCTGCAAACTTCATATGTTGTATTGTTAAGGAGAATTAAATGCTGAAGAAATTCAGTGATGTAATGTAGACTGATTCACACCAACCACAACCAAACATTTCTAACAATGTGTAAAAACATTTGTACAATAATAGAATCCTTCCATTTATGTCATGCTTTAGCACTCATTTACCACTTTCACCCAATTGCATGACCTCGCAGTGACATGAAACAGTACAGTAGCCCAGTACAGTGGGGAATATCCATGTTAAAAGTGAACTACTGTATAAGGAAAACATTTGCTAAATGACTAATTAGAAACCCCATATGATGATAACTCTTCTGCATGAAATACACAACATGCAAAATGAAACTAACAACTTGGGAAGTAAAACTGACATCTGTCTTTGTTGGTTTATTTACCTGCTTGACAGATTTGCTTTTCTTTATGTTTTCCCAGTTGCCTGGTCTACTGGATTATTTGAATTTTTTTTGTAAGAAAATAAAATCCCAATGCTTATTTTGCAATGTGGATGACTTGGATTATGCTAGTGTTGATATCTGTTGACTTGCTGCCTTGTCATATGATTGTCATGTGTTTTTTAGATTCAATAAAGAAATGAACTGCAGGATGTGCCATCTGGGCATCATTGTGGGGCATAGATCTCATTTAAACATTGAGGAAGTGGGCCAATGAACTGAAAATTGCCTTACAAGTTACAGTATATTGACACATTTCCCAAAATTGGTGGATCTATATCTCTGATTGTATGACTACAGCTGCATGGTTTTTAGCTTTTTGAGAGCAGACATCTCTTTAGAACAGCATGTGCACGCACTTGAGAACAAACTTTGCACTAGTTTGTAAATGCATTTAGTAAATTGCAAATCAGTATTTGAATTAAATGAAGAATGTGGGTATTGAATGTTGATGTGCTTATTGATGGTACTTTGTAACCACATTCAAGTCAAAAAGATAACATGTTTTTCCAGCTGGAAATTATGTTCATGTTATTATTGCCTGTGTTTGATACTAAGCCAGTTACAGGACTGGTTATTATGGATTTAAAAGTGATTTGATTATTAAAATAAGGCACATTTTCAGTCAGTTGTTCCTGTGCACTTAAAACTAATAAAACTACAAATAAATCTATGATCATAAAGTTCACACATGTATTTGTGATGTATGTCCTTACAGGTGAAGGATCGAGGTCCGGAGGCAACGCGCCGGTTCTTTAACTGGTTCTACTGGTGCATTAATCTGGGAGCGATCTTCTCGCTGGGTGGAGTAGCCTATATTCAGCAGAACGTTAGCTTCTTTATTGGCTACATCATCCCTGCTGTCTGCCTGGGGGTGTCCCTCATCATCTTTGTTCTGGGCAAAACGGTATTTATAACCAAACCTGCAGATGGCAGTGCCTTTAGCGGCATGTTCCGGATCCTGGCCTCGGCCCTCTGTGGACGAGGGCCAAAAGAACCAAGTCTGCTCAGGTGAGGGCCACATATAATTTACTGAATAAGGAAGTCCACATAAAATTAACCTTGACCTTTACTTAATACACACTCTTGGTGTTATTTATGGAGCCTCATTTACGAAAAAACGTATGTCAAAAAATTTGCTGTACGGTCGTTTTTATGCAACACTTGGAATTTAATAATATGGATGTGAACGGTGGCTACGTTCAAATCTCACATCAGATGATGTATGCAAGTTTTTGAGTTAGCCTGAACGGATCGTGCAGGGGACTCATGGACACACATACAACATATCAGTTCTAGCATTGCTAACTTGATATTTTAGCCATTCATCATCAAATTAAAATGCCATCAACCAAACATAAACGTTACACTGCTCAATTTAAAAGGTCAGCTGTAAAATCAGCGTGCAGCGCCCAAACAATAATTTTTGCACATGTGAAGGATGATGTTTCACGCGAATATTGGAACATCAGTGACGTACAAAGCCTTGTTTACATAATGAAAAATAGTTTAGCACCAAATGTTACATGGCAAAAATGAAACATTTGGATTCTTTTGGAGTCAATTATTCTTTTGGTTCATTAGCCCAATGCCACTTTAGATTCGCTTTAAATAAATTAGTTTTAGCTTGACTTTTGTATGCTGTTTATAATGAATGCCACTATAGTAGTTTGTATTTTATTTTATAGTTTAATATATAATTTTATAGCTACTTATTTTTCATTTTTGTTCAGAATACTGTTAAATTGAAAGTATTTGTTGTGGAGTGAGGGGAGTGTTAATAATGTTTGTAAAAGTTTTGTTATATTTAACACTATTTAATACACATATAAATGAATGTAGTTGTTTGCAATTACCATGTTAACGGGTGTTTTTGTAGTAAGATCAATTTCTCTTTCATGAGATTACTTCCCTTTTTTCGTTGGGTTATGTTTATCCGTGTTGTAAACTGTAGGGACGAGGCTTCTAAACCGTGAATTGTTTAGAGGCTTGATATTCAAATGACGATTGATTTTAGCTTCCAAATTTGTCAACACACAATCATTCGTACGATGGGTTTGGCGAAATACGAATGTTTCATGAATCACGCGTGAACCCGTGAAGTTTGTGTGCTCAGATCTGTGCTCATTTCAATGTTAGATTGATAAATGGGGCCCAGTTGGAGTATTGGTTTTCTTTTTCACTTCCTAATAATGAAAAGATGCACTTTAATAGAAGTGCAGTAAAAAGGATGCATATCAGTTGCAAATTACGTTTTATCTACAAATGAACATTTCTGGTTGAACTAAGTTGGATTTTTCAGTTGTTGCATATTTAGAAAGTATAAAAAATTTAAAGATTATAAATATTTATTCTTAAACTTAAAAATAAATGTGCCTATTAGTCTTTACACAGTCTCTGCTGTGTAAAATGGATTTAGTGTGCTAGATTGTAAATTTAGGCAGTTCTTTCGTGGGAACCTCCACTTCAGATTCAGATGACTCTATTAGTCTGTGATGTTATCCCTCATCTTCCTCTTTGATCCACCTCTCTTGTCTGTCTCGTATGTGGCGGTGCTATTCATCGTGTCTCTGCGGTAGAAGTTACTGTCAAGTGCCTTGCCCTCTCTCTAAATCAAAGCACAGACTCTTCATGAAAAAACGTGACATTATTATTTTTTAAGTTGGCCAAATCCTTGATCCTTTCTTTCGTTTTCTTTTTTACTTTTTCACAAACACAGATTTACTTAGATATTTCAGTGATGTTTTAATGAATTCTTGTTTCCCCCACAAGGCCAAAGCCATCTCTACTGGATGGCGCTAAGGTGACATACGGTGGGCAGTTTTCAGAGGAGAAGGTGGAGGAAGTGAAATCGCTGGTTAAAATACTTCCTGTTTTCCTGGCACTCATTCCGTACTGGACTGTCTATTTCCAGGTAAGGTTTTTATGAGTGGGCGTCTCAAGTGCTACGTCTGTCAGATCTGTTGTGCCAGTTATAGGTCCTTAAAAAAATAGGGAAATGTACCAACAATGTATATTTAACCTTAATGTACTGTAGTTGTGACAGAGAATGAATAGGAAATTGCATAGGTATTTTATTAGCTTGACGTCTCAAGGTGTCTCATACAGAAGGAGAGGCATGGTGGTGATGAACAGTGTCGTTGTCATGTCAAATACAAGTGATGGATGTTTATAAGCAGAGATTTTGTCTCTGACATATTAAGGTTTGTGCAATTTGGAACCTTTATGAGATGCGTGGGTTTAAAGCCCTTGAGCAGACAGGTGCTTCCTTGAAGAACTTTATATGTGCCTTGCTCAAGGTAATGCAGAAAGGACAAGCAATAAAGACTGGGACATCTCTACTACTAAAGCAGTCGTTCCTTCAAGAGCCGGCTTGGGGCCCGTAACCGCTGAATTTATGTTACCTTACCACAGAAAAATAGAGGTTGTGTGTCTAACCACTCGTAAAGTGTTTTGAAGATGTTTGTCAAAATACAGTTTGTCAACATTTCCATGTTTAAATATTTCCAAGGTCTGTCTCTTTCGTTTCTGCACTTTACAACCACCTTAGTGAAATTTCCAGCCATTTTTCTTTTCTTACTTCCCCCACAGAACACACTTGGATTATCGGAAGATGCTTGTCTGATCTAATTGACATTAAACTGTTCAAATAAATGTTTTAATTCATGACAGTTTATTAAGAGAATAAAGAAACAGTTTGTATGAAAGTGTATCTAATGGATCTAATATTTGGACACATTACAGGAATCAAACCTAACCTTTAACTCATGTATTGAAATAATGCCAAGAAAAGGCTAGCAAGAATCTCCTGCTGATTAAAGATAACTGGAAATTAAATTTTTTTTTGTTAGATTTCCAAAGTTGAGTATAGTAGGTTTGTTTTTTTATGAGCTGTTGTTTTAAATTACTTGCTGAAGGTAAGTAATTTCCTTGTTCCACCATTTGCACAATTATGCTTATTTGAATGTTTTTAACTTACTGCTCAATATTCTAAGGAGAAAACAACAGATGTATTTTGTACTGCTTACTGTTGTATTTAATGTGTCAAAAAAACTACTTATGCTGCTGTTTTATTCACAGAAAATAAACTATAGCTAAGACTAATTAATAGGACCTATGACTGTAATGCTGGGTTGTGGGACATGGCTCATAAAATCAACACTGTCCCAATTTTATCAGGATATCTGGTCACCCTAATTGTTTTCCAGATCTTGACCAGTGGTAGCGTAAAAAAAACAACAACTTATATTTACGCTGTAAAATTCTTCGCTCTAAAGGTGCATTGAGTAATTTCCTGCAGTGAATGTTAAATTGCTGTGGGACTGTCGGGATAAGGATCATTGTTTCGTAGTCCATCTCACGTGAAAACAAGATTCTCTTCCTCCAATTACGGCGAAAGGTCATCTTTTGAGGCCCTGTCATCCCATATGATTTGTCTGCTGAGATGCTTGCCAAATGTTAGGAAGGTTATCTGACATTGTAAGTCCTCGGGGCCTTAAATTAAGGTTTGAGTAAAGTACATTGTCTCTAACTTTTATAAAAGAAATGCCTAATGACTTTCTGCATGAATAGATATCGCAGAATGTTCTCACAAAGCACCAAACTGCTTTTACTGGTTGAAATATTGCCTCTTGCTATTTTCTACCTCTGCCCTATTTCAAGTTTTAATCAATAGCAATATTCTGCAACAGTGTCTCTACAAGCGGTAAATGGATCATAGTAGGCTGATCAGTACAGCTGAATGAGATGTGAGTGCAGCCTGCATGTTTATGTGTTGTTGTCTTCGCTTGCAGATGCAGACCACATATTATCTCCAGAGTCTCCATCTGACAATTCCTGGAGCCGATCCCAACTCTACAGACTCCCACCCGGTAAGAGAACCGCTATTTCCGTGCCAATAATGTCAGCTCACTTCCAAGTTGGCCTGAAAGAAAAATATAATTGCTTTGTTAATGAAGAGTTAAATTATTAAAGCGGTTGGCCTCCTTTTTTTTGCCTGTGCTCTGGTCACTTTCCTCATCAGTTTTCTCATATTTCTTATTCTGCCGTGCTATTAAGAAGCAACGGTTTCAATGCCACAGATGTTTTCATTAATGATGCATGTTTCTATAAATGAAATATGTCTTTGTCAACTGGATTTTCATTGATAATTTTTCTTAACCAGAATCAGTTTGATGAAAGGGGTCATGACTTAAGGTTTACTTATGATGTTAAAGTTTTTTTGCAAAAAAAAAAAAGAACTGGAAAAAATATTTTCAACCCTCATTCTGACCCTCTGTCTAAAACAACCTGTTTTAAGGGGCGTGTCCTTTAAGGCTTGTCAATAATTGACCACAGTTATGATTGGCTAATGTCCTTGCATAGGAAACAGTGTCAATGTCCTACCCCCTCACTATTGCATGTTAGTGTTTTGACAAAACGATCAAAATAAAACGGCCATTTCCAGGCAAAACATTATGAAATCATTTACTTACGGTTTGTGAGGCAGCAGCAGTCAGATCTAGTACCGCTTCAACTAACAACAAACCTTTCTTTGTGAACTCTTCATGACACTTTGCCTCGTTTACGAAACAAAATACTCCTTCAACAAACAATCCTTTGACACGATCTGGGATGCCATTAATGGCGCAGGCTGACGGGTTGTTAACGTAACTGAAGATATTCAGAGAGTTAAAGAACCTGGCATAAGCTGATTGGTTCATACTGTATATGCAGCCAATGAGCTTACTGCCTTGCATTTATATGGCTGGCTAGCATTCAGTTGAGATTCCTGCAGTGCACTTTCAAAGTTTCTCTGAAACCCTCCACCTTCCCCAGCTCCATCTGTATAGACCTGCTGCGGGTTATTTTTATATGGTATTTGTGCAGAAGCAGTATGTCTTAAATACTCACGGCACCGTATCACCATAAGCATTGGCAGTAGCAAGTTCCTGTACTTGCTTGCAGCAGCAGCAACAGCAGCAGCAATAACAACTACAGCAATAACCAACATCAGCAGCAGTGTAGCAGATCTACTCCGCCAAGACCAAATACATTAACATTGTCATATCCATCACCATGCTAAAATCTTCCGAGAGTTGTTATGATCTATCCACTTATTCCTTACGCTGGGATCCTTCTAATATCTGTACAAAGACATGAACGAGCTGTTTATCCAAACGCGTCAAAGCGAACGTTCATTCACTCCATTTGTCCTATTGACAACAGACTCGAGCGCGTAGACTGTGTCAGAAACACGCATCTGCATACTGTATCCAGTGTAGACAAGATAGCGGCAGTGATTGTAATTTTGACGCGACGCGACACTCGCATTCAGTGTATGGATGTATCAAACATACAAAGTCAAAAGATCAAGGGAAATTTGGTTTCTCACGTCATTACTCCTTTAACTGTAACGGTTAACAACAGGTTTATTTTGAACATTTTGGTGCAAGAAACCTTGAGTAACATAAGTGAACGCTAAATGCAACAGTGTAAAATACGGTATGTTTAAATGACTTTAATCTCAGGTTTAATTTTAGAGCAAACAGGATGCCTGTGGTGATGCCAGGTGCTTGTGATGTTTGGCTGTAGAGTAGAGGCTGTTTAGGATACTCTCTGGAGACTCTGGTACGCCTGAGCTAGAGAAATCCTTTGAAAACCAGGGTATTAACTTCAAAACCATGACCCTCTCTAATCACAGATTAGCACCCAGCGCTCGCTTTCTCATCTGAACTTGCTGTTTATTTGTTTTTGTGCGTGTGGGTGTACATGTATACGCTCTACTAGGTAAGTGTGTCAGAACCTTCGCCTTGAATTAAATCCCCTCATAACGGTTTCACAGTGACTAATCCAAAATCACGACTCCGGGGCTGTCTGATCAGCAAAAAGAATGCAGTCACATGTTGCTCTATGACCATGAAAATGCATAGACACAAATGTAACTGGATGAGCAGCTTGTGCATTTGTGTGTGTACGTGCCATTTCACGGCTGTCTGAAATGGAGTTTTCTAGAATTAGATTCAGAGTCACATGGTAAGAACAGAGGAAGTGCGAAACGACAATGGGGAAGTGAAAAAGATGTAATTGTCTGTGTTAAATAACACATCGCTTGGGGTTGTGACAGCAGGGTCATATCGAAGAGACTGTTATAAAGCACTTCATGCTCTTCAGATGTAATTTTCCAGAGTACTTTCATAGTGGTTGTGCCATTTACTGCTAACATTTAAAAATATGACACAACGTGAAAGCTTGTTTATTTTTATAAGATTACTTCTTATAGATGGATAAGCTTGTCTTGACAGGTCAGACAGTCAGAATGTGTAGGCCATGACTTTTTCTCTGATGAATGAATAAACACAGTCCAGCATCTTTAAGCTTTTTGCCAGGCGACTAAATTATCAATCAAAGGAGAAGCATTTCTCTTTGTCTGGTTTAGAAGGAAGAAAAGTGTAGTGGTTGAAGAAGAGAAGTGAAAGACACTTTTGCTACAACAAAAACACACTTGTTGGACACAGTTTTTCTGTAACTAGCCTATACAACAACACTTAAGAAAATATGAGTGCTGCTTGCCTGTGCAAAACTTGCTGCCACATATAATACTTATTTATTTGAAAGAATAGTTTTATGTTTACCAAGGCTGCATTTATTTGATCAATAATGCATTCAAACAGTAATATTGAGAAAGAATGTTGTTGTTGTATGTTAAGCTGCTAAAAATTGCTTTTAGAATGTTGTTACAGAATGTTGATAAAATGAATGGAAATGAATTGAATGTTTAGTTTAATTGTCCATCAGGTGAATTGGAAACTATATCTGCTTGGAAACATAATAACATATGACAGGGAACAAATTAATAACTTGTGTAAACAAATTATTAATATTTATTTAACATATGAATAAGTGTATTTTCAGATTATGCTTAATAACATGACACCACGTAAGGTGATGTACATGTCTTAAACAGTGTTCAAAAAAGCAAAAAAAGATATTTTTTTCACACATAGATATTTGCCTGCTGCCCTGATTTTGCTCTAAAATATTCTGAGAAATAATATATATATATATATATATATATATATATATATATATATATATATATAGATGATGAGTCAGAAATAGAGGCCTTCCCCAGCTTCCTTTTTCAATGGAAATCAAGTCATTTGCCATCCTATCGTGGCTTTAATGGTGTTTCTCTGGAGTGCATGCTCAAGTGTGCAAATCCCCATCTGTCGCTTGTTCTCACACACACAAGGGCTTCCCCTTCTAAATGAACATGTGCTGCTGTAGATTTGTCTTGGTGGACCGCACAGCCTAAAGGGAATCCAGTGCGAAGTCTTAACAAGGCCAAACTGTGAGCTCTTAATTAGGAGATGCCCATAGAGAGAAACAGACACGAGTGGTAATGTGGGTGAAAATTATATGATGATAGAATGATGTAAACTGGCAATTTCAAATGGAGAAAAAAGTATTTAAAAGTGCGCGATGATGAAGGGGAGACAGAGTGCTCGGAGGGACATGTATAAATTACCAGTGCTTAGTCAAAGAAATGTAAATGTAATGAGGGAGTAAGCTGGAGAATTAAAAGTGTTAAAAGCACCAGTAGATTTGGGACCGACTGAAGTTGTAGAATTAAATTCAAACATGCTGACTGAGGCACGCTCTCCACTTAACTGACTAATATTCTAAATGTGTGTGTGATACACCCATGCACACCTGCAGGCATGGATTCATAATAAACCTCTTTTTGAGCTCCGGGCATCTAGTCCTCTGGCGTTGCATTTCACAGGCGTTATTTGATTAAAGTCAATTAAAACGTACAGATGGTGAAGTATTGTACAGGGTGTTTGAATTAATTACCACCAATCAGATCACGACAAGAATGGATTGGGCTGTTTTTAACTTTTGCTGCATGCATACAGCAGTGTCTAACTAAATCTGCTCATTCGGATCATCACCCCCTGTCTGTGCAGGAAATGAGGACAAATGGTTTCCTGCAGCGGCCAAAGTGAAAATACTGATAATCAGAATAAAAATGTGTCATTTGACCACACATTTGTGTCGCACCTGCTATGTGCTGTATATGCACCCTGGATATGAATTATACCTCAAATTTAATGGCTTGTAATTAATCAGACTTGATGTACAAGAAAGAAAAATACATTTTTAAGAGTAACTCATTTCTATAGACCAGAATATCATAGAGATTTGTGGGTGTGGGCTTTTTTTTTTTACTTGGGCCCGTAAGCAAGAACGGTCAGAAAGCTTTATCAGCTTCATAGCAACCCTCTGACATCCACCCAGAACACCACAACAACAACATACACTGTGTTCTGATTGACAGGGTCCATACGCGGTGTTTACTGCACCCTGAGCATGGGATATCTGTTGAAGTTCACTTTATGTGACAAAATGTATTCATTTGGAACACCCTGAAGTTATCAAACATAGACAACACTTGAGTCCTGTATTTTAGAGGAGTTTTAGCTACAGTATGATGGCATAATGTACTTTGATTCATTTAATATAAGTGTAGAATGCATGTAGGTGTATTTGTATAAATATGAATGTATTATTCATTTAGGGATATAAATGTCTTATTTTAAAATGCTAAGTTGCGTGATAATCTTCTAATGTTTAATATGAAAATGAACGTAATTGAGTTATATTAGATGTCATTTCTCTTATTTAACCATAATCATGATGCATGTTGCATTGTAACTGTTCCGCTTCAAACCCTTTATATCTGCAAATAACACATACAAACAACACCTGGGACTAATTACACTTTTGTTTCACCTGCATTATTTTATTCAAACTTCTTTAAATACTGGGTTGATGTGCAATGACTGCTGGGTAATTTCTCTTTCCACTTCCTGTGAAGTGATTTATTGATGTTCCCTTATTCCCTATGCTGTTTGCAGTGCCCTTCAAACTGAACATGTACGCTACTTTCAGATTAGAATTTTGCATAAAATGGCACGATACCCTGTGAAGTCCACTTTGTAGGGCACTTACGGTTGAATGGAACACACAGTGACAGCAAGTTTTGCATATGCAAACCTTACTCATTTTCTTTTTCTTCAGAAATATAAAAATATAACTCTTTGTTTGTTTTCTTTTCATTGTCAAAATGCTCTTAAATGTCCAAATCATCTATACTCCAAAATAGACTTTTAAGTATTGTATTGGCAAACCCTACTAATTTTCTTTCTTTTTTTTCAGAAATGTAAAAATCTAGTATCTTAATGCAAATGTTTTTTTTTTTCTTTTTAAAAACACTCCCAAATTCCCAAATCCATCAATATTCCCAAATAGTTCTACTTTAGATGATGTACTTTTTCCCCCTTTCTGCTCAGTTTTTCATCACGCATCAGTGGCATGTGAGTGAAGCAATCAGCTATTCGTTATGAAACAGGTGCTCTGACGCATGCTATTCAATCCCCATGTGATATTAAAGTACTTAACAAGTGATTAATGATTTTATGGGCTATTAGGAGACCGGTCCCTCTCTCTTATTGGATGAGATTCACCATTGGATGAGATTTACAGCCATTAACCAGCACTGGCCACATGAGGGCGCTAAGGTTGCTGGAATGATTCAGTTTCCAGCTCTCTTATATGCTCTCCCAGAATTCACATTTAGACTTGTACTTACTCTCTTAATGGAGGACAAATGGAGAAGAAAGAAGCACCTGAGTATTTTGAGTGACCTGCACATAGCCTGCTTCCTGTTTGTTCATCCTCTAGTGTTTTGTAAACATGACTCATTGTATTCCCCTGTTGTTCCCAGAATACCTTCCGCTTCCCGGCAGCTTGGCTGACCATGTTTGACGCCGTGTTGATCCTCATGTTGATCCCCCTCAAGGATAAAGTGGTGGACCCCATCCTCAAACGCAAAGGCCTGCTGCCCTCCCCTCTGAAGAGAATCGCTGTGGGCATGTTCTTTGTCATGTGCTCAGCGGTGGCAGCTGGTGAGTCAACAACACACACACTAAATGAGTCTGTGAACCAGTGCTTTTTGTTCTTCAGCATGCTCTCTTGCCACACAAACTGTCTGTGTGTGCCGGTTTGTGGGGTGGATGTATCAAGCTTCTTTATACATATTCACAAACTGAGACTCATATGGGAGTGTTTGAGTGTGATGGCAGACATTTGCATACACATTTTAAATATATGTGCTCATTTTTGTGTCAAAAGGACATCACGGTAGTGAACTTTCATTTCAGACTTCATAAGGTTCATATGCTGTGTGTTCTGTTATATGGGACATACTGTAACACACACATGCTACAAAACATTGAGACCTAAATGACACAATCATATATTCTTAACTCTAGGGCTGGGTATAGCCAACTACTTCATGATATGATACACTTCACGATTCAGTACATTGCAATATCATAAATATGGTAATTTTGAACGAAACTGTGGCAAACTTGTAAGGGAGACTCACTGTGAAACATGAGGGAGTGAATTTGTGGAGTCAGTCTCTGTTCCCTTCTGTTTTGCCTAGTACTGCATCTTAAGATTTAAGGTTCCGGTATTTGTTAGCCAAGAATGACTGATTTTGTTTATTATTATTATTATTAATAGTATATATTAATTTATGAATGTACAACAACATTCAGAACTGATTTTTGATGTAATATTTAGATCACAGCAATGATTAAAATAATGTACACTGACAATCGACATGATTTTAATTTCTACGTCTTGTAGACAACAAACTCTTCTTTGAGGAGCTGTTCATCCCCTCATGGACTCAACCATGTTACCAGTTGTCAATAATACTATGTTTAATATTTCTAACACTTTTAGCCAGTGCACAATTCAGTTTACAGAGAATAAGAACATAAATCTACATTAAATAAAATTTGGGGTTTCTAAGATATTTGTAATGTTTTTGAAAGAAGTCTCTTATGCTCACTAAGGCTACATTTATTTGATTAAAAATACAGTAAAAACCAGCAATATTCTGAAATATTATTGCAATTTAGTAATTGTTTTAATATATTTTAAAGTGTTTTTTTTTTCCTGTGAGGGCAAAGCTGAATTATCAGCAGTCATTACGCAAATCATTCTAATATTCAGCATCATTGTAATATGCTGATTTGCTGCTCTCATTTGTTATTATCATCAATATTGAAAACAGTTGTTCTGATTAATATTTTTTGTGAAAACTGTGATAATTTCTACTTAAAAAAAACCAACTTTTGATAAATCTAATGCATCCTTTCTGAACAAAAGTATTTATAAAAAAAAGGAAGGAAAAAAGAAACCTTAGCAACTCCAAACTTTGAACGGTATAGACGGCAAAGACATTATACAGCGCTGTGAAAACATGTGCTTGAATTTGATTTGAAATTTGACATTTCATGGGATCTGATTTTATTGTGGTTTGTGGTAGTATTTATATAGTCTGGTACTAAAATGGACAAGGTTGCTGCATCTTCTTTTTTTGGTGTTGAATTTCAATGGTGTGGAAAAAGTCTTTGCCCTTAAGAAGCACCTGGATGACCCTCTAGGACATGTTATGGACAGACAAATCAGAAGTGGGGAGACGTGCCCAGTTACAGTTGGTTTGACATGAACCAAACACTGCATTTTTAATCACAGCATTGTACATGCTACAGGCAAAACATGACAGTAAGGCATCAGTCAACATAGTCCATAGTGGTGTATGGATCTATCATCATGTGTCAAGTCCATACAGAATCAATGTGAAAAATTAATTGTACAAACACGTAGTCCCTGGTGTAACACACCAAGACAACTCACGTCACACATCGCGCTGATAGACACTGTGAAATCGAAATGCTGAGCCAATATTATGAGTTTTGTGAGATATCAGTACATCAACACAGACAATTGTGTCAAATTGTGTTTTCTTAGTACTCTTCACCTGATTCTGAGAAATGAGTTCATCTCAGAGAGGTTACGACTTCTCCGTTCGTCAGATAAGGTACAGTGACTCCAAGATGGCAGAGATTCGATGTAGAATGACTCACCGACAAACACCCACACGCTCTTGACACATTCACACAGACCAATGATCTCTCCTCTGAATTCTGTCACTCCTGTCCAACCTTGAGCCGGCTCTATTGAACCCTGCAGAATGTGGATCGATATTCCTGCTTGTTCTGACAGTTAATATTCATACAGCTCACCGTCCTGGAAAATACCAACCTGAATCAGCACTTTTCGTTATTCGTTATTCTCATCTTCCCTTTTAACATATTTTTTATTTTTTTGCAGTGGAACTTTGATGATATTCTCACTTGTTGTTTCTTCGAAGTCCCCTAAAACTAGAAATGCATCTCAAAACCTAGTAATCTATATAACTTGATAGCTTTTTTTTGGCCATTTATGATAGATATGCTTTGGATTCTGGCCAAAATTAGGTATCTTCATGGCTCAACAATAAATTTGGACTTAAATTACATCCTATTTGTTTACCATTTTCATGTGCTTTTATTTAGAAACTTATGCACAAGTTGTTTCTCTGATGGATTGTTGGTGCAATTTTATCTGGTTTAAATGGATAAAGAATTTACATTTCAAGAATGATTTGTTATAAGTTAAAGTGTGATAAATTACCAACAAATCACGCTATACCATTGATTTCCAGTTTATGATTTTGTAGTATGAAGAAAGTGAAATTAAACGTTAAAAAAGTCAAGGAATTAATAAAAAGTTCTCTATTTATTAAAAACGATTTTTTAAATAATTTTGGTAACGCTTAATTTTAAGGTGTCCTTGTTACACATCTTACATGTACTTACTATTATAATAACAATAAATGATGCATAATTACATGCAAATAACTCTAAAGTAAGTACATATGTTAATAAATATTACTCAGTACTTAAATGTATAATTACACTAACAGATCTACCTTAAAATAAAGTGTAACCATATTTTTTTAATTTTTAGTTTTAAAATAATGCAAACTTATTGGTCAGAAAGAGCAGGAACTCTTAATTTGGTCTAACTTTTTTTTTAACCTTATTAAAATAATTAAATCAATCTAATGTTTAATAGAAAGTATTTCTTTCTGCCACACATTAATACAATTTTGTTTTTGTAGTGCCATGAAAATATTGGCAGTACAAAGCTGCATTATCGTTCCAAATGAGCCAACAGAAAGAAATAAAAAAATCCATAAGGTTGAGCCCTTATTTTAGATGGTAGCATAATCTTGCTAACTACAGTTTCACAATGACCTTCATATCAGAAGTGCAAATAAAGCTCTATGAGTAGGCGGCTCACTAGATTTTTAGGCACAGCAATCTCTCCAAAACTTCAGCACTTTCCTTCCAAGTGTTTTTGGCTTGCTCGTATGCCTGTCTGAAGTTCTGTACACAGTTGATGCTTCGCTACTAAGACAACACTTTTTAAGATTGTGTCCACACATGCACGACAGTTCGAGTCACACATTGAGAGAGTCGTGGAGTGCCTGTTTGGAGGTTGTAGAAGAAGACACCGTTGACAGGTCAGCAGTATCTCATTGTTCGGTTTGACTGCGCCCAGCACTCCAGTCAGTCCCCAGTCCAATTCCAGCTCTGCCCAGTGGATTAAACAGAGCTTAGTCAGCCTGACAGTGTGTGCTGCGTCCAGACATTGACATATTTCAGACTAAAGCGCTTTTTGAGTGAGATGAGTTTTGGGAGATGCGCTCTGGAGTGTAGGGAAAGTATGAATATTTTTGTCTCCCACCCTGTCTGTCTTTGACTCTCTCCGACTCTTTTAAACCACTGTCAAACTCTGCACAGTGAGAGAGTTTAGACATTTTTAAATTCATCATCTGTCTTAGCTGCCATCAAACCGAATAAATGTGGGTTTGTAGTCATCATAAGGGATTCTTTAAGTGGTAAATACCACAGAAAAACTGAAAACAGTCAAAATAATGAGAGATTGACGTCAGGTGCTTTGGTGCACGATTGCAGTTTTCAGGTATTCACTTCACTTGATTTGCTCCCAATTTAATATACCTGTTGACTAAAATGACTGATGTCAGATATGGACTAGTCGTGTGTAGCCACTTGAGCATAAACTGTAGTCCACACCGCAGATAGAAAGAAAGAGATTATATAAGTTATCTGTAAAACAATATTTTATTTAATTTTAAAACTTACACTGTCAACTCTATACAACATAATCAGTGTGAGGTTGTGCATTTAAACGTGTTCAAAATTTTAATATGACAAACTTTTCCAAATCTACCTTCTAGGTCTTTCTCAGAAGCACTCATTCTAACGGTCTGAGATCTTGTAAACACAACATTTCCTAGTTTACTGATAAAAACCTGTGCACCCTGAAGCACTTCTGGAAATTGAGTAAAGCCAATCAATCAGATTGTAGGTTGCAGTTCTGAGAAGACGCTTGCCAATTTTGTGTGCACTAGACAGCATACCAACATATGGTTCAAGGACTGTCTGATTCAGAAGACTAATAAAAGACCAGCAACTTGAAGACGTAAAAATCAAGTAATTGTTGCTATAAAAGCCCTCTGAAATAAAAACTGGTGTTTTGTCTTTTCTTCCGTGCCTTATTTTTAAGGCCATCTACAGGCTAGAGTACTCCTAAAAACAAGTACAATTTTAGCACGTGTATTTTTCTTCTTGGAAAACAGACTAAAACATAATAATGCATTCATCTTGTTTTCAGGGGCAAGCATGCATTTTTGTCCAAGAAAATAGTCAGTCATTACCTGCTAATTCCATTTATGTCTGACATGCAATTGATAGTAGCAAAGGTTTTTTTTTTTTCAGGTTGTGATGTGAACTAAAGGTTGGCTCAAAAGTTCACTTTCCACTTCAGTTGTCTTTCAATAGTAAAAACATCAACACAAAGAAATGTTAATGCAAATGCTAAACGACAACTAAGCATTTTAATTGTGTACAATCTTTGAAACATAAATGAAATACAAATGATTTCTTAAATGAAATCTGACAGGTTTTTGTTCCTCCATTGAGAGTCCATTCAGCCAGTTTTGATGCTTTAAGAAGTTCATAAAATGTAAGTAAACATAATCCAGAATTGAGCCGTTTAGTCCAAGTCTTATAAAGCTCCTCTGCAGATGTTAAATGGATTTAATGTCAGCTTTTATTTAAACATTGATCAGCGCACATACATGGACCACATAAAATATGATAAACAGAAGCTTAAACATACTTGCTTGACACACAAGAACAAATTATCTTTCAGAAGTCCACTTGATTCATATATATTACGTTTACTTGCATTTTATTCTTTTTGAACCATGCTTTTTGGACGTTCGTTGGAGGAACAGAAATCTCTCAGGCTTCATAAAAAAATCCTCATTTGTGTTGTGAAGATGAACAAAGGTTTTATGGATTCGGAAAGACATGAGCGTGAATAAATTGCAGATTTTTCAAAAGACAATTTAAATTTTTGAGTGAACTAACCACTTAAGTTAATATAAAGGGCCAGTTATACTAAGCAGGGTAATTCCAAAACAGTATGCACTGCGCGTCTTTAGTAAAACCTGACAGTACTATTTCAACGCCAAAAGCCGCTTTGCGCTGCTGCAAGCTGTTAGTAAAACTGGCCCAAAATGTCAATGAGAGCATAAAACCATTGACATTCAAGCAGAATTTAGTAATAAACTAATTAGTATATTTCAGAATGTAATTTTAAGGACAATATTGGGTTACCACTCCATGTCCAATTTAAAAAATGGGTCCTGATGCAAAACTAGTTGAGAACCACTGTTTTAAAATGATGCTGAAGAAAATGACCTTGGTTATTGCATGACAAAGCCTGAACACGCAGGAAGTCTAGTATGAAGTGCACAATACAGATGTTATCTAATAATAACCGTTGCTTTGATGTAGCCAAGAGCGGGGAAACTTGCTGGCACACTCTTGCGGAATCAGTGTGTGCAAATCACGTTCATATCACACACTTTGTGTGTGTGTGTGTGTGTGTTGTAGAGATCAAACTAATGAGAACCTTTGGGACTCATGCTCTCCTTCTTGAGAGAGAAAGAGAGCGTCCCATCCTTTGTACTCCCACTCAATGACACAGACTGACTCATTAATAAAGCTCTACCTGATACAAGCACGGTTTAAGGATGCTTACTATGTGTGAATGGATTCTGCAAAAGTGTGTGTGTGTGTGTGTTAGGGAGAAATATTAGGCATGGTGTGTGTATATTAAGATGCATGGAGGGGTGAGTGTTCGTGTGTGTTACATAATGGGTCCCACTAATGGGGCTTATTATATAGATGAGATATCTTGGGAAATTAGTCTTTTAGTGCCCCTCATTAATACCCAACGTATAGTAACACTGCTCTTTTTTTTTCTCTCTACCCCTTTGCTCTTTCTTTTTCTTTCTTTCTAAGCCCTGCTCGGTTTCACTTTTCAGAGTACATCAAGATACACACACACAGAAATGTCACCTGTGGCACACACAGCATAAAGGTAAATTGCAGGCATTTATGCAAAGAGTCAAGGATGTGTATGAAATGAAATATCAACAAAAAATGATAAATAATTGCAGCTTTTATCTGAATCTCTGAAAGATTTTGTGACTCATCGCTCTGAATGAAACTCAGGAGCAGGAATGACAAAAAGGAACGTATTTATTTTGTTTGTAATGTGACATGCGATTATGCTCATAGATTGAGAGAACATCAAATTCAAAAAATAATTTGAAATGTGGACCCCAGCACCTTTCTCAGATTTTCCAAGGCTTTTTTTCTGTTTTCCATGAGAGGGCTCGGAGAATTCAGTATTGTTTTTTTGCCTTTTCCCTTTTTTTATTATTAATAAATGTTTCTTCTTTTCTGGATTCCTTTCTCTCTGGATAGTGTAAATATTTTTACAATAATATGGACTGTAGATGGTGAAATCTACACTCCACGATTTTACAAAACTTTTTAATGTTTTAAATAATGTTTTTGAGGCTCGTTGTTTTCAAAATTTTGATTCGATCACCTGTTTTCAAGTATATGTCACTACTATGTATAAACAGCATCTACAATAGCACTGTTTACAGGTAGTACAAAGAAAATGCTGCTATTTTCATTTAGTGTACAGTAAATAGCATCTATCTATATAACACTATTGCACTCAGTGCAAATATCATTCAGAGTGTGATTATACATCCAGACAGCTTGGGCGATGACTTTTGACCCTTTCCCATAATCTATAGCCTATAGATGTAGCCCACTTTATATCTTTATGTTTATAGTATGCTAATATATGTGTTAAGTCAAATAACTTTCTCAGAGCTTTAAAAAATAACAAAATGCAATGTTATGCTACCACTTATTACTGCAAGGTGCATGTAAAGTTATGAGCAGATATGTATTTAATGGGATATTAGGGTGTAATCTAATAATAATCTAATATTATGGGGTGGGACAGATTGGATTGTCAAAAATGTATTATTATTGTTTTTCTCTCTTCTGTTTTGCACACTTGCATGTGTGTGTTTATATGTTTACACACAAGGCTCCTGCCTCTTAACTCGAGTGTATTGAAGCACTTTTAATCTGAGTCTACCCAGTAGCTGAACCCAGCAGGGCTTAGGTGGGTTTTAAAATGCCACTGCCAGAACCTCCTCACAACATTTACACAACATTTTCCAAACAGATGGGTGCTTGGCAGTGGCATAGCTCTGAAACCAACCCTACACTCTTAAAAAAAAAGGTGCCAGGAAGAACCAAAAAGGGGGTTTCGCGGCGATGCCATAGAAGAACCTTTTTTGGTTCCCTGAAGAACCTTTTATTAAATGGTTCCTTGAAGAACCTTTTTTTTCTTAGTGCCATAAAGAACCTTTTTTGGTACTGCAAAGAACCCTTTTCAAAGGTTCTTAAAAGAACCCCTTGCAGTTCTTCATGTCACTTTATTAGGTTCTTTGTGGAACCATTTATGAAAAGGTTCTTCATGGCCCCAATGTTTTTAATAGACATACAAAGAAATCCAGGAACAGGAATAAATGCATGTTTATTACTTTTATCCCTTGTGCCACAAAAATCATATGAATAGGCAACCAAGATGAATAAATTAGACAAATTGCCCAAAATCAAACTGAAAACAGCATTAAATAAACCAGAAAAATTACAATAAAAACAGTACAATATAAAACAGTACTGATACTTGTAAGATGAACAGCAGCTGCAACAAATATGCAATTTATGATTAATTTTAACTACAGGGAATTTAAAAACGTCCTTCCCAGAGAAACGCATTTCTTTCAAAAAGAAAGCCTTAAACTGATCCATCTTAAGACTTGAGAATTGTAACGATGAATTGTAGCTACAAACAAATACAGTTAAAACATCCAAAAGTGATGGAGAGACTATGAATTTTCATGAACAATGAAAATTATCTACAGTTTAATATAAACGTGTGAGTGTATGTGTTGTGTGTGTGTGTGTGTCTGTATGTGTTGTGTGTAGGGGTGTAACGATACACAACTCGCAGTTGAACGATTCATGGGCATTTTCCAAAATGGAAGGGATTATCCGTCCCCTTGTAGTGGGGAGCGATGTAATTTCCTCGTCTTCAGCTGGGATGTTCCTGTGACAATGCAGCACGATCTGTATGCATAAAAAATTGCCTATTTGATATTTAAAAAGGTTTCATACATAGTTTTTATATATTAGCATATTTAAATATAAAATGTATGGTTTATTTACAACAGTTATGCAAAAAAAAAAAAAAAAAAAAGACATTAAAACGGCAACATCTGCTGACAGACACCATGCTGCGTTGTCACAGGAACATCCCAGCTGAAGATGAGGAAATTACATTGCTCCCTTTACCAAGTGCATTCCAAACGACTACATAATGATACACGTGCCCTGCTCACTCCAAAGTCCCCACAACAAGGGAACAGGGATGATCACTTCCATTTGGAAAATGCCTGTGAATCGTTCAACTGCGATTCGCGTATATTTACACCCGTGAATATGTTTGTGTGTCTGTGTAAGTGTGTTTTGAGTTATCTATACATACAGAGAAGTGTGTGTGAGTGAAACACGGTGTGAGAGACACCGTGTTTGGATTGCAGGGAATCTACAGGGAATTATAAACCCTCTGTACACATACAGGGACAGGTATAGTCTTTTGGAAAACGAAAGCCTCCAAAAACGTAAAGGTCTTTCTCAAATATTTCGGATACGCAACATTGTATATTTGGTAGAGTGAGTACAGGAGGCTGAGAGCGAGGGAAATATCAGTGCCCCCATCATCTTTGACCATGTCCTCTCCATCCATCTGAATGGTAACTGAGCCACTGGTTAAAGGGTTCCCGTCTTCACAGTTTTTTAGGACGATGGTTGGGGTTGGGTACAGAGGATCCTGTGACAACAAACATTTTTAGGGTTTGTAGGAAATAAGCGGTGATTTAAAATATAATAAAAACAGTTTCTCAGTTTATGACCCTTTTACTTTGCTTAATATTTTAAAGGGGTCATGAACTAGGACACTGTTTTTATTATCTGGTCACTGTTGCCTTGTCTGTTATTACAGATTGTTTGATATGTACAGAGTATTTAAGTGATGTTAATACCACACATTTATAAGGGTACAAATCATTTCTGTTTAAGTTACCTGATCAATGACATAGAGCGATGACTCCTTTTCTTTGAAAAGTGATGGCATTAGAAGAATGGCTGCATTAACCATCTGGCCTAAAAACAAAGTCATAAATTTTCACAATTTGGCAATAAAATAAATATTCATTGTTTCTGTCAGAGCAACACAACAAATTAAATTGACAAAAATTAAACGAAGAATATAGCTACAAGCAGTGCCACTCAGGAGCTTTAGGAAAACAATGCACAGTGGGGAACATGCATTTATCTCTCTGGCAGCCTGGTTGTTAGGGTTAGCACACAGCAATGAAGGGGTTACTACAGAACAACAGTGTTAAGCCACGGTCACACTAGACTTTAATGCGAATTTCCCTTGGAAGCTACAACGATCATGATATGACGTCATGCTCTGCAGCGTCTTTTAAAAAGTTTAATTTTAACACATGACAAATAATACATCTAAAATGTAAAAACATACAAATCTACTACACTTTTCTGCAGCGCTGCAGTTTTAAATTTGTTCTTTTAATTCAGCTACGAGGTCATGCTGTGATGTATCGATCTGCCGTTGGACCACGGTGTCACGTTATGTGAATTCGCATGGCAGAGTTCACCAAGCTTTAACTTTGGAATGTAGCAAAATGCAAAACTTTTCATATGGGCTTGCGTTTCCGATCTGATGCATTTGAATGGAAGTCAATGGAACGAAAAGTGCAGTGTGACCGCCCCTTAAAACAGACAGACACTACAGACACGCACACAAACAGGGACAGTTTCTACTTGTTAATGGACAACAGTATATCTTGGCATGATGAACAAGTTTAGTATAAACTGCATTAATTCCTTAAGAGTTTCAGAGCCTGCAAATTTAAAAAAAGATCCATATTCCATCCAAAAATGGGAAAAAAAACAAAACACCTCTAGCTAAATAGCTAATACATTTACTATAATCGCACAATTAAAACATTATTAGTGAAACAAATTCTGCTGATAAGTACACACCATTTCGCTCTACTTCAGTCTCGCATGCATCCAGTGCCAGCTTCAGCATTTGCTTCATTGCGGTGTTTGGAGCCTTCTCCAGAAGTTGGGGAGAGAGTTTTCTTAAATTTGTAATAACACACTTGTCCACGTCAACATTGGTGGTGGTGCTGCTCATTTCTTCTAGAAGCTGATGATGAATAAATAAAACAATTAAAAAAAAGAAAAAGAAAAGTGAAGATACAGAATCATAAGCTTTAAAGTAATTTCAGTGTTTTCCCAGAGAATGTGGCGGCACGCCACTGTCCCATAATGAATGGAAAATATTGGAAAAAGGATTTAAACTTCTCTATAACATAAAAGGTATTTCATGTTGTTTTGCACCATTGAATTGGATAGGAAAATTGTGTTACACTAAAATATAGCTTTGTGCTCTTAGGAAATCACAAAAGATTGATTTAAATAAGTATATAGTCTGTTTGTGCTGCATTTCAAAACAAAAGCTCACACAATCAACCTATGATCCAGTATTTTCTGTGTCTCGGTTGTTGTCCACCAAAATAAGCTTTGCAAGTGTAGAAAAAAAGTATTGCATTAAATATTAATTATTATATTTTACAGTGCATTTGTTTTACAATATATGGCCATTAAGTTCACAAGAATAATAATAGCATTTAGTCATTAATAATAATAGTAATTGTACAAAGTTTTCTTATGGTACATCCCTCCGCAGTCTCACAAAATGCTGTGGGAAACACTGAATTTTTCTAAGTCATAGCATGGTGTTTTATTATCAGGCAAAATATTTTATTGTTTTAAAGAAATTAAGTTTACCCAAAAATGAAAATTTCTTGATTAGGTCATCCAAGTTGTATGTGATGTTCGTTCTTTTTGACTACAATTGTTTACCTTGGTCCACCTACATGAAGTGTGATCTTTCAAAGATCAGAGGTTGTATACTAAGGGAATCATGGACATTGCAGAGCTGGACCAAGCTGAACATTTTTTGTAAAAAAATAAATAAAAAATGATTACATTTATTTATCAGCTGTGCTCATGTCAATTATTGAATGTTTTCTTAAAAAAACAAAAAAAAAAACATTTTCAGCTAAAATGAGTCATATACAACTTGGATGGCCTGGTGGTGCAAGTGTGGGTATCTGCAAGTTGGAGTAATGGCCATGACAAAAAGTAGATGCATGCTAAAAAGTAGGGGCATAGAGAAAGGTCTGGGGTTGGGTAAGGGGTTTTCTGTTGTAGTAAAGCCCCCTTTCGACACACCCATTACTCTGATCTGCAGCTATCACTGTCTCTAGGTGAGTAAATGAGGAAAATTCATTTTGGATGAAGTACTCAAACCAAGAACTTTGTCTTGCTTTGAACACACTACCCTTTCCACAAACTTAACACTTCTCCTAAATTGTTAAACTTCTTAATGCTTGAAAAATTAAAGCGTGTCTGCCTAAAAAACAAACAAAAGCACCATCAATACTTACAAAGACTGGTCGACGAAGGCAGGGGAACTGACAAAGAACCTCTTTGGTTGAATGGTGAGAAATGTACTCAGCCCTGTATTTTTTTGTTCTTTTAAGCCTCTGCCTTATGTGGTCCAGATTTGGTCTCAGCTTTCTTGACTCCATCTGCATGTATTTAACATGTTGAGCAATGCTGTGCTCATCTTCCCCATCATCAACATTGTCTGAATCCTTGCAGAAAAATAAGTTGATGCAAGTATCAGTACAGTGGCATCTGTATAGATTCGGTAGAATGTGCACAGTATTACAAAGCAGGGCTGCACAATATCAATCACTCACAAATACACATGTTGCAATATGCATAATTCTGATCTAATTGGTGATTTTAAAAGGGATCATGACCTGCATGTCAAACTTTCAGTGTTCTCTAAAGTTCACTTATGTTACATCAAAATGGGAAGTCGTGGCCTAATGGTTAGAGAGTCGGACTCGTAATCCAAAGGTTGTGGGTTCGAGTCTCGGGCCGGCAGGGATTGTAGGTGGGGGGAGTGAATGTCCAGCGCTCTCTCCACCCTCATTACCACGATTGAGGTGCCCTTGAGCAAGGCACCGAACCCCCAACTACTCCCCGGGCGCCGCAGCATAAATGGCTGCCCACTGCTCCGGGTGTGTGTTCACGGTGTGTGTGTGTTCACTGCTGTGTGTGCGCACGTTGGATGGGTTAAATGCAGAGCACAAATTCCGAGTATGGGTCACCATACTTGGCAGTATGTCACTTCACTTCAAAATTATATTGTTTTTGATCTATGAGAACACTATTTTGATATGCGTGTTGCATCCAAGACAAGTAAACATCCACTGTTGTACAATTTTGCACATTTTCCCACCATTATGCGTAGAACTGTTTTAAAACCTGTGATGCTGAAAAAGGTCTCGTTACATAGTTAAATATTGAATATTTAGTCTGTCTCCGGCAACATGCTTTTGCTGCTGCTCAATTTTTTGAGGCAACTCAGAGCATGTTTCATACTCTTTATCCTGATTGAAGCACATTTGTTTCAATCTATGAGAATAATCAGCCTACACTACCAGTCAAAGGTTTGAGCAGTAAGATTTAATTTTTTTTTTTAAGAATTTTAAAATATTTTCAAATAGAAAACACACACACACACACATATATACATATATATATATATATATATATATATATATATATATATATATATATATATATATGTGTGTGTGTGTGTGTATAAATAAATATTTCAAAACATTAGTTTTTGCTGTATTTTGGATTAAATAAATGCAGGCTTTGTGAGCAGAAGAGAATTCTTCTTCAAAAAAATTTTTTTTAAAGTCTTACTGTTCAAAAACTTTTGACTGGTTGTGTATGGTAGCTTATAATTTAAAGTTTAAGATATTTATATTAATATTAATAAAGTGAGTCTGAGATGTTTATTTGACAGTGATTTCACATTTCTTGTTTGTATGAAGGCTAAATACAAATAAAAGGTGAACATTTATTTGTGCCATCTGTTGCAGCCGTTCTTGGCAGTTTTTAATGAGGCTTTTTTTTAAGTGTTCATATCAATATCGGAATTATATCGTATCGACCAAAATTAAGAAATATTGTGATATAAATTTTGGCCATATCGTCCAGCCCTACTACTGACGACATCTACCAACTGAACCATAGCCAAGGGTTTTTTTTTTCCTTTATTTAAAAAAACAAAACAAACATTGCTAGGTTTGTCAATATGTACCTGCTATAAAAAAAAGCCGCCAAAAGGCTCCGAAAGTTGCTAAATATTGTGCTACAGTCGCACTCGTGTGTGTGAGACGCGGGAGCTGCTGGCAGTGGACGGCGAGTATTGTTGCGGCCCACCACAAATAAATCAAGGTTTGGGAAACACTGCAGATCGTACCTTTAAAAGATCACTGCATATGGAATTACTTTCTTGAACCATGGATTACATAAATGCATTATATTTGTTAAAACACTTACCAGCATATTGTTTTTTTTGCACAAAGGCTCATCATCAATTTTGGAAGCTCGCTTATAGCCAGGAACGGAAGCAGAGAACTTTTCTTTCATTCTGGCAACTTCATTCAAATGCACCAAAGGTTTTCTTTCCTTCTTGAACTTATTCCGCAGAGATTCAAGTAAAGCATCCTAGGAGAAAGCACAAACAAATAGTATAAATATTTTTATTCAATGGGGAAAAGTTGCTATACCTACATCAGCTGTTACAATGTTATAGCTGTAACAATATAACAATTAAAGTTACTTTGTGTAAAACAAGTGTATTCTAGTCATCTCGTTAACAGGATAATCACCGTTTTATATGTGAATTAGCTTACACATTTGCTAATCATATTTTTCAAATACACTGACACTATTCTAGCTCCATAGAAGTAAAACAAATTAAACTGTGGAAAATTGTTGTCATTAATTACTCATCCTCATGTCGTTCCAAACCCACAAGACCTTAAGATATTTTAGATGAAATCCAAGGGCTGCATAGACAGCAAGTGTACTGCCAGGGTCAAGGCACAGAAATGCAAGTAAAGACATTGTTAAAACAGTCCATGTGACATCGGTAGTTCAACCTTAATTTTATGAAGCTACTAGAAAATATTTTGTGCACAAAGTAAAAAGCTAATTATTCTCTTCTGCGTCAACCCTAGCGCCATTATGGAGGGTACTGCTATGGATGCGCTGCACCTTTGTTTACGGTAGTACTAGGGATGCATCGATCCGATACTCAGTATCTGTATCGGCTCCGATCCAGTCATTTTCTGCGGACCGGGTATCGGTCAGACGAGACCGATCCAAATCCGATATAGTGCGTATATTTGTGTGTTATTGTTGATCCCCACAAAAGGCACAAAAACAAAGTACCATAAAGTTGTCGTGCAGTACATTTAAAGTGTTCTGAAGCTGTTCCATAGTTTAATCTGAGGTACAGATGAATATTTAAGTCATTAAATTCAAGTTCACATCACATCATTCTCTCCGCTGCAGCTGTCTGTCATCTTACATTCATAGTTCAAACTGCGTGTCGTGTTCGGTTTCTACAATCAAACTCTCTTCCAAGAGCGCACAACTGAGGTTTAAAGGCTCAAGAAAAGGCATAATAAACTAACGCACAGATTTAATATGCTACGCATCAACATCTCTTCCCTTTGTACTTTAATATGCAGACTCGGAGGGCTGCGCAATGTGCGCTGTGACTCATGCTGCTTCAAGTGCATCATTCTGCGCATGGGACGCGCATAAGCGCTTTGTGCCGCTCTGTATTGGAGCCTTTTCGTATTATAATACTTTTGCACAGTGAAAGATTATTACTATTACTAGTCTTTCTTGTTCTGTCCTATCTATTATATGTTGC
Organism: Barbus barbus; assembly: GCF_936440315.1. Lineage (NCBI taxonomy): Eukaryota > Metazoa > Chordata > Actinopteri > Cypriniformes > Cyprinidae > Barbus > Barbus barbus. The sequence continues at coordinate 10,805,490 of NC_136756.1, forward strand.
TGCCTTCATCTCGAGTATCTTTTGATGCTGAATTATCCACTAACCTGGTTTATAATAGTATTTGTGTCATAGATTGTGATTATATATTTTTTTTATTTATGTTGTTATCTATAGTAAATTGTGTTTAACATACAAAAAAAGTGAAAATCAGGTCAACACAGGGAAGTATTGAAATTCTACATTGATTTAACAAAAACTGCACTGGTATCGGATAGGATTGGTATCGGCTGATACTCAGAATTTTTAATATTGGATCGGTTCTGAAAAAATGGTTTCGTTGCATCCCTAGGTAGTACCCTTGCTGTCCATGGAGGGTCAGAAAGCTCTTGGATTTCATCAAATATCTGAATTTGTGCACCAAAAACAATGGAGGTCCAACAGATTTCGAATGACATGAAAGCAAATAATAAATTACAATTTTAATTTTGGGGAACTACCCCGTTAACTGCAATCTGTTTTTCAACTCTCAATTATACTGAAATGCCAAAAAAATAAAAATAAATGAATAAAATTTTAAAATGGAAATTAGAAGGGTCAATAAGATTCACATTTTATAATGTGATACATACAAATCCAGAGCCATATTTCTCTCTTAGAAATGGAAAGCTCATCATCACAGACCTCATCAGATCCACATACTGTGTGTGTGAGGGATACCTGTAAGAGGGAGGAAACTGAAGTTAGCAAAACTATGGTTTTTAACAGTCGCAAATAAGAATCTATAGACTAGGGTTGTAACGATATACTAGTATTATGGTTTTATCATGGTTTAAACATCCACGGTTATACCTCTAAAATGGTAAACATTTGCATATCTGCGGTTTAAATAATAATAACAATTCACCCGCGCATTAGCAACTTAGCAGAATGAAAATATTTTGGATATTAATACAAAAACACAGGTTTGTCCTGGAGGACAGATCCAATTTACAAAAAATGTGTACACAAAGTGACAATGTACTTCAAAGTTATAACAATAATACTTTTTAAATAATAAAATTAACATTTTAAGGAGCATCATGTTTGTCCATGGTTTAACTTTAACCATGTTTAAATTTTCATTTGATAACATTTTAACATTCAATTTTTTTTTTTTTTCCATGAGGGGAGACTTCAATACTTTTGTTACAATGGTTTCAATGGTTGTTGTATAAGGACTTGTTCACTCAAATAACTTGTTCTTATTGTTTTAGGAATCATTGTTACTGATAAGAATTATTGTTATACTGTGAAATTTTCTGAGACTATTATCATACCATGAAAATACCGTTACAACCCTAAATGGACAGGATTTTCAATTTAACCATCACAATGTTGGACAACCCCATTAAAATACACACCTGCACAAAAAAAAAAAAAAAAAAAAAAAATAGTTTTTGAAGTCAATATTTCCATGTTAGAAAACAAAATTACTTACATTGTTGTTTGGCTAAGGTGGTCAAATAAGGCTTGAATTAATGCATTTTTGAATTTATTCTTAGTAGGAGACTTCAGCTGCGGGTCCTGCTTTTCAAGGGCACTCATTAGAAACGTAGGATACCGTACTTCAGTATTGGAGTGCAGAACCACTGGAGTGGTATGTGATATTACATGTTCAGTGAGGTCATGGTGGCTAAAAACAACAAATAGCATAAAGAATATTATATTCATATTATAATATTAAGTGTTAAACTTAATGCACACCTCATAGAAATTTACTCATCAAAATACCTTCTTAACTAAATAAATCAGGACTAATACTCACGATTTCAGACCTTCCAATGCAGACATAAATTGTATCTGTTCTTTGATTTTTGGGAAGAGACGCTCACTCATTCTTTCAGTCATTTTCAATAACGTTGGACCATCTACTTCATTCTCTGTTCAAAAAAATAATTAAAAAGTAAAGTACAAGGTAGTTAGAGGGTAGTAGTACGGTCCCCCCATACTACTAGTAGACCCCCCCCCCGAACGGATAGATGATACAGTACACTCAAAGCTGCAGACTTTGTGCTACTACTAATCAGAGACTATTTTATGGGCTACACTAAAATAAGACACATAACATAGGTTAGCCTCACATTGGTTTGAAGGGACGATGGATTAGTGTGATGAAATGCTGGTCTGACAGGTGGTAGCAGTCCAAACTATGAAAATCGACCTCCTCTCCAGCTTTAAATATTACTGTATCCTCAGAGGGAATGACATGGTATGAATGGAGATGTGCATCAAATCCAACTGTACTGAAGAGCTGGCCAACGATAAACCAACTGGCTCCAATGTTGAGGATTTTGATGATCTTAACAAACTGTGGGATGTCTTCGTGCAAGAGATCAAGTATTACGAAGTCTCCCAGTGAGTACTTCACAGTATTCAGCAAAATTTTCTTGCTACTCCAGATATTTTCCTCTTGCAAGCTTTTAGAGTAGCACAGAAGCCTTTCTTGCAGTGGTTTATCAAGCTCACTGAAGTCCAAACGTGACACTGCCGCAGAACAATAATCTTTCCCAGGAACTCTGTCTCCCTGCCAATCCCAGCACTGTCGAAGCTGGTTTCTCTTTGCTAGAGAAGAGCAGATGTTTTTGAAATTGCATACAACACGAGACACTTTTTTAAAGTACAGGTGTTTTGCTTCGAATCTCATGCACCAATGTGCTCTGGGAGGACCAAAGTCTTCAATCAAACGCGGATAGTGAAGAAGAAAATGAAGCTTTGGGGTAAAGGAGTCAGGAAAGAGACTTTTGAAAATGGTTAAAAATGAAGTTATTAGCTCAGCTAAAGGACTGATCCAATGTACACTTATTGTGGGTGCCAATATTACTTCTGCAATGTGCCTTAGACAAAGAATAAGCTGCCAGTTCTTGTCACTTTTGCTTATTCTGTTCCCAATGATTAAAGGGATTGTCCGAAGCAATGTCCACTTTTCCACAGCTTTTCCAATTATTTGTCCATCAGAAAGAAGTCTCTCAGATATTGGTCCTGGTTTATGAGACGAGTCATTCTGTCCAAATGGAAAGTGTACTAAAGCATTGCTGACCTCCTGAACACTCACAACTTTTTCGTTATGCAAGGATCTTAAAACCAATTTCAAGACATGAGGAACAACTCCCTCCAAAAAATCGTGCATAACATCAGGAGGGAATGCATTGGTCACACTGAAGTTTGGCAAGTCACTAAAAGCACAAGGACCTGTTACTCCATACAAAGATTTTGTGGTAGGATCTTCTGCCACACACTGGAGATGATAGTTGTGAGTCTCTGGTGTCCGTAGAACACAATCTTCCTCTTTTGTTTTCAGAGAAAGATCTTTATAATGGCACAAGCAATACCTGCAGACCCGTCCGCCACTGAATGAACAGCTAAAGCCTGCAAGAGCATGGGCTGAGAGATTATCAGCAGATACTGTTACAAGCGCACCTCGGACACAAAGCTCCTTTCCTTCCCACACCAGTTCTATACCATTACTTTCCAACTTCTTGAGATCAGAAATAAGTGGTTCCACAATCTTTTGGATCCCGTATTTTTTCAAAATGTTGTACTTCACAAGTAACAGAAGATGAATATGCTTCAAACTGGCTCTGTACTTAGGATGAATGTTGCCTATAGTGAAGTAAAATGCAGAGACTTTGTGGTGCAGTCTTCTAGATCCAATTGGATTCACAACCTCAAACTCATCATTGTACAAATGAATTCTGAAAAAGTGGTCTTCACTGTTCCAAATTGAGTTTTTGTAAATTGCACCGTCACTGTAGTCTGTTAGTGAATCGAGATGTGTTACCCTCCGTTCAAAAATATGCTCTAATGTTAACTGATCGCTGACAATTAATTTCAAAATGTCCAAGAGTGGAATATATTGGAAGGTTTCTTTTTTTCCAAGTGAGTCAACACCAAGAACGTACCCAACTGGTTCGATCAAATTCAGTTTTTCAGCGCAATACCGATCAAGTTTATGAGTACTGCTAACAGCACTGAAGCAATGTTCAACAAAATCCTCTTCACTCAAAAAGGAAAACAGTGGATTCCTGATGTCAATATTTAAATTGTCAAGACATTTACAAAAGATGTCCTTATATTTTTGATGAAAAAAATTAAACAAGGCTTCAACTTCACTTATTACTTCTGTTTGCACACTTCTCTGTATTGCATGCTTTTCTTGAAGATTTAGGGAAAACAAAGCCAAATGTCTTTGAAGAGTTTCAGTAAGTTTGTCCACAAACTGAGAGAGTGACACTCCACTGTTCTCTTCAGAGTCAACTGGATATGCCTCTACAAAAGGGTTCAAAGGAACTGCTGGATCATCAATCTCAGAATGGTTTCTGCCAGTGGATTTATGATTACGTCTTAAATGATTTTGTAAAGACTTCACTCTGGAGAATACACGAGGACAGCCATCCACTCCACATGTCACAGAAAATCCTTTTTCATTTTCGTGGTACAACTGAAGATGTTTTAAAAGTTTGTCATGTGTTGCTCTTTTAACAGGGCAATATGAGCACTGAAAAGCATATTCCATTCCATTCTACTGACCGATGAATGCTGGTTTTGCATGCCCCAGTGAAGCTTCATCAAGCCACTGGCAAACCTCTGTGGTAGTCCAACGCTCAGTCATATCTGGGAAGTATATAAAAAAATAAGTGTTGTTAGCTGCACATAAAGTGTATTATTCGCTGAAAGCAAACTGCAAAAGTGCATCATGATGCATGAGTATCACTGAGGAGCCTTGCGGATTTATTTTAGCAGACATCACTATAAAGGCCATGGACAGTAATTATTTCTCATGGGGACATAAACCATTTCTCAGGTATGCAACATGATTTTAAAATGTGTATTCTATAGAATTATACACAAATATATAAACCAAGCAGCTTTATAGTCATTTTATATAAACAAGTTGCGATTTCTGCTAATCTCCACATTTCACATCCATCATTTTGAGAGATAAATGCAAGACAGAATACTATACAATTAACATGTCTATTTTCCATGTCTAAAACTTTGACAAAACTTGATTTCAGGGCTCACGACCATTAAAACTACCACGTGTGGTAAATAAATATTTAGGAGCACCTGTGCTTCTGACCCGCACACTGGTTTGCACTGAGGGAGCTTCAAAGGTTTCTAACGTGTTTTTGCATCGTTGGGTAATGCATCACAGACATCTCTCATTATAACAACAAGAATGAGCGACAGGCCGAGGCCTGCTCACCCGTTTGGGCAGATAAGAATCTTTTTTTTTTTTTTTTTTTTATAAAATTATTATTTTTTACCAATTAGAAAAACAACAATAAAAAACCTTTGATATTGTGTTTTGGTTATTTAAAATCCTTATATTTATGCACTTACCGTCGATTTCTGTCAGATTGAGGAAACAAAACCTGTCAGCGCGGGCGTAACGTAGCCTGAAGTGAAGTGCGCAGGAAGAAACGGCGCGAAACTGCATAGGGCAAAAAAATAAAATAAAGTCATAAACAAGTTTCGCTCTTGTAAAAGTATGTGTCGTTCTTGATCAAGTATTTCACAGATCCTTCTGATATGTTTAGCGATAGTCGGAGGTTTGGTGTGATCGGTGTGTGCGTGTGGAGGAATGAGCGACAGGCCGAGGCCTGCTCACCACATTTGGGCAGATAAGAACATTTAAAATGCCCATTTAACTAACAGACTAGTCTAACGTTACCTCACTGGATTAAGGTTGATTTTACCATTTAACCACACAAACAAAGAACAAATAAATATTATAATTATTTCAGTACATTATATGATATTTATAATGATTCCATGAATTCACTTACCGTGAGCCTTTTGGAGATTCAAAAATAACGGACAGTCTTCCCAACGCCTCGAACATCGGCGAATAAAGCGAAGAAACTGCTCTACACCTTATTTGGGCAGATAAAACCATTTAAAATTAGATTATTTTTCACCAGTTAGAAAAAAACAACAATAAATAAACCTTTATATTGTGTTCTAGCTATTAAAATAGTTCTATGTATGCACACTTACCGTCGATTTCTGTCACTCTCTGAAAAAACGCATCCTCTTCCAGCGCGGGCGTAACTTCAAATGAAATGAGCAGGAAGAAACAGCGCGAAACTGCATTTGCCAAATTACAAATAAATAAATAAATAAAATAGGACAATTTATTCATAAAGTTTGGGAAAGCCATCCTGTTATGTCATGTTACGTTAATTAAAATATTTTATTTCAAACACACCATTTTACTTCTTGACTCGCCTCACCGCGCAATAAAGATTGAAAGGAGGGGGAGGGGAAGAATCATTTCCCACAAATGATCACTTCGTCTATTTAACGGCGTCAGAAATTGAGAGTCCTCTCCAAACTTAGATTTAAGTCACTGCAAGCTAAGACCTGTCATGGCCGTGATTTTCCTCATTACTAAACTATAACCCCCCCAAAATAAAATAATAATGAATAATTAACGATAATAATTAATTATGTCTTTATCATGTGTTTAAAAAGTAAGTAGGACTATGTGAACACAGGTTGGCATTTAAAACACTAGCTTACATTAAATTTAATTATTACATTATTACATATGAAGCAGACTAATATTTATTTTTAATATGAAATCACAAGGCATAGTCTCTCTTATCTGATTCAGTTCATAGATCACTCTCCTATTGAGCTCATGATTTGATTCAGGTGTGTTAAATAAGGGAGACATACGAAATGTACAGAGCTGTGGGTCAAGCATTGAAAAGCACTATAGGCTATGCAAATGACATTGTGCTATTTATTATAATCGGATGCCTTGTGTCACATTTTTTTTCTTAAGAATCAATAAAATCATTCTGGGATTTATTCCAACAATATGAGGTCACACGCAGAGGCGTCATGCCCATTCAAAGTGCATGTGCCCCCTCAGGTTTTTGAGTCAAGTGGATTTTGAAAAAAAAAATTGCTGAATAATATTTTCTATTTTTGATACAGTCACACCATCATGATTAAATCATTCAGTGTGTCATATCATCAGCAGCTAATTAATCTAATTTTGTAATTCATATAGATGCAAAATTTAGTGAGACAAAGTGGAACTTTTATATTTTAAGATTTTGAGCCTATACCTCAGCCTTTTTATTTAATTTTAAAACATGATTGCAGACAAATAGATATAAAAGGACTGATCTACTGGTCTTTCTTTAATTAATAAACTATTTATATAACTCTAAAATAATACTTTATATTGCACTATAACTAAACCCAACTAATAGAAAATGAGTTTAGAATGAGTTCTTCACCAGACAGGACAATTTAGTTCACTTTAAAAAAAATAAAAAAAATAAATAAATAATGATAATAATATATATATATATATATATATATATATATATATATATATATATATATATATATATATATATATATATATATATATATATATATTTGCAACATGTTGAGTGTGAAAAACCATTAGTCTAAAGAACCTTGATTTCTGTGCTACAAAGAACCTTTCTGTGCTACAAAGAACCTTTCTGTGCTACAAAGAACCTTTTGTGCAATGGAAAGGTTCTTTGGATATAAAAGGTTCTTCATGGAACCATACAGGGTCCCAAAGCACCTTTTTTTTTAAGAGTGTACCCGCAGGCACAGATGATGCCCACACACCTGGTCACACTTGTTGTCCTGCACTCAGGAAGCAGCCATTTGCACGGCAAGCTGCTCTGACAACAAAGCTGCAAACACACGCGCCCGCCACACACCAGACGATGCCTCGGGGCAGTTCTACTTCTGTTCAATCTTCACAAGAAATAAAAATCAAGGTTTTTTTTTTTCAATCTGGGTTTAGAATCTCTTGGAAGTGCAGAAGTGAGGTCTGTAATCTGCAGCGGGTCGCACTTTTAGCCAAAGAGTGTTTTATTACAGGCATCATTTGTATTCCGATCTAAATCTGACACGCCACAGCCACAGATCAGAGCGGAACGCTTCTGGTGTTTAGGCGAGGGGTGGAGGAGGGAATAAAAGATGAGAGGAAAGAGAGGGAAAAAAAAGTTACTGTTTTGTTAACTGAAGCGCTTTGAGTTAGCAACGTGCTGTAGATTCTCTGCATGACACACTGCTATTTTAAGCATTATGAAATACAAGGTCATACCCCTTCAAAATGGGAATATGTGCATGTCAGTATGATGGAGGGATCCCATGAGGAGTTATCTGAATGGCACCTGCAACATGGTTATTATTGGATCAAGCTTTTAGATAGTCCAGGCTGACAATCTCTGCTCCACTCTGATTGCCTGCTAAACCCAGCTGCCTGGTATAATTTTGTGTGTGCGAGCATGTTTTTAAGTGTGGGAGATAAGCTGGTTTTGACCTGTGTGAAGCGCTGGCATTGACCTGACACTTAATCCATTAATGGACTCTTTATACTTTTTTCATTCACTGTTACATGCACTTTCTCTCCATACATCCACACATGTATTTGATACCGATCTAGCACTCTGACACACAGGGCTGGAAACACACACACACACACACATTCAAAACCTAGTTTTTCAATGGCTGCTGCCAATAATTAGAAAGCTCATGCTCAATAGTTGATTTATTGCTGATGTATATACTGCAATTATTTACATGTACTGTTCAATAGCTTGGGCTTTTTAGTTTTTTTTTAATGTTTTTGAAAAACATCTCTTACGCTCACCAAGGCTGCATTTATTTGATAAAAAAATGCAGTAAAAACAATAAAAATACAGTAATATTTTAAAATATTACTACTATTTAAAGTAACTGCTTTGTTTTATTTTAAAATACAATTTATATTTATATACAATTTATTTCTTACAAAACTAAAATTTCAGCAGCCTTTACTCCAGTCTTCAGTGTCACATGATCTATAAAAAAATCATTCTAATCAGACGATTTACTGATCAAGAACCATTTTCTATTATTATCAATGTTGAAAACAATGTTGTGACTGTTAATATTTTTGTGGAAATTGTGATACTTTTACTATTTTTAGGATTTTTGATGAACAGAGTTCAAAGAACAGCTTTTTTTAAAATATAATGTTAGTTTGTAACATTAAAGATGTTTACTGTCACTTTTGATCAACTTAAAGTGGCATTTCTGAACAAAAGTATATGTGTATATATATATATATACACACATACACACAGTCATGGCCAAAAATATCAGCACCCTTGGTAAATATGATCAAAGAAGGCTATGAAAATTAATCTGCAATTATTTAATTTTGTTAATCACATTGTTAATCCTTTTGATCTTTCTTTTTATAAAAAACAAATCACAAAAATCTAACCTTTCATTGGATAATAAGAATTTAAAATGGAGGGAAATGTTATTATGTAATAAATGTTTTTCTCTAATACACATTGGCCACAATTAACGACACCCTTTTATTCAATACTTTTTGAAACCTCCATTTGCCAGTTTAACAGCTCTAAATTTTCTCCTATAATGCCTGATGAGGTTAGAGAACACCTGACAAGAGATCAGAGACCATTCCTTCATCCAGAATCACTCCAGATCCTTCAGATTCACAGCTCCATGACGGTGTTTCTCCTCTCCAGTTCCCCTCACTCATTTTCTATAGGGTTCAGGTCAAAGGACTGGAATGGCCATAGCAGAAGCTTGGTTTTCTGCTCAGTGACCCATTTTTGTGTTGTTTTTGAGGTTTGTGTTTGGATTATTGTACGGTTGGAAGATCCAAACATGGCCCATTATAAGATTTCTAACGGAGTCAGTCACTTTTTGATTTTTTATCTGTTGGTATTTGATAGAATCCATGATGCCATGTGTCTAAACAAGATGTCCAGGACCTCCATCAGAAATATAGGCCCACAACATCAAAAATACAGCAGTATATTTCATTGCACACATGGGGTACTTTTTGTCACTGTGTTCACCAAACCCATCTTGAGTGTTTGCTGCTAAAAAGCTATTTTTAAAGCCAGTCCCATTTGAAGTTCCAGTCGTGTCTGATAACTGTATATGCTGGAGTTTGTTTTTGGATGAGTGAGGAGAATTTTTCTTGAAACCTTCCCGGACAACATGTGGTGATGTAGGTGCTGTTTGACAATTTTTTTTTAAGGTTTTCTGACCCTGAGACTCAACTATTTTCTGCAATTCTCCAGCTGTGGTCCTTGGAGAGTCTTTAGTCACTCAAACTCTCCTTCTCATCGTGCATTAGGACGATATAGACACACGTCCTCTTCCAGGCAGTTTCGTAACATTTTCTGTTGATTGGAAATTATTCTTAATTATTGTCCTGATGGTGGAAATGGGAATTTTCACTGCTCTAGCTCTTTTCCTGAAGCCACTTCACTAATTTGTGAAGCTCAGTTATCTTTTGCTGCACATCAGAAATATATTCTTTGTTTTTTTATCATTGTGATGGATGATTCAGGGAATTTGGGCTTTTTTTTCCCTTATATTTATATTTCTGTGAAACAGGAAGCCATGGCTGGATAATTTCATGTTCACAATCACCCTGGAGTGCTCAAAATTGTGAATATGAATGGGAATATACTTCAGAGATATTTTACTCATAAGAATTTCTAGGGGTGCCAATAATTGTGTGCAACGTGTATTTGAGAAAAAAAAATATTTCATAATAATATGTCCCCCCAGTTAAAATTCTTATTATCCAATGAAAGGTTATATTTTTGTGATTTAAAAAAAAATAAAATATCAAAAGGGTTAACAATGCAGATTAATTTTCATTGCCTTCTTTGTTTCGTATTTATCAAGGGTGCCGATATTTTTGGCCATGGCTATGTATACATGACTATATATATATATATATATATATATATATATATATATATATATATATATATAATATTAGTGCTGTCAAACGATTAATCACATCCAAAATAAAAGTTTTTGTTTACATCATACAGTGGGGCAAATAAGTATTTGAAACACTGCCGATTTTTCAAGTTTTACCACTTAAAAAGAATGGAGAGATCTGTAATTTTCATCGTAGGTACACCTCAACTGTGAGAGACAGAATATAATTTTTAAAAAATCCAGAAAATCACATTGTATGATTTTTGAATAATTAATTTCCATTTTATTGCTTGAAATAAGTATTTGATACAATAGAAAAATAGAACTTAATATTTGGTACAGAAACCTTTGTTTACAATTACAAAGGTCAGATGTTTCCTGTAGTTCTTGACCAGGTTTGCACACACTGCAGCAGGGATTTTGGCCCACTCCTCCATACAGGTCTTCTCCAGATCTTTCAGGTTTTGGGGCTGTCGCTGGGCAACACAGAGTTTCAGCTCCCTCCATAGATTTTCTATTGGGTTCAGGTCTGGAGACTGGCTAGGTCACTCCAGGACCTTGAAATGCTTCTTACGGAGCCACTCCTTAGTTGCCCTTGCTGTGTGTTTGGGGTCATTGTCATGCTGGAAGACCCAGCCACGACCCATCTTCAATGCTCTTACTGAGGGAAGGAGGTTGTTGCCCAAAATCTCGCGATACATGGCCCCATCCATCCTCCCCTCAATACGGTGCAGTCGTCTTGTCCACTTTGCAGAAAAGCACCCCCAAAGCATGATGTTTCCACCCCCATACTTCACGGTTGGGATGGTGTTCTTGGGATTGTACTCATCCTTCTTCTTCCTCCAAACACGGCGAGTGGAGTTTATACCAAAATGTTATATTTTGTCTCACATGACCTTCTCCCATGGCTCCTCTGGATCACCTAGATGGTCTTTGGCAAACTTCAGATGGGCCTGGACATGTGCTGGCTTGAGCAGGGGGACCAGGTCCTCCCATGTAGTTCTAGGCTGACCCCTCACCTTTCTCAGGATCCTTGATACTCCACGAGGCGAGATCTTGCATGGAGCCCCAGTCCGAGGGAGATTGACAGTCATCTTGAATTTCTTCCATTTTCTAATAATTGTGCCAACAGTTGTTGCCTTCTCACCAAGCTGTTTGCCTATTGTCCTGTAGCCCATCCCAGCCTTGTGCAGGTCTACACTTTTGTCCCTAGTGTCCTTAGACAGTTCTTTGCTCTTGCCCATAGTGGAGAGGTTGGAGTCTGATTGATTGAGTGTGTGAACAGGTGTCTTTTAAACAGGTAACAAGTTCAAATAGGTGCAATCAATACAGGTAATGAGTGGAGGATAAGAGGGCTTCTTAAAGACAAACTAACAGGTCTGTGAGAGCCAGAATTCTTGCTGGTTGGTAGGTGATCAAATACTTATTTCATGCAATAAAATGGAAATTAATTATTCAAAAATCATACAATGTGATTTTCTGGATTTTTAAAAAATTATATTCTGTCTCTCACAGTTGAGGTGTACCTACGATGAAAATGACAGATCTCTCCATTCTTTGTAAGTGAGAAAATTTGAAAAATCGGCAGTGTATCAAATACTTATTTGCCCCACTGTATATGTGTGTGTACTGTGTATTTTTATTATGTACAGTGGGGAAAAAATGTATTTGATCCCCTGCTGATTTTGTACGTTTGCCCACTGACAAAGAAATGATCAGTCTATAATTTTAATGGTAGGTTTATTTGAACAATGAGAGTCAGAATAACAACAACAAAAAAAATTATCCAGAAAAACACATTTAAAAAAAGTTATAAATTGATTTGCATTTTAATGAGTCAAATAAGTATTTGATCCCCTATCAATCAGCAAGACTTCTGGCTCCCAGGTGTCTTTTATATAGGTAAGGAGCAGTTTATTACCCGTATAAAAGACACCTGTCCACACAAGCAATCAATCAATCAGATTCCAAACTCTCCACCATGGCCAAGACCAAAGAGCTGTCCAAGGTTGTCAGGGACAAGATTGTAGACCTACACAAGGCTGGAATGGGCTACAAGACCATCGCCAAGCAGCTGTGAGAAGGTGACAACAGTTGGAGTGGCCTAGCCAGTCTCCAGACATTAATAGAAAATCCCATAGAAAATCTGGGGAGGGAGCTGAAGGTTCAAGTTACCAAACATCTGCCTCAAAACCTTAATAACTTGGAGAGGATCTGCAAAGAGGTGGGACAAAATCCCTCCTGAGATGTGTGCAAACCTGGTGGCCAACTACAAGAAACGTCTGACCTCTGTGATTGCCAACAAGGGTCAAGTCATGTTTTGCGAAGGGGTCAAATACTTATTTGTCTCATTTAAATGCAAATCAATTTATAACTTTTTTGAAATGCATTTTTCTGGATTTTTTTGTTGTTATTCTGTCTCTCACTGTTTAAATAAACCTACCATTAAAATTATAGACTGATCATTTCTTTGTCAGTGGGCAAACATACAAAATCAGCAGGGGATCAAATATTTTTTTCCCCCACTGTATATATAAATACACACACATGCAGTATATATTTTGAAAATATTTACGTTTAGACATTTATATATTCATATTCTTATATTTCATATTATATATAAATATATAATATATAAACAAAATATTTTTCTTAAATATATACATGCATTTGTTTGTATTTATATATACATAATAAATATACACAGTATACACACACATATTCTGTAAACAAAAACTTTTGTTTTGAATGCGATTAATTGTGATTAATCATTTAACAGCACTAATATATATATAAGTGACCACAAGTATCAGCGTTATATAGTATAATTTATTTGTAGCACACGATGAGCACAATTGTTCATACTGTATTTGAAAACACAAATATGTATCTTCCATTGATCTATCAGTCAATTATGAAATAAAGCAAGAAAGATCTATCACTGTTAATTTACAAAGACGACAAAAATACTAAAATATGGAACAATTAATCTCCCTGGTATATATATATATATGGTATATATATATATATATAGGCTAAAATCTATCGCAGATACACAGTGGACCTGAAATTCTTCACTGATGTCTTTAATCATTGCACAAATATCTGGATATGCTTCTGTTTATTTGAAATATTGTCAGTGCGATTCTTAACTGTTATAAGGTATTTATTAATTTTAATCTGCAATCCCTTTCTTGCCTTTCTCAGGCATTTTAGAGACAAAGAGGCTGGACATTGTCCATACAAAAGGTCCCATCCCGCAGTCGCTTGGTGGAGTTACGTACTATGCAGCCGATCTACCCATCTGGTGGCAAGTGCCTCAGTACGTCCTCATTGGTGTCAGCGAAATCTTTGCTAGTATTGCAGGTAGGTGGTCCTTTGCAAAACACTGCTAAACACACACACACAAAACTCTCAAATTCACAAACAGAGGTTATGAAGCAACCATGTTCTGAATTTTTTTTGTAATAAATACTTTTTTAAGGTTTGTTGCATCAAAAATATCGCACTAAATTTATCGAATGAAATGTTTGCCTCTGTATACCTTTTAGACTGCTATATGTAAATGATTAACTAGCCTCTTCACATTTGATCCAGAAGTCTGAATACGATTAGGTGTTGATATGTAAACATGGATAGTCAAACCTTAATGTGTTTTTACAGCCGCATGTCAACAATTCACTGCTGTATTAAAATTGATGTTCTCCAGGAAATGGCCCTTTTAACATTTAGTGGTTCCTGAGGTGATACTGAGCCTGAAAAGACATTTGAGAGACGGTGACCCTGATAAGAAACAACTACAGCACTTTTGCGCTGATATGTTGATTGTAGAATTTAGTTTCTCATCAATTAAGATAATGTGATGAATAACTTGTCTAGATGAGTAAAACATACAGCATTATTTTGTGTCTTTTGTGTCCCTACAGTTCTCTGTCTCCTCTGTGCGCTGTAGAGTTTTTTCTGTAGGATCGTTCATCTGTCCTAATGACCATGCTAATCAATGCGTGTCCTTTTAAAATTTGCAGTAAACTCCTCTCTGCCTTGCCTTTGTGTAGTAGCTCTTGTCTAAGCCATTGCTGAAATTGCTTGCTAAGGAATACATGGCTGTATCAATCAGGACCGATCGATCTGGGCTTGGTGATACATTATTGCAGTTGCGCAGTTAAGACGGCCAGGGAAAACATCTCGCTCCTGCTGGAATACTCTAAGAAAATATCAAGAAACTCTCAAGCAAGTGGGCTTGAGATTAATGAGAAAATAGATGAAAGGACACTAAATCCCCTAACACAGCGTTTGTAAGAAAAATTGTGTGGACCTCCTATTACTACCTTTACTGCTGAGATCTACAATAATTACAGCAGTTTCTGTCATGATGAGAATCTTAAATTTCATTCTGATTCCACTTAATACATCTAGTTTCAGGAATTTTTGATAAAAGGCCACATAATTGCTAATTGCTTTATTGTTATATATAGTTCATTAATCTTGTGCTGGTCATTTTCTATCAGCTCTATATTTACCGCTGGTTATGTGCGCACCTGTCTGTCGTCCATACACATTTTCACACAGGTTAGCAATGTTCTTTTCTCTCTAAACACACGCTGTGTTCATTTCGACTCTTCAGCTTCTCTTCCAAGGTCATGTTCAAATATGCTTGTTTACCTCTTAGACACACGCCACACCGGTAATTTCACACCCATTTCACGCACAGAGTAAATCAAAGGCTGCTCTTCCCCCCTCTTAGCCTTTATGAACCAACAAGACTAATAAGTAGTGTTTGGCAAAGGTAGGGAAGAACACTTTCCCTTCATGTGGAATTGTAGAGAACACAGTACTGATTACTGGATTTCTTCTCTAACACTTAGATGAGGTGTTTCAAATCAGATCGTCACCCATGACTTATGCTGCTTCAAATAACAGGATGTTTTTTGTTTTTTTTTAGTCTGGATATTCCTGCAATGACTTTCGAGGTCTTTGATAGAAGACTATGATAGATGAAGTTGTCTGTAAGGCTACATTCACAGCAATCTTTTTCAGTCCTGTTTTTTATGATGCTAATTTAGTCTTTTATATATCAGATAATTTAACCTTTTTATGACTAAGTAAGGTTAGTTCCTATTGTGTAATGTCATGTTGTGAAACTCCCCAAAACAGATATTTCTTAATTAATAATAATATTTGATTAATTCAGAAATCAATTGATAATTCATAGGCATAGTATTTGTAAAATACACTTTTCACTCTGGAATAAAAAATCTAAATCATTCTTGAAAATGCTGGGAACTCAGAAATTAGTTTAGGTTTCAAATGCAGATGGGTTCCCGTGGGTTAATAAAAAGGCTTTGAAGTCTGAAATTTGATTTTGCTAATTTTAGTGCCATTCAAATATCTTAAATATGCTTTTTTTTGTGGTTGGTATGACATTTTCAGATGAAAATCATCTGAAAAAAATAGTGCAACTTGATGTTGTTACATCTTGTTGGTCAGTTTGCACACTTTTGATTTGTTACCGAATGAATCCACATTTTGATTGAATCAGTTTAGTTCCGTGACCCATTTGTTAAGGCAGTCACTTGCTATGTTCCTGAATGAATCAGTCATTTTAATGAATCTGTGAAACAAATGACTCACTCAGCTCACTCATTAAGACTGTGTCCCAGTTTGTTGACTTGAACTATGCTCTTAAAGGATGTACTCTTTTTGTGAAAAAAGTACATACTTTTGAGTGTTTAGCAGAATTGTAGGCAAGCTTTGGGACATGCTACTTCATCTTGACCGTGACTTGCTCTGTTGTGTTACATGAATCCTGTCATCATTTCATCTTGTCACAGTTACCATCATCCACATTTAATTTCCTGCCATATTGGAGAGAAATGAAGTTGCACTTTGATCTGCCAGTCGTGTCTTTCATTCCAAGAATTCTCTTCAGGTGATTTACATAATGATGCTTTTAAAACTTGACCAAACGTATCTTTATAAAAGTTTACGATGTTGTTGCAGATGAAATATAATGTGTATAACATTAACTAAAAAGTTTTTCATTAGGTTAGATATTGATTATTAATCACTCAATCCCATTTATCTGCTTGACCATTGGTCTGGAATATCCACCATGGTTTGTGTTTGTGGTTCTAATTGAATCCTTGTCTAACATGCAATGTGTTGTGGGCAATATTGGCCGTTAGAGTTAGCAGGGATCTGCACTTCGAATTCCCATCGGAAACAGTAATACATCCAGGCACTTTTGGGATACTCATTTCAACATACTACAGTTTGGACAGACTAATACTAATTTCGAATACTATGTGGGACAGATAAGTATTGGGATGCTGCAAGTGACTTGCTGCCACCTACTGGCAGTTTTAGTTTCATATTTAATTTTTTTTAAAAAGAAAAATAATTTTCTTAAGTTATTGAATAAGAACAATCTCATAACATTATTTATGCAATAGTAAATGCAGCGTTAAAAATACACTCTAAATATTGTCTAATTATTTTTATCAACAAAATCCCTGAAAATATTAAGACGTTTTTTTCTAAATTTAGTTGAACAGGTTGATTTTAGTTTACTTGATGGCAATTTAGTGTTCAGTTGGTGGTTCTGTGTTGCAATGCTGATTTTAATAAATTGATGCCTCTATATACATAGATGGTACTATAATGTACTGTTTCTTTTATGGAATTCTAAACCAGTAAACAATTTCCAAACCATTCCAGAAAGAAACATCTCATTTTGAACAGTACTGTGGGTGCTGCAAAAAAAGTTGCACCACATGACATTTTTAGAATCAATACATTTAAACTTGAAAATGGTATAAAAGTTACCATAAAATAATAAATGCAAAGAGTACGTTACTATGAACTAGATTTGTATAATACTTTCTTTTTTAGACACTCTTATTTGTCATTGACCATGTTTCCAATGCCAAACACTGTCTATGTGAATGCAGCCTAAATTTAAATATACCTGCCTTTTTTATGCTTCTACCCCCAAAGGACACCTCTCCCCTTTGAGACTCTTGTTCTTAACAACTTTTTTCCCCCTCAGTGTGCACATCTCATGTATATGATTTCCAACCAGAAACATCATGGCTCACAAAGTTAAACAGCAGCATTTGCCCTCTTTTTGTTAACACAGCGGCCCACTCCAAAAGAAACAAGCGACATCTTTTGTTTTCCCTTTCTCTTTCTTCTACTTTCTTGTGGGAATAGTGGCTGTCCTTAACAGTTAACATCTTCATTTCATTTTTTATCTGCAGACCCGAAAAAATTGAAAGAAAAGAGGCGCAGCGCTGGTGGAATAATATATCCACGGTGGACATAGTAGCCTCTGATTGAATTTCCAGCAGAATGGGGAGATGGGGAAGGCTAAGTGTAATCTTCCGCTCCTCCATCACGTCTTCAGGGGTTCGAGTATTGTGGAAAAGCTATAAGACGCTATCTGCACAGGCGCTTTTTAAACCTGAATAGAGCCATCAAGCTATGAGAATCAATACAAGAGGCAGCCCGCCACTTCCTGATCACAGACAGCTGTGAAATGATAGAGAAATTGGAGAGGTGCGAAAACTACATCAAAAATATTAAGATTAAAGACGCTGAATAGCATGTCACCCGCTGAAATGAAGATAAATTTTGCTTTCTCATTTTCTTGAATAATCCTTTTACATCTGAACATGATTGGGAAGATGGCCATGGCTAGAGACTGTTTGACGCAGTGCGAATTATTCTATGAACATCCGTCAGGTAGCACAATGTAGTTGCGCATATGATTTTGTCTTGTAAATTTTGGGAATGTATCTTGAAAGCAAACTTCATCATCTCTGAGAAGGACGCCAGCATACTAATTCACAAGTTTATCCAGAAGCTCAGCTGCAGGACATTTATTCGTCAGTTACGAAACAAAATATCTTGGCTCCAGCTTTTTTGGGGAGAAAAAACTCCTCAACTCCTTTGGGCAACCAGACTAGGATTTACTGTGACTGCAACAGGAGCTAAACACAGGTTTGTCTCCGATAACTTCATGTCTGTGCGGCGATGTGCTGACACACTTTTTGTAGTCAGCTCTCTCCATCTCACCCCAGGTCTCCAGTGTCCCAGCCCTCCCATGAAATGCAAATGCCTCCTGATAGCACGGAGGACCCTTAAAATAAAGCCTCAACGCTCAATCCATACCCCTGGGGAACCTCCAGGAAATTGGATGACAAGAAATGTGACAAATGTCTCTGGAAAGTTCCCTCCTCTGGCCCTATTCTGTTTGAATAAATCCTTTTAATGGAGTCCACTGCCAGCTCGCTTTGTCGTGGGCTGTCGGATGACAGCGGAAGCCAAGTTGATTCTGATTTTTTACATTTTTGTAGACACACGCTTGCACGCACACACACACATACACACGCTACCTGCGAGAGATGTGTGTGGACTGCCGTTGAGGGGACAGACCTAAAACCTGATTCTTTTTTTCTCCACTGGGAATTTTAATTATATATCGTTATCTCTGAAAAATGTTAAAGGCTAATGTTTTTTCAGAGAAAGAAAAATCGCCCACTGCCTGACTCTGCAAGGGGAAAAATGAAAGCAGAATATTTCAAGTTAAACTTCTTTTCTTGGTTTTGAATAATTCAGCTCTGAAGTTATAAAAGGTCAAGTTTTATATTTTATTTTTCTTCTCACGTGATATTGTGAACTGCCGTGTTATTAGACTCTTGTTGCCATGCTCACGACATTGAGACACCTTATGGATTTCCTTTTTTCCTCTTAACCCTTACTTTCAGTCTGCTGCTTAACCAAAGCAAAGCAAGGCTTTTGCATTGGGGTTCATTTATTAATCAATCCATGCAGTAAACACAAGCCACTTTGACTTCCACATGGAAGAGCAGTATTATGAGTTTGGCCAGCCCGATCTCACGGCAGTTCGTACATATTTTACGAGGTGGCTAATTCGTACGACCTCGTACAAATTCATACGATTTTTGCAAAATCGTACATATTTTACGAGTTGCCAATTCGTATGAATTTGTACACATGACCTACACCAAAACCCCGCCCCTAAACCTACATGCCACTGGGGTTTAGACAAATTGTACAAAATGGTACGAATTGGTCGTGAGATAGCGTTGGTTTGGCAGGTAGCAAGTGAGCAATATATGCAGGAAAAACAAAATAGTAAAAACAAACTAAAGAGGAAACTTGCAAAGGTTATGGCTATTTTTTTAAATACGTTTTATAAGATATATTAAAAAGTTATATTTAATTAAAATATTACTGATTTTACTGTATTTTTGATCAAATAAATGCCGCTTTCATTAGCATAAGAGACTTATTCCAAAGACATTTAATGGCAGTTGCTGCCAGTGTTGTTTGCTACTCATAGAGCTCAGTGCATTAGGAATCCTTCACGCGAGTCATGTAAAAAGTACTTTTTAGATTCAGATTTACAGTACAATATGAAGAGTTCAGATGCGAAAGACTCTGAGTGCTATTTGACATTTTCTTCTAAAATGAACATTTTTATTAGGCTTCTATGTATAAGTTCAGTCATTTTCACTTTAATGGCAATGAATAGGTTCTTTTCATTGCCATTAAAGTGAAATAACTGATCATAAACATAGGAGCCTAAGAGAAATGCTCATTTTAGAAGAAAATTTCAAACGGCACTTAGAGGCTTTTGTATCTGAACTCTGTATATGTATGTACAGTATGTAACCAAATAATGTAAATCCAACGATTTTAGATAAACAGAGCTCATGACATTTTCTCAGACTTCATTGATTTTGAACAGTTTTTGTTGCTTTAATAGTTTTTCTTAAGCCTTGGGCTTCTCAAGCATCTGATCGTTGTCGTCTAAGGATGCAGACACAGTCTCCATGACACAAACAGCACTTAGAAAAGGTCAGCCATGCCTGCAGACAGCTATAAACACTGTAATAGAGCAGCCGAGTTCCTTCATCTCTCTTTTGCGTCTCTTTTTCTCTCCACGCCTCCTGCCTCCACATCTCCTAATGTGCGTTTGTTTCATGTGAGCGTGGGATTGTGGGATGGGATTACATGATCTCTTTTGCTCCGTTTGGTGGAGTACCTCCCTCTTCTTTTTAGCTGTTTTACCCTTGTCTCTCTCTCTCTCTCTCTCTCTCTCTCTCTCTCTCTCTCTCTCTCTCTCTCTCTATCTATCTATCTATCTATCTATCTATCCATCCATCAGAGAAGATTCATGGCCTAACCAGGCTCAGTAAACGAGTCTGACAGTTGTGCCCACAAGCCATAATTTAAAAAATGACAAGTTTGAGGCGCCATGAAATTATCAATGTCAGCCAGCAGGCAGCCACCACTCAGGGTTAAAAAGAGATTTGATCTTTTCTTTCTCTTCTTCTGCGTCCTTTCTACATCCTCTATTTTTTGTGAAGTACTTCATTTTTTCTTCCCCCCACTCAGCATCCTCCTTATACTACTTTGTATCCCTCTTTTTCCTTCACTGTCTCTTTTAGTAAATATTTAAGGATGTGTGCTGATTTTGGCAGTTGATTAGGTGTTTCTGAGTCACTCAGACCTTCAGCTGAGTGCTGCGGATGTATGGACACACACACACACACACACACACACACACACAGATTCACCCCCAGACATGTTATAACGATTTAATTCCTGTTTTTGTCTGATATCTCTGCTTTATAGGGATGTCAATAATGCATGGAGAACTAGGAATGCCACTTAAAAATTTAAATACATGAATCAGTTTATTCATTCAAATGTAAATAAGTCACAAACTGACAAATACATATAGATCTGTTCAATTTCATAAAAAAAAACTTTAATATTAAATGTAGAAAAAATACATTTAATTTTATTTAATAAATATAATTTAAAAAATGCATTAAAAATAAACAATTTACAGATTGCTTTCCTTTTTGTTTGTGTAAATGTTCCATTTAAAAGGGATTCATCAATTTATTTTCATTTTAACTTTTTAATTTTTAAACATGAATTAAGTGGCACTCCCGGTCCACCAAAACACAGGGGGAATTTACTAAACATAAATGTTGCATATCAGGCTCTATATGCTTACGTATAGCGCTACATCACGTTTATTTACGTCATTGACTTTCTTTTGCAAAATACTCCTTTCTATGCAAAAGATGCTTGTTATAGATTACATTTTATGCACACAAGTCTGAGCTGTTTGCATGCTGGTTGATACAACTGTATAGAAAGGTTATGCAAATAAACACCACTTTTATTCCAATTCATTCGTAGTGAATCCTTCTGTGTCTTTGTCTGCAAGCAAATGCAGTGACCCTGTTACAAATGAATCTGCTCATGTCATTTTTTAACCATGATCTTTTCTACAAGACTATATTTTTGTGAGTATGTGAAGCATAGAGTCCCTTGGATGCATTTGAGGTTCTGATCGTGTTTTCGAAGCAAACATCAGACTTTCATCATTGATTTCTGCATCTTCTTGTGTTTGTAGGTCTGGAGTTCGCCTATTCTGCAGCCCCACGCTCCATGCAGAGCGCTATAATGGGCCTGTTCTTCTTCTTCTCTGGCATCGGCTCCTTTGTGGGATCAGGACTACTTGCTATCGTCTCTGTGAAAATCATCGGCTGGATGTCTTCACATAAAGACTTCGGTAAGACTTGAGTGAGAGAGTGCATTAGAGGGTAGAACAAGATATGTGAATAGCACTGCACAGCATAGGGTCTGGGATGAAACAGATGTAGCTCACCTAGTTTTTGAATGGTGTGTCTGTTTGAATGAGAGTGCATGAATATAAATCAGGATTTGCCTGCGTTGAAGGGACCAAATGTCCCCATAATGATCGTAAAACCTAAAATTAGATACACTGTGGGGAAAAGGGCTTGATAAGCATACTTAATTATGACTTAATGAAAATGTAAAATGTAGAAAAGTTTGTGTGAGGATCAGAGGGGATAAAAAATATCATTTAGTTCAGTATAAATACAATAAAAGTCCTATTCCAGCAGCTTGGGTCTCTAAGAAACACAAGTTTGATTTTATCATCATTTATAAGCTGAATGATGCTAAAATATTCTGAAAAATCAATGAGTTGTATGTTCCATCTTGATGAATGAAATCGATGATGAAAGATGCTCCCTGATCAGCATTCTGTTTAAATGTGATGAATTGTAATTATGCCAAGAGAAAGAGAGGTCGTACCTTTCAGTTCTCAGGTTGTGACAGAGATGAAGTGATGAGGTGAGCACATGTGCTTGATGGATGATGTGTGTTTTATGTGTGCGTGTGCACGTACGACGGCATGAGTGCAGTCATCTCTAACTAAACCCAAGAGGTGATTGCCCATTCGGCCACTGCTCATGTCTGTGTGTGTATCCTTCCCAATAAAAAATGCCATATTTTGTTGGCCTTTTTTAATGATTGATGACATGTGTAGACAAATAAGATAGAAGAGATCCATCAGACACAGATCCAAACATTGCAAGCATTGTTCTGCTTCAATCTTTTCAGAAAGCCATCTTTATTGTGCAGACAGTGATATACAGTGACATACACATTATTAACTTAAAATATTGCTTAGTCTGCCATAATGCTATTCAAGATTTCTCTATATTGGACCAGTTTCCATTGTCAAATTGATTTTAAAATCGGATACTTTATATCATGCGTGGATATTAAATAAAAACGGACCCCTGATTTCTTAAATAAATGTTTGTAGACTTACTATGCATCAGTTGTCAATACATGTTGTTATATTGGGAAAAAAAATGGTTGTTTTCATAAACTTTCATCAAAAAATGCAATAACTCTGAAGTTCATCCTAAAGGCGAAAAAGAAATATCAACCAATAATATCACAGCCTATATTTCACCCCCACCCACTTTCATGATCCAATCAAATCCAGATGGAGTAAATCAAGTCATGTCCTACATTTTCTGCTGAATAGTCTGTTTTGCTTATAAATGTGCCACATTCTGTTACATGTGTTGTCAAAGGCAGTTTCATGTTGTCTGGAGTAAAGTTAACTTTTGAAGTGTCAGGGGAGAGAAAGCCAGGTCTCGTATTATGAATGCACATGCTAATTGATGGTCATGTCAGGCTTACACCAGCATCGGTTTGTAAATCTGTCGCAGCGGGGACAGATGAATAGCACAAAGGAGACAGTAGATGGATGTGATTTCCATCGCAATGACAGCTCAATGGTCCAGATGTACTCCCACCCATTCTGTGTATCTGAGGCAAATGGACAGTTTACGCACAAACTACTTCAGCACCCATTAATACAGCACACCGAGACAGGTGTGAGGCATTTCTGCTAATGGCAGCAGTGAGAGTGCATGTACTTTAAATCTGTCCCTCTTTGCTCTGTTTGTTTGGCAAGCATCATTGGGATATTAGAGTGGGTCTTAATATGAATTATATGACACATTGTTTTTTTTTTTTTCCGCTTTTAGTGATAGAAGGAAATAAGAAGCTGAATAAATAGAACTGACTCTGAAGGAAGAGCCAGACTCAAACGTGCAGTGTCCATATGAGCACCACGTGCTTTAATATGAAATGTAACACATTGCTATTCCTCTTTTTACTTTATGCCATTTTTAGTGATAGTATAGACAAGAAAAAGGACAGGATAATATGAGGAAAGAACAGAATCGGGGTGTGATGCGTGCAACCAGATTCCATGAGATGTCCATATGAGGACCGCTGATCATCATATGTTTTTTTATTTTTCTTGACAAATTGCTATTCTTTATTTTAGTTTTTGCCAATTTTAAGACCATGACACACCAATCCAGTGGTCGACCATCAAGTCTATCCATCATTGAGCATCTATAAGCTGCATTCCACACCATTGGTGGCTTTTTGGCTGGTTGAGCAAGCTGAATCAACTTAGGGCAGTTGCTGAGAGAGATCACTCTGATTGGGTGTTCAGCTTGGAGAACCAGTGCACAAGAAGAAAAACAAAAACGATAAAGTCAAGAAGGCACACACCAAATGCTCTTTTGAATTTTTTATCTTCATCTTACCTGAACATTCCAGTATGCAGATATTTTCATAACTCTAGTGGTCAACTGAAATGGATTTTTTAATAAATCTGTATAATAAATGGATTCTATCAGTCTTTTTGTTCCTAATAATTGGAAAGCAAACGCTATTATAATTTTTCTTATACCGTTTACATTGTTGTAATAGTTTATTAGTCAGAACTGTTAAACAGAGAGAGTAAACTAATGAAGATGATGAAATGGAGGCGCTGGCGTTCTAAGCACTGTAAAAATAAAAGTCCTGCTTCTGATATATTGGGCAAACAGAAAAAAATTATTGGGCGATATGTAGGTGCTGAACGTACATGCTAGTTGGCCAGTGACTGTAGTCTTTTTGGTGTGTTCAAGCCAACTTTTTTCTTCCAAACTACGTGAGCTGACAACAAAGTCGCTTTTGTCGCCACTAGTTCTTTGATGTCAGATTGGTGTGTCACAGCCTTTAGTGATAGTAGAGAGGACAGGAAATTATGAGAATCTTGATATGATGCAGACTCAATCCTGCAATGTCCATTTGAGCAACACAGAACTTAATATCAGTTACGGTATATGACTGGTATTCTATCTTCTCTTTTTTGCTACTTAATAGAAGAGGGAGGACTAGAAGTGATGTGAAGCAGTAAGGATGTATGGGATAAGGATATGATGAGAGCCAGATTCAAATCTGCAAATTCTTTATAACTCTCATATTCCCCCTTCTCCTCCAAGTGACGAAGAAGAGACATCTACAGACTATCACACACTTGTGAAATCTGAATTAGATGCCCAGGATGACTTTGTGTCTGAACAACAGAAAAGATCGGTCTGGGTTTCATGTTGTTGTTGTTTTTTATTTTTGACCAGCAACATAATGTTGTTCTTTATCTCTGCTGGTTACTCCATTACTGTTCTCTCTCCGTGTTCCCTGTGGTGTTGGACCCTGCAGGAAATGAAGAGAGAGAGCGAATTATGCAGCGTTGAGTCGAGAACTTTCAAAGTGTATGTACACACAGGCGCTATCCAAGCCTGTGGCGCGCCTGCGGATGCATATACAGACTCCAACTTTTATGGGATCAGACGCCCAGGTATTAATCACTAGCTGCAGGGCCTGATTACCCAGCATTCAGCTCTGTAACACACTCTCTAGCACTTATTTTCACAAATTTGAGCATCCTCCCAGTATACCATTTAGCAGATCAAACCTACTTCTCAGGTTGTGGGTGAGTTCGACACAATTCTTACTGTTAAAATCCTACAGCACTTGGCGATAATCTTTGTAACACTGGAGGCAGTCGGCCCACAGAGCTATCGGCTACAGCTTGGGATCACTTATCGTTCTGATCACCACAGAGCTTCCATGGTTCCCATAGGCTAGCAGGTGTAAATCTGCAACCTGTCGTACATCCATGCTAATCCTGTGCTGCTTTTGGCATGCTAAAGGCAAAGGACAGACACTTTGCACTCGATTTTATCAAAGAAGTTTTTTCTTTTTCCTTTTTTTTGGGATATTTTTAGTGTCTGTACTTTACATGTCGTGCTGACACAGTTCTACCCAAATCCAACGTACCTAGGTGTTACCCTGGACCAATCATTAACATATCATGATCATCTGAAGAAGACAGCAGCCAAAGTCAGCTCTCGAAATAATCTACTCAGCAAACTGGCCGGCACAAATTGGGGTGCAAGGGCCCAGACACTCAAGACCACTGCACATGCTCTGTGTTACTCAGCAGCAGAGTACTGTGCACCAGTCTGGTCTAGATCGTCCCACACCAAGCTAATAGATGTCCAGTTAAATACATCTATGCGTATAATCACTGGAACCCTACATTCTACTCCTCTACCATGGCTGCCAGTTCTCAGTAACATACCACCACCACATCTCTGACTGCATGAGGCCACTGCCAAGCTGTTGACTAAAGTCTATGCGAATGACAAGTTGCCATCAACTTGGACATCACACTGCATCCAGCAGCCCGCCTGTCATCGAGAAAACCTGTCTGGCTGGACTCGCCGCCAGAGGATATGACAGCCAATTCGGCATGGAGTGATGAGTGGGCAGCAACTGATGTTGTGAACCACTCCCTCGTAGCTGAGCCATCGGACTATCCTCCTGGCTTCGACCTTCCTCGACGACACTGGTCAATGCTGAACCGATTCCGGACGGGACAAGGTTGATGTGCAGTCAACCTTGTCCGGTGGGGCCAAGCCACCAATCCGAACTGCAGCTGTGGGGAACCAGAAACTATGCAGCACATTGTCAACGAGTGTCCGCTGACTCATTTCAACGGCGGACTCAAGGCTCTCCACCTGGCTGAACAAGATGCTGTTCTGTGGCTGGGCACGCAATGCAAACTCTAAGAAGAAGAAGATGATCAATCAACTAGTTGTTCATGTAATCCACTTATTTGTTTTGAAAATAGTTTTTGTACTTTGCTTAGGGAATCTAGTTTTGTTTCCCAGATGTACTTTGTGATTAATCTCATCCGAATCTGCCAAGTATGTGTTTTTCTCACAGACTTCAAAAAATCCAGTGCAAATTTCTGTTTTTCTGCAAACTTGGTCCTCTGAGAAATCTAATCCCATCCGAATGGAAATGTCTGTGATGGCTGATATTCTTTTATCACAGTGCTTCTCCTCGTGTTTTTGACTAACTTGAACTACTATCTTGCTGAATCTGTCAATATGGATGGCATCTGACAAAAAAAGTAATATAAAATTAATTAAAGAGAGGGAAATCACAGAAACTTATAAGACTATTTTAATATCAATATTAAAATATGAATATACAATATTAATATCATCTGCACATTTGCATGCTGTTTTTTTTACTTGTATAAACTTGTGTGAAGTTAAAAGATTAATACATCACACTTGATGCACGTAATCAAAGCACATGACTTAATGTAACTCCCACATCTAGAAAACAAACACTTCTACCTGTTAGATGTTAGCCCGTCCAAATCAATACAAAATCACAGACATCAGATGATAAGTAATTAAACATTGTTAAGAAAACTAGCCTCGTCCGGATAGGGCTTTAGTGATGAGCTTTAAGAACACTGACAACAGAAGTGCTATCGACTGTGAAAAGTTACTGCTGGGTAAGATGTTGTGTGTTGTAGATGTGCTCTTTACAACAAACTTTTCTAACAAACCTTTTGCTCTAGTTCTCAGAAGTTTTATTACTTTTTCACCAGCGTATGATGTAGGCTTTGATAAATATTTTCAGAGACATTTTCCCTCATCCTTTATTTTATCTGCGGGACTGCAGGTGTCACCAGGCTCGGCTTTGCCTCACGGTATTGGTAAAATGAATTCTTTCAAATCTCTTCTCTGGACTCCCAGGGAGCTCCTCTGGTTTATTTTTTCCTACAGGGTGAAACTTGACATGTGAGTCTGTCTGATCTCAGGTCAGCTTAAAAACATGCAAAGAACCAGAGGGCCCGCAGACATGACCCTCTCTTCCTGGTCTAGAATCTGTATCTGCCACTTACAGAAATGTCAATGTTTTAATCGAGGCCAAGTGTCTCAGGAAAAGAGAGAGTGTGTTCACTGAATATGACAAAAGGAAAGAAAGGTGTCTTTCAAAAGAGTGCAGACAAAGGAATATGAGTGAGAACAAGGACGTAAATTGTGTCAGCTTTATTCTGTACCTTGCCTCAAGTCATTTAACAAAACCTTATAGATATATAAACTACCGTTCAAAAGTTTGGTATAAAGATTTTTTTAAATGTGCTTGAAAGAGGCTTAATTTGCTCACCAAGGCTGCATTTATTTATTTATTTGAAAACTGAAATAAGTTGAATATTATTACAATTTGAAATAACTGGTTTGTAATTTAATATATTTAAAAAAAATAATTTATTCCTGTGATAGCAAAGCTCAATTTTCAGTATCATTACTCCAGTCTTCAGTGTCGCATGATCCTTTAGAAATCATGCAAATGTACTGATTTGCTCAAATAAAATTTTTTTTTTTTTATGTGCAGTATATATTATCAATGTTGAAAACAGTTGTGCTTTTTAATGTTTTTGTGGAAACTGTGATACATGTGAAAATACATGTCACCTTTTTATAAATAGTATTATTACACTTTTGTAGTATATTTATTATTTTTTTGATACTCAGTACTTCTGTAAATACATGCAAATGTCATTTATATTACAGGATTCATGTTTCAGCTTGGACAGCAATGCTGTTTTGTTTTGTTTACATTCAAACAGGTGCCATTTATTCATGGTTTTGACACTGCTGCTTACAGAAATCCCCCCAGACAAGAGAGTCATAAAATATGAACATCTCTGCGTTTGCAGACCCTGACAAATGGCATTGAACTCTGTGTGCTGACTCGTGTAATCTCCTGTAGGAAAGCCGTCAAGGCATCAGGACGAGTAGCGCTGAAATATTGTTGTTGGGATTGGCACACACAGATAGAGCCAAGAGGGGAAAGAGCTGTTGTGATGTGAGCATCGTGCTTATTTGTTAGGGCGCATTTCCATGTGTTGAAAGCAAAGACGTTTGCTCTGACCTCTGTCTGTCTCCCTGCATAATGTGTTCTGGTTAAAGAGATGTACAGTATGGCTGCTTTGCCATCACAGAATTAAATGGCATTTAAAAACATATTTTTAAATAGAAAACTGTTATTTTAAACAATATTTTGGAATATTACTGTTTTTACTTATTTGATTTATTTATTTAGCTTGATTTGGAACAGGTTTTGCATTTTAAAAAGCTAATCAATTGAAACTGAAGCTGTAAAGTAAATTTTAAGTATCCTGTTGTCTTTATCTTCTCCAGTGTCTCCTTATACAGTTCCACCTAAATTAATCAAGCTGCACTTTTTCAATCGCTGCATTTCTTTCTTAGTCTGCCAAACATTTATGAGGCCAGTTAATGTCTTTTATGGGCAGCTCTTGTTTTGTCTTTTGTGGACGTAATTGGAAACTCTGTGAGTGTTTGGCAGCCTGTTGTGTCTTTAATGAGGAGTGAGTGGCCAGCAAAAGCATTGAGCAATACATTAAGACAAACCACAACAAAGATAACTAGCACTTCCATCATGTGACAAAAAAATGGCTAGCTGTCCGTTTAAATACTTGAGTTAAAATCACTTAGTTTCTAAAACTAGAAAGTTAAAATCACAAATTCTAATGACTTGTTCTTTCCTTTCCTCCTGTCTCTAACCTTGCCTGAGTGTTAATTAAACCAATATCTGTCCCCTCAGTCTGCTGTATAGCAATGTGTTTGGAGAGTTCTATTGATCAGCAGACACACTTCCTCTTCAAACTTATGGCTTCCCTGCTGAGCACATTGTTTTACTTGTGCAGTATGTATTATTCAGCAGGAGTGAGGAAGCACGGCAGACACTCCCTGAACTATCAGGTCAAGTGCAGTGCGTGTCTGTCTGTGTGTGCTGGCCAATTTGCGCTGGACAATAGAAAGTAATAGTGCTTTTTGTGGAAGAGCACTTTCATTGTTTAAAATAGGAACCGCATTGAGAGATGGGTCCAATGAAATGATATGGATGCTGAGGCGTGTAATTTGTGTGAATTTAGGTTAATTTCTGTGAATGGAGTCAATATGGTCACTCTATTGAAACATTGCTCTTTTTGCCCGATCAGTCCAACACAACAAATGGTATGAGTTTGGGACAGGTCTATCTTTGGGAAACCAACAGAGTGCAACAGTCCAGTTACAGAAGTAAAAATCCCGTTCATTTTCTCCGTAGGGGGATTGATTTTTATTTCTAGGTAAGCAATCATGTTTATATGCTTTTGTTGAGGCTATCAGACCACATTAACTCTTTCCTGGCCATTTACAAGATTTTCCATCATTTATGACACACTTCCCCACCATTGATGAGTTATTCCAGCAATCCTTGTTTGCACTGTTCTATGGTTGGGGCACTGTTAGATCTTCTGAAAGAGTACATCCAAAAATCAAGGCACAAAAATATAAAAATAAGTAAACCATAAAGAGTGAATGTAAGTTGTTTATGCGCAAGTTAGCTAAAATGATCACCAAACATTCAGCAGTATATAAATCTAAACTTAAGCTTTAAGCTACAAGTGCAATGTATATAATTTTTTTATATGGAGGATATTTTTTTTCTTTTGATATATTCTGGGGGGTCATGAAAGATTTGTGAATACGATCAAAAATGCTGGTGGTGGATATCCACCAATCAGGGAACCACGACAAGCAAATTGTGGCAAAGGAATTATTTACCTTCACCTGCCCACTTCCAAAAAAGCACTTTGTGAATGACGCAAAAGTCAGTTTCCCTAGTTTCTCGATTTATGATTTTCAAATGATTTATTTGTGATTCATGATTTATTTTATTTATTTTTATTTTTTTTACTTCTACTTCAAATCAAAGCTTAGCTGGATGGTTTGGTTCATGGATTATAATTTTTATGGGAAAAATACTTCCAGATCCAAGGCTGCTGAAAAACTGGGAAGGCACTAATGCACATAGGAAGTGTTGGAAAAACCTGTTTGAAAGCAGCCATGTTTTTTTTTCTTTTTTTTTTTCTTCAGTTTACATGACCTCACAAATTGTTGTTAAGCACAATCAGAGTAAGATCGCACATGCAAATTCATGGTTCCCCACAGTGTGTGTATGCTAACTTTTTTTTTTTTATTCTGAAATGAACACTAGATGCGGTAAAACAGCGAGCACTTGTAATAGTTTTTGTACATAGTTATTCTTATACTTTGCCTCCTCTGACGTTCCCCTCCCATTTCCCTGCTTCCACTGCTCTTTTAAAGTGGATAAAAGGTCTCAGCCAATTAATTTGAAAGACTGGAGACTGGTTAGGCCTGGTGACACGTGAGCCGCCTAATGGAGCTGCCACATTCTCATAGTGTTGGCCAGATTCATTCTCGTATATTCCCCTTTATTCCTGCATCTTTAATTCTCCAGCTTCTCCAATTACCCCAGATAAGCCCTCACATATGACAGGTGTACCCTTTTGATGCACGCGAGATAAATACAGATATTTGTTAAATGAACACAAAGAGTATCATGTGTGTCATACGGGACTACATGCCAAGAAAAGGTTAATAAAATCATTAGATGATGGACTGCAGAGGGCCTGCAGCAAGACGAATAGAGTGAGACTTCCAGGTGCCTGCTGTTATCTTTGTGTAGCTGCCATATAAGACTGAATGTGCAATGTAACATGAAATGAGGGCATGTGGACTGTAACGATGGAAACCAAATGATACTACTGCGAATGAGGACTATAGTATAGTGGAAAATTCATGGATAGCTGTCAAAGTTGCGCCCTCCAAATATTATTATAAAATAAGTCATCAGATTTGAGGATTAGGATTGTCTTATTATTAATCAAATGAGATAACTGTGTATATATTATGAATTATACAGATTTTATCTAATTTGGGATTTCCTTTTTTTCATAGAGCAGGACGTATGAGATTGATTTCTGTGAAAACTGACAGGATGAGTTGGATCATTGTTTAACTCTTTCTTCTTAGTGCAAGATGTACATTTTATATCCTACAAATTTCTCTGATTCTTTCATTGCTTACTGCTTTTCCTGTTTGAGATTCGCATCAGGAACATGCAGTTGTGCTCCAGTAATGTTTATTTTTCCATTACTGCCCAAACGCCGCCAAATTTGCGACAGCTGTCACTTTCCTGAGGGAAGTGCAAGCAATCTTCCCAGAGTGTGTCGCCGTGATATATCTCCCACTCTGTCCTTTGACTGAGTATTCTTTACGGCCCTGCCTTTCAGGGAGGCGCCCAGCACCTCCACATCCTGCCAAACGCTGCTGTTAAATCATGTCATCTCCCAGAAGCATAGGAAGAACAGCCACGTCACCCGCCAACGCACAACCCCACAGATGGGGGGAAACAAACTCAAAACAATAGCAAGCCATATTTTACTCTTCTTGTTTCCATGAGTTGGAGTAGCCTGTGGCGTGAAAGGGGACCGTTTGAGGGTATTGATTGTTGGTTTGCTGTTGGCTCTACTCTGGCATGTGGGTATTGTAAATGCAGCATTTTTCGCAGACAGGGACATTTGTTTCCCCTTGCTGGAGGGCAGCAAGATCCTGAGCTCTATTGCTGTCTCAGTCAAACTGTCCACCTGCTTGTAACACTTGTTGTCATTGGGGAGCGGCTGCTGTTACAGAGTATATTAAAGCTGCAGAGAAATTGATCAGGAGGTTCCTGTAGCCATAACATGGCTTGCCTCTTTTATTGGATGGAGATGGTGAAGAAGAGAGTGGAAATGATTGGGGATTGAGACAAGGATGGGTTAGAGTCTGGCTGGATTCAAACCTGTGTGAAAATGTCAACATTAACAATCACCTCAAGGCCATTGCTCTGACACTTCTGTGCTAAATAAGACCTCAGGCCACCAAAGAGGGGCATCCTATGTCCATGTAATGCAGCTTAGAAATTCACAAAGTAATCTAAATGATTGCCCAAGTAAATCTTTGAAACCTGAAAGGACACTCTGTGACAAGGGTGCCAGATCATGCTTCTGGAAGTCCTCCTGTAACACTCCTCCTTACTTCCTTCTGGAGCTCCTCCATGGAATTCAAGGGTTGGAGCTGGAAACTTTTTCGCTCGACGTGAAATACTTACCAATAACTACTATATCACTGCAGTTTCCAACAGAAATGAACACTAGATGCGGTAAAACAGCGAGCACTTGTAATAGTTTTTGTACATAGTTATGATTACAGCTCCATATGTTTCACTTTCCGGATGTAACAAGCTTGCTTGGTAGCTCAGCCGGGACAGAATTGGACTTAGGATGCGGAATCCTTGGGTACGAATTCTGTATGAAAAGCATGACTCACAAGCTAAAACGACATGCTTGCGATTGTGTTTTTGTGTCACATTCGCTTTTGTTCATACTATCGAGCAGGTTTAAAAAAACGGAACACTCTTTTAGTGCCACCCAGTGAGAATTTCACATTGAATATTTCACAAAACATACTTAGCGGTACGTATTTTGTGTCTTGCAAAAAAGTTCCCAGAGGTATGTTTTTGTCATGAGACTAGATTGAGCTAAACTCATGCCAGTGGACCTCCAGGGCCGGATTTGATGAACCCTTACCCTATAGCAGGATTGGGCACCCTTGCCCCAGAAGACCTCCGCTCTGCAGAGTTCAGGTCCAGCCTTAACTAAACACATCTAAACTTGCTAATCCTGGTCTTAATGATTAGAAGAAACATCCAGGCAGGTATGGTGGATCTAAACTCTGCAGGAAAGTGGCCTTCCAAAAGCAGAATTGAACATCTTTATATTACAGTTTACACAGTACTCAAAAATTTGCTTTGATTGAAAGGACGAGACCACTGTGAGCATCTGAAATCTTTCAACTCTTGTTCTATACATAATGTTTAATCAAATGTTGCCGTCTGGATCTTCATTCGTACATGTTTGGGATGGGAATGCATTGCAGCTTTATACTGTAATGAATCAATGCTTTCATGTCTTCAGCTGCCTCATCTGGCAGAAGATAAGAACTGCTTGAGATGTGTTCTTTGAGGCCATAGATAATTATATTTCATGGAATTGCTCATGATGTTCCTCAAAGGTTCAGCTGGGGGTCGGCAGACCTTTTTCATCTTTCTTTCCTCCAGTTGGTTGCTACGCAAAGCTGCTGAATCTTTTTCTCCATCTAATGACAATCTTCAAACTGAAGTAAAATCATCTCTAAAGTGTAATACCTTGTTCTAATCAGTGACCCCATCTCGGAAAGATGAGATATTCCCGTGACTCGACAGTCCCTTTGCTGAACTACTTATTAAGAGTATTTATTTGATGGCCCTTCAACCCTGGAGGTTTGACCACCTCTTCTGAACAGAGCAGAAGTGTTAATCAGCTTTTTCCTCAGCCCAGATAGAATGTACAGAATTTAGTGTAAGTAGAGGGTTGAATTGTCACACTGGACTATAATGGCCCCGAGCAGTCAGAGGCTTAAACAACAGAGTTAGTTCAGGGCCGAGGGCTCAGAGTCTATAATGCCAGCTGGAATCAGAGTGAGTGTGCTTCACTTAAGCTCCAAAGATGGTGAATTATAGGCTCTTCCTTCATCCTGTGAAGATGTGGCTTTTTGTTTATGGCTCCCTTGTAAGTATTGATGTAAACCCTCTATCTGCTCGCAAGCATTATATAGAGATGGGAAATGAAGGAGAGATTGGATGGAGAAGGAATGCTTGTTTAGGTTTTGCTTGAATAAACCAGAGTCAGATGGGCTTGCAGGTTGCAATGGATGCTCACAAGCAGTGCGGACAGACATGCTATGAGTTGAAGCTTTTTGCCGCTGTAGGGTAGTATGAAGGCAGCAGATTGCCTGTTCGCTCTGTTGCCTTCAGGGATCCAACAAGCACAAACATATGCTTTTTTGCTTTCTTTTGACATATGAATGCAGCATGTACACACAGATGTTCAACTTCTCTTCATCTATCTGTACACACGCCTTTAGAATTAATCTGAAATCTCTCCACTGATCAAGTGAGCAAAGGAAGGATGTTAAGAAGTATCAGTAAAGGAAAAAAATGATATGTATTACTATACCTTTTTTCAGGAAAATTGATTACTGGAATAGTAACTGATAAAAATGAACAAAAGGTCCAAAGTAAAGGATATAGTTGTTATCCTTAAATACAATGAAATATCACCTTGGTTTGTTTTTGTTGTTTGGTTTGTTAATTTAAATCAAAATCAAAAAATGTGAGACCTGCTCCTGAAGAAATGCTACTGAAATTCTGTTTCAACCAGTACACAGAGGTTGCGTGATCTCTGTGCACCAAATTGTGTCTGAGGTTGTTATCCGCTACTGAAATTTTGGTTTTGCGAAATTCACATCAAAGTGAGGTTTTTTTTTTTTTTCTTCTTTCTGTAGGTAACATCAACGAGTGCACTCTGAATTACTACTTCTTCCTCCTGGCTGCCATTCAGGGAGTCACACTCCTTGTCTTCCTCATTGTGTCTGTGAAGTATGACAAGCAGAAGCCCAGAGCAGGGAAGCACAGGGTGTCTCTGACCAACTCATGACCCCCATCATCCTCACCAGCCGTACGTTCACCTTCATTACTCAGCCACCAAATCATGTGCCAAACTTATACCTCGTAGTATTTCAAAAATGAGGTTTTAAAATATTTGACTTTTGAAATATTTAACTTGAAGCCCTCTGTGTTTACTGGAACTGGCCATTCTCTTGCCATTTTAAACACGTGAGACAATTTAAAAAAGAAAACAAAATATTTCCCCAATTATTACCTACAAAACTTTCATATGAAATGGTTGGAAATGAGGTTTGTCCACTCCATCAGTGAACTGGATTATGAATTGCGTGTTTGTTGTAGTGTATACTTTGGACAACACTTTTGGGATTTTTGTTGTTTTGACTGTCAATGAGATTTACAAATTTACTTACTCATAAAATGAATGTGGTTTTTAAATTGTTTATGATGGGTTGTACAATTGATCATTGGTTTAAATTGAATATTTATTGAACCTTTTATTTTTATAGTTTATGCTTGACAGGGTAAGACAATACTCTTGTTCAGATTTATTTAAAATTGTCCCTATGGGCATGTTTTTATGGTAAAGTATTTCAACAATACTTTTTAAACATTATTAAAATGTTATTATAAACATTATTTCTCCTCTAATCCAGGCACCATTTGCACTGTATTGTGTATATTTGGTCATTTTACTGTAAATTTGTAATAGATACCAATTGGTGTTGATGCTAATTGGCTAATGTCTAAAAGGGCAAATATGGTTGGCTACTCATTTCAGATGGTGGCCAATAAATTGCATGCGGAAATCATACAGAATTTTCACATCATCAAACATCA
Organism: Barbus barbus; assembly: GCF_936440315.1. NCBI lineage: Eukaryota > Metazoa > Chordata > Actinopteri > Cypriniformes > Cyprinidae > Barbus > Barbus barbus. Next base: position 10,842,075 of record NC_136756.1, read on the forward strand.
AGTAGTTGTAGTTAATAAAAACTGCAGTGCAAAAGACTTGAACTATTATTGTTATTATTATTAAGAATCACATTCATAATTGTGTCCTTAACAGTTTGATTAAATTTGTAACTTTGGTACTAAACCTGTGGCATTACAAGTGTTTCTCACGTTTAGATATTTAGATATTTTATTAGGCATTAGATTTCTATTAGCTTGTTTTTAATGATTTTGATCATAAGCGGTAAGGCCAAGCAGTCCATTGCTCTATATCGTGGTTATGATATGAGTGTATCATCTGAGAAATGAGGAATTGCACAAGGAGTGCTGATATCATGAAGCACACAGCTCAGCTGACATCTTTACAGCAGGAATATCTCTGCAAATGCAAATGAATAGTGTTTCCTTTGGAAACACCTGGGTCTTGTTTGTAATAATTCATGACCTTTTTAGATTAGTATATGGCTTTTTGATGAACAACAAACCACAAGCTCAGATTTTCATCTGAATGAGGTTATGTAGTGAGATTACATTTGCACTAATCTCTAGTGAAAAGTAACATGTTTATAATTGAGTATACAGAATCATGAATTTTACATGCAGACTCATGATACATCCTATAAAAACGTAAACCTCAGCTTCATAATGTCATCATGCTGTAGAAGGTCTTGCTTGATGTAATTTTCATGCAAATTTTGCGACGACAACACTTTGCTGCTGTTTTTTGCCAGCTAATTAACTAAGTCTGCTGTCTTTGCTTTGACCACAAGCTTAACAAAATAGTAACAACACTCCCATTATGCTTCTGTGCTGGTTCTTTTTATGTTTTCATATACAGGTAGTTCCTCTGCTTTTTCAGCAGTTACACCTTATTCCTTCAATGCCAGAGTTATTCCACATGACTTGCAACTGATGCATCATCCTTACACTTTTACATTAGGTAGTTCAAAACAGAGTGATTAAAATCCTTTTGAATGTGATTTACAGACAGTATTGACATTAGAGTCATTTGAATCTGATCAAAATGGTAAAATATTAAAAGACACAGTATGAGTAAAGGCCATCATTTATTTTAACTGGGCATATTCAAATGCTGATTTAAAGCTTTTTAAATATGTAAAATATCAGTTTTTTTAAAATTCAACATTTTCTAAAAAAATTAATTTTGAGTTTGTGCAGTGGAATTTTTTTTTTCATGCTTTTGTTTGTTTAAAATGAAATGGTTTCTTCTTTTGTTGTTGTTCAATAAAATGCATTTGAACTCTACTGTTTGTGTCTGAAAAAGCAGTTTTAATATGAGTCTCCCATTTATTACAGCTTTCACATATTCCTAGCTCATATGCAAACCTTGTGATCTCTCACATTCAATTGCATTTGTCTGATTTCATCAGATGAGCATGAAATCTGAACATCGTCGCTCTTCAGCCAAGCATATCTAGACTGACGAGTCTTTCCCTAAGAGTGTGACCGTCAGCGAACTCTTTGAACTCCACAGCTTTTTCTTCCTCTCACTCTGAGTCAGACTGTTGACACTGCTTATATATATCTACCACCTCCACGTTTTTTACAGCATTATGCTCTATTTAAAAAGCAGAAGAGCATAAGGTGTAAGCACAGTCTGTGAATTATGGATGGTTTATATGAGTCTGTCAACCTGTCTAAGATCAGTGTTCACCAATGACCCTTGTCTTGTAAGATCTGTCTCATTAAAGCAGGTTTGGATTTGTCTAACATGAACCCTATTTTGATATTTGCAAATATCTCTTCATGCTGCATTCAAATATACAAGTGCAAGTTTTAACTACCTTCTCATTCTAACTGCTAATAGCATATTTACAGTTTTCAGGTTTTAGCTCTGAAGAGTAAATTTAATGAACACAAGTCTCATTTAATTGACGTAATATAAAATGCAAATAAATCAGGTTTCTGTTGTATGAACTATGTGGGTTATCAATGTCTGTAATTAATCCTAAAGCAGTCCTTATACTTTAATTTATGGGAAATATGATTACCATATTAATAGAATATTGCAATCCAGCAGTTGGCTGCAAACTAGCTAGCCCTTACTGAGTGACAGTGTAGTTTCAGCTAAATCTGCAACCCTGTTACTTATTCTGGCATATTTATATTAAAGATGTTCTTATTATGGGGAGATGCCAATATCCATGCTCTACTGCTGGAGAAAGTGTAACAGTCATGTAGCCTATGCCTTGATTACCAGTCACATTATAGCCTTGACGTCATTTAATTGCTGTCGGAGTTGCGAGACAGTTACTTTTCCTATAAAAAAAATAAAATAAGAATAATAAAAAAAAAAATCCTGTGTAAAATGTTAATCCAGAATCAATATGTTAGACATGCTGAAGATGGCGAGACTTTCATTAAGTGACAAGTTGTTTCTTCACACATTCAAAAAATTGCATCTTGTCTTCTCGCCACTGTACCACACTTTACTGTATTAGTATACTTGTTTGTTTCTTTGTTTTTGGAGACTCTGTTTTGAAGCCTCTGATTTCCAAACTTGTTGAAATGAAAATTTTGTAATCTTGTACTTGTACAACTTGTTGGTTTGGTTTGGGGAAAAATACTGGTGAAAAAGTGGGCAGCAACTAACGCACCCTGCCTCTTCTTCATTGTCCACACAATAAAGGTAAGGTCGTACGAATTTATGGATGGAACCGCTTGTTTTCAAATCTTCCAGGTCCACTGACATTTTAAAGTCGTGACGTATTGTCAAGTATGGTGACCCATACTCGAAATTGGTGCTCTGCGTTTAACCCATCCAAGTGCACACACACAGCAGTGAGTAGTGAACAAATGCACACACACACACACACACACCGTGAACACACACCCGGAGCAGTGGGCAGCCATGCTGCGGCGCCCGGGGAGCAATTGGGGGTTCGGTGCCTTGCTCAAGGGCACCTCAGTCGTGGTATTGAGGGTGGAGAGAGCGCTGGACATTCCCTCCCCCCACCTACAATTCGCAACCTTTCGATTACGAGTCCGACTCTCTAACCATTAGGCCACGACTTCCCCCAAATTTGTTATGACATTCGCTCGAACAATGCACATACCTTAACTCTAAAATAAGTAAATCCACTTCACCAGCTGATTACTCTTCAACAGCGATGCTACCGTAAAAACACTATAGTTAAAAGGCAAAATTTTAAATATGGCTGCTACGCACTTGTTTCTCTGATGCATAAGGTCTATAGAATTGGTCTCAAACTCAATTCCTGGAAGGTCACAGCTCTGCACAGTTTACATGCAACCCTAATTAAACACACCTGATCTAGCTAATCAAGTAATTAAGGCTTATTTGAAAACGACATGGTTTGTGTGTTGGAGCAGGGTTGGAACTAAACTCTGCAGGGCTCAGACCCTCCAGGAACTGAGTTTGACTTCCCTGGTCTATAGGCTACAACAGTTAGTTCATAACTCCAAACAAAGTCACAACTTTGAATATTGACTGGTCGAATGTCTTAGGTTATATAAAAATACTCATACAGAGTCCAAAAGCATTGAAAGTATTCTGTTGAATTTCTCACTCCGCTTGTCTGTTGGCGTATTTCAGACAGACTGTATTTGTGGTGGGGATTTTAAAAGTTACATTGTAGGTGTAATAGTAGGTGGTGACAAGTCACTCTTTTTATAGGTGAGTGATGTAATCATTGACTCAGTTGATTCCTTTGTAGGCTACACACTGGTTTATTTAGGAACTTAAGTCTGTTGCTCATGCGATGGAGTTATGTTCTGGTTACTCAATATTAACTTATTTTTTTCTGTATTTATTCCATTTCCATTCCAAGAGTAGTGTGGCACTCATAATAGCATGTTAGTTTGAATGTCAGCACAGCTTTGATTACATGTGCCTTGTGCCCACAGCCAAGCTATTTAAGGAACAACAAAACTCTTGCTTGTGTGATATTGCTTTATAGAGCATTTAAACAAGGATAACCCTTGATATATTTAAGTTTGTGTACTACTAGAAAATAGCCAAAAAGTACAGAGTTTAAACATCTTAAATGAAATATTTTAAAACAAAATAGCACATACTCAAGTAAAAAAAGTAAAGGTTAATTACCTTTTTTCTCACTGATATATTGTTGAGAAGGGAAACGGTACACTTTAACCAAATTTCAAAGACAATATAATTATGCAATTACAATTAAAATCCACTTAAATGAAAAAAAAAAACACTTTTTTTTTCATTTATTATAAAGTTAAAGTATTTAAATTATTCAAAGTATCATTTATTACACTGTACTGAGTACTCTTTTTAAGTATGCTAAAGTGTTCATTTTTACAAGTATGAATGCACATTTAAAGTGGTGATCATTGATTATATATTTCAATACTTGCACCACATGTAAAAGATATCTGAATTTGCATTCTCATCTTACTAAAATAAGTTTGTTTGGTTTGAATGATAAAATAATAGATAGACTGTTGAAAATAAGTTACGGTAGGAACTGTGTGAACTTCAGGAGAACTTGCTTTAAACTGTGCATCCACTAAAATTCACATTGACGAGGACTTGCTTTTTCATACTAAATAAATGAAACCACTTGACCACTGACTTGTTGACTTCCATTGTTAAAAAAATGAAATGTATCTTCTTATATGTTCCACAGAAGAAAGTCATTCAGGTTTGGAATGACATGAGGGTAAGTAAATGATGGCAGTATGTTCATTTTTGGGTGAACTATAACATAACTTTAATTGTCTAAACAATAAAATCATATATTAGTGTTATATATAATTTGTGTGATGAAAATATATGCCACTTTTTATGAACTGGGTATAAAAAAAAAACTTTACAGGAGGTGCTAAACCTCGCAAACAGTTGATTATATATTTTAATCAAAATACATGACATACCATCAGTGGATTAAAAGGCTTTATTCCGCCAGATGGCATAGTTATGGCCTCTCCCAGCAGGGACTAACTGGACCATGCTAACTAGTCAGACTTGAGGTTCAACATATTTGGCCTGCACTTAGTGAGAGGCAGGCAGATGCACATGTCATGCCTGAGAAAAAAAGGGCAGTTTATAAATGAAGAACAGGATTTTATGTTATACATGATGCTGAAATGATACGCTCCCCCCAGCTGATGATGCTGGAAAATGAGAAGATGTGTTAATTACAGCCAGAGATCCATCAGTCACTCTCCCTCTCTGTGCCGCAGATTATTCCTCCCCTAGTCAGCTCAGCTTGAAGTGCCCTTCACAGATCACAGACTGCACCGCCATTCACCATACCCCTGCGCAACACGCTCCCCATATATCCATCTCGCCGCTGATAAAGACACTTTCAAATTTAATGGCGAGGAGACTGAACAAAAATAGAGAAAACATATATAATTTATCAGGATACTAGAAAACAAAACTGTCTGTGTGCATGTCAGAGAAAGACAGAAGGCACGATCATGTCAGACAGGATACGGGAAAAAAGAAGGGCCTCAGGCAATGAGAAAGGATGTGATTGATATGATACTCCTGATAAAAGAGAAAAGCGGAACGGCAGAGGAGGAGAAACGCGGATTAGAAATGTTGTATACAGTGACTTCATTCAATACGGTTGTTTTCATTAGGCTTAGAGCAGGAGATCAATAATCCAACACTCACAGCTGCAACTGTAATTGTGCAGACATGGTGCTACTGGTGCGTATTCAACAAATTTGGAAAAACAAAAGCAGAGTAACCAATGAATAATTACAATAGAGCTGTTATTAAAAAGAGGTTCCGGTGAAGTTGCAGATGTTTAGCTGGATCTTCATGCTGCTCCTTACATCGAATAAGGACCAAAAAAAAAAAAAACATATGGCTTATGTGCTGTATTTCCAAGTCTTCTGAAACCGTATGATAGCTTTGAGTGAGAAACAGACTGAAGTCATTAGCACTGCATCATTCATGTTCACCTACATTCAGATATGGTACAAGGTGGACAGCATTGCTTGTTAACTGTCTCAAAACTGTCACTCATGCAAAGCTATGTTATGACTTTTACAACACTGAAAAAAAAAATTGGAATTGGAAAATTTCCACTCAGGAGTTGCTAGTAAATTTAATAAATAATTAAAAAGAAGTGGCAAGTAACACATTGAATTAAACTTGACATTTTAAAGTAGAAAGACTAAAATAGTATTTTCTGAAATATACTCTAATAATTTTTAATTTACTTAACTCAAAAAAAAAACTTTTTGAAAGCACACTGTAATTTTTTGGAAGCTGCACGACCTAACAACCCCATTATTGCATTGTGCGATATAGATCTAATAAACTTGGGTTTACTTTGATTTCATTTCACATTTTTATTGACTAGTCTTGCGAAGAAAGATAGCCCACGATAATTTTCTGACCGTTTCATTAATTCAGCATGATCATCACACAGTGTGTTTGCTGCTATGATCCACGTTTACTGACCAGCCAATAAAAATGCATCATGAAATCAATGCGACATGGCGCTAAAACATATAACTGCTTACCTCAAGCTCTCATGCCTTCCTCTTCTGCCACTTCCACTTTTTTTCAGCACACATAAAAACTACAACAGCCAAAGTGTGATTCATCATGCTCTTTTTGTTTACCACTAGCACATGCTGATGATGTTTTATGCTTCTATTGAAACATGTATCTTACAGTCTATATCAGGAGTGTCAAACTCAATCCCTGGAGGGCCACAGCCCTGTCACGACACTGGAAGGAGGAAGCAGAGATGCAGGTGAAACAATGTAAGTATTTATTAATAGTCAGATGACACGAACACAGCACAGTCTCTCGGATGGGATGGTGGCGCAGGGACACGATGAACAGCGTGGTGGTGAAGAGTGGCGACGGTGAATCCAGTGCCGGTGAATGTCCAACGAGTGATGACGGTGAATCCAGTGCCGGTGAATGTCCAACGAGTGATGACGGTGAATCCAGTGCCGGTGAACATCCAGACGAGACGAAACCCACGAAGACTCCAGACAGACGATGACCAGGAACACTGAAGCAGACGGCACACGGGGAACGACACAGAGGACATCAACAACGATCTGACAAGGAGAGGAAAGTGCGGTGAGACTTTATAGGTGAGTAGATTGGCAGCAGCTGGTGCAGGAATTGAGATCAGCTGGCGTGCTGATGACTGGAGTGAGCGGTCACGCCCACTCACACACACCCACACACACAGAGAACAACAATACACGAGACATGAAGAAACCAGTGAATTCATGAACCGTGACAGTACCCTCCCTCCTAGGAACACCTCCTGGTGTTCCCAGACTCCCTTACCTGTCGATTGTAATCATCAATCAGGGAGTGATCCAGAATGTCTCTAGCAGGCACCCAACTTCTCTCCTCCGGACCGTAACCTTCCCAGTCCACCAAGTACTGAAATCCGCGTCCCCTCCGCCTAGAGTCCAGAATACGATTGACCGAATAAGCGGGTTCCCCTTCTACGAGTCGCGGCGGTGGGGGAACCGGGGCTGGCGGATTTATGCGTGCATAAAACACGGGTTTAATTTTGGACACATGGAAAACGGGATGAATCCTCCTGTACACTGGAGGGAGATTGAGGCGGACTGTCACCGGACTAATGATCTTGGTGACAGCGAACGGGCCAATGAATTTAGGAGCAAGTTTATTAGACACGGAGCGGAGAGGAATGTTCTTAGTAGAAAGCCACACTTTGGAACCGACGACGTATACGGGAGGTCTAGACCGGTGGCGATCGGCCTTGGCCTTGGTGCGCGCTCCCACCTGGAGTAGAGTCTCGCGGGCTCTAGTCCAAGTGCGATGACACCTCTGGACAAAGGCGTGGGCGGAGGGAACCGCGACTTCGGATTCCAGACTAGGAAAAATTGGTGGCTGGTAACCTATACTGCATTCAAACGGAGACAGGCCCGTAGATGACACTGGTAACGAATTGTGGGCGTACTCCACCATTGACAGTTGTTGGCTCCATGAGGAAGGATTCTTGGAGACCAGACATCGCAACGTTCTCTCCAAATCCTGGTTGGCTCTCTCAGTTTGACCATTGCTCTGGGGATGAAACCCTGAGGACAGACTAACAGTAGCACCCAGCAATTTACAAAACTCTCGCCAAAATTTGGACACAAATTGGGGTCCTCTGTCAGAAACCACGTCCGTCGGGAGGCCATGTAACCGAAAGACGTGGTCAACGACTGTTACCGCTGTCTCCTTGGCTGAGGGTAATTTGGGCAAGGGAATAAAGTGGGCCGCCTTCGAGAATCGGTCCACCACGGTCAAAACTACCGTGTTACCCTGAGAGGGGGGGAGGGCGGTGACAAAATCTAGAGCGATATGGGACCAGGGTCTCGAAGGGACCGGCAGCGGTTGAAGGAGCCCATCTGGGGGTCTATTGGAAGTCTTACCAGTGGCACAAACTGAGCAAGCCAAAACAAAACTGTGAACATCACGAGCCATAAGTGGCCACCAAAATCGTTGCTTGACTAAAGATGTAGTGCGACTGACTCCTGGATGACAAGCCACATTGGAACAATGACCCCACTGAATAACGTCGGACCGTAATCCCTCCGGCACAAATAACCGGTTCGGTGGGCAGCCGACCGGAGGCGTTACCCCTTGTAAGGCTGTCTTGACCTTCGATTCGACCTCCCATGTGAGTGTGGAAACAATTAGTGTCTCTGGAAAAATGCACTCGGGAGTAGACGGGCGATCGGAACGGTCAAAAATACGTGATAAGGAATCGGGTTTGATGTTCTTGGAACCCGGGCGGTACGAGAGAGTGAAATCAAAACGTCCGAAAAAAAGTGCCCACCGAGCCTGCCTGGAGTTCAATCTTTTGGCAGTTCTAATGTATTCCAAGTTCTTATGATCGGTCCATACGATAAAAGGTACCCCCGACCCTTCTAACCAGTGACGCCATTCCTCCAATGCTAACTTGACTGCCAACAACTCTCGGTTACCAATGTCATAATTACTCTCGGCAGGGGACAAACGATGGGACAAAAACGCGCATGGATGCATTCTGTCGTCCGCCGGAGAGCGCTGGGATAGCACTGCACCTACCCCCACCTCTGACGCATCGACCTCCACCACGAACTGACGTGATGGATCAGGGGTGACTAAGATGGGGGCTGAAACGAAGCGGCCCTTCAGTTTGGCAAACGCAGCCTCAGCTGCGTCTGACCACCTGAACGTAGTCCTGGGGGAGGTCAAGGCGGTCAGAGGCGCGGCTAGTTGGCTGAAATTGCGAATAAAACGCCGGTAGAAGTTGGCGAAGCCCAGAAACCTCTGTAGGGCCTTACGGGAATCTGGACTTGGCCACTCCACCACAGCCTTAACCTTGTCAGGATCCATGCGCACTCCCTCGGACGACACAATGTACCCTAGAAAAGGAACCGACTGTGCATGAAAAGCGCATTTCTCCGCCTTGACAAAAAGCCCATTCTCTAGCAACCTCTGAAGCACTCGCAGGAACGTGCTGCACATGTTCCTGGAGAGATGAAGAAAAAATCAGTATGTCATCCAGGTAAACATATATGAACTGATCTACCATATCTCGCAGCACGTCATTGACGAGTGCCTGGAAGACCGCTGGGGAGTTGGACAGCCCGAAGGGCATGACCAAGTATTCAAAGTGCCCCCTAGGGGTGTTAAAAGCAGTCTTCCACTCATCCCCCTTCCTAATGCGGACCAAATGATAAGCATTACGTAAATCCAATTTTGTGAAAATAGACGCTCCCTGCAATCTCTCGAAGGCTGAAGACATTAACGGCAAAGGATAAGTATTCTTTACCGTGATGTTGTTCAGTCTCCGGTAATCAATACAAGGTCGCAGGGATCCGTCCTTCTTCCCCACAAAAAAGAACCCCGCCCCCGCTGGAGAAGAGGAGGGGCGGATGAACCCCGCTGCTAGAGAATCAGAAATATATTTCTCCATAGCCTCTCTCTCTGGAACAGAAAGTGAATATAACTTGCCCTTAGGCGGAGACGTACCTGGCAGTAACTCTATAGCACAGTCATAGGGACGATGCGGAGGGAGAGAAGCAGCACGAGACTTACTGAACACCTCCTTCAGGTCGTGATACTCCGTGGGCACGTTTGACCAATCCACTGCCTCCTCCTGAAACGTAAAAACAGAAACAGACGGACAAGCAGACATAAGACAAGACTCATAACATTTACTGCTCCACTCCGATACTGTTCTCTGCTGCCAATCGATTCTGGGGTTGTGCTTGGTGAGCCAGGGGTGACCTAAAACAATGGGTGCGAGGGGGGAGTCCAGAATGTAGAAGGAGATGGTTTCAGAGTGGTTGCCAGATACAATGAGTGTGACGGGTCCGGTGGTGAAGGAAATGATGGGAAGGGCTTGGCCATTGAGGGCGTGAACTGCGATGGTCTGTGTGAGGGGTCGAAGGGGAACTTGAGTCCTATGTGCAAAAGCAGAGTCCATGAAATTACCCTCAGCCCCAGAATCCAGCAGTGCGTGACAGTCCTGAGTGTGGGCTGACCATCGTAGTCTTACCGGGAGGAGTGTAGATGTCGATGAGGTCTTCTCAGCGGAGATCCCACCCGACAGTAGCCTCAGACTTACTGCCGGGCTTGCCCCTTTTACTGGACAGTTGTAGGCAAAATGTCCTGCCGTGCCACAGTACAGGCACAAGCCCTGGGATCTCCGCCTCTCCTTCTCCTGCCGGGAAAGCCGAGCTCGCCCGACCTGCATGGGCTCGTGATCGTAGACGGGACTGACCGCGTCCCTGCCGCTGGCTCGTGGTGTAGACGTCTCCCCAGGAAGTCGAGCGGGTAACCTCCGCCGCTCGACTCGAGAGAGTCGGGAGTCTACACGCAACGCCAGATCGACAAGCCCATTGAGTGTGGGGGGTAGGTCCAGGGCATAGATCTCCTTCTGGACGCGATCAGCCAGCCCATGCAGGAACATATCCCACTGCGCCTCCTCGTTCCACTGACACTCTGCCGCCAAGGTCCTGAACTCGATGGAGTAGTCAGAGACGGATCTCTCCCCCTGATTGAGATCCGCCAGAATCCGCGCGGCTTCTCTCCCAGCGACCGCGCGGTCAAACACTCTCTTCATCTCGGCGGAGAGTGTCTGAAACGAGGCGCAGCATGGATCCTGGTTCTCCCACACCGCTGTTCCCCATAGTGCTGCTCTCCCAGTCAGCAGCGTGAGCACGAATGCCACCTTGGTCTGCTCGCTGGCAAAGGTCTTGGGCTGCAGGGAGAAATGCATAGCACAGCGAGTCAGAAAGGCACGACAAAAGTTCGGCTCACCGCTGTATAGTTCCGGAGTTGGTAGGCGGGGCTCTGACTGGGAGACGCTCTCCGATGGTATGAAGGGAGCTGGCGGTGTGGGTGGCGCAGCGGGATTTTGTAGATGTTGCATTTGCTGGGTGAGCTCAGACACCTGCGCCACAAGAGCACGAATCGCCTGTCCCGACTCCTTCATGCTCTTTTCCTGGGCATCCATCCGAGAGACGCTGGATCTTAGAAAATCCTCCCGCGAAGAAGTAGTTCCACCTGCTGCTTCCATAGTAGGTCAGATCGTTCTGTCACGACACTGGAAGGAGGAAGCAGAGATGCAGGTGAAACAATGTAAGTATTTATTAATAGTCAGATGACACGAACACAGCACAGTCTCTCGGATGGGATGGTGGCGCAGGGACACGATGAACAGCGTGGTGGTGAAGAGTGGCGACGGTGAATCCAGTGCCGGTGAATGTCCAACGAGTGATGACGGTGAATCCAGTGCCGGTGAATGTCCAACGAGTGATGACGGTGAATCCAGTGCCGGTGAACATCCAGACGAGACGAAACCCACGAAGACTCCAGACAGACGATGACCAGGAACACTGAAGCAGACGGCACACGGGGAACGACACAGAGGACATCAACAACGATCTGACAAGGAGAGGAAAGTGCGGTGAGACTTTATAGGTGAGTAGATTGGCAGCAGCTGGTGCAGGAATTGAGATCAGCTGGCGTGCTGATGACTGGAGTGAGCGGTCACGCCCACTCACACACACCCACACACACAGAGAACAACAATACACGAGACATGAAGAAACCAGTGAATTCATGAACCGTGACAAGCCCTGCAGAGTTTAGCTCCAACCCTAATTAAACACACCTGATCCAGCTAATCAAGTCCTTCAGGCTCAATTGAAAACTACATGGCATGTGTGTTTGGAGCATGGTTGGAGCTAAACTTTGCAGGGCTGCGGCCCTCCAGTAACTGAGTTTGACACCCCTGGTCTAGATGCATGTCGTAGCCAAGTTCATTAGATCCAGGTCGCACAGTGTGATCTGCAATGATCTTATAGGATTGCTAAAATCATGCAGTGTGTAGAAGGCTTAACACTGTCAGAAAATTATCATAGGCTATCTTTGGTCACAAGACTGTGACAACGGCCGTCTTTGAACGTCTCTCACTGTACGGAACAGGACCACCGATTAGAAGCCCTAATCACAGTTTTAAGCACCATGTTGCATTGATCAACATGCCATTTCATGTTGCATTTTTAAAGGCTGGTGAGTAAACGTGGCATTAAAAAAATCACATATTTCAGGTTGGTAAATCCAATGTGCATGTACAGTCCTACTGTAAGTGCTTGTCTGAAGACGAATGAACCATCTAGGTATATATACAGGTTTGATGGTTAATTGCAGCATTGAGTGCTGGTGAAATACTCTTGTGTAGTGACCACTAAACTGTATATTTGACAGTTTTCAATGGCACCATACCAGTGCTAATTTTATCTCTCTCTTATCACTCTGCACTCTGGAACTTGAGTGTTATTTTAAACACTAAAAGGTTAAAAGTCTCCAGTTACAGCAAACAAATTAAAACATCACTCAAAACAAGGTGGAATCAGTAAAAGACAAAGAGCTGGGAACTTGAGAGAGGAAGATAAGTTGCATTGTAACTAAATATGTTAGTTAATTAGTTCATAGAAATAGTACCTTGGATTTCAGATCCATAGTAACAAATTATATAACATAACACATAAAAGCAGCAGTGTTTATCTTGTTGTAGGGGATGAGATAACCTCAAATATAAAATCAATATTTTATGTCCATATACAAACAAGTATATAGGTATGAAACATTGATTTGAGTTGAAATTGTTTGGTTAGTAGGATGTAATAAGCGGCATAATGTACATTCAGCTGGTCATAAGGCCCTTATCGCTCTGTCTGGATTTATTTTCTGATGGTGACATAATCTGTCATATAACAGTCTGGAACAATTTTCATTTTTCATTTTGGTTTTTATTTGCATTAATAATTAATATATTCTGTTGTTTATTTTAGTAAAATAAACAATTTGGGTGTAGTAAATCAAATGTGGCAACATTTGCTCTTAGTTTGTCTTGGTTGAACCCGGAATTTGTCGATAACACTGATTTTGTTTTTAATCTTTTCTTTAATTGGCTGGAAGTGCAGAATCTCTTCCTTTCCGTCTGGTTCTCAGAGGTCTGATGCTGTTAATGATTTTCACTAAAGACTGATAGTTTCCCATTAATAACACTGAGAAGGAAATACCATTGAGCACTTGGAAGAGGTATCTACTGTAGGTTAATTAGACAATAATTGGCATTTGTGTAGTGAAAGGTTACAATATTTGGGCTTGAAGGACTGCCGCGAAAATGTCACATTAACATGTAGTACAACCATTATAGAATTCATTTGGCCTTTTTCAAGCAAGACTGTTATCATATGCTGCATAAATATTGGCATCTTCGGACTGCCCTTTTTTTCCAAAGTTGGAGCTGAATTGTTCTGAATTAGTCTGGAACCGATTGCCTTAATGTTTTGGAATTTATAATTGATTTAATTTCTTACACCCAGAACATTTCCATGGACGAAAATGACTGGAGCTGAGCTTCCTTTAGTACTTTAATAAGGTTCCTATCTCAGTTGAAACAGCTTGTTTCTGATGCTTCAAGCAACAAAAGGTTATAACTGAGATTTGGGAAATAAAGTATAATTTAAACAGAGCCTTGAGGAACTGTGTAATTGATTTAGTTAGGCAGTTCTGGGCCGAATAACATGTTTACCGCTCAGGCTGAGGAAAAGGTTTTGTGACACTCTTTACCAACAAAAAAAGACTGACACACAAATGTCAAACTTGGTGACTCAAGGTCTCTTGGTGAATAATCTAAATATATCCAGAATTTAGCCATCAGTACTCTGGCCAGAAATGAAACTCGTAGGGCATCCAAATCCAAACCATTCTATGTGCACTTTATTTACAATGATTCATTAATATTACAATCCTTAATCTACATGTCACCATCTGCATACAGTCCTGTAGCCTCATAAGTGAGTGCAGAGCATTGGCAAGCCTGGAAATACGGTTTAGTTTTTAACAAAAGGTGCTAAAATAAAATCATTTAAAAAAATGAAGAGAATAGAGAACATAATAAAAACATATAACAAACATGAACATATAAAAAAGACTCGATTCATCTTGTTAAAATGTCATGTTTTGCCATAAGTCTGCTGTTCTCTCTGTCTTGGCGTTGTCCTACCGTTGACATGTCAAACCAAAAGAACGCTAGACATCCTTTGTTGTGTAATGGCTGATGTGTTGTGTTCAGTAAGGTTTATGTAGCAGTTGTTCCCTGGCTCGTACTCGTCTCTATTACAAAGGCAAAAGGGTGAGTTCAGTTCGGACACATTGATTTGACTACGCCACTTCCTTTAAAGCACTGTCATTTAGTCGCTCCATGTAGTTTCGTAGTTCCTTGGAGTCACCAAGCTCAACATCCTGACATACCCACTTAATGTCATTGTCAGAATCGACTCCCAACATTTCCTTAGCCGGACTAACACTTTCCACTGGGATGGTGGTGAATGTGGTAAACTTCACACGTTTTCTTTTAGTCGTTGGCGAGTCGCCTTTGCTGTCTTTCCCGGTGCAGACTGTAGCGTTTTCGGCTCCTCGGTGAACCTGGCCTTGAACGTTCTTCTGCAAAGAACCACCGTTGAGAAGGTGGCTCCCTTCCTCTAACCCTCCTAAGCTGGAATCCATAATGGTGATGTGCTCATCGGTCTGCGGAGACAAACTTACGTGGCTCTCCAAAAGTTCGGCGTCATTTCCCAACCACACCCAGTCATGGGCGTGGTTCAAGCTCTCCTGGCCCTCAATCGACATCTCCTTGTGTCGGTACTTGAGGGTATATGAGATGCAATTGATGAGGAAAACCAGAATAGCCAAACAGAAGACGCCTAACAAAGCGTACATCCCAATTTCAAGGTCAGTAAGTCCATGAGGTATTTGAAGGTCATCCTCATCCACGTTATGTCCTCGGGGAAGGTCCACTTGAGCGGGGAAGTCTGAGAAGTCAATGGGAATGCCGGGCAACTGGCTCCCATCATCTGAGAGCTTGTCTCCGCCTGGTCTCCTGATGATTGCCGTTTTGGTTGTGGTGGTGATTCTTCTCATGATACCGTCCTCCATGTCTGAGATGGAGCTTCCGTAGTAGTGGTTGTCCATTCCTGTCATATCCGGGAGAGACGGGTTCTGTCTGCGGTCTCCTGGTCTGTTGTCCATGTCTTCATCCTGGCCAAAGTCACCCGGTCTCAATGCGCTTTCGCTACGACCAAACTTCACACGGATGTTGCAGTTTCCAGCCGCCAGGACGCTCCGACGCTTAAATTTCTGACACACTTCAGATACCGTCATTTCCACATGCACTAGCAGACCTTGACCTTCGGCTTGTGCAGAAATAACCGGCCACTGCCCTGTTGCGTCTTGGCGTACAGATACTACATCCTCCTCCAGAGAGGTAGCAGTCAGAATAAAGTGCTCCGGGTTGTATAGGTCCAGAGGAGCCATGGAGCCATCACTGAACTGCAGCCACGCACTGATCAGCGCCTCCTACAGAGCGTAAAGAGAAAAACAAAAGAAATGTATAACTGTATCAGCAATAAATGCATTTTCATAAATGTACCTTATCAGCTATTGCAGGGGTGTCCAAATCTGCTCCTGGAGGGCCACTTAACTGAATGCATCTGAACCAGCTAATCAAGGTTTCTTTAGGATCAATAAAAACTTTCAGACAGGAGCTAAAAAGTTAGACACCCTTGAGCTCGATATTTGATTGTGTATGGTAATTTGCTCTTTTCTCACTTGGATGACTTTGCCATCATCTAAATGTTCACCTAAAGTTAATCTTTATAAAATCTTTAAATGCTGTCTTTAGCAGATATGAAAATGAATATCCATTTTTCATACTGTACACAATAACGTGATTCCTAAATTGACTTGATGGCTGATTTTAGTGTTTATTGTTATTTTTAACCTATTTAGACAGTAGAATAGTATTCAGTACAAAGGCATTGCTAGCAAGTCTCAAATCTCAATGTCTGTCTACAGTATTTTTAGCCATTATAGGCTTGCAATGCAAAAGTTGGCTGGAATAAATATTTAACCTTATAAAATGCCTTTTTTAGCCAAATTTAAGTCAGAATCTTTAGAAGGAACTGTAACTAATTAAATCAAATTTTAAGTAATATTTCAATTCAGCAATAAAATATCACAACAATGGTGTCATAAATATGGCCTCTTTAGGTATTTAAAAGCTGCATTTTTAGGCAGGTCCAGCTAAGGTACATGCTCCATCTAGAGTAAACAAATGTTATGGTAACACTTTAGTATAGGGACCAGTTCTTACTATTAACTAGTTACTTTTGCATGCCTATTATTAATATTGGCTGTTTATTAGTACTTATAAAGAACATATTGTGCATATTGTCCTTATTCTACATCCCTAATCCTACCTTACTACCTTACTAACTATTAATAAGCAGCAAATTTGGAGTTAATTGAGGTGAAAGTCGTAGTTAATGGTTTGTTAATAGCACGAATTGGACATTAAAATAAAGTGTAACCAACGTTATTACTAAAAAGTGATTTCATTTATTTAATTAATTATTTTTTATCTTTCTGCCATATTGAACATAGTAATTTTCATTTGAGTGGTGTGTCTCCTGAAATCAAAGACATACAAAATGTCTACTAAAGAAAACATGTCACAACTTTTTTTTAATCATCCAGAACCCCAAGTGGTGACACGTCAAACTTTTCTAGCATAAAATCGGAACAAAATCACAAAGTGTCTTCTTTTATTTTTGTCACAGATGCCATTTCTGAAAGAGCAAGATTCATCTTGTATAAAATATTGCGAGTGACAAAACTATTCAATCATACCATGTCACTAGTACAAAAACTTTTTAAAATAAAAACAAAGCAAAACAGTTTAATGACCAATAGTGCAAGTGTACAGACAGTGGATTTTATCATTCAATTATGTACTAATGGCGTGTGAGTGGCTACTCATCAGGTCTATGTAGTGTGGTGGAGCCCATGTGTCACTGCATGTTACTTTAC
Organism: Barbus barbus; assembly: GCF_936440315.1. NCBI lineage: Eukaryota > Metazoa > Chordata > Actinopteri > Cypriniformes > Cyprinidae > Barbus > Barbus barbus. The sequence continues at coordinate 10,859,443 of NC_136756.1, forward strand.
TAATATACTGTGTCTGACTCCACACAGCAATCCTTTAATGTAGGCCATGAGTTCAGAGTGGTCTCTGCTCTACTTGGTGGGTCAGAAGGAGTGAGATTAAAAGATATGAAGAGATAACACAGTGCTATTATGGATATGGGGCTGCATATAGGGATTTGCAACACACAAGCATCTTAAGCTCTTCACTTACCAAGACATCAATGCCCGCTGTCCGCGAATAACACGCTACAAATCCTTCTACAGGGGAGGGGAAACTCCCAGAGCACTCTAATCATGCAGTGAGACGGCAAATGAGGGGAGCCATAATGATATCTGTAATTCTTTAAAAGCATACCGTGAGCTCCAGAGGGATTTTGCAGTGTGTTTATATATTCTGCATTTGCAATGTGTTTTAAATAGTTGATTTGCGTTGTTGTTGAAATATCTGATTTATTTAGATTTTTGCACCCTTCTGATGGCCAGCGTTATTGGAAGATGGACTTGTTTTGGTATTAATTAGTGCAAAACTGATTTACTTGTCATTTTGTCACTGTCACTTAGCATTGCTAAGAACTTCATTTGGACAACTTTAAAGGTGATTTTCTCAATATTTAGATTTTTTTGCATCCTCAGATTCCAGATTTTTAAATAGTTGTATCTCGACCAAATATTGTCTTATTATAACATCAATGGAAAGCTTATTTATTCAGGTTTCAGATGATGTTTAAATCTCAATTTCATAAAATTGACCCTTATGACTGGTTTTGTCCAGGGTCACATACATATGTCAAATGTGCTGTCTGCAACTTAAATTCCAAATTGACTTGTATAATGGCAAGTATGCAAAAAAATGTGCAAAGCAAACACATTTGGATTCGAAAGAGGTACTTGAGCCCAATTTTACCCATGCCAGATTTCTTTTTCTTTTTTTTCAAATAATTTACTTTAGGTTTGTTTGTAATAAATTTTGCTTATTATGAATGGCACTATAATTTATGTTTGTTTTTCTGAACAATCCCCCCACACCTCCTCCCAGAAATCTCATGTCACATATAATCTTTTGTGAGTTCTCCCGTGTGCTTAATATGAGGAACACTATTTGTGTGATGCACTTGTTTATAGCAGAGACATTGCCTATGTAGAGTGTACCAAATCATTTGTAAGGCTCCATTTCAACTATAGACATTTTAAGCACATTTTACATGGTGCGTGTTCTCAGTTGATTTTCAATATGAGACACGTGGCAGATCGCAGATCGGGGACGGAGCTGCACACCATGAAAGATAACAGTTACAGCTTGTTGCTCACGTGGGATGGCAAGATCACAAGAAAAGCTTGCAAATAATGGCATACAGTGTAAAATACCATTTAGGATGCTGCCTTTGTAGAAAATTGGCAGCTCATTTGGATTTGAAACCATTTTGATGATAACTGTGCAAAAAGATGAGGAAGAATACATTTCTCTTTGCTTGAAATTCATGTGTTTGTGAAAAACAGCTCTGGTACTTAATATGTATTTTCATACCAAGCTCCACAAGAATTAACAGATTCTCTGAGACACACAAGCACATGTATGTCTTACTTAATTCAAAGGATTGAACTAACAGCACCATGCTGCTACTAAACTAAGGTGTGTCATACTGATTAAGACTGTCAACTAGAAGATAATTATATTGAGTCCAGGTACTGAGGTACTGCACATTCACCACCTCCTCTGAGACTATTAACAAAGCCATAATTAAGCATGACAGATGTAACCATGGGCAACTGTAGTTACTTTCATCCCTGAGTTATACATCACACTTGTGCAACAAATGACCAATGCAGAAAAACGCTCCTTAATAGGTTGTTATAGAAAGGGAATTGCAGTGAGTTTAAAAGGCGTTGTTATATAATGTACTATTGTTAGTGAATGCAAGCGGAGCATTTTCTTAGAAAGTATTTTTCCAGAGAAATGGACAGCAAACAGTTTTCCAAGAGTGTATAGCTGGTTGGATGTTATGATGAAACAACAAAAATAAAATGAGCTTAAGATGATTTACATTAACAAAAGCTCCTGTCCTGGCCATCATTTCAATCTGGTTCATTCCATTGCATGTTATTTTTATATATGAGTGATCAATTAAGAGAGTTAAGTTCTATAGCTTTGTTGTCAACAAAGTTCATAGATATATTTCTCTGATTAGTTCATTTTCTATTCGGATATTTCCTTTTTAAAAACCTTATTTGTGTTGTAAATGTCACATATGTGCTCATATTTAACTCTTGCAGCTTCTACATTGATATTTAATTAGATTTAAGCAGTATAACTAGTAAAAAAATAACAACACCCATTGGTAGTTCAGGAAAACGGTGAACATTCTGTTTTTGTGCTGTGAAATTACCTGTTTAGGATTGCTGAGCACTTCCTGTGTGGTTGCTGTGGCGCTGATGGCTCGGTTACTTCCTGTGCTGAGCTGCAGGTTGAGTGTGAGACCACTGACCAACTGCAGGCCCAGTTCAGTGATGGCCACTCGATCATCCACAACCCTCACCGTCTTCTCTGCCAGGATGGAGTCTGAAAGCGGGGACAGAACCTAGAGCAGAGCATACACACAAAAGCACATTATTAAATACAAGCATCATAAGCAATCTGGGTTGGTAGAGAAAGCGCTACCCACAGGGATTACCTCCAATTACAGGGAGAAATATCAAAAACACAGAGCTGTAAACCCGTCTAGTGATTGATGCAATAAAAAGGTGTTACAGACAGTCTCCTGCCTGCCCACATCTTTCACTACAGACGAGCACATATTAGGTATCTGGTCTCAAAGCAGACAGGAAAAACAAAATAAATCCAGATGACTAACACCTCCTAAGACACATGTACGCTGCAATATCAGCCTACTTTACTGAAGAAAATTGAGCTGCTGAAAACGTAACATCTTCGTATTGGCTGTGTTCAGCCTTGCAGAAAAAGTACACTGGGAGTAGCATGGTACAGTGACGGTACTTGATGAACAGAACGAGTCAATGACAAACAAAAGGAAAAATCTAGTTTAAAACATATACAAGTCCATAGAAATGTACTCTTTGTATTCACATTGGTTTCATGTGGTTTTAAAAACCTACCGTTTTTCAAGAAAAAATAATATAGTCATATAAAAAATCTGTATGAAAAGCTTCAATTTAAAGGAATAGTTCACCCAAAAAATCTTAATTTTCTGACAGTGTATTCACTCTCAGGTCATCTAAGATGTAGATGAGTTTGTTTTTTCGTCAGAACATTCAGCAAAACTTAGAGAAATTTAGCATTTAGCAACTTGCTCACCAGTGGATCCAATGCAGTAAATGGGTGCCGTCAGAACGAGAGTCCAAACAGCTGATAAAAACATCACAATAATGTACAAGTAATCCACATAACTCTAGTCATGTCCACATGACTCCATTTAACATCCTGTGAAGCAAAATGTTGCATGTTTTTAATAAAACATTCTGACGGCACCCATTGACTGCTGTGGATCTATTGGTGAGCAAGTGAAATAATGCAAAATTTCTCCAAATCTGTTCCAATAAAGAAACAAACTACATGGATGGCCTGAAGGTGAGAACAATTTCCATTTTTAGGTGAACAATGATGCTATAAATGTCATGTGGTGTAACCATCAAGTAAAAACTTTTTTTTTCACCCTGAATACACATTAGTGTAAGTTTTAAGTGTATTTTTCAGTGTAAAAATATATTTTACAAATAATTTAAGAGACGTGTTGACTTTGAATTGGCGGACATAGGGTTTATAAATATTAAAAATATAAATACCTGAATGCTGGTCATGCCTGTGTCCATGCCCTCCAAAACACGTCCCTCTCTCAGCCTAGCGATTCGTGGATTCTCCACCTTCAGGAAGTCCCAGACTAACTCCGTAATATCGACCTGCCAATCACTGCCCAGCATGTGGGCCACCTGACCTCGCGTCTCAGAGGATTCAGCCACAAAGTGTGTGAGAACACGCACCATGGCCCTCTGGTACTGCAGAGTACACGACTTTCCTCTCCGCTCTTCATCATCGTCATCTTCACTGTCCCGCGTTGACCTGGGAATGGAAAGGATAAAAGTTTGAATCTGCACCATCATTATTTTTTGTAAACTTCAGCATATTTATTACCCAATCAGGTTTTGTTAACCTCTTCAAAGGTTTCATGAAAGTTTTTTTTTTTTTTTTATGAAACGTTTCACAAAACAACCTTTTTTTTTCTAAAGAAATAACTTTATTGACATGCCTAAATTAAGCTTCATTAGGTTGATGCACCCAATCAAGGGAAGCTAATTAAGAATTTAAGTTTTATTAAATACTGAGTAAAATTTACAAAAAAAAGCTGGAAATACAATGAAGCTTTTGCTTTCATTCAGGACTGTGCATCTAGGTTTGATGTTAAAGGCCACTTGATCAAGGCCACTTGTTTAAACAAAAGAGATTGCATTAAATGTCTGGCTGTGTGAGTGTGTGTTGTGTGTGCCCGTGTGTCTGTGTGTCCGTCCGTCCGTCCGCTGGATCAGATTACAGTGTGTGTAGGTATGTTAATGTGGCAGATTAACTTTCCCAGCACTGTAATTGAACCCATTTCATAATGTGATCACATACAACAATTACAGCATGAAGAAAAAAATTCTCCACTCACGCAGAACAATTGTTTTGTTCCACCTCATTAATTATTTCTCTCTCATACCACACACACACACACACACACAGTCAATCAATCCATAAGAAATACTGCAAATACAACAGTAATAATTCTAATGTATGCCTGCCAGATCCAATTCATACCCTTTTGAGGTATATAGTAACAAAGTACAAAACACATACAAAATACTTTATTACTGTATTTAAGTGCAGTTTTGCAATGTTTCTACTTTACTTGATTATAAATGTCTGTTGACTTTTACTAGTAAATTTTGAAGAGAAAATAAAACCAATACATTTCTTTAGACCCTTACTGCTCGTGACTGCAAAAAAAGTTTACATTAATATGAACTAATACAAATTACCAATGATAAATAGTATATTCATGAAATAAATTAACCTAGATTAATAAATGCTGTAACCAATTAACTAATGTTAATGAACCCTGTTGTAAAGTCTTAATGAAAAATATGTTTGTGCTAATCTTATATATTATATTTATTTTATCTAATAAACCGCACTTGGTTTGATATTTTGTTATGCTTGTAAATGTGTGATTTTCAGTAAAAAAAAGTAAATTTTTGTATTAGATTTTAAAAAATATTTTTCTATACATATTTTTATATTTTCTGTTTTAGTAATTGTGTTGTGTTTTGACATTTTTATTACTTTTTAATGTCTATATAATTTTATTAAGATTTATTTTTTAGTTCATGTTTCATTTTTGCATTTCAGTTTAAACTGAACAAAAAGAGAAACTACTCAAATTAAAAACGTTTTTTATACTTAGTTATTTCAGTTAATGTTAATTTTATTTCAAGTAATGACATTTTTTATGGCTTTAGTTTTAGTTAACAATAAAAGCCCTGATGTGTCGATCAGTGATGAATTTGACTACACTTTAAGGCATTGATATGACTTCCAGGTCCAAATACCTTTTGGGGACATTTTGAATTTTTTTCTCAAACTCTAGGTAGTCAACATTTATTGGCTAGTTAAACACAATAACACATGCAAAATGATCCAAACACTGCTCTACTAGCTCTCTCTTGTAAGAGAAAACAAGTGCAACCTTATTATGACATGAAAATCCTTCCATGGACTTTCCACTGTTAAAAAAAGGCTTCATGGGAAGGAATATTAACAAGTAGCATTTTGTGATTTAGCCATCAGTCGTTGTGGGTGAGATCACAGTGTCAGCGCTTGGTTATTTACCTGCACAGGAGGTCTGAAGATGATTCAATAAACAATATTTTCCACAGAGCAGACAGACGTCCCTTAAGGGGGCAACCAACCCACATATCTCTCTCACACAGCATCATTCCTTGATATAGACAGGAATAGTCATTCCCAGCGGTCGGACTTTTATCATGCCTGCCTGGTGTTGAGAGAACACTGTTAACACCAGGCCGTAAAGTGCGGGCCAGCCTGGCACTCTACACACTACAGGCTTGGCACGAACACAAAAATGCTCTCTCGGGTCAGTTTCTCTCTCTCGCACTACATCGACCAACTGGCAGCACATTTGGCAGAGGACGATGAGCCTTTGCGATTCTCTCTCACATACACACATATAGCGGTAAACAAATGGATCATCAGTGCCCACTAGCACCAAACCGTAATGCTGTTACATCAGCAAGGTCATGTCTGTTATGCCACGATAAATATAAATGAGAATGTGTGGAGAGGGAAATCAGTGGTGAATGCAAAACATACACGCTTCTCTGCCATATTTTGAGACGATGAGCCAAAATTGACATTTTCTCCTCTCTTGCATGAAAAATGTCTCCGGGTCAAGTAAAACAAACGTAAGATGACTTTGCTGTTTTTAACATGCTCGTTCATCCTTGCTAAACATGTTCACATTGTGATAATCACAGGAAAGATGAATGTACTTTGGTATGCGCTGTGTAGACTGGACTGCAGCTGTGAGAGCCAACTCTAGCTCTGGCTAATGAGCGTCTGGGCCGCCGAACACATGTTCATAAACTGCTGACAGAGGCCCTTCACTTTCTGTAGTGCTAGGTGAGCATGGCTAGCAGAGGCAGGCTAATTAGTCGTGATGTGCTGACGATGAAGTCCTTCATTTAACAGCATGCGTTTTAGAGGGTACATGTGGAGTCATCTGGGTAAGATTCAACAAATTTTGTGTTCTGATACCTCAAAACAACCTTGCTAACAAGAACACAATTAGCAGGAGCCCAAAAACCGAGTGGAGGCTCTAAACCAGACTTAGTCAGCTGTTAAAAAAAAATCCTGCAAGAAGTCATGCAAGAGCCTCTTCACCTGCAAAATCCTAAACTACCTGGAATGAAAGCTACATAATTGGTTCAACTTTTTTATAGAGATAGTTCACCCCTCCAAAAAATGCATATTCCATCATCATTTACTCACCCTCATGTTGCTCCAAACCTGTATGAATAGAAACCATCACAGAAATTCTATTAGTTTCCACTACACCATTACAAACATTACAAACTATCAACTTTTAACCATTAAAGCCACTGAAGTTTTTTTTTTTCTTCCTTCCCCTGTAGTGTGTTTCTGGACATATTCCATTAGGATTTAGTGGTTTTAACAAGCCACCAATAGAAGGTGACCAATTAAGCCACAGGCTCCATTACAGTTTACATTAAAACCAATACAAATCCCAATATAATCAGTAAAACCATTACAAATTTTGTGATGGTGTCTATTGTTTTTCCAGCAGGGAAATACTGTATTTTAAATTATATATTACATTATCAGAACAAGATATACAAAAACATGTTACGTTTTGGATCAGACATTTCCCATCAGTCTCCTACTGTCCTAAAGAAAATATGATTTATAAGATAAAGAAAATATGATTGATAAAAATATATAATTTTTATTGGCTTCCATTTATTCATTTTTAGCATACAGTGTGAATCAGCGTGAAAAACTTGAAGGTGTTGTGAAATCTGCATGGGGAAATCTTTTGCCTTCACATGAAACCACACATGAACCCAGTTGCATTGATTCTTCTTATATGGTTAAAATTCACCCACAAAAATGTGGCAAACAATGGTTAATGTGGCTGCACCACAAGGCAGTGACATTCAAAAACTGTTTAATTGTGACTTTAATGGGACATTTTACAATTTAACTTCTCAAACTCATAGTAGTTGACATTCATTGGCCAGGCCATTAAACAATGAGAGAAATGTTCCCAACCCTGTTACATAGCATTGTCAGCATGACCTAATTAATATTCATAAGAAAAACTTGCCATCCCATTGCCCCATATCCCCCCCCCCCCCCCCCCATCTTCAAAAACGGTGTCAATTTCATCACCCATTTTAAATTATTGTTTTATAAGTTTTTCTGAACTTGCGACAACAAGCAGCGTGTGGGTGCTGCTGAAGTAACTAGTGTGATGAATACTACAACATGAGTGAGTGGGTTGTTAAGGTGTCACCACTGCACTGTGCATTATTGCCACAAGACTGCGACATTAGGATGGACTTTGGGGTTCTGTCACTGAATCAGAATATGATTGCATCAGGAGGCCAAATTGTTAGTGCTCTCCGAGATTGAGGCTGTCAGGAGGATGGCAATTGAGCCCCTCATTAGAGTCCACTCGATCCACACTGACAGACAACTCCCACTACCAGAGGCACAGATCTATTAAGATCCTGCTGGTGTAGGACTTGCTCACTTGTCTCATTATAGTCCAACTTAACTAGTGTTGTCCAAAAATCATCATTAGCCTATATGCACCTTAATTTCAACAGAGATTTCAAATCTGTGCATGACGTATAGTAGATAGCAAATACACAAAACACATTACTATTACAAGGTGTCAGCAAAAAAAAATAATATATTTTTGAAATATTACTATATTAATTAAAAAAAAAAGTAAATGTTGGAGAACAACTTTCCCTGCATTTGCATTTCTTGGGTGTTGCTGGGAGTTGCTATGGTATAGTTACTTGCTGCTCCAAAGTAAAAGAGCATACTCTTAAGTTTCTATGATATTCAGATCACGCATGAGGTATCATATGAGCATTTAGATTAATTATTTGTAATGCTAACTAATACTAATAAACATAAAATATGAACAGTAATAACAGTGATGTCTGCCAATAAAAATCCCTCAGTTATAAATAAAGAACATGAAATTGAAATAAAAACCAAAATCAATAATACATTTTATATTCTAAACTAGTGATACATAAATCTATTTTGTTTTATGGTATAATTTGATGTTCTTCTGGATATTTATTGTACTTCATGTTATAAATTTATGACCTAGACGGTCATCGGGACAAGACCACGGGAACCAGATGAGTCCTCTGCACAATCTGATTTTGTTGCAACCTAGAATTAAACGGCTGGTTTCGTCTTGTCAGGGGAAAATGGCACACTATTTCGACACGCTATTTCCCCGTTTAATACTGTAAAGCTACTTTGATGTAAAACGCCCGATATAAATAATGGAGACTTGTCATGACTTGACTTAAAGCTAAACAGCAGAACTGCAAAAATATTTACTTCAAACAGGCTACCTGAACCCTCTCCTTACTTTTGATTGGGCAATCAAACATATAGCCCCACCCCAAACTCACACCATTGGTTGAGCTGTTACAGTGTCAGAATGGGCAGGATGCTCAAAACAAACAGAACTACACAAACAACTGGCACCACAGAGACACAGTGTTATGACTTCACATTGGTGACAATGCAGTGAAATTTTGTAGATTAAAAAAAAGATATGTCCATTAATAAACTCCATTGTCCAAAATGTCCACTGTCAAATACAACCCAGCATCAGGTAAAATATGGACAGACCCAGCAATTAGGTTGTTTTGACCCAGCATTTAGGTTACTACCCAGAAGGCTGGGTTAAACATTTAATCCAACCACTGGGTCAAAAGAACACAATCGCTGGGTTTGTCCATATTTTACCCAGTGCTGGGTTTGTTTTTAACCCAGCATTTTTTAGAGTGAAACCCTTCTTCTAATTGTAATGTTAGAAACACATAAATCTCAATGCATAACAAGCAGGTTGATGTAAAAACTAAGAAAGAAGTATAAAGCAATTAGCATCCAATATTCATTCTGTGTACATATATAGAGCACCTCATTAGCAATAAGCAGCTTTACAGTGCGTACCATAAATAAACCACAAAACGAGCTATTATGAAAACACAAACTTAATCTAACAAACCAGTATACCATGAGTTACTTTGGTGTACTGATAATCCAGTGTGTGAAAACCCTGAGACAGGGCCCCGCCCACAAGCAGTGATGTCATAAGTGGTCTGCCACATTGGGTCAAAGGCCGCCGATACCTGCCTCACACTACAAAAATGTCACATCTAAATAGAGACACATCTTTTAATAAGAGATTTAGCAGAATTAAACAGATACTGTATGAACATTACTGTCACCACACTCTTCCGTCTATTTTGCCTATGTACTTTTTCAAAGTAAAGCCAACAGTATACATGTCAGGTACTTCACTTATGCTGTCAAAAAAGTTGAGCAGAGAAGTTTTGGAAAGAATGCCACTGCACAATGTATGGGATCTCCCATCTGGCTTTGCTCAAACTCTCAATGAATCTGTATTGTAAATGTCTCAAGAGCTTCCCTCAGACTCCAGGAGTATGGATTCACAATCCATACAGCTACATGCACACACAGAACAACCCGTTGGGAACTTGAAATTTCACCTATGAAGATCATAATATTTTATATTCTGTATTCTCAGCTTCTCACACACGTCGTGAATCATTGTGCCACATGGGACATACGGAAATGGAGACATAGAAGAAACTGCTTCCATACCTCCAGGAAATCGTATATATTGACTTTATTCTATTTTGAATTCACAAGCCCAAGTGGTTCCTTGTGGGTTATAAGGAGAGAGAGGTTAAATGTATCCTCATACTTCAGTTTTGAATGACGACAAAATATTAAAGGTGCATGCTGGGAAATTGCAGCCAGGAGCATTTGCAATAGGTATAAAATGATCAACTCCCTGTAATGTGGCTGTTTCATAACTCAAAGATTTCCTACTTTTAAAGATTCACAGATTTTTAACCAATCCAGGGACACTAAAAGCTAGATTTTCTTTTTATGCATATTGATAATTAGAAATTCATATATTTTCATACTCAGATATGAATGTGAACTTATGCAGGTACGAAATCAATATGAATGCTTATTATGAACTTTTGATCTGTAGGCATTAATGATTGTTAATGTAAGCTGTAGTATTATAAATTCTTAATGGAGCTCAACAGTGTCGAATTTGGACTTCATATTCATCTTCCCCATAAGAAAACTTTCTAGAAAAGACTCCAAGTGCAACAATCCAAACAGATGTGAGATGTACCATAACATTATTTGATTCGAAGCCAAGGAGGAGGCCTATTACATCCTTTGTATCACATTCATTGTCCTATCACAGATTCATGGCATTGCTGTATGCCCAACAGAGAGTTTGTTTAATGGTTTCACACTCCAGAGCTGCTGGTAAGATCTGTTTCTCTGCGACTGTGTGGGGCTTCTCACATTCCTTCACTTCACCACTCACAGTACAAATCAATAAAAGGATTTTAGTGCATTCTCACTTTAAAGTTTTGACTTCTCTTTTCTTAATGTTTGTTGTTTTTATCCTGAAAAATACTGGGGATTTACTCTGAAAATTGTTGTGATTTGTCATCATATATCTGATTATTTTGAAGGTTTCATGTGCTCACTAGGGATAGACATCTTTTCTGTGCCATATTCACATATTTAAACAAATATTGCAGCATTTTCTTAATTTTTCCCTTTTAAGTTTCTAACTGCAGTTTCTAACAGCCTCTGTATTTATAGAGCTGTCAATATTTATGAGCTGATCACAGAGACCAACCACTGATGTTATAAAAGGTTTTTGTTTTTTCCCAACCAAAAATATAGCATAAATGAGCTACATTTACTTAGTTGATTACTTACTTACTTCTTTCTTTGCATGCTAATTTAAATACATTTTTTAGGGCTGCCAAAGTTTAAATTTGACAATGATAAACATAGATATAATTCCATGTTTTGATTAGTTTACTCAAAAATGATAATTGTGTCAATTTTTACTCACTCTCATGTTATTCTAAATCCACAAGTCATTCATTCATTTTAAAACTCCAAAGAATATAACACTTTACTTAAAGCCTTTATGTATAATGCATTATAAAAGTAGTTTTAATGCATTAATTATGCTTTGTAATGCACCTTATAATGGATTGTACAATCTCATGAATAATTGTAACCACAGTTAATGCATTATACCACTTATCAATTCATTCTTACACTATGCATTTTAAATTTGGTTATAATTATTTACAACAATATATAATGTACTACAACGCCCATTATGAATATTTATAATGCATTATACCCCTTAATAACCCTTTATAGTGCATTATACACAAAGGCTTTAAAGTGTTACCGATATATTTAAGAAAACTGAGAGATTCCATTCTGTCCCTCATCTAAAAGTCCATTCTGCCAAATCTTTGACACCACAAAAATGGAAGTTTAAAAGTTCTTGTGTGATGAACAAGAACCAATGAGGTTTGTCCTCACAATTCAAGCAAGTACAGTTGAGCTTCCATTCTCCATTTTTTGAAATCAAACCTAAATTAAATCTGTTCATCATAGTTAAATCTGTTCATCACAGTTCATCAAAGCAATCCTTTCTCTTCAGAAGTCTTACATTAAACCACTCGATTCATACTGATTCATTTATGATGTCTTTATGAATTTTTTGAGGCACTACATTTTTGGTGGAGTGGACTTTCAATGGAGGGACAGAAATCTCTCTGGTGTCATGACAAATATCTTTCATTTTTGTTTTGAAGATGAATGAAATCTTGTTGATTTTAAATGAGAAAATCATGACAGAATTTCCCATTTTGGGTAAACTTTTCCTTTAACGCATTTGTTCAGTTTGATAATATAACTGCTTAATTTTCTTCTGTTTGAAGACCGGTCAGTAAAGGATGGACCTTTAAAGACCACCAGCAGTTGTCACTGTTCAATACACACATGTGCACGCGCACACACACACACACACACACACACACACGTTGGTTTTTGTGGTTTACGGGGACTCTCCATAGGCGTAATGGTTTTTATACTGAACAAACTGTGTGTGCTATTGCCCTACACCAACCCTACACCTAAACTTAGCCCTCACATGAGACTGTGCATTTTTTGATTTTCAAAAAAACACCATTTAGTATGTTTTTTAAGCCTTTTGAATTACGGGGACATAGGCAGTGTCCTCATAAACCACCTTCATATTGTAATACCTCTGTCATACCCATGTCATTACACAAATTTGTGTCCTCATAAACCACATAAACATGCACACACACACACACACACACACACACACACACAGGCCACCTGATGTACATTCACAGCCCCCTGGTTGAATCCTGGCCATAACAGATTGCAAAATACTACAAGCAGACTGTGGGTTGAGAGGTACAGCTAGAACTCTGTGAGTGACAGGTGTTTGAATTCTGTGGAAATCTGCTGAGTTTACTGAGCATGCAGATTCAGCTCAGATATACAGATCACTCAATATTCTCAGAATCCAACACAAAGGTTCGTACCTCTGGGTGTTACTGTTTACGGGAATCCTCCAGCCTTTGATCGGACTGAGTTCGGTATCTGAAACTTCGATGTGCAGAGGCAGTTTGGGAATCCAGACCTTCACCTCCAGCTGGGCCCTCAGGTAACCATACGTGAAGTTCAGCAGCATTCGGACCCGTCCTCTCATCTCCTTGCCATTCACGTAGACGTAATCACACCTGTCTGATATCTGAGAGCAGAAAAAAGGATGTCAGTGATGGAGAAGTGAGAAAAGAACAGTGGATTGATCTTCTCAGGACACATTAGTGAACTTCACATGACCAAAATCAATACAATGCATCTGAACAAAAGACAAGGTATATTTGAAATGGATTGGCAGTGAAGTCTGACGATATTGGAAAATATTTTATTTTGAAGAGTCAGCCTTGACTCTCTGTCAAAACTTAGTGTTCTGGTCTAAGTATCTTCTTGAGTTATGGATTAAAACAAAGAATTGACCACAACATTCACCTACACAGATTTAGGTCACGATTAAATATCCCACGTCTTAACATTTCTGTGGTGTATTTTTTATCTCGGTTCCCACAATCTCTCGACAGAGTTGTTCACTGAAAAGTTGTTCTCATCTCTTTCAGTTACTCTATTAGTTTCTACCTAAAGCTAAAAGCAGTACTGGCTCTATCACATTTAACAGAGTACTACAGATGCCCAAGGCGAAAACAGCACCTGTTACCTTAAGGTAAAAGACTGAATATATAACTGCATGCGCTTGTGTGTGTGTTTTATGGTATGCCAACTAGATGATCTGATATCACTTGAAAATGCCCTCAATTCAAATAAAATGATTCATAAATGAAACGAGAACAATTTAATTCTAAAAATGTCAAATGTTTTCTTTCAGGGTTTGGGGCTGACCTATAATATAGTGTTTTTAAAGGTCTATGATATGTCAATTTAGACTGCCAAGTAAATGTGAACAGGTGATAAGGAGGACAAAGGTGAGGAGAAAGAGAGAAAAGTTTTTAAATATTTATGGTGCGATCCCGTAAGTTTAGCTTGTGTAAATCTGTCAATATAAAACTTATGAGTTCAACACCTCACTCTGTCTCCACTGACACCTCTGCAACTGTCTGTCATATTCACAGGATGATCAAAGACTACCAGTATGTAACATCTTTGGAGTGACTCCCATCAGTGCAGAATTATGATGAATGACAATCTAGAGTGACGAAAGAGTTGCATGAATTCTGATATGACTATTCAGACTGGGGTCGCATTGCAAAACATTTGACCGGAATCAGATTTAGGATCACATATGGAAGTGGCCCAAATAAGAGTCAAAAAGATCAGATTCCATGTGGTCTGTGCTGTTCACACTGTCATGAAAGAAAAAAAAAAAGATCACATATGAGAAAAATAAATAATCAGATTAGGGCCACATTTTGCTGCAGTGTGAATGTAGCCTAAATGTCTTTATGGAAATCTAAAAATATAGAAATATTTACACCACACTAACATAAGTTAATCACCAAGCCTACATTTATTTGATCAAATGTATTGATTCAGTATAACTCTTGTCTATTTTAATATATTTTAAAAATGTAATTCATTTCTGTGATGAAAAGCTGAATTTTCAGCAGCCATTACATCAGTCACATGATCCTTCAGAAACCATTCTTACATGCTGATTTGCTGAATAAGTAAAACTTATTATTAATGTTGAAAATGAGTAAATAGTTTTTTGTTCATTCATTTTGTTTCAGGATTATTTGATGGAAACAAAATTCAAAATAACAGCATTAATTTGAGATTGAAATAGCTTAAAATATTATATGTCTGTACTCTTTTGATCAATATGTCCTTTCTCAACAAAATTATGCATATCTATCAATAAATAAATACAAATAATTAAATATATTTCAAAAGGTCACTTTTTTGAAATTTAAATCTTTTTTAACTATTTGAAAATCTGGAATCTGAGGGTGCAAAAAGATCTAAATATTGAGAAAATTGCCTTTAAAGTTGTCCAAATGAAATCCTTATCAATGCATATTACTAATAAAAAATTAAGTTTTCATATATTTATGGTAGGAAATTTACTAAATATCTTCATGGAACATAATCTTTCTCTTACAGTTTTTTGCAATAATTTTTGCGCTAATAACAGAACCTTCATGTCATTTTTCAAAACTCATTATTTCAATAACAGACATTAATTGTAACACAGGCTGCCCAGTGGTCAAAACTTTGCATATTGCGTTCATATCTTTAAAGAAGCCTTGCATTTGCTGAAGCATTGGTTCAAAATACAAATTTTAAAAATTCGATTTTATTTGATTTGATTTGATTTTTGTCATAAAAGAAAAATGGACAATTTTGACCCATACAATGTATTGTTGGCTATAAATGTACCCATGCTACGTAAGCCTGGTTTGGTCCAGGGTCACACATCTGACTGCCCCTGTCATGACAGAAAAACAAATGTTTGCGTGTTAGTGTCAGTGTGCAAGAGTAGTCAACAAACAGCTTAGCCAGGGCCCACAAGTCACCTTTTTTCCCCAGAAAAATGGGCAGCAGTTTGGTTAATAATGATGAGTAAATACAACAGCCTATCATAAGACACACACTCACAGAGAAGACAGAAGGGCGGCCTCATCCTCTTGTCGAGGAGTTATGAGGCTGCATTCCA
The DNA here is from genome assembly GCF_936440315.1 of Barbus barbus. Taxonomy (NCBI): domain Eukaryota; kingdom Metazoa; phylum Chordata; class Actinopteri; order Cypriniformes; family Cyprinidae; genus Barbus; species Barbus barbus. Next base: position 10,875,381 of record NC_136756.1, read on the forward strand.
AAACCATCCGTTTCATAAACGTTGGCAAAATTACTTGGCTCAGTGTTCCCTTCTGATGTGGGCCTCAAATCACTATGACTGGCTCGATCGGACTTTGATTCCTTTAACCAGGATCTGACAGGGATGGAAACTACAGAAGCAACACACACCATCAAAGCGTGGCCAGCAGCAGAAAGATAAAAGCATGCAAGCACACACATACTCATACACACACTGACACTGCAAACCCAAATTTTGTGCATAACCCTTTTCATATTAATAGAGCTCCTAGGCTCTTTTTTTATTTGTCAAAAACATTTATGTTCCCATTTTTTTTCCTCATAAGGAATATGAAGTCTCCGTCTGTCAGGGTTTGAGAACTGCACAATCATTTCATGCTCCCCGAAGAGTAATTAGAAGATCCAGATCTTGGCAATCTATCTAATTAAAATGCTAGTGGGCACTTTCCATGTTTACAGTAAACTGACATTTCTAAAGCATTAGAGGAACAAATCCCATAATATTCTCATGTTAGAAAAAAAATATAATATTTTACATGAAATTGTGACACTCGTGATGAAACATCGTTTGGAGCCTTAAATAAATAATCTAAAACTTTATTTTATAATGTTTTTAGCCATATGCTACAGTTTTGACTGCATTTGTCAGTTGTAGAGTGATTTTAATTAGTTTAATGCTACAGAATCAGACAAATAACTCAGATATATAATTGATATATGATATATAATTGTGATGTATATATTGGTAACAGAGTTAAACATCTAATTAAAATGATAATATTTCATTTAAACCTCCTGTGCATTCAATACTTTCTGAACATTAAGTACCTCTTTTTACTCCCCATTTGTTAGAAACAAAATGACAAATTTCAAGCCTGTTTGGTACTCTATTCATGGAAAGTACCAGTTCACTAGCAGAAGAGCCTACTGAATAATGTCATTATACAGTAAGTACTAAAAAATTCAAGAGTCATATTCCTGGCTGTGGCTGAACATTACACACACTCCCAGAGCTGAGTGAGACATCTAATCCAGCATCAGAGCATCATGGTGTGTTGCTTTCTACACTTAAGGGTTGTTAAAGCTGTGAGAGTTTGTTTCATGCTTGTCTGATTGATAGAGTTGTCTGCTGTCAGAGTTTCCTCTTGCTCTGCTTCCAAAGCCTTATCTCCATTTCTTCAACAAAGTCTGAGCGTGAAGATGCTTAGACGGCTGCCAAAGTTAAACTGTTGACATGATGAATTAATTTAACACTGTTATATTCAACACAGTGACCCCAAAATCTATTTGGACATTTCAGCCACACTTCAAAAAGTTATCACACTAGAAGACAAAAATAAAACATTTCTTTGCAATTTCTGTAATTATTTTAAATAGCAATTACGTGCAGTTTTTGTGGATGAAATCCACATTTACATGTCCAGAATTGAACCAAAGCATTAACTCAACAATAACATAGTGAGGGTCTCAATTTTCAGTAGCCTAAATGATGGAGAAAGCTCTTAACTTGTTCATAAACCAAATCGAACGGGGACTTTTTTTTATGAAATGATGCTCTAAATAAGAAACTGAAACTGCCAGCAGCTGGCGGGAAATGTGTTTTTGAGTCATTCATTCGTTTCATTCAAACTGCTGATTCTTTCATGGCTCACTTTATGAATAGGGTATTGAATAATTTGTTCACACGATTCGCTCAAAATGCAGATTCATTCTGAAACAATTGCCGCTATGTTGCTTAGAAATGCACAATTCTGCTATGGCTTTAAAGGTAATTTTTTCTCTGCAAAATCAAGCAAAAACAGACAATATTGTGTAATGTGTATAAATATATCACAATATTACCTTCTTATTTACAGAACTGTATCACATTTGCACTCGTGGTATTCGGACATAAACAGCACTCGTGTGATATTGCTCTTGCTGCTTTTGATATGGATTATTATGAGATATAAATATGAGACAAAAACTCATACAGGAGCATTTTTTGCCCCAATATCTTGAATTTTAGAGTTTAACTAATATATATATAAATATATATATATATATATATATATATATATAGAGAGAGAGAGAGAGAGAGAGAGAGAGAGAGAGAGAGAGAGAAATAGAACAAGTACCTATATAGAAATAGAGTATATATAAGTAAACTTTTGAACAGTAGTGTGTGTGTGTATTCACACACTATTGTCAAAAAGCTTTTACTAACAGTTACATACATTGTTACAAAAAATATACTTAAAATAAAAATAACCTTTCCTTTGTAACCTTTCTATTCAAAGAATCCTGAAAAAAATGAAAAATCAGCTTTGCCATCACAGGAATAAATTGCATTTTAAAATACATTAAAATACAAAACAGTTATTTGAAATTCTAACATTTCACAATATGATTGTTTTTGCTGTATTAATGATCCAATAAATGCAACCTTGCTAAGCATAAGGTACTATATGGTACCAATTGCCTTTTACTAAAAATTACACAAAGTTAAAACCATCAAGTTCACTGCTTTGATTAATACGGCATATTTCAACTATTCCTACCTCACTAACTCGTTCCAATGCTGTACAGCTCAAATCTATTGTTACAGACACACAAACACACAACACACAGGGCGTCATCATTAATCACTGCCATAGACTGGAGAATCTCACACCACAATGTTACAGCCATGACTATTCAGTCTGGAAAATTAACTACCTGTCAGACACATCCAATCAAGCAGCCATCTGAGGAACGAGAGGGCCGGACCATGAACAGGCGGCTCGTACATGTGTTTGACTGAGCACGTCTGACAGCACAATTAACCGGGTCTTAAACTACAACTGTGTGGGTCCTCAGCAAAGGAGGGAGTTATTTATAATCAAAGGTGAAATACATCCAAGAAAAGTACTTTCAACTGTTACTTCCTCCTATTTATATTAAACACTTTATCTGCTACACTGGACACGGCTGGACTACTAATGCAGCTCCACATCGACTGTCTGCGTAACTCCTTTCGGGAGAACCTGTAATCTAAACTCACCTTTTTATGCGGTCATCAGTTTTACCTGACTGGCTCCCAATAGTGCTTTACATCAAACAACTCACTGGCTCTATTGAAAGATTCCCAGATAACACTTCCTTGTGCTCCATGGTATATGGCCCAAGAATCATTGATTCTTAAAACACACACATACACAAACCCACTTGAACACACACATATACAGTTTTTACAAAATGGTTTGGTCAATAAATTTGAGTTTTTATTGCAGATCCTTTGCAGACTTCCAGGTTTGAATGTATTCAAAGATGCCACCTTCCTTAGGCACTACTATTTTGTGCCCAATCTAACACTACTGATACTGCACAGCCTTCACAAGTTTTCACTAGTGTATTCCCAGAGTGCATTATCATCTTGCCATCTATACATATATCATTGCTCAAAATCTGAAGAGCCACATATCTATATTAAGTGGTGATGCCCAAGTGCTCTCTTGACTTAAAAGGCTTTTTTACTCTAATGATAAAGCAGTTATTAGTCATATCTTTCTGCCTTATGAAGTTCAAGGAATACTCTTCAGTGGGTCACACGAAGGCTGTCCCCAGTACATCAGACTATTTACTGATACTAAGCAATTATCGAAATATATTTGTCTTAAATATCACCAACATGCCAACAAACTGATGAAACAGCACAACAATAATAACAATTCATAGCAGTAAAGCACAGGGGCAAACGCTGTTGTGGATCTGCTCACCTGAATCTCTCTATAACCGGCACAGATTAACTGCTATTTCACAGCTACATACATATTTCATTCTCTTAAGCCTTATGTTACACCTCAAATGACAAGGGAATTTGTAGTATTGTTAATATTTAGCTGATCGTCAAACTCTTTTTCTCAAATGCTTGGGTATACAGAGCACTCACAGTTTATATGCACTAAATGCTCCTGATATGTCCACCCATATCAACGTTTCAGCATTCAGCAAATGAGTCCATCGTGATTAATGATAACATTAGCGCTGGTACAGTAGTTTTGACATGAAAAAGGGGTTAGCCAATGATAACTGAGATCATTTGCATATAAAAATTGTACATTACTGTTATAGTTTCATTCTTAAGGTAAGAGACGGTGCAAATGGTCATGTAAAACTACCTGTAAATAATGACTGTTTTGGTGTAAGAAATGTTGTTTAAGTGAACTTACAGGAGAATTAAATACTTTAATTCTCAAATTAAATTAAATACTTTATGTAGTGTAAACCTGATTTCAGTAAACCTTAATAAAATTAAATGCATCAAAGTAAGTCAAATGAATCTGAGGCAGTTAGCAATAACAAACTTCAGCAAAAATGCAACTGTTTTAATGTACAGCACAACAAAACCGCCAAAAAGTAATTTCTCATTAAAAAAAGCAACATTCATCCTTCCTTCCTTGAACACAAAAGCTCCATTCTTCACCACATTAACTCCCAAAACCCCTACATAACAGAAACTTCCCAAATCCAACATAATGGAACATGCTATGTGCAAAAAAAGTCTCTCCTCTTTCTCGTCCAGCTCAAAAAATTTAAGATTTAAAACTTAATTTTAAGATTTACTTTTCATGCAAAGCATGCTGGGAACTTGAAATCCCATTCCCAGGTTCAGTTAATGCCAACAACTATTCACATGGTCCCAGCACAATTAAAGTGAGTAAACTTCCATTTCACACATTTAGTGGATTGGATGCAATTACAAATGATGTGACAAAAACTTTATGAATTGAAAGTGTTGCTCTAGCTCATCTAATAAAGTGAATTAAACAAGCAGAAAAACAGTTTACAAAGAAAAAGTGCTCGAAAAATATTAATATTATGCTAATGATATACAAAACCTGTTCAAAGGTTTGGGGCATAAGATACTTCTTTGAAAAATATTAAAAAACTTACTAACCCCAAACCCCAAAATACAGAATTGTTCTGAATTTCCTACATCCAAGTAAAGAGGATCCGAAGTTAACTTTTACCAAGCACAAAAAGTAATTAATAATTAGATATGGCAGGTAAATAAAATAGCTTTTCTGGCCAGTTTCTTTTTATTAAATGTCACAGTAAATGGATTAAATGTATATATTTTTTTAATAAACAATATAAGATCAATTACATTAAGGGAAAAAAGGAGGAAAAACAAGGAAAGAAATCAAGGCTATTAGGAAGAAAAATGGCACCTGATAATAAGCACCTGAACACATTGTTTCGGATGTGTAGGAAGTGCTCTTCTTTGTACAAGTACACATGTCAATTGCGCATATCTTCCAGGAATTTCAAAACTGAAATATGATGAGTGAGAATTACATACTTTAATCAAGGTCAACTATCAAACACTCGTATATGCTCCTGAAGTTCTCAGAAGTTGGAAATTGATCCAGCTGTTTGTGACAAGATTGAAAGAACTTCAGGCACTTTGATTTGAAGTTGTTGTCAGAATGACCTTACTTGCCAACTTCTCACAATTTGTGGCAAAATCAGAAGAGATGTATTTACAGTCTGCACTTCAGACATATTGAGTTGTGTGGCTAGTAACTCAAGCAGGTTACATCAGTAAAACTGATCAAAGAAAGCCAACAGCTAGTCTGGAAACATGCAGAATGTGTGACCTAATGTCAACTGTTTCACTTTTTTTTTTTTTTTTTTTAAATAAAGATCTCCTATTTTAGTCAGCATTTCAGAATAGCTTTGTGGGAGAAGAACATGAATTAAACAACTAGCACCACCACATGAATGAATAACTAGTGTGCTTTCACCAATTGTAGCACTGCTAAATCACTAATAAAGATAAAAATTTTAATATTTTTTTATTTATCATGTAAAAACAGGATATAACGCAGCACAATAGCTATTCAGCATTTTGGCACTGCCGCTTGAGCTTAAGAGATTGTGTAATTTAGTCTATTATGCACTGCATTTATTTTCTTTGTCTATTGTTGTGGCCACAGGCAGGCAGATGGGATCTGTATTAAATTAATTGGGAGAAAATTATCTAAAATTATACATAATGATGATCCAATATCCAAATTGGTGGTAATGATATAAGAACATAAGATCCCGCTTCACTCTCTGTGGAAACTAAATATTTCCCAATCCTTGTAACCATTTAGTTCCAAAGAACGCAGAACATCAGTCCCCAAGGAAATGGAAAATTCAGATCAAAATGGTTATTTTTCTAACCCACTACAGTGATTGTGATCCAAGCAAATCCATTATGAATTAGTATGTACGCCCAGTCATCCATTATTTAGCAACAATGTCACACTTGTATGCTTAACCTTAATCCCCATCAGTTAAAATGATTTGTCATTCTGCTCATGTTTCATGGAGACATTTTCACATGGTCAACTGAGGTTTGATTGAGTTATTGCAATACGTTATTATACGCCTCCATTTCCATAGCATGTTATTACTGTAAAAGTAAGTGAACTACTGAAATAATTAGTTAAAGTTAGGGCTGAAAGAAAGGTGATTGAAGATATCAGATGAAAAAGCTCCACAATACCAAAATGTTTAGACAAAAGTCAAAGAAAACCACATTTTAAAAACATCTTCAATTTATAGTAAACATTTTTTAAAATAAATAAAATAAATATACATATACAGTATATACACGGCTGACACTTGATACAGACAAGACACTAAAATATTGAAATTAGCATTAACCAAATAATATGAAATGTCACAAAACACCTTAATATTAATTACTGGTAACAAAAATAAGAGAAAATGTTTTTTAAAAATGTAATAATAATATAATATTTTATATATAATATAAAAATGTGCAATTTCTTAAAAAAAAAAACAAATAGTGCTGTCAAACAATTAATCGTTAGCATTTTTACAGAGTAGGTGATAAATAATGTATTGCCCTGCATTGTTCTAGTCAGGCCACATGAAGGAGATACTCTGAAGCTGCAGTATGTAATTTCTGTACCTCATGCGTCACTAAATAATGACCGGTTTTACAAACACTCCCCCGTCTTTGGTAAAGTTAACAGTTCAAAGTTAAGTTTTAAACTGGAGGGACACCCTGACTTCAGGCTAAATATGTGCTTTGTGTGGTGACATCTAAATTACCTGGTTATTTAATGAGTGAATCAGCCTGACTACATTAGATTAAACCAATCGAAGCCATTTTAAGGCACATATCAGGTAGAAATAGCTCCTTAAGGTAATAACTGCACATATTCCATTTCCACGGCATATCTGAAGTAATTTTCACATCTTCAGCTACAGTATGAACTGGAATAAGCTAAAACTTTTACTCATAAATATGAATGAAATGTTAGGCCGAACGTTGGATTACTGCAGTCTATGTAAACATACGTTTTGATCATTTGCATACGACCAAAGCCTTTAATGCTTTTAAGAGAGTTTTAGCTGAAGCACAGCTGTGTTTAACTGTGAAGAAAAACACTGAAATTAGCAATTAAAAACATTCTTACGAATGTCGTCAGTATTAAATCACTCTCACAGTGGAAGCTGATTGCGCATAAGTCTTTTGGGTCATTTAAAATGAGACAATTTCATGTCTAAACAACCTAAAAAAAATCGTACAATCCAGTCTTGTTTGGAAACAAGCTTCAGCAGATTTCGGTTCATGCGTAATCAAACATATCAAAATTATATACGCTATGATTGAATCTGAGCTCATATGTGACTGAGATCCAGCTGGAGGCATTTGAAAGAAACCCAAAAAGACTAAAATTATAGAAAATCATAGAAACACAATGGTCAGTGAAACCCTTGTGAATAAGAATAGTGCTTCATTTTATTGAATGTGCACTTGTAGTGAATGGGTGCCGTCAGAATGAGAGTCCAAACATCACAATAATCCACAAATAATCCACATGACTGCAGTCTATCAATTAATGCTTGTAAAGTTAAAAGCATCCATCAAAACGTTTTTGCTTCCAGCTAAAATATGAGTCCTGTATCCATAATATTGTTTTCTTCAGTGAAAAAGTAGTCTTGTCTGAATCAGACGACAATGGTTTTAAATTAAGATGCCTTAATAATGGAGTTGTTTCACATGCAACTTTTTCATTTACAAGACGTTAATTAATGGCCTGGAGTTTTGTGGATTATTGTGATGTTTTTATCAGCTGTTTGGACTCTCATTCTGACGGCACCCATTCACCGCAGAGGATCCATTGGTGAGCAAGCAAACTGTCAGCAAATTTCCAATTTTGGGTGAACTATTTCTGAGTGTCCAAAAACATCACAATCAGTTCACACTTACTGTATGTGATTTCTACAGTCATATACATTTCTACAGAGTTCTCGTTTTAACAGTATGCTAAAGTATACTTCTTTTTCACAAGGGACGACACACGACACATGCTAGCTTGTTGCAACATGCTGATACAGAAATTGAGAAATGGGTCTCTATTAAACAAGTGTCAGGGTGAGAGCAGACAGGTGGAGACAGATGACTGAGGACTGTCATTGAGATGCATTTTCTTACAAATGAACTTTCAAACAGATCCGTTCAACTTCAAATTGATTCTTGAACCACTTTTACAATTCTAATAAGAATCTTGACATGATGAATAATTATCACCTCCATTAATCATTGGAAAAACCTCATTAGATTTGAATGAAATGTATTGTGAGCTTAATTTGAATCAACATGACACAACATGTTTTGGTTTGTTTGTTCATTTGAGTAAATCATTACAGTTGAAGGAGGCAGGAATGTTCACTCAGCAGACTGACCTTAACCACGTCTTCATCAGTGGACTGGCACTGCACAGCGTCTGACACGTCTGTAACCGTCCCGTCTGTGCCCACCGTCACCACCTTCACTGGCACCGCCACCGTCTTCCCGTTCAGCACTGCGGTGTTCAGGATCTCTGTTTCCTGTGACACACACAAGAAATGTCTGAACGTTCTTACTGACTTCACCCTATCAGCCTTTGATTGGTTCAGTCCTTCCTTTCTTCATTTATGCTTTGACTCATTCTGTCTGTGTTTTCTTAATTAGTTCAGTCATTCATTCATTAACTGTTTTATTAATTCCTTCTCTCTGTTCCTTATTCTTTCCATACTTCAATTGTTCATGTATTGGTTTAGTTATTCCTATTTTTAGTTCCTTCTTTTTCATCCTTACTTCATTAATCCATTGTTGATTTGTCTGTTCTTTTCTTCCTTTCATCAATCATTCCTCTTTCCATTCTTCACTCTTACTTTCCTTCTTTCCATTCATTTATTTGTTCTTTCACTCACTCCTTTTTTCTCCCCATCCACCCATAATTTATTCATTGGTTCAGTCCTACGCTTCATTCATTCCTATTCACTTCTTCTATATTGATTTTATCCCTCCTTCCATAATTTATTCTTTTATCTGTTCTTTCTTTCCATAATTTATTCCTTCTCCTTTCCTCATTCCTTCTTTTCATTATTCATTCAATCCTTCCATCTTTCCATCCATCCATCCAACCAACCAACCATCTGTTCTTCTTTTCTACATTTCTTTCTTTCTTTCTTTTCTCGTGTTATCCTTTATTCAGTCTTTTCTTTTTCTATTCATTCTTTCACCCCCTCCTTTTTCTTCATCCACCCACACAGCATTCATTCATTGGTTCAGTCCTATTATTCCTTAAATCCTCTTTCCTTCTTTCTTGATTTCATCCTACTCTCTCAATCCATCATTAATTCATTCTTTTATGTTCTTTCCTTGCATCATTCCTTCCTCCCTCCTCCTTTGCTTTCTTTTTTTCATTATTTATTCTTTAATTTACTTCTTTAATTTTTCCATCCATCCATTATTCATTGTTTCAGTCTTTCTTTCTTTCATTCATTAATCCACTCCTATCTTCTATCCATCATTCACTCATAGGTTCACTTTTTACTTATACCAATTATTGAGTCTTTCTTTCCATCATTCACTCATTTCTTCATTCCTTCTCTCAGTCATTCTTTACTTCCCTCCCTCATTCTTTCTATCATTCACTCATTCATCTGTTTTGCTTTACTTCTTTCCATTAATTTCCATTTAATCTTTCCCTCAGTCAGTTTGCATCTGTCCTTCATGTATTGTTTCAGTCTTGTTCATTCATTCATGCATTCACTCCTTGCTATCCATCCATCATTCCTTTTTCCTCCTTCCTGTTCATTCATTCATTCTAACCATCCCTTATCAATTTTTCACCTCTTCCTACATTTGTCCATTCATCCATCATCCTTTCCTCTTCTTCTCTCCTTTTTAATTTGAACTTTGTTTCATTACTCCTTCCCTCCTACTTTCCCCAGTACATCCCCAGTGAAGATGACATGAAGTGTGAGAGAGGCTGCTGCGAGGATAGAGGCAGTGGGGCAGAGTGGTGATGTTTGACGGTTCGGGGACGGGGTTCATTAGAAGAGAAACAGCCCGAGTCCTTAACCTTTCAGCCACGGAGACACACTGTTTCAGACAACCACATAATTGAGACCATTACAGTCAGCATGAGAAACGCAGCCCCCATTGTGCCATCCCTGAGAGACAGGCAGACGTGGGTAATGTAGTCAATTTACCTCATTAGCAGATCACTTTCAATTAACCAATCTGCTTGCCCTCAATGTCCAACAGCGGCAGCGCGGTTACTGCAATCAGACGGTATTCATTCACTGTAAGCGCCGTCTTTCCATCCTCATTTCTATCTCTTTATTTGGCTCTTTTATAAGAGAGCGAGAGATGACATAACCTAATCTCAATGAATGCATAATGACACGCTCAGCTTACCGCCATCTCACCAACTCTCTGCCTTATTATTCCCATTACCGCGAGCAGCACTTTCTGGATCTCTATCCTGTTTCTGATAGTTCTCTCTTTTTGTACTTTTATGCGGAAAGGGAAGAAAAGAATAAGGAAAAATGAATTTGTCCTGACAGCTCTGCTTTTTTTCCATATTATATATTTTTTAAGCCGATCTGCTCTTTACAGGCTTGATTCCCTGTCATTTCTGTAATGCTATTACTGGAAGACTCTTTTTCGGTTTAATTCCTGGATCATGTCTGTGTGTACCCCGGCTGAAGAGACTGTGGTGTGTTTATGCTTTGATCCATTATCTCGACTCAGTTTGAGCCAGTCCTTTATGCCAAACAGCGAGGTCACACTTCTCAAGAATGGGCTTATAAATGTTTGAGATGTTTTTGTGTGCTGAATAATTTAAGGACAGTGAAAGAGAGAAGTGAAATCTGTGAAGGCATTTTACTTGAGACAGAATTTGGGTCAGGGTAAATAAACGCTTATATGTGGACACAAATGGAAAACTCATGCAGTATCCCTTTGCAAGGAAAACTTTTTGCATTTTAAAATAAAGAATGATTTAGTTTATTTATGAACCTCTTTTCTCTTCCCAAAAGGAGGTTTTGTCATATTTGGCTAACTTCGGGTGACATTTTTTTTTTTAGCAATAGGCTGTTTTAAACTTACTTAATAATGTTAAGTAAGTTTAGATATACACAGATACCTTCAGTGAGGACCTCTCACAGATGCAATGGTGTTCATATAAGATACTCTCAAATGTAACCCTCAGACAAACATTATTAGATTTAAATCAAAACATGACTTGGCTGATTTAAGAGCATTTCAAACAGGGAGGGCCACTTCAAATGTCCTTATTTTGTTTTACTACATTTTGGAGGACATTTTTTAAAAGTTGGCCCTAAACATGTGTGCACATAAATGGGCTTTCCAGGGCACTTGACTCTGATCAGACCAATTTCATTTGCATTACTCTACAGTATCTTTCTTTTTGCACAATATATTAGAACGAATTAAATTAAAATATATACAGTATCCAAATAATATTTCATGTCAATTTTCATACATGTAGTGTGAAAAATGTGTCAAGAAATGCATCCATATTTGTTTCATGTTTAAAAATCAACAACAACAACAAAACTTTTATACCATTTTCAACAAAAGTTTCAATTTAATGACTCCAAAAACGTTATGTGAAGGGACCATCAAGTAAAGTCTTCAATACACGTCTCTATGATTAATCTCAAAAATGTTTTAAAATATATTTACAAATTTTACCTTTTCTTTTACTTATTTATTTATTGCAAAAAAAATATAATTTTATTCAGCAAGGATGCACTCAATTGATGCACTCAAGTCACTTTTACAAAAGACTAAAGATTACAATTTCAAACAAATTAATTTTTTTACTTTCCATTCATCAAAGAATCATGAAAAAATATTAAGCAGCACATCTTTTTTCAAAACTGATAATAATATTAAATGAGCACCAAACCAGCATATAAGAATGATTTCTGAAGGATCATGTGACACTGAAGACTTGAGTAATGATGCTGAAAATGAATCTTTGAAATCAGGAATACATTATGTTTTAATATATAATCAAATAGACAATAATTATTTTAAATTGTAGCTAATGATATTTTACAATATTACAGTTTTTACTGTATTTTTGATCAAAATGAATGCAGCGTTCTTGAGAATAAGGCTTCTTTGAAAAACATTTTAACAAATCTTACTGACCCCAAACATTTTAACAGTAGTGTAAAATCAGGCTTTTGGTAAATTACTCTACATTACATTTTACAACCTTGCCATGTCATGAAAAGAAATGTACAGTAAATACTGTAAACTGTACACCCACACACACTCCTAATGGAGTTCAACCCCTTGAAACAGCCTCTCGGGTGTTTAATTCACTTAAGCCCACAATATGAGCACTTTGAGGGAAATCCCTGTCTCATTCATCACTAAACGCTTAATCTGCAGCCCCTCTCTCGCTTTATGCTCTCTGCCCCGAATGCCCCCAAGCCTCCGTCTGCCCTCCTGCAAAGATCATTGCACTTGATGGGCTAAATGGCTGCAGACCTTGGGAGAGAGCCAGTGTACGTGCCTGTGTGCATGCGGATCGCTCGTCTGCGTGTTTGGGGTTAGGAGACTCACAGCAGGATAAATGTGAGCAGCAGGACATTAGCTGCTAGCAAGAACGAGATCACTGCATGCTGGTAATAAGCCACAGTGGGACGTCAGTAGAGAGGGGAGAGGGCTGAGACGGCCACTGCAATTGGATACAGACACAGACACGGCCATTATCAAAGTTGTGGGGCCGGACTGTTTACAGGCCTGTCCCCCAATGGGTTTTAATGGGCGAGATAGAAAGCCTGCTGCAGGGCAAGCCCAGGAGCTAATGGAGGAATTTATGAAACAAGCTCACTCTCAAGGACATGACAGTCAGATGCTGAGTTCTGTCTCTTATGACTGCTTTTGTTCAGTTTATGGACCTTGACTAGACAAAGAGGCTTTTCTGGCCTGCTGCCTGGACACCTGAAAGGTCAATGTCGATGACCTGAGACTACTGGACTACACTACTTAAAGTATTTCGTGATGATTTTGGCATACTTTTTATTTTGTTTGCAGACTAGTTTCCCTCCCTCCTTGTGACTTATGAGGACATTCTTACAGTTAATTTTTCGTTTTAATTTAAACATCAGTAGAAAATAAACAGCGTAACAATCAATAAGTTAATTCATTTACGCATATCAGTTTACACTGTATACACTCAAAAAAATGAACTTTCACTATTGTTAGTTTTACTACACCCACCCTTGTTCAAAGTACATAAAACATAAAAGTAACTAAATTAACACAAGTTAACTATGTTATTTCTACAGAAATTTAGTACTGTTGGCTTTACTTAGTAAGAGTTTGACTGGCCAACTTAACATTGTAGAGTAAAACGCAAAACCCCATGAATTTGGATCTTTGCGGATACCGTAGCTGCTCACCTGGAGGCGGAGCAACGGGACGGAAGACAGACGAACGCGCGAAGTACAAGGAGGAGGAGGAGAAGATGGTGATTTTGTAAGGTATGAATATTTCATAATTCTTTACCATCCTGTTAAATATCGCCAGGAAAAAGTGATGCGAGTGTTCACATAGTTATGTTAATTTAAGTTATTGGTGTATTTCGGAGTGTTTGAGCCTTTTAGCCAGTTAGGCGTGTTCCTCAAAGCAAGCATGTGGCAGTGCAAGGACTGCAAAATAACAAGTCTCGACCAGATCACAGTTGTTGAAACACTATCGATTAGCGCATGGACGTTATGGTCGCGGTAATCGTTTTCCGTGCACTTACTCCGAGTGTCCCTGTAGATTTAAAACGTGGAATGCGCTACACAGCCATCTTAATTGTTGACTTCAAAAGCAGATGGCCAGCTCTGTTTTGTGAACATGAGGTAAATATGATGGAATAACTATTTCTTTCTTTCATAGTTTTAAGTGGTGAAACAAATAGTAATTAATTTATCGAATTCAATCTAATTGTGCTTTATTCATGTCCATGCAGAGTTAGCCTAAATGCTAAGTGTTCAGATGTCAATGAATGACCCTGAATATATTTTTAAACATGAAAACTATCCTTACTATAATCTTGTCTTAAATCTGCAGATTGCTGCTGAGTTCAGTCGAATCAGTACCGGCCCACTAAATCCAACTTTTATGTCAAAATTGGATGGTTACACAAGCAAGCTGGCCAGCATCTACGTTACCGGAAAAGAGGAGGAGTTGCAGGACGTAAAATTTGCAAACTGATGGCTACCATCGATGAGGTTTGTTTATTTATTAATGATGTTTGTAAATAATTTCCACTTTATTATGGTGATTTATCATTGTCTATACTTTGTCTCTACTCTTCTACAGAATGATACCATCTCAACTCGGAGAGCCTGTATTCTCAGAGCACTTTCTGTGTATCTTAATGAAGACTATGAAAACCTCATGAAGGAGTATGCAGTAAGTGTTCTCAGGCAGTGAATATTTAAAGTGTATGTATGTGTGTATGTGTATGTATATATATATATATATATATATATATATATATATATATATATATAATATTGTCATGAAATATAAATACACAAAGTATATTTAACTCGGGTTGTCAAAAGTGCCAACTTCGGTACCATTCAGTACTGAAAAAATAAATAAATTGTGATGTGGGAATTTTGAGCACTGTTGAGCAGATTCTCAAACAGCGCTGATTGGCCATAGTGCTCGACAGATGACTCTGATTGGCTACAATCATTGCTTCACACTCTTGACCGAGTGCTTACACAGATTACGTTCACACATGGTAGTGACGTGTCTCTCAGCAGATTTTTCTAAGCAGATATATTAAGGAACCACATTAAGCAATTATCACTGTTGCCAATTACAGTCACATCTGTTGAGCACATGAAAACTCTGACACATAGTGATTTCCTTTGGGGAAAAAAAGCTGGTTTCTTCACATTTTTTAATTTCAGTCCAGAAGCCTGTACTTTTGACAACCCTAACAAACACCTTAGAGTAGTTTTGTAAGTCATGTGAAACATTAAGGAATGTACAGTAGATACAACATTTTCTAAATTCTCTAAATTTACAACCTGTATTTTTGATGCAATTAAACTGACTGAACAGTGTTACTGTTTTTGTGTTTTGTAGGACACAGACTTTGAAAATTCAGAGAGAGACATGGCCAATACTGTAGTTGGAATCTACATAATCAGACCTGAAGATGCATAAGCCTGTGACCCACCATCAGATGTTGGACTGATTGTTGAGGGAGTGAAAGTGCTTCAGAACCTTGGCGACGTCACCAAGGCCTGTGCTCTTCTTTTGGGAGTCATATACGTACAGCTTGAATCTCAGTTATCCTTCAGACCTGAAGTACACTTTTGAGTTTTTACAAAAAGTGTTGCTGGGACTTGACGGACAGAAACTGTCACAGAAAATACAGGTTCTCAAGAACAAACTTGTTGGTTGAACCAGTAAATCATTCTGGACAAATGAAAGAAGTGAAGATGCTTTTTTTTTTTCTTTTTTTTTTTACATTTAAATTGTTTCTGGTTTTAAAATTATGTGCCAGTTTTAATGTTATCTTTGTTGATAGCGCCACAATTTGAAATGGAGTTCTGCAGCTTTAACTGAAGTTAAAATTGTTTGCAGTTATTTACAAAGATTAGAGGTCAGTTTCAATCTTATCTTTACCAATGACAAACGATTTCAGATATCAAAAATTAAGCACTGTAGCATTTGGTGACATGCTGTCTGTCTTGAACAAACTTTCCTTTTATTTTTTTAAGTAAATGTATTACAATATTTGAAGGCAGTTGCAAAAAGTAAAAGAACAACATTTTGGTCAATAGTAAACATTCTTAGTTTTTTTTTTTTTCTGTCTTTTTGAGACAAACTGTTATCAAGCCATTTGTTTTCTAAAAGAGGCCAGTTTAAAATTTTTTTTTTTTTTTTTTTTTTAATAATGGCTTAAATATTGGATATTTGAAATATCAGAAATTGAGCACTGTAGCATTTTTTGACAGGCTGCCTGTCTTGAAAAAAATCCTTTTTATATTTCTTAGAAATGTTTTTATTGCAATATATGAAGGAAGTTGTAAGAATGTTCAGTATTGACCAAAATGTTGTTTTTACCTTTTTTTTTTTTTCTGAAACAAATTATTTAAGCTGTTTGTTGTTGTTTGCAAAAATAGAGGACAGTTTGAATGTTACTTTTACTGTTGATTCTAAAGATCAAAAATATCAGAAATGGAATTTTGCAGTATTTTAGGGCATGCTGCCAAATTTCAACAGACATTCCATGTATTTAATTTTTCTAAGTAAGATCATTACAAATTCTTGAAGCCAGTTGCACTTTAAAAGACCTTGTAAAGAATGTTTACTGTTAAATTATTGATGTATATATTGTGTATTTGTTTCAAAGGACCTGTGAAATTTAAATTGTTTTAGCAGTTGTATATTGCAAAACCTTGCAAAGAAAATAAATTAATTTTGTTTCTAAAAATGTGTTTGATTGGTTATTTAAGTTTTGCACTTGTAGAGCAAATACTTAAAACTAAATAAAGTGTTCACCTTACATATTGAAAGTTCGTAATTCTAACATAATATTACTAAATAAAATAAACATAACTAAAATGCATTAGTGACACATCTGAAAATTGTGTCAACTTTACCTGAATTTCTTTAGTTCATTCAACTGTATTATTACTTGTAGAAACTACTCAACACACTTGCGTGGAACCACTTGACACTCTTTTTTTATGTAAGTCCAACAAATAAATTTTTTGAGTGTATTTTAGTGATTTAATTTAAAACAAAAATTCAAAATTGATTTGTTATGTCCACATATTTAGTATCTCTACTGTGTTAAATGTTTTAATTTAAACTTATGCAGCTAAATAATATTTATTGCTTGTAAACAAAAGTAAATATAAATTAAGATACAAATATATATAATATAAATATATATATATATATATATATATATATAATATTTATAAATAGGTGTGATACATGTTAATGGTCAAAAGTTTGGCATCAATAAGAATTTTTTTATCATTTTATTTTTTAATACTTTCATTCAGCAAGGAATTCAAAGTCTAAGCCAAAGTCTAAGCTGCTTAAATTGATCAAAGCATTACATTGATCAAAAGTAACAGTAAAATATGTATTTTATTATATATTTTTATATTTATAAGTACTATTATTATTACTATCTCTGTCTATTTCAAGTAAATTTTTTCCTATTCATTAAAGAAACCTGAAAAATAATAAAGCATCACAACTGTTTTCAACATTGATAATTATAAATGTTTCTTGAGCATCAAATCAGCATATTACAATAATCTCTGAAGGATCATGTGGCACTGTTGCTTATACGTAGATGTCCATAAAAATTAAACAAATAAAATAAAATAAATTCAGGTAAAGTTTATAAATGTACTGCAGTTTTTGTTGTTTATTATACTATGCGTATAATATACTGTGTCTTGTAATTTATGCTCACAAATGAAAATGATTAACTCTTGTTGTGTTCAATTATTAAACAAATACTGTGGAAAAAATACCTTTAAACTAGATTTTAATCTTAACATAGCAACTTGTCATTTGCCGATTTAGGTATCTCCACTTAGGTCTATAGGTTTAATTATGGCCAGTCACATCTACAAGAAGAAGTGCTTAAAATGTCTTCATTCTATCAGAGACTCTTTTCTCTCTTTGTTTTAATCTGCACAACACAGGCAATCTTTCACCTGATTCTGTCTCTGGAAAGCCCAATTCTGTCTTTATTCAGACTAATTCATGATTAAAATTCTGCAGCACTATTAAACTTTAAACAGTAATATAAAACAGAATAACGGTGGAAACTGGGGATCTTTCCTAGTGAGCAGCATCAGAAGACACGCATAGAAAGGTGAGAGTCAAAGCCACTGCATTATCAAGCTCTGGAGCCATCTTGAGCCAAAGTACCCTGCAGGACCGTGTAAGTACCCAATAGCTATAACGCTGTTTGCTCATATATGAGTGCCTGTCAGCACTGGGATTCAAGCCATAAAGCCATCAAACCTAAATCTTTCTGCTATATTCTGTGTGTACACCCAGCTGAAAATACAATTTGGAAATGTAGTTGAAAGGTCATTGAGGTTCTTGCAATGCAGCCCACAAGATGAAAGCCCAATAAAATTTCCCAACACCCTCTGGAAACTTGCAAGTAACGAGCAGCAGGGCCAATTTTAACCAGATTGGGCAAGTTGCTTTGCGCAGACCTTACAAATTAATTGACTAAAATGCTTTCGAACAGGCCGCATCTTGCTGCCAATATCTTGTAAAATATTCTTCAATAGTATCTCATTACTTCAAATCTCCTTGCTCAATTACTTGAGGGGCACCGGGAAGCACCAAACATGTAAATATGCTAAAATCCATTTTCACGGTCCCAGTAAAGTCTCAGAGCAAAACAAACCCAGCACACTAATAAGTCATGAACTGAAAACTTTGACGGTGCAAAAGATCTAAGACCTACCAAATAATACGATGGAGATTAATGAAATCTCTGAAAAGTGGCTTAGACTTTGAATTCGAAATTTGGAGCTCCTTTCAGACAGCTTAAATTGGGCCTCGCATAAATGTGAAGGGATGAGAAAAGGAAGAAAATTACATCTTTGGCACATAGATGTGTCTTTCAACCTCCAGCCTACCAACGGTATTCATTCAGTCCCAACTGTTAAGGTAAAAGCCATCAAAAAACTGATGCGCGCAGTAATCCCTGCTTTTGAGATGTACTTGAATCGTAGTCAAAGTGATGGAGTATTATCATTCGCTAGCCAAATTTGCCAGTCAAAGCACCTGATGTCTAGTGCCTGATTCATCTGCTCTAGTGGAGTGGATGTTTACTGTACTGTAGCTGAAAAACCTAATCAGAGACAGGAAATGCAATTTTTGTTTATAAATCACAGATAGAACATATCATTCACCATATCCATTTATGTTTTTTTATGGCAGACGTTTTTAGTGGGTAACCTAGTGTTGTATTGTCAACATATTATAAATCCTTCCCTATGTAGGGTTCATTTATGAATCACAACAGACTGACAGCTAAGAAACTTTGTGAGTTTTCAATGAAACTTGTCCCAACTTGCTCCTCATATGTGTCTGTGAAATATCTGAGAGCTATCTGTCAAGCTACATACTGTTCAAAAGTTTGGGGTCAGTAAGAGTTTTGGAAATCTTTTATGCTTTCTAAGGCTGCATTTATTTAATCAGAAATACAGTAAAAAACAGTAATATTGTGAAATATTATTACAATTGAACTATATTTATTACAATTTGAATACATTTAAAATGCAATTTATTTCTGTAATGCAAAGCTGAATTTTCAGCATCATTAATCCAGTATTAATCCAGTTCTAATATGAGGATTTGATGCATAAGAAACATTTCTTATTATTGTTATCAATGTTGAAAACACTTGCTGTTCAATATTTTTGTGCAAGTATTACATCACTTTTTTCATGATTATTTGAACAGAAAGTTAAAATTTAAAAGAACAGCATTTATTTGAAATATATAATTTTGCAATATTATATCTTTGTCACTTTTGGCTAATGCATCCTTGGTGAAGTATTAATAAAAAAAACAACAACAAACAAAAAACTCATAATGACCCCAATCTTTTGAATGGTACTGAATATTATTATTAATAGCATAATACTAATATATATATTTTTTTGTTTGTTTGTTCAGTTTTTTAGTTTTAATGTTTAGTTTAGTATTGTTTTGTGTTTTAATGTTTGTTCAATTCACTGTATTAAATTAGCTAATACAACTATTTAATTCCATAAAAATTTCACAATATTTGTCACTGTGTACAATCTACTTCCTTGTCATCTGTATATTCAGATTCATCATGTGTTTTTTGGACAATTCAATTTACAATCTTTAAATAAATGAAAGAATGAATGGATGAATAAATGAATTAATGTTTTTGTCCAACTCTGATATACTGGAATACTTTATGAATGTAGATGTTGATGATTTCACTTATGTAATTTATAATTTTTTTATTCATAAACAGCAAATTGCTATAATTTTTCTAAAAAAGCGAAGCTGTATATTTTTGAAACTGAACTAAACTAGTAGTTCTGAGGTCTGCGATGTCCAGAAATAACATACAAGTACAGAGATTTGAGTCGGAGCTGAAATTCTCAAATTGACCCATTGCTTGAATGTCACTGTGTTCACTTCCTCTGAACAGGACTGAGTCTGCTAGACAACTGCATGTGTTGAAATTCAGGAGAGCATTGCCAGCATCTCCCTGTCCTCCTCGTTTTCTCCATCCGAGAATAAGTAAGATTTATGGTGTCAGCCCCTGTAATCTGACCGGCATGAAAAACAGATGCTCTATCTTCCGTTTCATCTCTTTGCTACCCTACATTTGTCCATCCTTCCTTCATTCCTGACCACTTTATGCTATCTTTGCTCCGTTATGACATATAAATCCTACTCCATAATGAAATACGAGGGCATGAAATATAGCATAATTACAGAAATGTGGTGTATTAAAAAGCGATCTAACGTGAAGATCTTAATTCACCACAAAGCAGAGGGATTTCTCGTACTGCAGCACAGAATTAGCTCCATCTCACTCTCCTGTTTCGTTGTTCGAAGGAATAATTCAATTATTGGGGCCAATTTTTGTGGCATGCTCCTTTCATGCTCTGCAGTGTTCTCGGAGCATTATAGCATGCAGTTCTTTTTATAGCTTCCCTCTTCGTAACTGGTTTCAATTCACAGTCAATGTTGTATGTGCTCAGGAACATGGAAAGAAATACATCCTTATAATTTCTCCAGTGTTAACCTGGAGCTACACACAAACAATCCCATATAATTCACTTGTCCAAAGCACTCATGTTCAGTTTGTTCATTTGAGATGAATGCTGGAGAGTCTGCATGTGTTTGAGTCATGGATTTGCTGTATAATTGTCATTGTTTTTAAACTATTCCTATTCATTTAAGTTGGTTTTTCAAGTTCAGTGAATATGCACCATTGTCAACATCATTGTCTGACTTCTTCGTTTGACAGCACTAAAAAAAGAGGCCGGAGAGTCATTAAGTGTACCCAAAAAGGAAAAATCAAAAAAACTGCTGTAAATGCCCTTTAAGCTGAAAGACTGTGCTAACAAACAGGTTGAGAGAGTCAGTGACATGTCCCCTCTTCTGGTCAACTTTACTGCCAGCAGGAGACAGATCCTGAGACCCGGTGAGCAAGCTGAGTACTGGTGACATTCTTCTCTCACTCATTGGATTTGTCTTTAATTGGGTCTTGCTGGTTTAGTGAAAAAGTGGGAAAAAAACTTCTGATAAAGAGCTAGAAAGAGGTGGAGCGGGTAAATGAACCCATTCATAAAACATAATGAAGACATCTTTGTTGATCACAATTAAATCTGATCTTATTCAATTTTTTTCCCAACTAACAAGTCAAATTTCATGTAACTCATGGTTTAGCATTTAAATGTATGCCAATTTAAGCCAGTAAGTCAGTAACAGAATAAAAGCTAAATAATGCTTTGCACAATCCTAATCAAGTCTAATGGTGCTTCACATAAGACATATTAAATCAGCATACAGTAAAAGTCCTTCCATGAATATTATATTAAATATATCACTTTTTTCCCCACATTACTTTGAGATGATGGATCTGCTTAATTGGCATGAAAATAATGTCACAATTCAAAACAATAATATGATTGTCCTAAAAATAGGCTTCCTTGTCTTTATGCAAAATTTTATTATTCAGTTATTTAAATTAGAAGAGGAAATATGACATTTACAGTATCATATAACAGTATATCAAAAAAAGAATACATATGGCATTTATATTATTATATATTTTAATGCATTACACGCATAGCTATTATACAAGGTACTAATATATCCACAAAAATCAAGAAATAATCTAATTTCCTCCATAGAATGTAATTCAAAAATAACTTTCACTTTCTCTATATTTTTGATTAAAAACAAACTCGAATATTGAAACAAGATTTGCAGCAAAATGAAAACTCAAAAAGTTCTGATAATCCCTTCCTGACACACATAAACAAACACACAAAGAGATGCAAAAACTACTTCACTATCTTATTATTGGGGTTCAGAGGAGCGCTGTGGTCTCAGGAGCCCAATCACCGCTACCTTGATAGACTCCAGCAGTGTGTGTGTGTGTGTGTGTGTGTGTGAAAGAGATCCATGAATAGAAAGAACTACTGAATGTGTGTATGTACATGCACATGTGAGTGCAAGCGCTTCTGTAACATGTCTCATACTGGACTTCAATTTCATGTTCTCCTCATCTCAGGAAAAAAATTACAATGAATTTTATGTCACTTTTAGCACGTCTTTTCACCATTTGCAATTATACAGACTGTACAAGCAATTACTCTCTAAGCAATTTTGCCTTTAATAGACCTTACACGGCTTTGTTAGGCATCTAATGAACAACGACAGAAATTGTATCTACCTATTTGTTTATTTTTTTTTTCTCCTTCTGCATTTGCATATCATGCTCAATTAGGTATCATATGCACTGTAATCCTGGGGAAAAAAGCAACTTTGAACTCATCAACTTCATCGTTACTCCTGGAGTCAGATTTCTGCATTTGGGAGTGGTGTTTTTTTGTGTTTTTTGCTGTGTAAATGCATTTATACCACCTCCGAGCAGCATTCAACTGTGTAAAAATAACCAAACACCACTTCAGAAGTGCTTCTGTGCCACATTTGGCAACAGACATGTTTAAAATAATTTATGGGTGTTTCTTCAACTTTTGACGCTGTTAAACTGTGTTAAAACACATTTCAAACTTTCACAAGTTTGCTCAATTTTTCTAACAATGTCCAAAAATGTGTTCACATACAACACAGGAGCATGACTGGAAATAATATTGTGAGGATATTCACAAGTGATATGTGCCTTGATTTTTCTTTGTTGTGTCAACACATCATTGACACTGTTGTGTCCTTGATAAACCAGTACACTAACTTTTGAAAAAAAACAAAAAAAACAAGTTTATTAGAGAGGAAACTCCGCAGTGTGGTAAGTATGCTGCCACAACTGAATGGCAGATATAACTCATATTTTTAAAATAAAAGTCAATACTAAACATTTTATTATTGTTTATTTCACTCTTTTCTTTAGATGATCAAAGTTTTTAACAATTCACTGATTTTTATTTTGGATTTTTAGTTTTTTACGATTGAAATGTAACTTTCCTGTGTCTTGCAATGATCAGCAATAGCATTTGGTGTGAGAATACTTCAGCTTTATGTCAGCTGTTCACAATCATCAGAAGCTTGTATACATGTTTATTTGACAGCTTTTGTGGCGTGTCTGTGTTGCACCCTATAAGCCAGGCAGCAGCTTATTACCTGTGTAAAACTCTCGCAATCCTTGCTTCCAACATTAACTCAGCAAAGCACACACATTAATTGGATTTGACTGCTACGAGACAAGCTGCATATAATTTGAGCTTTAATTCTGTGCGTGAAGAAAAGATTTGGTGCACAAAAAGCCAAGCCCTGATTGGATTTCATTTTGTAACTGCAGTGTGTTTCAGCTCACTCTATAAATTAATGTTGTCCTCAGATGCGCAACAAGCCACCCCATCTGAGTGATTTAATTGGTGAAATATCAACAGTACGTTTCATCCTCAGTCCTGTGCACTAAACTGAGCAGAAGCCATTTAAAAACGCACTATGAGTTCACAAATGTGCTTCAGGATTCAAAGATTGAATAGCTGTTTTTAGAACATACGTCATACTAGTCAAGGTCATTTGTAATAAATTGAAGGGGATAGTTTACACTGCAATGAAAATTTGGTCTTTGATCTTTTACTTAACCTCATGTCATTTTAAACCTATTTGACTTTCTTTCGTCTGCATAAAACAAGCAAGCAAGAAGACATTTTGAAGGATGTTCTGGTCGATTTTTTCCATTACAATTACATTGAATGGGAATAAAAGCATTCCCAAAAGGGACACAAAAACAACAAGTGGCAAAAGATAACAGTCGTATTCACAATTTTAAATTGTGGAACCACAACAGTCCAATTTGTGAACAAATAATTTAGATTTGATAGATTTTATGGTTATCGGGTAGCTCCCATCATACCTATTCACTGCAGAGAACCCAACGGTGAGCAAGTGATGTAATGCTAAATTTCTCCAAATCTGTTCAGATGAAGAAACAAACTCATCTACATCTTGAATGGCCTGTTTGTGAGTACATTTTCAGCAAATTGTCATTTTTGGGTGAACTATTCCTTTAAGAATTTCAGTTTTCAGAAAACAGAAAGTCCTACAGGTTTGAAACAACGTAAGGCTGAGTAAATAATAACAGAATTACATTTTCGGGTGAATTATCCCTTTAAAGTTGTACATTTCATGCCATTGCTGCTTTGTGTAACAGTAGAAAGGAGAAAGTGAGAGACGGAAATAGAGACAATAAGATGAAAATAAGACTTTGAATAGTTTTGGTACCCGGTCGGTGGAGTTGAGGGAGACGAGCTTCTGAATAAAACATGGCAGTTGGTAGCAGGACTATATTTTAACTTTATAGGACAAATCCCCAGCCGCTCTCATGAATACCACACCTGCAATCCACGCAGATCAATGGGTCAGATGGGAGGGCCTGGCAACCCTAGTGAATTTAAACGAGACGACTTTTTGCAGTTACCAAGAGCCGAGCAGTCAAGGTCAGACTCAGGGAGCCAACGGGGCAGACAGGGGCTGTGTGTGTGTGTGTGAGGGAATGTCAGACTTATGTTTTCTCTGTTGGATGAATGCGGGGTGTCGAGAAATCTCAGGTAGTGCTAATACATAATTTCCCATGACTCTAGTGTTTGATTAGCATGTTACATGAATAGGATTGTTTGTATAAATCACATATCAGGGCCTTGTTTCCATGTAATGCAACACCTACAATTAGGTTAATTGAACATTTCATATATATAAAGGTTTCAAAGAAAACCTCACTTAAATCACTACCTCCAGGGGAAAATAAAATAAATCCCTCATGGAAAATCCATGGTTGTTTTGTGATCATTAACCAGTCCAATCTTGTTTAGGTGGTTGATTAGAGTAGCTGGACTACCAGCCACAGCTTATGGATGAGTATTGAAATGTTTTAACTATTTGATTTGATTCTAAATCACAAGCTCTCGATTCCATTAGATTACAACACTGAATCGTTAAATCCGAGATTGATTTATTTAGAAATATTTCAAGTAAATAAATGATGTGTCAGGACAAAAATATCTGTCAACTAATTTTGTAAACATTAAAGGTTAAAATTAACAGAGGCCAGAATTGTTAAATTCAATTCCTATTTATTTTTTAGATATAATAAACACTCAAATAAAAGAGTGCATGAGTGTTGTGCACGCAAGGCAGTTTTTATACAAACTTTCTAATGATATAATTATACTTCAACATATAGTTAAAATATAATACAGCTGTCATAAAACTTTTTTTCATGACAGGTTTATACATTAAATAATTAATCAACAACAGGTAAAAATATAATACATATATAATATAATACACATATTTATAAAAATGCTCCTGTCCTGCTCCTCTCTACAACTAACGAATGAATTATGGACACTGAATGAATTTCCTAAAGTAATAATTGCATACTGTGAAATTGTATGAGCTATTTTATTTATATCCTTCCAAACATGGCTGAAACATGGTCAACCATTTTCTCTAAAAAAAAAGAAAAACAGCAGCATTACAAACTGGTTGACCATCTTGACCGTTAAAGTCTTGTATGTCATGTTTTTTCTTCAGGATTCATTAGGTTTTGGGTTGATACACTGAGAAGTAGATGATCATGTTGAATACAGAAAACTTTGAGGGAAGTATCCACATGCTATGTGTAAGACAGTCAAAGGTGAGTTGAAGAACAGCTCTCCTCTCTTGTATATTGACCATCTCCACAGGATCAATCTCAGGTCACGATCTCAGTGTTGGCTTGTGCATTCAGGGCATGGCCTTTCCAAACACCTGAGCATCATTTTCCTGCTGCCCTAGTTTGTTTTCCCCATGTTTTTTTTTTTAATTGAATGCAACAAAGACTTTATACTTTCCCCTTTAAACCCTCTCCTCTTCCATTTTTCCATTCTGCTCTTCATCCTGCTACACAAAAGATTCAATTTTCTTCCTTTCAAGCATTTCGGATACAAATGGCCCATTGTAGTCTAGAACCAGCAATTTATGCTTCACATTAAATAAGCAGTGATCTCATCCTTTACTGAATGAATTATGGATTAACTGATTAAATTATGGATTAAACGGATGGATAACAAGGTCGATGAGAAACCGATGCCTTTCACAAGTTAACACAGTGTTGTAAAAAGTATGTGCCAGGAGGAAGACAGCTTCTGAACAGGCTGTGTGAGTTTAAACAGACAGATCGAAGCTGGGCCTGTCACCTACAGCAGGGCTGCCTCCGATGGGACCTAACTTCCCTGCCTCTGCCCTCTGATCCATGCCACTGCTCCTCTTCCCTTTCAGCTCTCAGCTCTGTTTAAATCTATACTGTTGCAGCTCAACCAAGCTCATCCTGCAAGAACCTGGACCACACACCCTCACACTGGATATTCAAGATTTGGTTGTAAACACTCAATAACAGAGGACACAGTGGGCAGCAACAAAAATAATACATTCTATCAGTAGATCTGCTGGTCTTCAAATGGGACCTTTTTCGATATTTCATATGTGAACTGCAAATAATTATTAATTTTTTTGTTAAGTGAAGATTTAGAAAATGTGTGCTACAGGAGTATAAAACTAAATGTGACCCTGAAACGCACGGGTATATTTGCATAAATAGCCAACAATACATTGTATGGGTTATCGATTTTTCTTTTATGCCAAAAATCATTAGGATATTAAGTAAAGATCATGTTTCATGAAGATATTTTGTAAATTTCCTACTGTAAGTATATCAAAACGTAATTTTTGATTAGTAATATGCATTTCTAAGAACTTCATCTGGACAACTTTAAAGGCGATTTTCTCTCTCTCTCTCTATATATATATTGTTCACCCTTAGATTCCAAATATTGTCCTATCCTAACAAACCATTCATCAATGGAAAGCTTATTTATTCAGTTTTCAGATAATGTATAAATCTAAATTGATTTTTTTTTTTATGACTGGTTTTGTGGTCCATATGTATAACAACTGGTGCTCAGCGGAAACATGAGTTATACAATAACTCATGAATACAAGAGTCAAGTGGTTAAAGATAAAAAGTCTTAAAATAAATCTGGCTTAAATCATAAAACACATTAATGGCCAACACATACTGATACCATGAGTAAGGCTGTTTAAAGCAGAAACACACTGACCTACATCAATTTTATGATTTAAGTCCAATTTATTGAAGGTATTTTATGCTTTTCACTGTTTTAATCAGATTTGTCCTAATTATTGAGTAGAACTGGTTCACAAAATGACTTTTTATTCTATTTTATATTTTGTAATTACATTTTTATAGTCTAAAAAAGAAGGGATAAGAATCATTTTCTCAAGTAAAATATATTTAAAAAATATTGGTTACACTTGTTACCGTGTCCTTGTTACAGTGTAATTATATATTGAAATACTGCGCAATATTAAATTGTAATAGTAATACTTTCTATATGGTTAGGGTCAGGATTAGGGTTACTTGGGTGTTATTATGCATAATTAATTGTAATTAAGTACATGTAACATGTGTTACATATTTTATTTGCATGTTTTAATATTTACATGTTTTATTATTTTAGGACACCCTAAAATAAAAAGTTAGCAAAATATTTAGTTTGACTTTACTTGAAATGTCAATTACTTTACTGTTGATTTTTGTTTAAAACAAATGATATAGTACTTGTTTAAAGAAATTAAAAATACATCTGTTTAAAAAATATTAAAAATAAATTCTGTTCTTTTGAATTTTCATCAAAGAAACATGAAAAAGGTGTATTAGTTTCTATGAAAAATATTAAGCAGATAATAAGAAGAAATGTTTCTTGAGAAGAAAATTTGCATATTAGAATGATTTCTGAAGGATCATGTGACACTGAAGACTTGGAGTAATGATGCTGAAACACAAATAAATTACAATCTAAAATACATTCAAATACAAAACAGCAATATTAAAGTTTTTGCTGTATTTTTGATCAAATAAATGCGGGCTTGGAGAACACCAGCTGCATTCATTTATATGCATTCATTAATTTCAGAAACACTGTGCTTGTCCACTATTAAAACTCCTTTAAAAAGTTCAATGCAAAGACAGGATTGTACTGACTGTATAAACACTGCTCAATAATTCCTCAACTGAATCAGTTTTTGAACGAGTTCACTGCAAAAGCGTCGCTGAAATGAATATGCCTTCTCAGTTGTGTTCTGATGTTCCAGCCACTAAACAGATCTGAAATTGCATCTGAAATCTCACTCAGTATCAGGGATGTTAATATTCTGCGTGTGTCTTGGTCTGGCATTCAGAGAGGTGCAACAGCGGAACAGGAGCTCTGCGGCGGGATCGCATTAGGAGGGGACCAGTGAGCTGTGTGGGCTGGAATAATTGCTGTCATTCTCTTTTCATCCTTTCACATATTCTGCCACAACTGGTCCTCGCGCACACACACACATATACACATACGTGCAGTAACATCGTCTCTTGTTGCCTCAGGCGCGGCTGTCAGCTCCTTTTTCTTCAGTCCGTCACTCGAGATGCTGGCGAAAGCACGGTGTGAACACAAATACATGCATAAATAAATAATCAAACAAACAAATGAGAACTAAATAGAGGGCATATTTAGATGCTATGGCAGCAGATTCACTGAGGCCTTTCTCTCTCTCGCTGTCTCTCGCTCTTTGAGGAAAATCATTCCTCAAATCAAATTCTAGGGGAAAATCATTTCCTGTTTGGATTATTGGTGTGCTTTTGAATGCAGGAAACAGGATATGATTTTAGACAACATGAATTGTGTTGTGATCAAAGGATGAAACGGCTAAACTGCAGCTCTATTAAGCTTGAAGGAGTTTTGAATCAATGTGCATCGTTACGTCAATTTGCTTAAGATTTCTGAAGTGCTCATCATAAAAAATAATGGAGCACCTGATGCACAAGAGTGTTTTTGATTGACTTGCGCACACAGACAAACACTGATGAGTATGTGACAACGTTTAAAAATGAAAAATCTCATTTAACGTGTTTGTGAATTGCACACCAGTATTTAGATAAACTGAGTATAAGAAATGTGTTTGAATAGGACATTATTCATCAGCGCTCGAGAGCCCTGTTCATTAACATTACCTGCGTTATGGTACATATGAACTCCATGGCTGCTCCAATTAACTACTGCACTTTATCATGCTAATTCAACTTGAGAGCAAGTGATCGAGAGGGAAGAAAGAGAGGAGGAGAGAGAGACTAATGGATTAGGCACAAGGGATTCATATTTCAGAGCTGTCATTGTGGAGAGAATGTGTGTCACAGCATGCTAAGAAATGTAATATGATACACTTGCATAGTCTAAATCAAAGCCTACAGGAAGAGGAGAGTAGGAAGGAAAGCAAAGGAAAGGAAAGCAAAGGAAAGGAAAGGAAAGGAAAGGAAAGGAAAGGAAAGGAAAGGAAAGGAAAGGAAAGGAAAGGAAAGGAAAGGAAAGGAAAGGAAAAACTGGAAGTGGAAAAAAGAATGAGGACAAAGTAAAAATTATAGGAAAGAACAGAAAGTGAAAAGGAAAGAGGACATATAAAAAGGGAAAAAAGAAATGAGAGGGAAAAATTAAATAGGAAAAGGAAGGGGGGGGGGGGGGTGAAGGGAAGGGAAGGGATGAAGAAAAAAAAGAACCTCTGAAAAACTTTTGGTTAGAATTCGGCTGTATGTGAACACCACACAAACTAAGAATACAGGTTGAACAGAAATGTTTCAGTGTTTCAAAAATAGCTACCACAATGCACAATATTCCAACTTTGCACCACAACAGTGAACTCAAACCCTGAGGACCTCCACACAACCCAAACCCCACCACAAACCTGGTGCATTTAAATGCCAAACCACATGCTATGCTTTCCAGAGAGCATCCACTGCAAACTCTGCATTTATATGCTTCCTAGCACATCTGTTCTAAAAAAGCAACAAACACATTCTGTTTTTTGCATTCTGAATATGCATTAGTGGTGGAAGAGGGTGTTTGTGTGATTGCACTAAACTGGAAACACATGTTATCTTTACTGGTTATTAATGTGCAGCTGGCAGCACTGGATGTTGAGCCAAGAGAAAAATGACTTTGATGAGAGTGGACCATTACATCAGGGGCAGGAACTTACTGCTCTGTGAAAGCCCATTTTACCACAGAGTTAAAAACAGAGAGTGGTGAACAGCTACAGTTTTAGCTGACATACGAGAGAGTGTTTTTGTTAGTTCAGCTATTCCTGCAGCTCAAAAAGTGCCAAATGGGTATTATGGCATTAGTAGTTTGTCTGCAAACTATTGCTAAACAGACTTCAAGACAGGACAAAAACTTGAAAGCCCAGTTTCCAATGCAAATGTCACTCATGATGCTCTTATATGAATTGTTAAAGTTTGTCGTAAACATTTCTATCCATTAATTTTCTGAATTAAAAAAAAAAATAAAAATCAATGAAGACTTTTTCTTGACATGTGACTGTGTGGTTTAGTTAATCAATGAAATCGGCTGTGGAGCAGGGTTCACGGTTAATTTAGAGTCCAATTAACATTAATCTTTGCTCCATTAAAATCAATGGTACATGTTTCTGCTATAGATTCTCAATAAAACATGACTTCAGAGAGACTCTATAGACTGTATGATATCCTATGCACAGATGCATGCAGATTAAAGCTGATCAAGTCGACTCAACGACCGATGGTGCTGGGTTATATTTTATACTTATTGTGTTACTATATACTGATCTGTGTAGAAGTCTAAACAAATTAATAATGCTTGTTTTAAGAAGGTTATTTCTTTCTTTTGGTGCATCAATAGGAAACATACCTTTTAGGTTTCATAATATTCTTTTTGCAAATATTATAATAATCCAGTGAGACTGTTTTTATGAAAAAGAAGTTCTGCAAAAAGGGAGATCCTCAAAGAGATCTGATCTTACCATCATCCAGTCAGTCTGAGATTGCATGAAGAGACATAAAGAACTGATACTAAAGTCTAAATCCATAGTATAACTGGTAAGTTCTCCAAGATTCTTGCAACAACAACAACAAAAAACTACTTTAAAAAGTATTTTCAAAGACAAACCAACTTATTATTTCATAGCAGTTTTTTAATAGATAAAATTCATTCATGCATCATTTTTTAAATACAACCTCTCTTAAACAATTGTTTAAAAGTTTGGGGTCAGGAGGATTTTTTATTATTATTAATAATACTTTTATTCAGCAATGGACATAATTGATCAAAAGCAACAGTAAAGAGATTTATTAAAAAATCTATTTCAAATAAATGCTGTGTTTGACATTTCTATGCATCATTAAAAAAACAAAACAATGAAAAACACTGTTTTTAACATTGATAATTAGAAATTAGAATGATATGATTTCTGAAGGATCATGTGACACTGTAAACTTGAGAGATCGCTTCTGAAAAATTCAGCGTTGCATCATGGAAATAAATTATGTTTTAAAATATATTAAAATAGATAACAGTTTTGTTTAATTGTAACAATATTTTACAGTTTTTACTATAAAAAAAAATCTTACAGACCCCAAACTCTCCATACTACTGTTTTTGATGCAGTCTTGTAGGGTTGGAAGGGGGTGTTTGTGTGCTTCCCATGTAATCTTAAACCAGTTACAAATGTTGGGTGGGCTATTAGAAAGACAGATCTTGTTGGATTCATTTCCATATCGTGTTTCTTCATCACTGGAGTGTGTAATATTGTCCTCTTCCACTTTCCTTGTCTGTGATGCAGTTGTAATAATGAAGGCACTGGGATAATCAATGCTAAAATCACTGCATGAGTGTGTGTGTGCACACAAGTCAGCTCAAAGAACAGCCTCCTGCTGTGCTGACAAATCTGATCTGCCTCAATTACCGAGTGGCAGGTCTATCTTCACATGACCCACATATCGCATCATATTACACACACACACCGGATGGGAGACACACACCGGGGTGGAAATATCTTTCATCTTCACCTTCCTTCACTCATAAGGCTCGGCTGATTTTTCTCTCTTTTTCATCCCTCGTTCCACTCCTCTCCTCAGAGTCATTTCTGCCATGCGGTATTGAAATAGATGACAAATTCAGTCTCTGTCAGGCAGCCGATGTACACCTGAGAGCCTTTCCACTGCTCTCACAGTATGTTTTTCAAAGTGGAAAATTTTCTCATAAAACTTCAGCTCTCTTCATCTGTCCCTTGATGCGCTCTCTCTCTCTCTCTCTTTCTCAGTCTGTCCCAGAGGTCTGTCGCAGCGCAGTTGAGCTACTGAGCTTCAGAGAAGCTATTAAACGTCCTTTTGTTCAAATTGATTAACAGAAAGGACACCATTAATTGAAAAATATGCACCAAATTATAAGAAAGAGAGTGAGAGAAGACAGATACTGGCCAAGAAAGCTAATAATCCATAAATATGGACAGACGGCACCGGAGCTATGAATCATTTCTGATTATTTACGTTCAAAACCCACGACCTGCACAGAGGTCACTCGTAGATTACTGCGTTTAAAAGGATTATTTCTACCCCTCATAACCCTATTAGCTCCATATCACGGCTCAAAGACAATGTGGCCTGTTAGCCTAATTAAAACTAATTACTGATGAAAGCTTGATGTAAAGCAGCGCTGAGGCGACAATCTTGTCAACACAGCCTTGAGCTGTCTTTCTCTCTCTCTCTCTGTCTCTCTCTCTTGGTGGAGGCCATCTGTTGGAGGTGATTAATCGAGATTACAGTGACACTCGGTGTGGGACTCACTTGGGCCGTGGCGGTATCGCACTGCCTCGCTGCGCCGAGCTCTTCACGCTCCGCTTAATTCATGTCATCGGGCCCCAAAGATCAGCTCCTACAGGGGGGCTCGTAACCTCCTCCAGGATGCACGTCTGAGGAAAGGTTGGTTGCAGTACATCACCGCGCTTCATCTGACATCCGACCACCAGAGCGCTTGGCTCAGGGGAAACTCCCACACTGCCCCATGTGTGGATTAGCATTTTAACTGAGGTGACTCTCTCAGTACAATGGCTTTTGGATCCCACATTCACCTCTCAAGTTTTCGTCCCGGACTGTTCGAAATGAATTACTGCTTCCGGCGGCCAGGTTTCTTATGATGTGTATCCAGAACTTTAATGATTAAATGATTCACTGGAGTGAAGAACAGGTTTATTCTTATTACACAATGACCCAGAAAGTACAGGTCCTTCACTGTTAAGACACTGGCCTACGTCAGAGGAAAGCTTAAGATGGGAAGTGATTTTGTAGGTGGGACATGTTACTGGAACAATATATGATCTTCTTTAAAAATTAGAGGAAAATCATCGGTTGAGATTAATGGCAATCAAAATCAAGTCAAGCCTTAAAATCGGATGGATGGAGATAGATGCTTTTCAAATTTATGTTTTATGTCAGTTTCCTTTGAGTCTTTTGCTTTTAACTCAAGAATTATAAATTGTTCCTATGCTGAAGCTGTTATGAAAAATCATATATTGAAATAAAAAGTTCCAAATAAAAAAACAGAATATAATTAAATGAGATCTGTCATGTATAATGTATTGTTACCTAGCTTTACAAAGAATTCCCTACAGATTATGCAACAATAAGAATGAATAAATACATAAAAAAATCCATTGAAAATAATATATACACTGTTTGATACTAATATCATTCCAGTATATATGGCTTTGGTCTTGCCACCCACCAGCTCACCGAGCCCACTTAAACAGGCACATAGCTTCTCCAGGCTCCCCACCATGTCTGCAGAAAACTTTTCCTGAAAACGCAATCTAAAGATGATCTTGCAAAGACCAAACTCTTCATCATCATCCAAGCTGTATCGACTGACCTCAACATCACTGCACAGTTGGATTTGACAACACTAATGCCAGTTAGACCAGCCAGGAACCTGGGAGGTGTTTTAGACAGCGTATTCACTACCCAAACAGACACCCTTTTAAGAAAAGTGAGAAAAGTCAAATCTGGATTATCAAATGAAGATCTGTGGAAATAATGTTTAGTGTTGACAGTTGATAGCAAAAGTAGTGCTCATGTGGAAAAGCAGCCCTATCTGCAGTGATGCAGCTGTTTGATTTCCTCTTTAATGTGCTGATTCATGAAATGAATAGCAATAGAACAGCATTTATCAAAGGATTGAAAACCCATGAAAGGACGTGGAGTGGAGTTTAATTAGATGTTTGCCAGGGAGGCAGAGGTAACGGCTGGGTCATCCCACTACAACACCTTTTTAACTCAAAAGTTCAGCTTGATGATGAGTACGTATATCAGGTATTAAGAGCTATCAAAGTAACACACAACACAAAGTTTACTGCAATTATTGGATAGCAGGTGGCCTGCAAGTAATGTTTAGTGAAGTTTTGTTCACGCATCAACAGAAAACAGCACAGACAAAAAAAAAAATGATCTTGAGATTTAAAAATCATGTTGGTTCATCAAAATGAAGACTGATTAAAATGGATGTATTGATATTGTAAACCCAGGCCTAATTAGGACTGTTAGCTAATTTAGTACAGCGAACTGCGTAAAAAAAAGTAATGTATTAACACACGATTTACACAAATGCACTACATAATTCCATGATATATAACTTTCCAACATTTTCTCTGCCATAATGTTCTCGGTAAAGTCACGTTTAATCAATTTGATGCATTCTTGCTGAATAAATGTATTAATTTCTTTAACAAGTTATACAATTTAACTAGTACATGCAACTATAATGCATAATTTTCCTCTCGTGAGAGATGTTTTGTCTCCTGCAATATTTGTGCGCTTTTATCAGCAAATACTGATATATGCAAATAATGTGATTAAACAATAAGAATATTATGCAATTATATCTTAAAATAATCTGAATATATATATATAATAACATCTTTAATTGAACAGTCCTAGCCTATTTACATATAAAACGTTACCGTCAAGACCTCAGCTCAACTCCAGCTATTTAGCACACGAAAAACCAGCAAACACAGAGCGGATGCCCCTTCAGCATCCAAAACACAAAAATGTAAAGAATTCCTTCTGCCTGGTCATGCATGACTCCCTGAGCTCCTCCACTTGAGACCTCGTCTGGAGCTAAGCGATAGCCAAGCCACTCACTCTGCCATAAAGAGTTTGGAGCAAGAGCCTCATCCTGGCCAAAACTCTCCCGTTAGACCTCAAATACCACAACCACATGCCAGACAATTACTGGGTGAACCAACAAGCAGCAAGTGGCACAGGAACCTTGTCAGAGCCAAAAGCTCTGCCAAATGATTAGCGAGGGGACAATGAAGTGTGACAGCAAGCACTGCAGCATTGAATCTCAGCTGTTGAAGACTTTTGAAGTCCCTCAGATGGCCAAACAGGGTCTCAGATGAGAGAGCACAGGAGGGTGATTAATTAATACACCATCACAGGTGTTGTATTGCACTAATACCTCATCAAAAATGCAAATATGTTGAGGTATCATATGTTGAATTACCTATAAATGAGGTATAATTTTGTCTATTACTTAGATTAAGTAAAATTATTATGCAACCTTATGGAAAACTATTGGAGACAGAGAACATATGGGAGCGAATTCATAAAGAATCAAGTGACTGCAGCAAATTGCTTCCATTATTGCATGGACAAATGGACAAAATGCATTATTGATTTCAGAAATGTATAAGTGTGTGTCAAGAAAGATGGATCTGCTGTATTTAACCAAATGTAAACATTTTAACATATTCCAGCACTCTTAACCTTTAAGAGTTAAGGTGACATATCTAATTGTTATATATTTATTATTGTCATTCTCATTAATAGACCCATTGATGTTTGTGTAGATCCCAGTTGGAGACTGCATATTCACATTGATTTTTTCTTTATGATTAATAATTATTACACAAGGATTAGCAAGAAAGGAGGTAATGATTAATAGCGTATTCATATGCACACACAAAAATGATCTACAAAATTATTTAAATGACTCAAATAACATTCTTTGAATTTCAAGCCAATTTGATTCAAGCACAATTACAATAAAAATAATGACATTTAATTATTCTGGAACTCCTCAATAGCACATATCTGAAGAAATAGCAGAGCAACCTCTGAATATTCTTCTGCACAATCAAGGCTGAATGGTGTTCTTAATCAGAGAAAAATAATAAACTATTACATCAATAAGCACATTTCCTTTCTGCAAGCTGTCCTTAAAATGGTTTCCGTCTGCACTGATTGTTCTGATTAATAATGATTATAAGAGATTAATTTGACACTTTCTTTAATTACAACAGTTGTTTGGTGAGTTATTAAATGTGAACTTAAAAATATATGTGATTTAATAAGAGCCTTAGATTGGATCATTCCTGTAAATTAATTCTTAATTATGGTTAATTTAGATTTAAAACTAAATACATAACTTTTACTCAACCAACATAAAAGATATATTTTTTTAAGCCCCATTCACTAGACCAAAACAAAATCGAATTAATTTGCCACATGACAAGTATTCACACCTAATTTTGACCAAAAACTCTTTCAAAGGTAAAATGAATGAATATTTGTTAAACTTTACACTCACAGGAAAAACTGGGGTGGTACCCTTTCAAAAGGCACAACTTTGTAAGGGTGCATATTAGTACCTAAAGCATACATATTAGTGCATTAACATTTTCTCATCCACTGATGATATTTTCCATCATTTACAACACTTCCCTGCCATTGACATTTATTACAGCAATCTGTGTTTTCACTGTTGTTAGGTGGCACAGTTATGGATCTTCTGAAATGGTACATCCCATTCCTAATCCACAACAAGCTAAAAAGATCTGTGTGAACCAGGTGGCAATGATGGAAGTTGTTTATGCACAAATACGTTTATATGATCCCCAAACATTCACAGCATATTAATCAAAATAGCTAATGTTACCAAGAAAAATGTTGGTGCCCATGAAGAAGTAAACAAGTTTTGGAGGCGTTGGTGGAATTGGACTCTAATAATTCTGCTCATCATTTTGAATCCGATCCAGATGAAGTCTTGGACACAAATGCAATTTTCTCTTCTTTTTTTTTTAATTCAAGCGTTGATAAAAAAAAAAAAAGAAAAAACAAAGAGAGAAAAGAATTAAGCTACACTATTTTAACTTATTTATTTATTTTTTAAACCAGAGGCTCTGTTCTTTCTTTTGATATATTTTTACTATTTACATGTTCATACAACAAAATGTCCAAGGGGTCATGAAAGATACTCAAGGAGAACTGACATATAAAAGTGAATCGGCTAAAAGATAATATCAAATTTTGGAGGATTTTACCTATGTTTATATTTAAGTTCAATGCAATCAAAATGACAACGCTCCTTTAATATTTTTAATTTACTTATTTATTTTTCCACTCCAGTTCTCATACCAGTTAATATTTGCAAAATTAGGGTCTATCATTATTTCATTTATGGAATTATAAAGCTGTCAGAATATCTAAAAAAAAAACATATGTAAGTACAAAGCAAAGGGGGGATTCAGTCTTCCCTCCTTCAGATGTTACAACTGGGCCGCTAATTTACAGTTCCTTTCCTATTGGAGACAAACTCCAGAGAATAAAGAGATACCAGAATGGGTTTGGTTAGAAATAACTTCCTGTAGGAAGACATCTTTAGAAGCTTTGTTGAAGAGTCCAATACATATTGATTCAAGGTTTTATAGTGAAAATATGGTAATAAATAACTTTCTTAAATCATTTTTTGGATCTTCTACATATAGGCCACTGTATATTTGGACAGTCCAATTTGTAAAAAACACACCTTTACCCCTGGCTTACAAGACAAGATTTTCTCCCAATGGAAGCAAAAGGGTTTAAATTCCATAGAGACTTATATATCGATAATAAATTTGGCTCATTTAGTCAACTTAAATTAAAATATGATCTTTTATCTAGTTTTTTTGCTAGGAAATATTTCACTGGTTTTGAAAACATATCTATTCATCAAACTCTTGAAATTCTATGTAATCACATTTCAGTAGAACGAGGCACTCTTTCTTTCTTTTATGCTTTACTACTAGATAAGGTGAACGTATAAACTAATCATATTAGGTAAGATTGGGAAAAGGAACCAAACTACATCAATTGTATCCAAATGTATCCTCTATATGTAACAAATGTAAAATCTCTGAAGGTACGTTCTTTCATGCTTTCTGGTCATGTCAAAATCAGGTCATTCTGGAAGAGTATATTCAGATTTATCTCAGAAGCAAATTAAATGGACTCGCCACCTGAGCCAAAATTGGGAATCTTTGGAGATACTCCAAAGATCGAGCATAGAAAGTAAATATGTGTCACAAGCTGTTTCTTTATGTATGATCTTAGCAAAGAAGGCAATTTTATAGAAATGGAAGTCTGAATCTGTGCCTGTATTTGAAATTTGGCATAGAGACCTAAGGTATGTGTTACCCCTAGAAAATAATAGTTAGACATAAGATATAAGATATGTAAAATAATTAATTAACAATCCTGATTTATAACTTCTAAATGGTTTAGTGGTCAAGCTTAGGGGTGCACTCTGAGTGTTTCAAATAATTTTATATATTGTTTGTTAATTTTTCGACAAGGAACTATGAAAGCCGGCAATCAGATTAGCGTGCTACCACCTTCATTTAGTTCTTGCTTATGTTAAAGCAAACAAGTAGTATACTAAGATATAAGTGGTGTTAATGTAACTAGTAACTTTTCTTTTCTTCATGTATTCTATGTTCTAATTAGTTAAATTATTTTCCACTGTCAAGTGCCTGAATATAGGCATATGTGGTGAAGGAGTGGAGTTCCATTTTTCCTTAGTGTCACAAGGCCATGCCAGGAGGTCAGGATGACCTCTCATCTACGTGAGCTACAAGTGACAGAGAGAACTGTGACATTTATGTGTTTGAATAACAGATATTAAAGAATCCTGTTCTATCCTGTATTTCTACTCTCCAAAGTGATGACTGCATAGTATGTGTGTAACCAACCATACTGATAAGATGCTTGCTAGAGCTAGGCAACCTTGAAATGCAGATACATGTTCTGTGTGTATGTGTGTGTGTGTCGGCATCTTTTCTCTGTGTTAAATGAGAAGACTGTCTGAGGGAAAGTCATCACTGCTGCCATCCTTATCTGGAATAGGTGTCTGGACACCTATTTAGTCTTACTCCTGATCGCTGACGCCTACAATAATCATTTGGAGATATGCTTGAAGTGATTCTGTCCATATGTGGAAATTGTCTAAGTTTATCTAAGTTTTAGAACCAATCAGAAGTTTGCTGACTTATGCATTGACGCAATTAGCAACCTCTGTTAGAGAATAATTGCTGGTTTTTATTAATTGTACGCAGAGCGGCCCACAAACTCCATTGTGAGTATTGAAGCTGTCTTCTGCTGATGAACCTGCAAACTATTTTCTTCAGTAAATTTTCCAATTGATTGCATCTCTGACTCCTGGTCTTCATTCAACACACCTGGTTCTTGGGTCTTAACTTATTCCCCTACAGTGGGTTGTAAGTATGTATGCATTTAAGAATTTGCGAGCAAACACAGTTAGGAACGGACACGTATCGCATTATTTATCGGTTATTATTGTATGATATTAATGTATCGCTTATTCATATTGTGGCGGGAGGAGCCAATGACAGACACAGTGGGTGTGGTGTCAAGCCTCGGAGAGGTTTTTATTAAACAATAAAAAGGAAAATAAAGTGTCCAAAGGGGCAAAGTGTCCAAATAAACAGGGAACCTGGTGTCCTCGCTGTGCCGCGGGGCTAGTGAAGGAGGGTAGTGTTCGTCAGGGAAGGGTCCAGGGAAGGGGCGGAGTCCGGTGGCCGCACGCGCTCCCCTCTCGGGGCCGGGAGCGAGTGGCGGCGGCGTCTCTTGCGCGGCTTCGTCCATCTCCTGGATTCCCGGCGCTTCTGGGGGATTCGGCGGCCCGGCATCCTGGCCCGTCAGCCGCCTACCGGGTGCGGCATTCCTGCTCGACGCACCCTTCCTGGACCCACGAGGACACCAGCGTGCATGCACGGGGAAGAGACCGGTCTCCCGAGGAGAGGCGCGCTCAGCGTTTAAACGGCGGCGGTGATGAGGCTCTATTCACATCAGGTGCGCCTCATCACACGCCGCCAGCCCTAGGTGTTCAGCGCCCCTCCTCTCTCACACACCCACTCCCGTCGGGAGCCTGGTGAAGGGCGGCGAATACGGGACGGGGTGGTGATGATGGACAGGGGGAGGCAGCCGACTCGTCACATTCCCCCCCCCCAAGCGACATCCCCGTCCGAGGGTCGCCGCCCACGCGGGAGTGCTACCTTCCTCAACCAGGCTCCAGCGGTCGGAGTGGGCGGGGCAGGGATTCCTCTCCGGGCAACTCTCCCTCTCGCACCGCGCCGGAACCGGGACAGAGGAACCGGGTATTAGTTATCAGCGAGAGGGGATGACATCATCTGATGTTGCCCAACTGCGCTGTCTAGGCTCCGCCTGCCCGCATTCTCCACCACTGTGGCGGGAGGAGCAAACGACAGACACAGTGGGCGTGGCGTCAAGCCTCGGAGAGGTTTTTATTAAACAATAAGGGATAAAATAAAGTGTCCAAAGGGGCAAAGTGTCCAAATAAACAGGGAACCTGGTGTCCTTGCTGTGCCGCGGGGCTAGTGAAGGAGGGTAGTGTTCGTCAGGGAAGGGTCCAGGGAAGGGGCGGAGTCCGGTGGCCGCACGCGCTCCCCTCTCGGGGCCGGGAGCGAGTGGCGACGGCGTCTCTTGCGCGGCTTCGTGCACGGGGAAGAGACCGGTCTCCCGAGGAGAGGCGCGCTCGGCGTTTAAACGGCGGTGGTGATGAGGCTCTATTCACATCAGGTGCGCCTCATCACACGCCGCCAGCCCTAGGTGTTCAGCGCCCCTCCTCTCTCACACACCCACTCCCGTCGGGAGCCTGGTGAAGGGCGGCGAATACGGGACGGGGTGGTGATGATGGACAGGGGGGAGGCAGCCGACTCGTCACAATGTCCATTTGTAATTATGTTCATAGTTTTTGCTCATAGTGTACATACATTTACTGCATAATCCATCTGTATAGTATGTTCATATCACCCATCTGTATACCATACTGATAGTATTTAAAAATTTGTAAATTTTGTCCATAGTACTGCCTTATCTGTATATTTCTGTACATATGTAACATTGTAGGCACTGTATATCCTGTACCTCTGCTAACTGCATTTCACAGACAAATCATAAAAGCTGTGAAAATGAACCTTAAAAGATGTGTTTGTAAAATCACCAACAACTTCCAGAAAGCTGGGGTGATGCTCTGACAGTCTACTGTCCTCAGGAGACTTTGACACAGAATTACAGATGCTACACAGCAAGATGCAAACCTCTGACCAGCACCAAAAATAGAAAGGCAAGATTAGAGTTTGCAAAAAAGCACAAAGGTGAACCAGAAGAGTTTTGGAACTGTGTTTATGGACCGATGAGACAAAGATGAACCTTGATCCAATTGATGGGAAAGCAAAAATGTGGAGAAAAAAGGGAACTGAAGCATACAGCCTCATCTGTAAAGCATGGTGGAGGTGATGTCATGTCATGGGCATGCATGGCTGCCTCTGGAACAGGCCCTCTCAACTTTACTGATGACTTAATGTATGATGACAGTAGCAGAATGAATTTGGAAGGGTACAAAAATATCTTGACTAGCAATATTCAAGAAAATGCCACCAGATTCATTGGGAAGTGCTTCATATTGCATCAGAACAATGACCCAAAACACCCTGCCAGTTCAGTCAAGGAATTTATAAGGGCAAAGAAATGGAAAGTCTTTGATTGCCCAAGTCAATCTCCAGATTTAAATCCGATTGAACATGAATTTCACCAGCTGAAGAGGAGAGTAAAGGCAGAAACTCCCCAAAACAAGCAACAATTGGAATTGGCTGCATTAAAGGCTGGGAAAAGTATTTCAAAGGATGAGACCAAGAGTCTGGTGATGTCTATGGGTCACAGAGTCACTGCTGTGATTGTGTGCAAGGTATCTGCAACTAAATAATAGCTTTTAATCTTTTATATCTGCCTTATGTTCAACTGTCCCAATACCTATGCTCACAACAATGAGTGGGATGAACTCTAAAAGTGCTGTTCTTTTTATTTGGTAAAACATGTATGTGTTGAAACATCTAATAATAAAATGTGACATTCTGTAGTTTTGTCTCATATTCATCTTTCAATCATATTTGCAAATGTCTTGACTCCACAGCCAACAGAGCAATTTTGTCTTTACTTTTCCAATACTTATGGAGGGGACTGTATATATATATATATATATATATATATATATATATATATATATATATACTGTATATAGGTGTTTGGGTACATGTTATGTGTATGTGTATATATTCATACATGTACATGTCTTAATTATTCAGCTGTTCACTTTTTACACAATATTAACAAATGTAAAATTTAGTTTTCTCCACTTACATTTTTTTCTTCTTAAACTTTCTAAACTGCAGAACATATTATCAATGCTATTAATGGTTCCCTGTTTGTTAAAAGCAAATAAAAAAAAAGGAAATTAAATAAATATGTAAATAAATAAATAAATAACTGGTGACTTAAAATAATACTCAGCCAGGGAGGGTTAATATTAGGCTCCTATTAGTACCTTTGGAAAGGATATGCCCCAGTGACAGCTATTGTGCCATTTTTTTCTGAAAGGGTAGAATGCAAATTATTTAAACATATAAAAGATAATTGTAGTTGTAATTTTAAATATTTGATTCTGGTCACTCGTGTCTTCAAGATTTTTACTAGACCATCGCTTTTTAAAACATGAGATTATGCTAATTCAAAAAATGGTTATGACAACCCAGTTTATTTTACATTATATCAAAGTCAACTAAAAAGCATAACCGCCTGCCTCTTTTATCTGTCAGTCCCAGAACTCCCCAAAGAGACTCAGCGCCTCCCTGAGAGACCACTGAAATGACGATGTTCTCACCATAGCCAGCGGCACGATGCCAACTAGGTCTTTCTGTGCCAGGTGGATGTGCGTCTCAGTTTCCTCATTGCCGGCCCTGATGCCTGGGTATTCCACCGCCCAGCAAATGGACCTGCTGCCTACTGTACTTCCAAAACCGTCCACCTCCAGATCCACCTGAACCACCCTCTGCCAGCCCGGCTCCACACTGAAGAAAGAGAGAGAGAGACAGAAAGGTGCTTTGAAACCGACAGTTTTCTAATAATCCATGGCATGATTTTGAGGGAGAGGTCATAAGGTCAAGAACCATGCACAGTGAGAATTATGAATTTTTTTAATATTCAAAAACGATGCACCTGACACATGCAACCACATAGAGAGAGTTGAAAATAACAGATCGTGTGATGTAACAAGTCTCCAGAGGAAGCAGGTTTGAAGCCACGTCAAGTTACTTAGAGTTTACCGTCATGAGTCGATCGAGGAACACGGAGATACGCAAGAGAAGCATCATAAAAGAGCTGCTGAGTGCAATGACATAGCTCTCAGCGATTACCGCACCGCAACACATTAAAAGAAGGATAGAGAGGAGAAACCCAACAGAGGGAAAAAATAAGGCAGGAGGTATAAGAAAGGAAGTGATATGGAGAGACAGCGAACAGATGGAGGTAGACACATACAGAGACTGCAACTGGCAGGAACAGAAGAATGAACGAGAGAGAGAGAGAGCAAGAAAAG
This sequence comes from Barbus barbus, assembly GCF_936440315.1. NCBI lineage: Eukaryota > Metazoa > Chordata > Actinopteri > Cypriniformes > Cyprinidae > Barbus > Barbus barbus. Next base: position 10,919,636 of record NC_136756.1, read on the forward strand.
AAACAAAGCAACAGAAACTTCATTTTCTGCCTGAGGTGGTGATCACCTTGCCTCAAATTACATGAAGAGTTGAAGAACAACAACACCGTTTCTAATGTTTTTCTTGGCTTTACATCAGTAACTCCTGAACTTTTCAAGCAAATGGCCAGGATAGATCCAGATACCAGAAGCTTCTCTGGAAATGTAGTTTACAGAGTTATAAGCTACTATTAATTTAAAGTAGTCTGAGAGTTACTGCTCTGAAATAGTTAAGATTCGCTACAAGATACAAAAATTGGACAATAGTCATAAGAAAATAAACTATCTAATAACTATCCAATAAACTAATGGCTTCTGAAAGTTGCAATTTGTGGTCAGTTTGTGTGTACATGTGCATTTTGGGCCAACCATTTGCTTATTTGTTAGTTCTCTCTATTTTGTTGTGGATCATTAAACTAATATGCTGCCTCAGAACTCTGTCCTAAATCAGTTTCGTGAGGTACCTTCATGCACAAACATTGCCTACAAAGCCTGATAGGAAAGTCAGGCTACAAGTTAGCTGCTTAAGCTTTTGGACAAAGACAATAATTCAGGTGTTTTCCTTTTTTTCTCTCTGAAACAAAACAGTGAGGTTGAATGAATGAACAATCCCAGTTAGGCTGACAGTATGAAAACCGAAGAGGTAAATCTTTCCTAAACAACAATAAAAATCCTGCTTAGATAACTAAACATAGCACAGGGAATGTACAGGGCCTGAACTGATTCAATAAAATGAATGGGACTTTACAATGAGAGAGAGAGGATTGTCTGAATGAAGACTCTGGCTTTCCTATAAGAGAGATGATGGTCCAAATGAACTGACTTGCTAAAATGAATCAGATTTTTCAATACTACGTACAGAAAAGGCTGCATATAAGAGGACTGTGTAATTGAACTGACTCACTAGAACTGTATTTTTCAATACTATACAGGAGAGGACTGTTTAAATGAACAGATTCAGAACAGAACACATTTCCATTGATACACATAAGGGACAGAACATTTGAACCCATTTGAAACCACTACAATGAGTCAGACTATATTCACCAAGTGTGTGCAAACACACAAGGGATTTGTTGTGGTTTTTAAGAAGCTCTTGGTACATAAACGCATACATACATATATACATACATATCTGACATGAGAACAGAAACATTTAAATAAGACTTAACGATGAATAATAATGTGTATGAATCTACAGAATATTTATGTACAGATTTGAGCATTATTTACTCTATATATACAGAAAATATGCTATGAAATGGTAACAAGTTAATAAAAACAAGCATGCAGCATGTTAATTAATACTTGTGACTGTAATAAAGCCAATTAATCTACATGTTTCTACACAAAGCCCATTTTTGACAAAACAAGTGATGGCAGGCTCTAGACATATTCTTTTTATAACAAGAAGAAACAGGGACACAGTAATAGCAGACACATCTCTCAGAGTGCATAGAAGTTTCCTGATTACTCATTTACAGAAAGAGTGAAAATGAAAACAGCACCCCAAATCCAGTTTCATTACAATAACTCTATCTCTTGAGAGCATCTTTCACTCAACTTATCATCCTCTCCTTGAACAGCAAGAGAGTCAGACATTGAGTTTGAAAAGAAACATCCCAGTTGTGAATCAACAACCCAATTTTCCTGACAAAACAGAGGTGCACTGAATGGCAAATGAAAATGGAGAAAACGCTTTTCATTTCAGGAACACTGATACTGCTCGTTTCACTCGTCCCATGGCACACACGTCCTCAAAGTTTCAAAACAGCCTGTCAAAACAGATGCCAAGTTGTTCTGAGGACCAACACAATCACAAAGTCAGAATCAGAGGCCCAGAGTAGAGCACAGAACCATGCTCATGTTCTTAGTGTAAATGAATACTTGACTGAACTTTTATTGTCTTGCAAATAACCATTAGTTACTTTTGATTATAATAAGGTTAACGCTGTGCGGCTGAGGATTTTAGTTGATTTTGTGTGTGTGAATGTGTGTACTTGTTAATGCTACGTTAAAAACAAAATGTGGTGCAGTCTAGTGGGTTATGCCTTCACCTAGAAATTCACCTTAAAATTATTGTTTATCCCTTTGGTCCATCTTGAAAACACAAATATTGACAGTTTTACCAACTTTTTTGGTGCTGAAAGTGCTTATTTGCTTTAAAGGTTTTAAGTTTAAGCATTTTGAATTTTGTTTTTTATTTAATTTAAATTTAAATTCAATATTTGTATTTTATTTCAGCTTTATTTCAATTAAGAGAGTTCAAAACTGAACCAGTTTGTGGAAAATAATTGGATTTCCCCAATTGCCTGAGGCAACGGATTTTCAGTTTCTTGCAAAGACAGATCCTTTCACTTCATAAGACCCAAATATTCTGCTGGAAGCCAGGGGTATAAATTTTGTGCTCCATGACATCCCTTTTGTTCCTCAAAAATGGGTAGCTGCTGACTTGCACTTTAAGAATCTCAAAGGACCGTGGTTTCAGCTAAAAATCTCATTTAATGAGGAAAAAACAAACCCATAAACCTTTAAACTTGCCCCTTAGTTTGTAAAAGCAAAAGAAGAATATGTTTAAAAATGTTTGTCATCTACAGCTTTCACACATTGCATTGAAAAGTATAACTGTAACACCTACACATTTAATGTTACCATAAGACTGGCTTGATTTCACATATTGCAAAAAACAGCATCTGAATCATCGTAAACAATATCCTACAGCAGATTTTGCAGTGCCCCTCTCTCTTTGAAGTCCATGTGCAGGAATACAGTTCATGTGCGAGAGGGAGCCAGAGAAAATTAGAGAGAGGAAGACAGAAAGTGTCTTTGGGGATTTGAGATATGAAAGCTGCTCCGGCAGGTACAGCAGCAGGAAAGGGACGACAGAATAGAGGGTGACAGCAGCCTTTCGGGAGCGACAGCAAAGGAGCGATAGTAAGCCAGAAGAGAAGAGAGAGAGAATAAAAAGAGAGATAGGCACTGAGCACATTTAAAACTGTCCCACAACTCTGGCAGTTTTGCTTTTCTTTGGGAGAAGAAATAAAATAAATTATTTAAAGAATTGGTGTGAGAAAAAAGCTGTTGGAAATGCTAGTGAGACAGAAAACATTGCTTGACTATTTGTAGTCATACAATTTTTGTGTCAAACTTATTACAGACGAGAGAAGATCTGGTCAAAAGTCAAAAATAATAGAAGGAGAGGAGTGAAAGGAAGGGAAACAAAACAAAACAACAAAAAAGAAGTGTAAGGAGCAAGATAGAAAGTTGGATTCTATTTTGATCAACATTTCCATTCGACAATTCAGTGAACACACACACATGCACACGCACACACACACACACACACACACACACACAAACACACACACACACACACACCTGGAACACAAATAACATTATTTCTAACAAATTACTCTGTAAATAGTGAACAAATCTTCCATTATTTGGGAAAAGAAATAAATTACAATGGGAATCTATGGGGAAAGTAATTTATCAAATGCATTAAACTGATCAAAAGTGATATTAAAGACATTTATAATTTTACAAAAAGTTTATATTCCTCATAAATGCTGTTTTGAACTTTCTATTCATCAAATAATCCGGTTGCACTACGTGAATTTACATGTACTTACAGTGTACTTATAATGTACCTACATAAGAAAGTACTGGTAATATAAGGTAACTACATGGGTTAGGTTTAGGTTTAGGGGTAGATTTAGGGTTAGTACCAAGTTATTAACTAGTTATTGTAATTACTACAATCAGTACATAGTATGTGCATGAGTAAAAGGACTGTAAAATAAAGTGCTACCAATAATCCTGTAAAAAAATCATAGTTTTGAAAAAACACAATTTATAATAATAGTTATAATAATAATAATAAAAAAAATTGATTTCTGATGTATGGATTAATCCCTGAAGACTGGATTAATGATGCTGAAAATTCATCTTTGCATCTCTGGAATAAATTAAATTTTAGAGTATATGCATTACAATTGAAAACAGTTATATAAATTATAAATTTTTTAAATAGTACTTAATTATTGCATTTTTGATACAATAAAGGCAATAAAGATGCTATTTACACTAAGTGCAAATAGCTATAGATTCTATTTACACTGCTAAAATAGCAAGATTTTCTGCTATTTATACTACTTATTGCAAATAGTGGCAATTATCTGCACCTCAGTATTGTAGTACATTATGCAATAATAACGTATTGAGTGTAAATTATAATTTTAATTCAAATTTGGGTCGATCGCGTCAAAAAGTATGTGTCTTACCATCTATGCCACTGAAATTGATGCTGAATTACCGTCTTTTGTTAGGGTTGACTAATCCAATCACATGTTAGTGGGCGGAGTTAATGTAAATAGCCTTTGCCAACAAGGCGGGCTATTTGCACTTAGTGTAAATAGACAGTCCGTAAAATAAATGCAGCATTTGTGGGCAAAAGTGACTTCTTTAAAAAAAAAAAAAGAAAAAAAAACTTAAATTTAAGACCACAAACCTTTGAACGGTATAGTGTAAGTGATTTAACTAACTAAATAAATAAATAAATACATACATACATACATGTTAAAAAAGAAGGTTTCTTTCTACTTTTAAACCCCATGGAGTGCCATTACTGTGCATTACTGTAAACACATTTTTGTTTTGTTTAGATCATTGATTTCCTGTGGTAATCGACAGCATGCCACAAATGATGTTGACACAGCTTAAGATGTAGTTAACCTTAAACACTCATGCACACAGGTCAACAGCGCAGCTTGAGTTTCATATTAGTTGAGTCTGTGAGTGTTTCAGCACCATGGACAGAGACAAAACACAAGGAAAACACTCTAAAATGTATTCTCTAGTGAGCAGTCACTAGTAGAATAGAGTTTAGAACAGTGCTCTGTAAAAGCCAACAAGTCTCCTTCATGAATATGTACCCAAAAGAAAGACGGAACATTCATAAAACACGTCCTATTACACCATGTTCCTGAACACTGCGCATATAGCTATTTGTACCTGATAGCATCATTTATTAGAACACGTTGCCTCTGTTGTTTTAGCAGCTGATTCACTAAAGGAATTATGCAATCAGGTAATGCGCAGAAATTGAGGTTCTCACAAGGTTGTTTAAAATAAATATCTGCCTGCTTGTCTACAATTTACCGCTGCCACAACTAGAAAATCATCTTTTAAAATAAAACTATGTTTACCACCAGTTTTCTGTGGGCGGTAACAGAGAAATGTAATTTGTTTGTGTTTAATGAGGATTATTTGCATAGAAACGAATAGTGCTCTGAAATCAGTCCTTCCCAAGTTCAAGTAAAGTTTCACTATTGGCTGTGTGCAATATTACAAGAAGAGATATCTTTTTAAATTTCTTTGTTTCAATTTTTAAGCCACATTCAAATGACGATTTTACAAAATCTCTTCTAGTTTATCGCTAACCCCTATAGTAGTCCCTGTCACTAGTCAAGTTAGCAAAGCCTCCCTGAAATGATAACAATGACTTTTCCTTGTATTGTGAAGCTCTTAGCAGTTTACAGATCCTCATCCCAGAGGAGAGGCTCTAGACACTGCAGGTCAGATGAGCTCCTGGTAAGTGTCTGCTGGGACCGCATTTAAATGCCAGGGAGAGTCAAGTGACAGAGCAAATAAACAATTTCCCCACCGAGGTGATTTATTTCAGTGCCAGGTCTCTGGGGACAGACATAATTGAAAGTGGTTGCATTATCCAGTTATCGGAGTAAATGTTTCAGCCAGAAGTGTCTTGTGTTTTTGTGTGTGCATTGTCATCTCATATCCCTTTTCCAACAAAATCTTTTACATAAAAGCATTTTAATTATTTATGTCCACTTTGACAAATACATGTCTTTTATGTAATTTATACATAACATATGTATATGTTACAGAACATATTCAGGTTCAAAATGATTACACATGGGTATATATCTCAAATATGCTGCATTTTTGCTATCTAATTAGCAGTATACAGCAAGCGCCATCTCCAGACACCTTAATTGTAAGTAATAGAATCTTAAATCTATTTAGGATTATCTTTGGAAACAATTACAGTGACAACAACAACAGCAACCAAAAAGGTTTATCAGATTCAATCAGGGTTTTTTTTGTTTGTTTGTTTTTTGTGAATTTGACAATTAGCACCAGCAGTAAATGTGAAACAGAAAAAATAAATAAATAAATAAAAACAGTGGTTATTCATATCAGACCAGTCAGATAAGACCCAAGATTCAAAACTACCAACTCACTGATAAACCAACCTATTGAAACTAATTTGCAAACTTGGCTCATTCCAAACCTATGCAAATTTTTGATATCAGATAGATGAATACATTAACACAACCACCCACATTTAGCCAAGCAAACCCACATTCTACTACACTGAAGCAGCGGCACTCACCAGTACCACAGGAAAAAATAAATCATATTTCACCCTTGTTGTGAATGTGAGTCTGAATTTGATGTGGCGAGATAAAAAGGCAATGTATTGCAGAATAATGGCAAAAAATGTCTTAGTATTGAGCTGACCTCACAGTCTGCACACAAAAACAAACCAACACGAGCAGTATAGTCAGATTTATGAGAAGAATGACTCTTATGAGACTTCTTTTGATTAATCACTAAAAAGACTCACAAGATTGAATCAGTCTGATGAATCCTTTACTGAATGAACTCATTTACTGAACTTACTTAAAGGTTCATGAATCGTAAATTAGTTTTTGTTACTGATTTTTCACATGACAATCAGACTGATCATGACTGATTGTTCTCATGTAAAAGAGTTTTATTGATTGGTAATGCACACACACACACACACACACACATTAAATCTTTATTTACTTACTATTTACTTACTACTTATTTACTTACTAGTATTAAAACAAAGTCATATAAAAGAGTAAGATATGGAGATAAGAAGTGGACATGAGAGGAAAAAAAAGGAAAAGTTATAGAAAAAAAAAAAAACACTATATGCCCCCTTGAAAGGTTATAGACCACCAGATTGAACATTTTATTTTCCATGTTTGGTTCACCAGATGTCCTCAGGTAATATTTGAATGTACAGAAAGCGATTGTGTGTGTTGTAAAACCCTGGATCGGCCACACCTGACAGACGAAAATTACAGTTTGGTCTCCAAAAGAGCCCTGAAAAAGAAAAAGGACAAGAAAGGGACCGTTTGACATCTGAAAGTATGCTTTCCTCAAGGTCAGCCAACCTGTTTCACTGACATTCACACACACATTTATATTTTGGACCATTTAAAAAAAGCATAGAAACAGTGCATGTACCCCAGATATAGCAGATTAACTACAAAGGAGAAACATTTCTCAATAGGCATAGTTCTAAAATTATATGCCACTATTCAAGACTGTTTTCTTGTCCCAGTAAAACACTCACTCGCACGCTTTTGATGGACCACCTGGCTTTCTATCAGAGACGCACAAACACGCAGACTTGTTGAGAAATGTTCCGCCAGGTTGTTTACTTGGCAGTCCGCAACAACTCTCCTGCTTTCTCGGATGCACACACACACACACAAAGACGTGATAAATACCTGTGACAGACAGTGTGTTCAGAGGTAGTGTGTCGTTGCGCGGCACCAGGCTTGACTAGAAGAAAACCCAACGGCCATCATACATATTCAAACACCCCACAGCCAGAAAGAAACTACTTAATTTTCTCCTCATAAATATGAGTGTGTATGTGTGTGTGTCAATTTGTGCTGCACAACAAAAAGTAAGTGGAAAAAATGAACAATGATGGACACAGAAGAAACAAAAAGTCAACAGCAGAAAGGATTATAATAACAAAGTAGGTCAAAACCTTCAAATGCATTTGAGTAAAATGCTAGTAGGATCTGAGATTATATGCAGATAAGAGCACTTGCTTCCATCTTAGAGTAAAACAAACAAAAATAAATAATTAATTATTTATTTTTCTCCAAAAATGCATCTATGGTAGTTAAGCAGTGAGATACGTTATTGATCGTATTATGAGCCACATTTATTAACAGCTTGCACCAGTGCAAACCCTCTTTTGGGTTAAAAACTATTGTCAGAATTGACTAAATACACACAATGAAACATTAGAAATAAAAGGGCGTCGACAGTTATTTTTGCAGCTGAACTTATTGCATATTGCATACGCATTTGTAGGAGCTCTTTCGGATGCAAAATTTGTGGGAGGAGAGTATTTGGATTGGCTCGACTAAGGTGTTTACATGAAGGTTCATCAATCCAATTACTAATTGATCATTTGGGTACATGTAAATGTAATTAATGTGACATACTTTAAAAATGTCCATCAATCACCTTTTTACTCTGAGTTGAAAACAGACTTCCATATGCATATATGTTTATAAGCATTTATTTGTAAGCTTCTCTCCCATGCACAGACATAAGATGGGGTTTGTATTGTTACCTCTGTGCTCTGTGTTTTCGAGCGGGGCGGCAATTTGGTTAGCTGTGACAATAATAATACATCAAAGCGGAGAATCAATTCCACTACAAAGGCTTTGTAGCCTAAACCTACAACTAGGGGAGACAGCTCCAGCCTTGTGTGTGTGTGTGGCGCACGTTTTGCAAAAGCATTTGTGTGCCCTCCTGTGTATGTGGCTTCTTTAGTATTCAGTTTGTGCATCTAATGTACTAAATGTGTTTTTCGACAGGGGAATGCGGTGTGTGTTTGCTGTGTGCGTGTGACTATTAAGGTGCCACTGGTACGATCAAGAGGAATTTCATTTCACAGGTAAGGAGGGAACTCCGTCTAAAGTGACTGGAGCATGTCCACGCTCTTGCTCCTTTAGCTGCGGCGCCCCTGGGGTGGGCGGTTGAGGGCAACAGAGTGCAACAGGATACAAGCATCTGACAATCTATGACCGAGCACTCAGCTGGCAAACAGCCACTATGCAGAGAAAGAGAGAGGGAGAGTGGAAAAAATGGGCAAAGAAGTGCATCATATAGAAAATGGCAGAGAAATAGGAATGAAAGTGAACCGAAGTCATTGATCTGTGAAGTGTAGCATGGAAATGGCAACGCTATTCTTCAAGAATAAAGCACCAGCCATAGGTGCTTCCTAACGGAAAAACTCACAATGGCATCCAAAGAGATGACAAGCAAGAAAATGCTTGGAGGTTGCTTTTTTCATATAGCTGAGGAGACTTGAAGAGAATCAAGTAACTTTGTCTCAGATTTTACGCCTAAAACTCTGTGTAAGAGATTAAAATAAACACAAATGAAACAGATGTTTACATACAGTAAGAGGGCAGAGCAATTATAATAACAAAGAGCAATATTTGGGTGACAAAGCTTGGGATAGTTTATACTGAAATCTCTGGCATGTTTATTTTTAGGGGAAAAAGTGAAAAGAAAAAAGGGAAAAGGTGTTTTGTTGTTTTTTATTTTTCTTAGCAGAAGAGCTACAAGGCAGAAATCTAGTTCTATTCACTGTGTAGGAGAACCAAATTAGATATTAAAGAGATTATTTACTATTTATTTGTTTTTAGTTGGTTGAATTTTATGCAAAAGCAATACATAGTGAATCACTTTAAACACTTAAAATAAAGCATTCAAGACTGGCAGAAAATACAGTATGCATGTTTGTAATAAACAAATGCAAGACATTTTTAACATAAAACGAGATCTCTATGTAATCTTTATATTAATCTTTCTCCGGTGAAAAGTCATCTTGTCTGAATCAGGACAGAAATATGCACAGATCAAGCACTGTTTACATGCAAAAACAGTTCTAAACTGATATGTCAGTGGATTTTGATCTGAGAGGACCACAGCGGGTGGAATGTTTCACTATAGGAAGTTTTATTATTGATTATGATATTTTGGCCAGAAATGTGTTGTAAATGTGTTGTAAATGTATTGTAAACAAACAGCTTTATGCTTCACAAGATATTAATTGATGGACTAGATTATTTGTGAATTATTGTAAATTCACTGCAGAGGATCCATTGATGAGCAAGTGATGTAATGCTAAATTTCTCCAAATCTGTTTCAATAATAATAAAAAAAACATACTCATCTTCACTTTCATTTTTTGATGAAATACTTATTTAACACTAAAATTATGGTGGTTGTCATTGTTCCCTTTTGCATGCATAAAAAAAAAAAAAAAAAACCAGCAGGTGAATATTTCAGCTTTACGGCACTTGGAAAATAATCAGTGATCCTAATGTACTATTTTATCGACACTCTTGGGTGCTTAAGGCATGCAAGAACTGTAAGTACTGCCACTGTACTGAATTCAGAATGTTCCTTTCTGGCTGAACTATTGCTTTAAGAAAAACTCTCCATTTGTTATTTATGTAATAACAGTATTGCCAATGAGAAACAACTGAGATGTAAAAGCAAGCTATGTAGGATCAGGAAATAATAATTTAGGGAGTAACCAACGCTATCTCACGGCAATTCGTACGTATTTTACGAGGTGGCTAATTCGTACAAATTTGAACGACCTCTCTCGTACGATGTAGTACAATTTGTCTAAACCCCAGTGACGGGTAGGTTTAGGGGCGGAGTTAGGTGTAGGGTCATTCGTACAAATTCATACAAATTGGCAACTCATAAAATACATACGATTAAACAAAATCATATGAATTTGTACGAGTGAGGTTGTACGAATTTGTACGAATTAGCCACCTCGTAAAATATGTACGAATTGCCGTGAGATCGGGCTGGAATAACAACAAGAAACAAGAAGTCAGCTGCACATTTTTACACTTATTTTTACACTATCCTTTTATGTGCAGTTAACAAAACACCTTCACTTAGAGAAAGCATTAAAAACTGGATTTAAATATGCATAAATGAAAAAAAGAAAAAAAAAAATACATATATGGAAGGGGCAGAGGTGTATGCCGGTACGCCGAACAAAGAAATGAGAAGCTAAGAAAATGTGAATAAAAGTGAAATAATCAAAGATAGAAATAGACCAAGAACAGTACTAGATGTAGAGAAAGAAAGAAAAAGAGAAAACAGGCCTGAGAGCTCTTTTGTGGCCTATTCCCATTGGAGGCTTTCAATTTCACCTGGTCTGAGAGCTAAGCATTCAGAAAAAAAGTTTGAATGAGACCGACAGAGAGGCAGAAAGGACAAAGAGGCCGATGCAGGACCCCCGTGTGCCCTTGCCAAATATAAAAGGGAAGGAAGACAAAATAATAGTGATAAATGTCAGTGTGATAGAGCACGCTCATCCACTACATCCTCACCACAAACACTGCTGGCTTAACTATTGTTAGACGAACAGATTTAGGGGGCCTGCCTCTCTCGAGGGATTGAAGGAGCAGGATGATTTTAGAGAAGGAAGAAAGAAGCAGTCAACCTTTATTTACTAGGACGGAAATTGCTTTACAAATCAAGCAATGCTGTTTTTGTGTTTTCTGAGAAAATAGATCAGCGATCAAAGTGAAAACGTCACTCACTTGAGTGCACTCAAACCGCAAGCAAGGCCACGTTATACTAATGGGCAACATGGGCTGCAGCCCAGGGCCCCAAACACTAGGGGGCCCCCGAGTCAATTCTCTTTTGCATTATATAGGGTTGCCAACCATTCCGTATAATACGGAATCATCCAGTATGTAAGGCATCAGTTTGTCCCATATATGCAGGCTTACGCCGTATGACCACCTAGACCATACAAATAACAAATACATTTTTCTTTTTCCAAAGTATTATATAAATTCGCCAGTTGCTCCCGCTTCACAACGAGTGAAACTCGCAAAGAATGCAAAGTCATGATTATTGATTGTAAGCACAAAGAAAACATACTATTTTGCAATAGTTGGACCGAGGCTATGGAATAACCTTCCTTTATCTGTGAATGCTTCAAATTCTGTCTACGAGTTTAAAACTACATTGAAATCTTATTTTCTTACCTTGGCTTTTTAAACTTTACGTTTGTAGGCTATATTAAATTATCTTTTGCGTTTACTGATGTTTTTCTTTTTACTGGGTTTTTATTTTATTTGTACAGCACGGTCAACTGCTGTTGTGTCTGTCGGTGCTTATTAAATACAAATATCTGAGGGAAGATGTCTTTCACTATTGTAAGTTAATGTTGTTAAATAGAGAAACAAAATTATACATTTTTTAAATGTCTATAACTTCTAGTGCATTATAAGAAGAGCAGAAAGAAGCCCTTTTAGTGGTGAGTGATATTCATTTTATTTGCCGGGCTGTCGCTGATTTGTAAGATTTTTACATGATAATATTGTTTAATTTATGTATAATTTTAGTATTTTTTTTGCCTCCTATGGGATTATGACGTGAGCATTGTGTTTGTGTTTTGTGCAAGGCTTCAAGTATTCTTCATATAATTACATTTATTTGGAATTGGAAATATTTTAGGGCTACGCATGTAACCAAAATAAATAAATTACCAACAGATGAACTGACAAGCTCTTGTAGCAGGAGATAAGCATACTGGAAGTGAATACTTACATCATTTTTATATACTACCAGACAAAGTAAGTATCACACGTTTGTTTTCCAAATCACGTTTCTGAAAGAGCTTCTTGGTACTCTGTAAGGCTAATTGCATCATTGTCTCTGTCTGTTCTCACTGGTGCTGCCCATGAATGATCGTGAATAGGAATGTGGTAATTAAAAGTTGCATATGAAAGCAATGTGAGTCGATCGCTTGAAGTTGTCGAGCTCATAATCAGAAGTGGGACTTATAAAGTTTATGATAGCATGTTGTTATTTTTATCTCGTCTGTGTAATTCCTCAGGTTATTAATCAGATGACTGACTTTGAATCCGAGTACGTTTTCTGTCAAGATAACAGGCTTGTACTAATAGGGGAATGTCTATTTGCAAAGGCTAGCACTACTAATGTGGAGCTGGAGCTCTTGAAGCTCCGCCCTCTTCGGACATACTCCAAATCAGAGGGTTTTGGCTCATACCCTAAAAGTGGCAATTTTAACAAGCTATAAAAATGTATCTGTGTGGTATATTGAGCTAAAACTTCACATATATGCTCTGGGGACATGAGAGACTTATTTTACATCTTGTAAAAAGGGGCATCCCCTTTAAATATACATGATTTCTAAAAAACAATTACTTAATGTACATAAATCGAACTCAAGCTCATGCCTTTCACACAGACAGAAACCCTCACCTTTTTATGTATTCTAGTAGGACATGTAAAGTAGAATCTTCAATTAGCCTCTGAATATGTTGGAGGAGTGAAATAAAAGCCTTGTATTAATATTCATCAGATTCTGTTAAATGATTCATTTATTATAAAACCTTTTCTAGCAGCGCACACTGAGAGTGAGTTGAGTACTATTAATTATACTACCATAACGAGCCCAGGGCACAAACCAAAGCTGTTCTCACATGGGGCTTTTGTAGATCACAGTGATATGACATTTCCCAGAAACACACCAAATCAAGCTCATGAAAAACTGTTCAGAGAAAACCTGATGATCATTATGCATGTATGCAAGCATGAGCTTCATCTACACACATCACCTATTCAGCAGACACTCACTGAGAGGCTTCTGACTTCAGGCTAGAAGCTTCATAAGTAAAGCAGACAGAATCAAACCACTTATCTGGATATAAAAGGCCCTTCGTGTTGCATTGTCTATTTGAATATTCACTAAACAGCTGCGAGAAATGTGCTGAACATTGTAATGTGCTCTTCTGACAAACTTTGATTTGACTGATATCTGGAATAATGGGTACTAGACTGTGTGTTCTTTTGTGTTGGAAATATACTCATCCCATGAAACCAGGGGCGTAGCGTCTGGGTATGCAGGTGCATATGGGCCCGGGCCGAGGGGGAACTTTTAATTGAAACAAGGGAATGAATATAGAGCCCTGCCCGGGCCTGGCCCATATATATATATATATATATACATAAAAAATAAAAGTATTATTTCTGATAAGAGCATTTGTGTACTTGCTCTATTGGATTGGAAATTATTGGATTTTGCTTGCATAAATTTGCCAAACATCAGTCAAAAATTTAGTATGAAGCTATATTAACTATATGGTGCATATCAGGGATGGGCGATGTGATGATTTTATATGGTGATTGATCTTGAAGACCTCTACAATCTACTTCAAACAAATCATAGAGATTGTGACTAAACTTGTCTTATTTATATATCTATATTTAAATAGATCCGTGCATCTGCTAATTGGCAAGACTTTTTAAAAATGATTAACACATTAGAGATATAAAGAAAAATGCAGGTTAATGCACAAGTTTATAATGTAATTAGAGTTATTAAAAGAGAATATCACTCACTGCTCTACCAATTACTTTTGTAGCTTTAATACAATATCTGTATATTTCATTAATAAAGTGTTGTATTTTACATTTCATTACTTTACTAAGTTTCTGTAGCATTTCTTACCTGAATAGCACTGTTTATTTTATTTATATCTTTTCTATTGCATTTATGTTCCAATATTTCTCATTTTGCTTGCCATTTGTTTTTACTGTTTATTGTCTTCAATAAGCTTGAGAACATTTTACTGGTTTTTACTGTTCAATAACATTGTGGTCCAAACTAATGCTGAAGTGAATATAGTCTTCAGTAAGTCAAAAAATGTCCCAAGCACCCCCTTGAGGAAGACACCTTTGTTTCTCAAACATAGCTGACGGCATCTGCCTCCCAATTTCAAGAGAGAGAGACAGAGAAGAAAATTATATGATTTCTGAGGGATTACGGTAGAAGAAAATCAAGATGTGGAGCAGAAGTAAGAGAAACAGTTAGGTTAAGAAAGACAAAGAGAAAGTGCGTCCTTCCTTAATGACAGAGCATGTCGGAATTCAACCTCAGTTGGCATGGCAACACTGGCGAGAGGACATACACAAGGCCTCATTGACTGGGGTCCTCCTGAGCATCAAATCAATGGCTGCTCCACAGAAGAGAAAAAAACGACAAGAACGGAGAGAAAAGAACTAAAAGCACAATGTGAATAGCAGGGGAAGGTTAACTATTGCCCTGTCAAATAAACCGGAGATTGGGTGGCTCAGGCCTCTGTTTGAGCAGGCAGCCCATTTCAGGAGGGGATAAACTGTGAAAAGAAGAACAGCGCAACTGAACATGTAATTTGTCCAGTAATAATAGCCAATTAGATGCTGCATTCTCAGTAGCCAGCAAGGTAACCAATCAGGCTAAAATTGCCTTGGCAAAGATTTGTTGGGAAGGTTTGTTCATCGTCGTCTTCATCACAAAGACAGATCACAGTTCCCTTCATTACAAACAGTAATGATAGTTATAGAAAGGACTGAGATGACCTTGGTGTGTCTTGACATCTTGCGGAAGTGTGCATGTTGTCTCATTGTTAACCCAAAGTCACACACCTCCCATGATTATGGGCTGCGCTGCTAATAAAGACGACTAAACAGTTGTGGCACTTGTGTGCGAGACATTTCAGTACAAAAAGTCCATGTTTTATTCACAAAATATTGTGTGGTTAGTGAATTAAATGCTGGATTTTGTACTTCAGTGGGCAGGTTTGGAGCAATGAATATTTAAATCAAGTCATTGTTATTCACAGAATTCAACGCAGTTTTCCTTAAGCAATTAACTTTGTGATATCACTGCCCACAGACAGCAGGCCTGAAGTAAAAAAAATAAAATAAATAATAATAATTTTTTTTTTAAATAAAATTAATAAAGTTAAAGAATATACAAACTGTTGCAGGCACCAGACCTTCTATGTGAGTTAAGGATTCCACTGACATTAAAAAATTTATTATATGAAAAAAAAAAAAAAATTATAATATATATAAATCAAAAATGTATTATAAAATTATGATTTAATTATTTATTGTAAATTTATTAAATTAGATAAAAATTTGTTATTTTATTTATTTATTTATATATGATATATATAAAAACCTGATGTTACATGACTTTTTAGGAAGACTTCATGAACTAGGACTGACACTGTGGATCTTCAACATAACAAGACTACATAAAATGACTATGATTATCTTGTATTACTCACTCTTAGTGAATTCCCTGGTGTGTGTGTGTGGTTTTTTTTTTGTGGATTGATTGGCTAATGGCTATCCATGCGTCATTGGGTCTTACACTCAGAAAGACATCAAATAAGTATTAATTTAGCCCATACCATAGTCTGCATTGTGTGAGCATAAAGAATGAGTAGGAGAGAAGGGGAAAAACAGCACGACTGAATAACAGAATAATCATGAGGGGCTAAAATCAATGAACTGCAATCAAGGCTTAAGTCACCATGTTGGCAAAGTCTATAGCAGTGGCTAAAAAGTAAGCTGACATGTTGTTAGAGAGCAAACTTAAAGGGCCAGAAGTCATTCATTTTCATTAAGAATTGTCGATTTGTGGTGTCATGAGCGACTGAGACCACTGACTGATGCAACCGTGTTGAGTTTAATTTTACATGAATGCATAGTGATGTGATTCAGAGACTACCAATGGAAGAAAAAACTCTTGAAATATGATACAATGGTAAAAAACAAAACAAAAAAACATTTGCTAATAACTGACAAGCTGAATAGCTCTTTACGAAAGTTGTAAAAAAAAGTATTAAAACATTAAACTACATACATTTTTGTTTAACTGACAAACAATCTCCTAGTTCTGCTCCATATTCTTTGCACTCTAGTTCTGTTCTAGTACATAATACAAGTTCTGTATTTCTCATATTGCTCTGCATTCATCTCTTATCAATCTAATAATATTAACTCAAATCAATATTCAATTTATTTAGTTATTTAGGTATGCAGCAGTGCAATAAGTGAGATAATGTACTGTCAGTCAGTTACTGTCGCCTGCTCTTTATATTCCATATATTACACTGCAGCAAGTCTGGAGAGAAATACCTCTACACATTAGCCTCACATAAACATATGCTTAAATGCAGCACAATAATGTGATTATGTGTATAATCTCTATAACAATCAGAATGACAAGCCTTCATGTGAACCCTTCAATTAGGATAACAATATCTAATTGAGTTTAATCCAAACGAACTCAGCATATGAAAGAGATTGTAAACAATTAAAAAATAATAATAATAATAATTGGCAAGCAGATATTTCTACTTTCACAGTGTGCTTATATTTGCTCATTTAGCAGATACTTTTATCCAAAGCAACTTCCATGGATTTAAGGTACACCATTTCACAGGAATCCAAGTTTATGAACTACAGGAAACAACAAAAAAAGAATGGTAACAGTATAAAGATATATATTATAAAAAGTAGAAGGTTATTAACTACAGTTTAGTTCATTAAAACATGGATAAACAAACAGCATCACCACAACTCTCAGTGGCAATAAACACTGCTCATGCTCCCAAACGTAACTGAAGCAAAGCAACAGGCTACTGAGAGGACACAAGGGATTCAAATAAAGTATTAACAAGTCTGAAAGCGCAATGAACAGCAAGACCTGCGATTAGACAAGCTGTTTCAGTCTTGTTTACAAGCTTGTAGTAATCACACATGAGGCCTGTAAAGCTGCCAGTTTGTTCAAGCTCAGTGTGAAAAGCAGACACCTAAACACTGCTCCTAATACCTGAGGAACAACTGGAGCAGACTGGTTAGATCATTTAGTTTAGTTAAGATTAGTAAACACACAGAGCTGTGGTTTACATACCAGCGCTCTTATTTTCAATATCACTCTGCCTATTGCTGCTTTCATTCTTCGCTCTTCCTCAGAAGCCTTTGGTCTGTGAAGGCGAGTGTGTGTGAAGCACTTTTACTTTCTCCTGCTTTTTACACTAATGAGTTTCCCAACAAATTACTACTGATTTAATTACACACACACACACACACACACACACACAAAGCTGTTTGTCAGGTATAAGAGGAAAATGCTCTGACGTTTTCGATCAAATAAAAAACTAGCAACTATTAGCATGTAAAGGAGGGTAAATACATCGTTTCTGACTGATCGAGTTCAGAATGAGAATAGAAAAAGACTTTGATGTTTGCAGATATGCACACACACACACACACACGCAGAGAGAAGAACACTAAAAACGTTTTCACACGTACCCGGGAGGCTTGCCACAGAAATTAGACATTGATTTGTAATTGGAGGCATTCGGTCATGAAATCTGTGGACTAATTTAAGAAAGTGAACTTAATGACAAACATTTACATATTCTTCCTGCAAGTTAGCCTGCTCCACCAGCAGGCATTAATCACAATCTGCAGCCACGCAAACCGAATGGAATATCAACAGAGTCTAAATACATCAACATTATGGCAAAAGTAATAGGATATTTGTGAGGGTGTGTGTGTGTTTGCATCTGTGTGTCCAGACATGGTAAAGACGTTTTTAGAGCAACCTTAGGTTCATCTACTAGGCAACAAACAGTAAGATTGAGAGAGCAATTCAGTTATTATTTGAAAATATGAACATACATCTTTTGAATATGTATCTGTAACAAAATGCATCTGATCACAATTCATTGTGCAATGCGAGCAATCATGTTTGTTTGTTTGTTTTAAAGCATTTTTTAGGGACAGAAAAAGTTTCCATTAGTGAAGTATCTTACTTATATTAAACTAAATACACCAGTATATGCTATAGATCAGGGGTAGGCAACGTCGTTCCTGGAGTACCGCTCTCCTGTAGAGTTTAGCGCCAACCCTAATCAAACACATCTGAACAAGCTAATCAAGGTCTTCAGAATTACTATAGGGCTACAGGCAGGTGAGGTTTTTTTCAGGGTTGGAGCTAAACTCTGCAGTACATCGGCACTCCAGGACCACCGTTGCCTACCCTTGCTCTCATATGGATGCTAATTAATACAGTACCTATGTATCAGGATCGTGATGGTTTATTTACTGTAGAAAACAAGATAACTCAACTGTGTCTAATAAAGATTTTGAACCAATCCTTTAACTAATTAATATACTTTAAATAACTAATTTCTGTCTGCTTTTTTAAAACTAAATAACACTTACATGTTCCACAACACTTGGCATTGTGACAGTTGTGTTTAATTAATTTGAAATAGCAGGCAAATATTATATTTCTCCTTATGTTGATTTTAGATGCCCACTCATATATCCAAATAGGATGGCATCCTCGTAACACCACTGTTTTGTATCTTAATATAAAATGTTCAAATTAATTAATCGTCATACTGTCAAACTGGCAGAGACGTGCTCTCCTGTCACTTCTCATTTACAACATGGCCAATTCTAAACAAAAACTGCTTTTCAAAAATGCATTGTTCTGTGAGATACTGTGTGAGGGTAACAATTTGATGAATATTTGATTTAAAATGATTACAAATGGTACACATACACTACTCTTTAATACTACTGAAAATACATTTATTATGCTACAAAAACATTAAACATGTATAATGTTACATAATAATTTTTATTATGATTACACAGCACAACTGTTTTCAACATTGATAATAATAAAAATGTTTGAAGCAGCATGAATCAACATATTAGAATGATGTCTGAAAGACGATGTGACACTGAAGACTGGGTTAATGATGCTGAAAATTCAGCTTTGCATCAGAGGTATAAATTACATTGAACTATATTATTGTTACAGATCTGCCAGGTTCTGCTACCCAATCACAGCGCTCACCCTCACCAGAATACTGATCACGCACACCTGCCACTCATTCCCCTCTCATTACCCACGCAGCATAAAGACACACACCGCCCAACACCAGTCGTCCAGTCTCGTTTCTACGAAGAGGACTAACTCACTACGCTCAGTCATAGTGCAGTACCTACCTAAGTAACTTACCTGTTGATTACTTACCTGTTCTGCTCGCTCCTAGGCAATCTCCAAACCCAGCTCCAGTGACATCTGTTCCGAGAACGTTCCCGGAGAAACCCCAAGTCTGCGGTGTGTGTCTGTCACAGCCTCCTCATCCCTCTCTTCTCCTGCAAGAAGGAAACCCAAGATCATCAGCCTGTTCGTTCAGCGACTCCAGATTCTGTCATTCACTCACCTGATACCATTCCCACTGTTGATCATTAAACCTACCTTCACTTGTGATTCTGTCGTCCTGCCCTCTCATTATAACAGAAGACTGGACCATGACATCAACGATCAACAGCATGAGCAATCCGGACGCATTCCAGGACCTGGTTGACATCTTAAAACAAACACTCGCTCCAGCAGCGGTCTTTCCGCAATCTCTTCTTCGCTGCCCACGAACCACTCGACAGTCCGACCAGCGCCCTACGCTGGTTCGGCGGAAGATTGCAATGGTTTCCTGCTACAATGCGACCTGGCGTTTGAGATGCAGCCCCACTTGTTTTCCACTGAGAAGGCCAAGATTGCGTTCATTATCCAGCATCTCCAGGGTAGAGCGCTGCAGTGGGCTAGCACCATATGGACACAAGGAGGCAGTGTTACCCAATCCTCCCAAGCCTTCATCCAACACTTCAGAGATGTGTTCGGTAAACCCGCTTATGATTCCTCTGTCTGTGATCAACTTTATCAGTTACGCCAAGGAAATAACAATATCCAAGATTACTCCCTACAGTTCAGAACCCTAGCCGCGGCCAGCGGATGGAACGAGCGAGCCCTGTTAACCGCCTACCGGCAAGGTTTGGCACCTCACCTCCGTCTACAACTGGCCGCCTTTGATGATGCCCTGGGATTGGAGGGCTTAATTCAACACTCCATCCGATGTGCCACACGCATGAATACGTGTCTATCTGAATTCAACCCGGTTCATAGCCCCTATCTCCCCGTCACACCGAACCCACCAGTATCCATCCCTGAGCCCATGAGTGTTGATAATTCTCGTCTCTCCTCCCAAGAAAGGGCACACCGATATGCCCAAGGACTCGGCCTGTACTGTGGAGAGAGGGGGCACCTCCGAGTCACCTGCCCAGTAAGACCGACTCGCCTTTTGGTGAGTGCCTTGAATTCCGAGATCCCTAATCTCAAGCCTTTAACCACTGAGGCACTTCTTATGGGTCCCATGTTCTCGGTTCCAGTCGTTGCCCTCCTCGACTCAGGTTCGGCGGGGAACTTCATTTCGGGCAGTCTCTGCAGACAACTCGGCCTCACAACCTCCATCACCCCAAGGAACTACCAGATCCAATCGGTGACGGGCAAGGCGGTAAGCCGTAAGTTAGTTAACAGATGGTCTACTCCCGTATGCCTTAAATTAGGTTTACTCCATGTAGAAGATATAAGGTTATTGGTGCTCGAAGATGCTACTACGGACATCATCTTAGGGCGACCCTGGTTAGTTCAGCACAATCCCATCATTTCATGGAGAACGGGCGAGATCATTAAGTGGGGTGAGTCATGTTTTCCCGAGTGTTTTCCACATCTACCTAGACCAACAAGACCAGCCGCAGAGATCCTGAAGCTACTTACCACCTCCGTAGAGAGTCCCCCAGAGAAACTATCCACCGAAATTCCTCCTGGTTATAATGAATTCAAGGATGTCTTCTGTCCCCAGAAAGCCGCACAGTTACCACCTCACCGACCCTGGGATTGCGCCATTGACCTCCTTCCGGGTGAACCAGTGCCTCGTGGTAAAATATATCCTCTATCCATCCCAGAGCAGAAGGCCATGGAGGAGTACATCGGGGAAGCCTTGAAGCAGGGATACATTCGCCCTTCCACCTCTCCTGCCTCCTCCAGTTTCTTCTTTGTCGCAAAGAAGGATGGAGGACTCAGACCTTGTATTGATTACCGAGCCTTGAACCGTATCACTGTCAAGTTCAGATATCCGCTTCCCCTCGTCCCAGCTGCTCTGGAACATCTGCGAGGTGCCACCGTGTTCACTAAGTTAGACCTCCGCAGCGCCTACAATCTTGTCAGAATACGTGAGGGGGACGAATGGAAGACCGCCTTTGTCACGCCCACAGGCCACTATGAATATCTTGTTATGCCCTATGGGCTCGTCAACGCCCCCTCCGTATTCCAAGATTTCATGCACGAGGTGCTCCGGGAGTTTCTCCATAAGTTTGTACTAGTGTACATTGATGATATTCTGATTTACTCCCGGAGTATGGCCGAACATCGTCGCCACGTTGCGGAGGTCCTACAACGCCTGAGAGAATTCAACCTGTTCCTTAAGGCGGAGAAGTGTCTGTTCCATCGACCCTCAGTGCAATTCCTCGGCTATAACATCAGCCACGGTGGTATTCAGATGGACGAGGGGAAGGTTACGGCAATCCGAGAATGGCCCACTCCTGACACGGTAAAGAGACTTCAACGCTTTCTAGGCTTCGCCAATTTCTATCGCCGGTTTATCCACAATTACAGTTCCATAGCCAGTCCCCTAACCAACCTGTTGAAGGGAAAGCCCAAATCCCTCTCCTGGACAGTAGCCGCTACCAAAGCCTTCCAAGAGTTGAAGGATGCTTTCACCCGAGCTCCCATCCTCGTACATCCAGACCCCGAGAAACAGTTTGTGGTTGAAGTCGATGCCTCCACGTCAGGAGTGGGTGCCATATTGTCCCAGAGACAGGGGACACCACCACGACTCCATCCATGTGCCTTCTTCTCCCGTAAACTCAGCCCGGCGGAGAGGAACTATGATGTTGGCAACCGAGAACTTCTAGCCATCAAGCTCGCTTTGGAGGAGTGGAGACATTGGTTGGAGGGAGCCCAACATCCGTTCCTAGTCCTCACTGATCATAAAAACCTCCAATATCTCAGAGAAGCCAAAAGATTAAACCCCCGGCAAGCCAGATGGGCTCTGTTTTTCACCCGTTTCAACTTTTCCATTTCCTATAGACCCGGTTCCAAGAATACAGCGGCAGACGCTCTTTCCCGACAATTCGAATCCCATGAAGAATACGATGAAGTTCCAGAATCAGTCCTCCCAGAATCCCTTTTTGTTTGTCCCATCCAGTGGACCTCGCCTAGCTTTACCTCCTCCAATGTCTCCTCCAACATTCCGCCGGGCTGCCCACCAGGTATACAATTTATTCCCAGAAACCAACGCTCACAGATCATTCAGTCAGTTCACTCCTCCCTTGGCACTGGTCACCCAGGGACCAACAACACCCTCTCGCTGCTACGAGAGCGCTTCTGGTGGCCCAACATGGCCAAGGATGTGAGTAGATTCGTCCAAGGATGTAAGGAATGTGCCATGTCCAAATCTCCCCGACATCTGCCAGCCGGGAAGCTACTTCCCCTGCCCGTTCCCAACCGACCGTGGTCACACCTAGGAGTTGACTTTGTCACGGACTTACCACCATCGGACGGGAACACCTGTATCCTGGTGATTGTAGACCGGTTCTCTAAGGCTTGTCGATTACTCCCACTTAAGGCCCTTCCGACAGCCATGGAAACTGCAGAACTAATGTTTAATCATGTGTTCAGATATTTTGGAATCCCGGAAGATATAGTCTCAGACAGAGGTCCACAGTTCGTGTCCCGTGTATGGAGGACTTTCTTCAAGCTCCTGGGTGTGACCATCAGTCTGTCTTCCGGTTACCATCCACAGACGAACGGGCAGACAGAGAGGAAGATCCAGGAAGTAGCCCGGTTCCTCCGAACCTTCTGCCATGGCCACCAGAACTCCTGGAACCAGTTCATCGGTTGGGCTGAGTATGCCCAGAATTCCCTGCGCCAGCCTACTACAGGTATAACCCCATTTCAGTGCATACTTGGTTTCCAACCTCCCATGTTTCCCTGGTCAGGTGAACCTTCAGACTTACCTGCCGTGGATCACTGGTTCCGGGAGAGCGAGAGGGTCTGGGACAACGCTCATCACCACCTCCAGCGCGCAGTGAGTAGACGTAAGTTGACAGCCGACCTCCGCCGCTCCAAGGCTCCCGTGTATCATCCAGGGCAGAAGGTCTGGCTGTCAACTAGGGACATCAGGTTACGTCTACCCTGCAAGAAACTCAGTCCCAGATTTGTTGGTCCCTTCCCCATAATCAGACAAATCAATCCAGTCACTTACCAGCTCCAGCTCCCCTCACAGTATAGAATTCACCCCGTCTTCCACGTATCACTGCTAAAACCGTTTCACCCTCCTGTTTCTCCCCCTGCAGAACCTGGTCCCGAGGAAGAACCCCCTCTCCCGCTGGTATTGGAGGATGGAACGGTCTATCAGATCAAGGAGATCTTGAACTCCCGACGCCGAGGCGGCAGGTTAGAGTACCTCATAGACTGGGAAGGATATGGTCCTGAGGAGAGGTCCTGGATCCCCAGGGATGATGTGCTGGACCCAGTGCTACTCGAAGAGTTCCACTCTAACCACCCAGATCGCCCTGCCCCTAGGGGAAGAGGCAGACCGCCACGGCGTCGGGGTTTTCGGCCCTCGGGAGCGGGCCGTGGAGAGGGGGGTAATGTTACAGATCTGCCAGGTTCTGCTACCCAATCACAGCGCTCACCCTCACCAGAATACTGATCACGCACACCTGCCACTCATTCCCCTCTCATTACCCACGCAGCATAAAGACACACACCGCCCAACACCAGTCGTCCAGTCTCGTTTCTACGAAGAGGACTAACTCACTACGCTCAGTCATAGTGCAGTACCTACCTAAGTAACTTACCTGTTGATTACTTACCTGTTCTGCTCGCTCCTAGGCAATCTCCAAACCCAGCTCCAGTGACATCTGTTCCGAGAACGTTCCCGGAGAAACCCCAAGTCTGCGGTGTGTGTCTGTCACAGCCTCCTCATCCCTCTCTTCTCCTGCAAGAAGGAAACCCAAGATCATCAGCCTGTTCGTTCAGCGACTCCAGATTCTGTCATTCACTCACCTGATACCATTCCCACTGTTGATCATTAAACCTACCTTCACTTGTGATTCTGTCGTCCTGCCCTCTCATTATAACAATTATAACAGAAAACAGTTTTGAATTGTAATTTCTGTAAAACAGTATATAGAGTATTTCACAATTTTACTACTTTTGATTAGTTAAATGCAACATTGGTGAGTATAAGAGACTTCTTTCAAAAACATAAAAACTCGTTTGTGTAAATACCAGATGAACTGAAAAGATTTAGATAAAAATTATATTTTTATTAACATAGAGAGGACGCTAAAAAGTCTACAGAAGGAATTAGTTTTCTTAGAAATTATAAAATCTTAAAGGGATAGTTCACTCAAGATAAAATCAAATCCTGATGAAATAAAGATTAATAAAGGTGACTCAAAATACAATAGGCTACATACACTTTCACCTTTGAGGTGAAGATATCTGTTGTGTTTGTCACAAACAACAAGTTATCATGTTCACATCTGTCAACAGTCAGATTACTGATCATGACAACTGGATTTCCAGTCCAGAGATATTTAACTCAGTGGAGACACTCACTTTGAGATTTCCAGGGGTTCTTTCATTTCATGTCAAATTTTTTATTAATCTTGACCTCTCTCAACTTTCTCTCGACGAGTCAGAGCTAACTGCGGCGCTAATAGTCTCATGAATGCACAGTCGTGCACAGAAACCAACAGCCAAGGTCAGGATTTTCATTAAAATAACACATTCAGTTTCGGTTTGTTCTTCCCACGGACACTTGGAGCATACGACACGTGTCACATGGAACCATTCTGTGATCCTTTTGCATCTATTTTTAAAAGCTTGATGCTGGCCGCTATTAACAGCCATTATATGGATGAGCTTGAGTAGGACATTTCTTTAAATTTCTCCTTTTGTGGTCTGAAAAACAGAAGGGCATACTGCAACAACACAGGAGTGGCTTAATTTTCATCTTTGGGTGAAACTAGCCCTTTTAAGAGACCACAGTATTTTAGCATATTTCAAACTTTTTTTTTTTTCTGTAAAATCATCCTAAAGGACAGAAATGTTCTTTTAATGGAAGAATCACACTTAATTTTAAAACAAATGCCATACCACTACATGCTACATATGATAACGAAAATGTCCTTCGTATGGAAGCTAATTAGCATCAGGCACATTGTGGTTCATTTACTACAAACCAGAAAGTTCAGTCCATTTCATTCTGGCTTCTCTGAGAACCACAATTTGTATATTCAAACAATGCATTAGACAACGAACTTCCAGCTCATTTTCATTATTACTGATCCACTTTTTCAATCAAATATGTTTAAAACACCTGCATGTGTTTGTTTGTGCCTGCTGTGAGCTGTATTATCAATGTGGCATCAAAATGAACTGCTGATTAAAATGGACCCAGCATGGTGCAGGTACGCTTGCATGCATAGTAGTCTGCAGACTGCATGTGTGTGTTTGTATATCTGCATGTGTTGCTTTTGGTGCTCATTTCTGATCATACTCCCCCCAGGATTTCTTATGCCATGCATTCAAATGCAGACAAAGGCAATTTACTTTATCTGGGACCTGTGGATAAAGCAATCTCCTTGAAGACAAGCACAGCCCTGAAAATGGGAAGCCGTTACGGGTAGCAACAGGTGGTTTGGAGCTGGAGGAGAGAGATGAGACGAAGAGAGAGAGCAGAAAGGTTAGGGAGAGGAAAGCAGAAGGAAGATAGGGCCTATAAATGGCTTCCCTCGGCACTGGCTTTGTCAGATACAATTTACATCAGCCCTGCTGCAGTTCAGGTGCTGCTGTTCTCCTGGAGAAATGGACTAGGATGTATGTGCAGAGCCTGTTAAGAGTGCGATGTGTGTGTGTGTGTTCTCATGGCTCTGATGGCCAATTCTGGCTGTAGAAGTGTGAACTATTACGTTGTTGCTGTGTGAAGTGTCAACAGTCCTTGAAAACAGGAGTCAGAAACCTTTTTGACATGAAGTGCCATTTTAGATCTTGCTCACTTTGCCATATCAAACCAATTTCTCGGTGAGATTTTTTGTTTGTTTGCTTGTTTTTAGAAATGACAACTTTTGTTCAACAAAGTTGAATTAAAATGATCAAAATTGACAGTGTAGACTAGAAATTTATAATGGTGCAATATATATATATATATATACTGTATATCAAAGGCTATATCAAAGACTTATGAAAAAAAAATCACGGTTTAAACAAAAATATTAAGCAGCACAGCAATTTTCAAATTTGATAATAATAATAATCAATATTTATTGAGAAACAAGTCTTCATATTAGAATTATTTCTGAAGGATGATATGACACTGAAAACTGGCATAATGTTGCAAAATATTCAGCAATAAATGCCATTTTAAAATATATTTACACAGAAAACAGTTATTTTCCATTGTAAAAATATTGTGAAATATATTAAAGTATATTGCATATACTTTAATATATTTACACTATTGTAAATATATTAAAGTATATGCAATATATTACAATACATATATATACCTAATATAATAAAAACAAGGTTCTCTCGGGGCCAAATTCATATTTGATCTTAAAATTATGTTTGCAAGGCTCAACCAATATTTTACAAGATATAAAAATGCCATTTCAATTGTGCACAACATCAAAATAGCGTATATATTACCAAAATATACTTGAAGGTTGATTAAGACTGATTACAGTATAATTATTTCAAAACTTGATACATTTTCACTACTTTTTTTTTATTTTTATATGGATTAAGCACAGTTTGAAAAGTCTAATTGCTGAAGATGTCAAGTAGTCAAAAGTGCTGCTAACCAAAGAAATAAATGAAAATTATTGAAAATACAATAGTTTTAGGTTAAATAAAATCAGGATTAATAAAGTTTGCTAAAATAAAACTAAAACTAAAACCAAAACCATAAAACAAGTATTGTTACTGTCAGGGTTCTGTCACTTTGGTCTAGTTTATTCATGGTTTTGTGACGGAGCCCTGACACTCCCTTCTTGTCTTGTTTTCTGGTGAGCGCGTGGCTTCGAGTGTGCTCGAGCTGCGCGCTCTCTTGTCTGCGTGCTCTGTTTCATGTTGGGGCGTGGTGTTCGGATCCCGGCACTCCTGTCTTGTTCAGACTCTGTTCTGGTTTCGTGTCGGGGTTCGGACACTCACGCTCCAGGTTTGTTCTTGCTGGGGAGCGTGCGATTTCGAGTTTGCTCGGGCCGTGCGCTCCTCTGTGTGTGTGTGTGTTTTGTTCGGCTTTTTCTTGTTTTGTTTTGCTCCGTGTTGCACGCAGCTGGTGTTTTTTTCACTGGCTGCCTACTTTCATGTTTGTTTTTTGTGAACACGCGGCTTATGAGTCTTCTCATTAGCTGCGTGTTCGTGTCCTGTTTTGCACATGGCTAGTGATTTGTTTTGCTGGCCATGTGCTTGTGTTTTTGTTTTGTTTGAGCACATGGCTGGTCTTGTTTAGTTCTATATGCCATGTGCTCTCATGTCAATTGTCTTGACCCCAACCACCTTGTTTCCTGATTATTGGTTAATTTGCCCCACCTGTTACCTCATTACCCTGCTCATTTGCTCTCCTTATAATCTCCTTTTGTTTGCAGTCCTGTGCCGGTTCGTCGTCGACCTTACCCTTGTGAAGTCCTGTCCTGTCCTTGCCAGTTTTCCCCTATGGGGTAGTTTTTGTTTGTTTATTTTATTTTATAATTAATAAAGCCCTATTTTCCTCTAGCAATTGAGTCCTCGCTCTATCCCTTCACCCACACCTGACAGTTACTTGAAATAAAAATACTCTTTAACTGAAATTCAAAAAAACCCTTTGATGATTTTTATTTTAGCTAGTTTCCAAGCCAATATTTCTCATTTTCTTTTAGTTTATCTTAAAATAACTAAAACAAAAATGGGAATAAAAAATGTCCTTGGGTATATTACTAAATAACTAACTAAATAAACAAACATAAAACACAGAATTACTAAAACTTTAAAGTTAAAATAACAACAGAAAATATTAATATCTAAAACTATAAACAAATAACTAAAAACAAATTCAAAATATTAATAAAAATTATAATAGTATCTCAATGATAATGACAAAAAAATCAACTCTTTGTCTCGAGGCTGCGAATGGTTTAAATGGCCAGCCCATGTGCTCTTTTCATTCGACTGTAATGCAACGTGATTGGTGTAATCATTCCCTGTAGCGCTCTTCTGCTGCTCTGAAATAGGCCAGCACGCCATCACAGGTCTGTGTCTCTTGACCGTCCGCTGTGAATTATCTGAACATTACGGCACTAATAACTGCGCAGGGCTAATGGAGACAGATGAGGAACCGGAATGAGTTGGTGAAAATTGTTTTCGTTTAACGATTGAAACAGGGAGCCTTAACGACACAAGACGTCTCGTCCCCAACTTATTAATTTGTCTTGGGGACACGGAGTAAAATAGTTGACCTGACATTTAATGCATGGGTGACGTCCTGTAGTTTTCTTACATATAAAGATGAATAATAAAGGACCCGCTATCTTGTAGGCACTTATCTCGTAAATTACCTTGAGAGGTCTTTGTGTCCCTGCCTGTTGTCACAATGTTGACAAAATACTGTATCTTGAGTCCTTTGTCGATTGGAGATAAATTACAAAACCATAAAAGGATATTTCACCAAAGAACTGAAAATTCTGTCATTATTTACTCAGCTTCATGTTGTTCCTGCATGATTTGTTCAAATGTAAAAAGTGATGGAAAATACACTTTTCTATGCACCAAAAACAGCCAGTGGGCCATCAAGCTCCAAAAAGGACAAAAAAGCATCATAAGAGAAGTTCATATGGCTTGTGTGATAAAACCCAAGTGCTCTCAAGTTCTCAAGTACAAATCAAAATGTAAGACATTTATAGGAATGGTAAAGATTTAGTTTGGACAGATTTTGGCATCCTGAGAACACAATGTCAGTCAGGTGAGCAGCCCGACATGCTTTTTAACCATTCAGAACACAATGGAACATTCTTTGAAACATTAAGTCTGTCATTTCACTTGATTAACCTTAAATCGGTGCTGAACCTGTCATTGTCTGTGGCAGATTCACTGACTACTAGTGTTAATGTTACTTTGAAATACCTGCTAGAATGTTATAAAAAAATTGGCTGTGCAGCACACTGTTAAAAAGAGATAACAGTTGAATAATAATAAGCATGAATCATCACAGATTTGAACTTGATGGAGCACCTAAAGGCACATGATGATGGGAAAAAAATATAGGGCAAATTATAATTTAACGCTTTTTCATCCTCTGACAAAATTTGTATGTTACGCCAAGAAACTTTGCCTTTTTGTAAAACTTGCATTGTTTGCAAAACATACCTCAAGAAACGTTGTGTTCGAAAAGTATTTGTAATGAAACAACATGAGAAGGAAGGACAAACTATACTTCAGTGATTAGTGAGAGGACAAATTCAAAGGGGAAAACAATAATTGTGTATGAGAATTTACTAGATTTGTGAGCAAATTAGTGTTAATTTCATTAATGCAAACTATGAAGAAAAATATTAATTGACCGTTTTTTTTCAGTGAAGACAAGATGACACTGACATCATTAAAAATGATTTTAAAATGAGTAAAATGTAGTTTCAAAAATAAAAACTCTCTATATCCAAAATGTTTCTTCAATTCTCTACTGATTGCAATCGAGGCTGCTGAATAACCTCAATTCAACTTCAGTGATGTACCACTATAATAATAATAAAAACTTATTGTTGATGTTTTAATAGAACAACATGAATATCATTCGTAATTATTGGAATTAATATTAGAAAATTCACTGTTGTAGCTTTTGAGAGAAAACTTTGACTTTTCATTGTGTTTGTATTCTTGACAATATAATAAATCAGGAAACTAGGTGAGGTCAAATAAATTATGTGTGTGCTTATAGGTGAACGTCTAATAATTCTGATGTCATTTCTCAAATAACAACAATCATGATCAGTAATCATGCTTATAATTTAGAGATTATCAGTATAACCATTATGCAGCATGCGAAAGATTTAATTATCTAAAACTAGACCAAAATCACCAGACCTTTAGTCAGCTCAAAACTGACCAAAAAAAAAAAGGGACATGTTGACTAAATAAGGGGCTATTTACACCTGGTCACTTCATGCGTTTTTTCTGATCGTATAGCTATCCGTTCGTGAAATGACCAGGTATAAATGCCCTCTGAAACGCATTCGAGACGGATATAAATCCGATCGCTCAAACCACTTCAGGAGGTGTTCTGGGCCACATTCCAGACGAAACTGGACAAGTGTAAATGCATCTGGTTTTTGAAACCACATATGCTAATTTTACTCCTCCCAAAATATTTAAATAATAAACCTGTGAGAGTGTTTTATTATTACGGTTCTGTGGTTGTAGACAAAGAGCGCTCGACGACGGCGTAATTAAACAGGACTCTTTTAATAAGCTTGAACACACTAACACCATTAGACAACATTAAGCTAAGACAAAGACTAGGAGAGAAATCAGGACTTTTAAAGGGACCAACCAAACGAGGAAACAAGATAATTAATATAACACAGGTGAACTGAATGAACAGTGATTAAACTAATGACAGGAAAAAACAAATAAGGGCAAAACAGGACTAAAAAGAAACTGACACGTGACATTTATAGGCTATATGGCATGTTCAGATATGAAGATTTTGCGAAGACACATTGATGTGGCCAAGTGTAAATGGAAACGTTTTTAATAAATCAGATAGATATCCGATCAGAGACAACGCCAGGTGTAAACAGGCCCTAAGATAAAGACAAAAAAGGACATCTGACAGAGAACAAGCTGAAAGAATTGCTACAAAACACTAGAGCGAGTGCAAGGATTCTCTAGAAAAATGTGATTTTATAAAATATGATTTTTCCTTCCATCCCACATTTTTACCATCACCATGTTCCTTTAGAGGCTCAATATGATTTATACTCCTGTAAAGACAAGGATCCGCAATGACAATCCCATTCTCCTCTGATCAAAAAAATGAAAGAAAAATTAAAATAAAAACAAGGATACACTTTATTTTGATAGTCCACTTTAGACATTCTACTAACTATAAGTAAATTTGTAACTACATGTCAACTAATTCTCATTCATTTGCAACTACATGTCTACTAACTCTCAGTAGGGTAGGTTTAGGGTTAGTAGAATAAGTTGACATATACTTACAAAGTTTCTAATACTCAGTATGTATATGTTGTGGACCGATCAAAATAAAATGTTAGAAGATATTAAGCAGACAGTCTACTAATACTCTAATGACTGCTAGTTGACATGCAGTTGCAAAGTTATACTTACTGTTAGTAGAATGTCTAAAGTGCACTATCAAAATAAAGTGTTACCAAAAACGATTTGCTAGTTTTGATGTTGTTTGTTAGTTTTTCAGATTGTTCTCAGTCTTTTTATTTCAATGAAACACAATGGAGATTCTAAATGGAAATACTCAACCCTACAGTATCTGGTAAAAAGAGATAATTGCTAATTAATTATATGAATAATTATAAATTAACACATTTGGGACATGATGATGGGTTGTCAAATGAGAATGAAAGATTAAAGACTACCAAAGCCCATTAATATTATATATAAATTAAAAAAAAATGTGCAGGGATAAATATCTTGTTATAAATACTGCAATATTCCATTAAAAAAAATAAAGAATTTTCCATTTTTATTTCATTGTGAGTTTAACAAATCTCCTCTCAATTCCAATTCCATCATAGCGGTCAGGGTGAGAGATCATGTTCATCAATTTTATTTTCATTGCTTTTGCATTCAGTTTAGTCTTGAATTTGGCCGTTGAAATGACGGTCAGCCAGTGTCTTGTTTCCCACAATTCTTGTTTAAGATATTTTAAACCATCTCTGAGCTTCAAAGGCCTGTGTAAATCCAGCCACACATGATTCATCTTCACTAAAGAGAAACTCTGTCTACGGTGAGCGTGTGTGGGGTTTCATATGTCTACGGGACGCCCCTGGCAATCTGAACTGGTAAAAAAGACGGTGAACCCTTGTTCCTAACTCAATATTGCTCTGACCTTCCACGAACAAACAAAAGCTGCCAGCACAACAGACAGATTCAACAAACGTACATGGCATACTACACCCTGTGGAGCAGCAAAAGCTGCTGACTGTAGACAAACACACCATCACATCCCTTCTCTCTTCCTTTTCCTCATGTCATCCATTTCTTTCGTCTGTGTATACGTGATGCATTCTCATTTCTTCCCACTCTCTGTCTGTCTGACAGTAGCTCTTATTCTCCAGTAACACCTTTCATAAATGGCGGGGTGAAAGGTGCCCACCGAAGGTAATAGCACGCCTAATCAAATTTCCCCCACTGAGAAAAGAACAGGAGAATGTAATAAAGGAAAAGAGGCGGGAGCCGGAGCAGATCGACCTGCCCCGTTGTCCATCCACACCAGGACCTTGTCCCTCCACCATTGATGAAGAGAATGAAAAAATGCAAGAGAATATTGAAGAAAGCAGAAACTGGATGACAGGTCCGGCGTGGTGATGGAAACCGATCCAACACTGGAGTAATGAGAAAGAGAAGAGATGAGAGAGAAGTGAGAAAAACAGAACGGGAGAATGACAACGGGGGGAATTCACGAAAAATAAATTGTCTCTGTTGATAGCGTCATTTACTTGGAAATGCTGTCTGTGTTGGTTTAGAGCACGGTTCACTGCAGGAAATGATACAAACATGATCACAGTGCAATTTGCACACCGTAAATCCCACTTTTGTGAGTGGAGCTGGAGTTTTAGGTTAATGTATCATATTTGATACATCGGGCTTTTGTGGTAATTTACTGAACATAACATTTACAGTTTTTTTCATCTGCTTTCAAAAGCTCTTTTGTTTTTTTTCAAAACTTTACACACAAATCCAAGAATTGCACACACAAAATGCCTCACATGTCTTGCAAAATGAAGCACTGCATTCAAAATGTGACATCTCAAAAGCAAACAATTGAAACACCTGTGCCATAATATTAATTACTGTTAGATTTTTTGTGTGTTACATAGAGAATTGTGTGTTGTGTTTCGCAAAAAGTGTTTTATGAAATCAAAAACTGAGTCAAAGGCCGAGAATTAGTCAACCTGGTAAATTTGTGTGAAAAGGAAAAAAAAAAGCCGTCGGAGTTTTACTGCCTCTAGTGTTGATTTCTTTTGGGAACTGCAGTGATATTGGTACATATTTCGCGTCTTGCTAAAAAGTGCCCCCAGGTACGTTTATGCCATGAGAACAGGTAGGAATTAGTGTATGGTTTTTGCAGAAATTGTGTGTAAGCAGTTGAAAAAAAATTGTAAAACATAAAATTGTATTTTTAATGCATTTTTGAAGCATTTCTATTCATTTCATAATTTTTTTTAGTGTGGACAAAAACAATAGAGCCTAATAGAAATCAGCATATTACAATGTTTTCTGAAGGATCATGTGACGCTGTAGACTGGAATTAACATTACACTGATTACGTTTCAAATTACATTTCAAAATTAAATTTAGCAAATTTGAATTTTAAAATATATTAAATTTATGTTAAACATTATTTTAAATTGCATGAATATTTCACGATATTACTGTTTTTACTGTCTTTTCTTTTTTTAATTACGCAAGTAAAGAATGTGACAATGTTTACATGTACCAAATACAGAACCCCATAGATCAAACATATAAGAGAAGAAAAAACAAAACAAAACACTAAGTAAAGAAGGTGACAATATTTACATGTGCCAAAATGCAGACACACAGACAAATAAACATATATACTGATGGCCAATATGACAAGTCCGTTCTGATTAACTGTTTGCATTCATATGTCTGTGAGCATACGTGTGTCTGTGTGTGTGTGTGTGTGTGTGTGCGTGTGTGTGCGCATGTGTCTAGGGTTGGGGAAGGAAGCATACAACTGAAATAGTATCATAATAGATTGATAACAGATTTAAGTAGTGTAAAAAATAAATAAATAAAGACAAATAATAATAATAGTAATAATAAAGACAACAAATGTTATAAGCAACAATAATAACCATAATATTATTATTAATAATAATAATAATAATAATAATAATAATAATTTTCATAATAATGATTTCATCAAAACTGGGAGAGGGTGGAGGACAATGAAGAGTGCAAATAAAAATAATAATATTAATAATATTAGTTGTGAATTATAAATTTATGTTTAATAATTGGGGGGGGGGGGGGGGGGGGGTGCCTCCGATCCCCCCGTGGCTACGACATATCAGAACTTAACGCCCCAGCCCATGGAAGGATGCTGCTGGGCAACAGGGCCCAAAGCAACCCCCCATCTCCCATCTCCCATCTCCCATCTCCCCTCTCCCCAAACATCAGCCATCCCCGGCCACTACCTATATGCCACATTTATATATATTTTTTATTTATGTTTTTAATGTGTAGATGTGTATATGTCTCAATGTGAGACATGTAGTGCAGCCCAGGTCAGGGACCCGGCCCACCCACACGGCACACTTACCCTGTATATATATATATATAATTATATATATTTTTTTAATCATTTTCCCATCGCCTCCTTATATATATATTATATATACGTTCGTAACAGGTGTGCATGTATTTCAGCTGATATGTGATGCATTAAAAAAAGTGAGGCATGCAAGTCAGAACCAGCCTGGGCAAGTGGCAGTGGAAGCGATAGCTCAGGGAGACGGCGAGGAGACACAAGCCCCACCTCACAGCCACCCACCCATATTGCAACTCCACCACACCAGATACAGACCTGGATGTCATAGCCTACTGTGGACTGGAGGCCAAACAAAAAAGATGATGAAGAAGAAGAAGTCTTGTCGATGTTGTCCTCCACACCTTCCCAAAACTCAAAAATTAATATTCAAATTAAGTTCAAATAGTAGTTTAGGTGGGAATGTGTTGTTGTGATTGGTCTCAGACAAAGAAGGTCAACAGATTTATGACTGCTGGAGGGTTTTGAGAGCTGACCAGAAGGGGTGTAATTCTACTGTATTATGAGATGAACTGGATAGATATCCATTGAGATATAATCAATTAGTAGGTTTTTCCAGGATGCAATATGTATGGATTTTCTTGATTTCCAGTTCATGAGGATAGTTTTCTTGGCGATAGCTAGCGCTACCAGGAGTAACTGACTGTTTGTATTGTCTAAACTGATTATAGATATATCGGCTAGTAAACAAACTGATGGAGAATTTGGGATGTGACATCCCATAGTGATGGATAATGATTCAGTGACTTTTTCCCAAAAAAATTTAATTGGAGTACAATACCAAAGGACGTGAACATAAGTATCTGTTTAATTTTGGGTGCAATGTGAACATGTTTCTGAAGTGAATTCCATTTTAAACAATTTCTGTCCGGTTAAGTGAATTCTGTGAAGTACCTTATACTGTATAAATTGCAAGATGTGTGTCCAGAAAACGGCATCCGGAGCAATAGATAGGTCTGATTCCCATTTAGCATGTGGTAAACTTAATGTGTTGTCTGATTTAAATTTTATTCCGTATATTTTGGAGAGTAGTTTTTTGAGGATGATACATTAATTAACTCTGAGATTAAAAGTGAAAGTTCTAGATTAACGGTTCGAATGTTGATTTTTGATTGGATAGATGATTTGATTTGTAGATATTCCAAAAAACTATTACTCCCGATGCCGTATTCCTAGACCAAATATGAAAATGAGGTTGGCGTTGTGTTATGCCCTTTTCTGCCCATGTGTGTAAATTAAGTGGCTTTTTATTAACTGTATAATCTGGATTATTCCAAATGGAGGTGTATTTAGATGGTACAAGAGGAGTGTTTGTAATTTGGTGAAATTTCCACCAGGCTGTCAGAGTTGCTGCTATAGTTGGTGCTTTAAAACATGAGTGTTCCCTTCCAGGAACTTCGAGCTGCGTCCGAAAACGCTATGGGAACGCCTTCAGCGTGACCACACTCTGAATATCACCTGTAATCAGTCAAAATAGAAGGGCGAGGCGTCACGGCGGTGACATCACGACCAGGAAGTATATAAGCACATGCGGCAGATCCGACGTCAGCTTTTTGTCATTCAGCAAGCGCTCTGTGTGTTGTCAGTCCGATTTTTGTCTTGTGAGTCTTATTTAGTGTTGTCTGTCCTAAAAGATGCCTAAATCTAAGGCCAAGACGATGGGCGATCCCAGATCGCATTTCAGGTTGTGTGTTAGTCCCTGCCCTGTGTGTGTTCTGCCTGGGTGCGGAGCATGCGGCGTCGGCTCTCGAGGGAGCCGATTGCCCGCACTGTGAGCAGCTCTCGCTGCGCACACTCCGCACCCGAAGGGCTCTCTTCGAGAAGGGAGCCTTTGCGAGTGTTCCTCACGGTGCTGGCAGAGGCGGAGCGGCGGCTGCACTCGTGGGGCTCGCACATGGATCATCAGATCCAGCGCCCGCTCTCTGTGTTCGGAAGCCGCGTTTCTTCCCCCGCTTGTCTTCCTCCGAGGAGGTGGATGTGAAAGACGTCATGAGCTTTGTAAGCTGCAGTGTTTGCACAAGCATACTCGCGGGGCTCGCAGAAAAGAAAAAAGGGCTGATCTGGCTGGCGAGAGTCAGACGGGCATGTCCCTATGTCCTCCCGTATCCGCCAGATCTGACGCCCCGTCTCTTGGGAGGTTGATGTGACGAGCGTTGACGAGGTATCGCCGCCTCTATCGCCCCAGTTTGAGGAGCCACTTCTACACAGGAGCCTTCCGTTTTCCCCGATCTCCTCAACGAGGTGTCGAGATCGCGGGTGAAACCTTTTCGTCCCGGCCATTCGTTCCCGCGGGAACTGAATGAGCGCGGGTACAGGGCGGTGCTGCGGGTTGTGCAGACGCTTGCGAGCTATCTGTCTCCCTCGACGGCATCGTCTTTGAAGGCTCCTGCTCTGCTTATAACATCTTGATGGGCAGAGGGCAGATGCGCGCTCTCTAAACTCAGGTGGCTGCTGGGCGGGCGCAGCCTCCTCCGCATACCAGCTCCTCGCGCAAAAAGGTCCTGACG
Source organism: Barbus barbus (assembly GCF_936440315.1). Lineage (NCBI taxonomy): Eukaryota > Metazoa > Chordata > Actinopteri > Cypriniformes > Cyprinidae > Barbus > Barbus barbus. The sequence continues at coordinate 10,957,410 of NC_136756.1, forward strand.
GGCGAGCCCCAGGACCGTGGAGGGCGACCCCTAATGGGGTGGAGTGGCTCACACCGCAGTACACGGTGACCGTCTCACCTCAAGTGCCCTTCAGGGACTTGTCTGCCAACCCTGCCGTTGTTCCAGGGCGCAGCGGGTCCCAGCGAGTATTTCTCTCAGGTTTTTCCGCCTGTGAATACAGCGGGCCTGAGAGACTCGCCTCAGCCACCAGATCGCGCGTTTCCTTCCGGTGCGCCGCATCGAGACAGCGGTCTGGCCGCTTCTATTTCACCAGAGGTCAGTCTCGAGGGACTGATTCCCCTAGTAGATCATTTGGCAGCCGGGCAGCGACTGCCAAATGTGTCTCGTTGGGTCCTGCAAACCATAGCGAATGGATATCGCATTCAGTTCGGCGAGTCATCCCCGCCGTTCAACGGAGTTATTGTGACTGCGGTCCGCCCCGAGCAGGCTCTGGTGCTGGAACAGGAAGTCGTTACTTTGCTGAGGAAGGAAGCCATCGAGTTGGTTCCTCCTCACGAAGTTCACACCGGCTTCTACAGCCTGTACTTCATTGTTCCAAAGAAGGATGGGGGGCTGAGGCTGAGATAGTGGATGCCAGCGCTTGCTTCATGACTTGAAGCTGACGCCGGCTCCGCCGCACGTGCTTATATACTTCCTGGTCTAGACGTTACCCCGCCCGTGATGCCTCGTCCTTCTATTTTGACTGATTACAGGTGATATTCAGAGCGTGGTCATTCTGAAGGCATTCCCATAGCGTTTTCGGACGCAGCTCTCGTTCCCTTCAGGGAACCTGGGTTACATACGTAACCTAGTATGTTTTTTGATTGCCTGACTATAGAATGGTAAATCTGAAATTAGAATATCCTTACAAATTGTTTGCTCAATATCTAGCCATATGCTTTCTGATGGGTTTGGGTGAATCCATTTGTATATCTGTTGAAGCTTATTAGCCAGAGAGTAGTGGTAGAAATGTGGTGCTTCCTATCCTCGTGTTTTTGGTTTCTGTAAAGAAGCTAGTTTAATTCTTGGGGTCTTATTTTTCCAGTAAGATTTGATAATAATTGAGTCTAAAGATTTAAACCAGTTGAGGGTGAGTTGTGTTGGGGTCATTGAGAATAAATAGTTTAGTTTAGGGAGTATAGTTATTTTGATTACTGATATTCTGCTCATAATGGATAATGGTAAATTCATCCAGCGTTGAAGATCATCATTTATTGTTTTGAGTAATGGGGTGAAATAAAGACTAACCAGCTCTGACAGCCTGGGGGAAATATCAATGCCTAAATATGTGATGTGATTGGTGCTTAGAGGGATAGGTGATGTCTGTGATGTCACATCCAAGCTATTGTGATTTAATGAAAGAATGGAAGATTTACTCCAGTTGAATGAGTATTCAGAAATGTTCGAAAATGAATCAATAAGTTTAATTGTTTCTTGTAATGATGATGAGGGATCTTATAAATATAGTAATATGTCATCTGCGTAAAGACGTTTAATGTTTGAACTCCTTTAATGTAGCTGTTTTGGCGGATGGCTGCTGCTAACGGTTCGATAAAAATGGTGAATAATGAGGGAGAGAGTGGGCATCCTTGTCTAGTCCCGCGGTGCAGTGTGAAGCTATGTGATGTTAGTCCATTAGTGATGACAGTGGCTGTAGGTGATGTATATATAATTTTAATCCAATTAATGAATGACTCCCCAAAACCAAACCTCTCTAATGTGTAAAAGTCAGAGTGACTATGATGGCTTTTGCTTTTTGAATTGAAAAATAGTACATTAAGTTGAATAGTCTGCATGTATTGGTGGATGCTAGTCTACCTTTAATGAAACCGGTTTGATCTGGGTGTATTATAGATGGTGTGACCTTTTCTATTCTATGGGATAATACTTTGGCGATGATTTTAATGTCAGCATTGATTAATGTCACAGAGAAATGGGACAGTAGCTTGATGGTAATTTTGGATCTTTATTGGGTTTGAGAAGAAGTGAAATTGTGGCAGTATTCATATTAGCTGGGAATTTTTGTTGTGACTCACTTAACATTCTGATGAAGAGTGGTGATAGAGTGGACCAAAAGTGTTTGTAGAACTCAGCGGGGAATCCATCAGGACCTGGTGCTTTATTATTAGGCATGCGTTGTAGTGCTGTAAGAAGTTCGGGTTGTGTGATTCTAGGCTATTTCTTTGGTGTTCATTCAGTTGTGGTAGATTGATACTGTTAAGAAATGAGTTTATGTCCTTTTGATTTGGGTCTTTTTCTGATGAGTATAATTTACTATAGAAATTGTGAAAAATTTGGTTAATTTCTTCCGGTGAGTTGGTAGATTTTCCTTCTGGGTCTGTAATAACTGAAATTGTTGCTTTTTTCTTGTTTTGTTTGATTTGATTTGCCAAGTATTTACCAGATTTATTACTATATTGAGGAATTGAGTATGTTTATTGATTATTGCATTTAATTTAAATGTATATTCTCTTAATTTATTTTGTGTTTCTTCTGTTGGATAATTTATATTGAAGTCTTGAAGTTGTTTAATTTTCTGCTCCAATTCTGTTTCTTGTTCTTTTTCCTTCTTTTTTTTGTAAACTCAGTATGAGATTATTTTCCCTCGTAGTACTGCTTTTCCTGTTTCCCACAGAAGAGAGGGAGACAATCCAGGGGTGTCATTCATTTCTAGAAAGAATGACCACTCTCTTTTAAAATAGTTGTCAAAATCTGGGTCTTTCAAGAGAGATATGTTAAAACGCCATCTGGTAGCAGGTTTATGAGGTTCACTTCTATTCCATTTCAATGTAATAAATAATTAATAATTAGTTTTTATTTGTCACATACACAATTATACAGAGTATAACCAGCAGTGAAATGTGTGCTCTGCATTTAACCCATCCAAGTGTACACTCAGTAGTGAACATACACTCGGAGCAGTGGGCAGCCAACGCTGCGGCGCCCGGGGAGCAGTTGGGGGTTCGGTGCCTTGCTCAAGGGTCTCACCTCAGAGTTGGTTATTCACTCCCCCACCTACAATCCCTGCCGGACCTGAGACTCGAACCCACAACCTTCGGGTTACAAGTCCAACTCTCTATCCACTAGGCCACGACTGCCCCCTAAAACAGTCGTGGCCTAGTGGCAATGTTACTGGAGCATGGTCGCTAATGACAATTGGATGAATCTTTGATTCAGAAATGTTTGATATGATAGAATTACTGGTGAGAAAGAAATCAATGCAGGAATATGAGTGATGGACTGGTGGGAAAAACGAGTATTCTTTAGCGTTTGGGTGTTGTAATCGCCAGCCATCGCCAAGACCAAAATCATTCATGAACTGTTTATGGTTTCTGCAGATTGCCAAATGCGTTTATTTCTTAAACTAGAGTTTAAGAAAAACTTATTTCTATTGCTGGGTTGAGAACTGTATTAAAATCACCTGCTATTATGACTGGACAATTAGAAAGATTTTAAATAGAGGAAAAGAAGTTTTGAAAAAAAGATGGGTCATCTGTGTTTGGGCCGTGTAGATTACCAATTGTAACTGGGCTATTATCGATTGAAATATTTATAATAATAAAACGTCCCTCAGGGTCTATAACAGTGGTATTATGAATACATGAGATTTTTTACTTATTAAAATGCAAACTCCTCTTTGTTTTGAATTATATCGAGCTCAGAATAAATGACTGTACTTTGATGATTAAATTTTCTTGATCTGCGTCTGATAGATGTGAGGCATATGTCCGCTTGTAGTTTATTTAAATGGTTCAAGACTTTGACCTTCTTTGCATGAGAATCAATTCCAAGGTGAGACCAAGGTGCAACATGAGAGCTAATTTCATAACTTAAAATGTGGTAAAGCGAGAGAGAGAGAGAGAGAGAGAGAGAGAGAGAGAGAGAAAGAGAGAGAGAGAGAGAGAGAAAGAGGAACTGGGGAGCAGGGTAAAGGTGATCTATTTTTAAATTCATGAACAATAGTTACTTATTCGGAATTGAGAGTGAAGAGTTCAGAAGAGCCAGGGGGTAATGTCTTTATCACGGTATGACTGTCCATTTATGTAAAGTTTGTCCACAGAGATAGTTGCCTTTTTTCCTTCATTCATCATTTTTTTCGGATTGGGAAGAGATGTTTTTCGACGCTCGAGAATGTCCTTTGGATATTGATCGTTAAGTCCGTAGTTTGTACCTTTGAGTTGTCTGCCTTGCCTTTGAACCAGTTCTTTTTGTTTATATAATGTTCAAATTTTGCGATGATTGGATGTGGGCGATTGCTGTTATTTTGGGATCTGATCCGATGCAGGCGGTGAAAAGTGATATCCTGTACAGTTTCAGATGGTAATTTGAGCTGTTTTAACATGAAGTCCTTAACTGACTTTTCGGGGTCGTCTGGGGTTTGTTCCGGAATGCCTGTGAAGACTAGATTGTCCCTCATGCTTCACGATTGTAAATCCAGAATGCTCTCTTTCATGGTTTTGTTTTGTGTGACAACGGAGGTGAGTTGAGCGGTAAGAGAGTGAACGGAGTCCTTTAAAAAATAATTTTCTTTGGTGAGAGTGTCCATCTGTTCTTGACTGAATTCTAAACTGTGCCATAGTTCTTGTATGTCCTTGTGTATTACTTCTATTAGCGCGATCCTTGCATCCAGTCCGGAAAGTTTGTTTTCAATGGAGAGTAGAATGTCGCTTACCTCTGTGCAGCATGGCGGTTTAGGTGATGTGGAAGGTGTTGTACCTGTGCTGGATAGTGAGTCTGGACGGGGTCTTTTGGAGTGAGATTGCCTTTACTTTTTTTATTGTCGTCTGGTTTGTCCTTGTTCATGGTGCTGTAGAGTCTGTTGTAATGCGTGTCGATGTATTCCTCAAGGTAATCCAGGTTGCAAAGCGTTATAGTCCAGTTTTGAAACGGAAGAAAAAATGCAAACAAGAGAGAAGAAAAAGAGATAGAGAAAGAATAAAATAAATATATAAATGAATGAAGTTGTTTAAGGTTGTAGTCTAGCATCTTAGATCATGCACCTGATCTCGCCCGAGCTCTCGCGCTACGCACCCATCCCTCTAGTAAACAGTTTTTACTGTCTTTAATCAAATAAGCACAGACTTCGTTAAAAAAAAAACACTAAAAGTGTTACCAACCTAAGTTTTGAATGGTAGTGTATGAAATAAAACTATAGTAGTAAAAACATTTTCATTGTGAAAATCAGTGAGATTTTAATGAGATTATGATATAAATTTTCACTCTTGGTAAAATATTTCATAAAATGATTTAATTTAATAAAATTATTTGATGATCACTTTTAAATGTGGTGGGCATATACATTACAATGGATATTTAAATAAATACATTTAAGTATTCAATTTATTCAAGATTGCAGAAGTAGGCCTACTGATCAAGTAAAGTCATCTTTATTTATATAGCGCTTTTAACAATACAGATTGTGTCAAAGCACTTAACAGTATCAAATTGGAGGATAGAGTGTCAGTAATGTATAATAATAAGATTAAACACTCATTTTCAGTTAGAGGCGACAGTGGCAAGGAACCAAAACTCCCTCTGTGACAGAATGGAGAAAAAAACCTTTGGAGAAACCAGGCTCAGTCGGGGGGCCAGTTCTCCTCTGGCCAGGAGATTATTGTTTATTTATTGTTTAATTATTGATTTAATTAAAAATGTATAAATGTATTATATTCTATTTTTATATTGTTGCAATTTCTAACAATAACAGTATTATGTAGTTAAGTATTTTTATTATATTTGTATTATATTTTGTTTTATTTTTAGTTTTATTGTATTTTAGTCGAGGTCTTCACTGGGGATATGATCAGGGATGCGTTTCCTAAAACCGTCGTTAGCCTTGTGTGTGACCATAATAATAATAACTTGTGAGCATAATTGCTTTTGGGAAACGCACCCCAGATAATGTTTTGACCCATGCATTAAATACGATTCATACAGCATTATATGGCTAATGTGTGCTCGGCTACAGGATAAACAGTACCACTTATAATGCTCTTCTCCATCATTTGATTTTCCTTTGATTGATTACTGCTGCAGTGATCAATAGAAAATCTCTTTTAAATGTGTTTGCGCTGAAAAGACAATGACTTGACCTGAATACACACAGTGCAGCACTATACCAGTGCAAAGAGCATCTGGTTAAACTGCATTGTGGGTGGTTAATGAATGAGACTGTTTAGTAAATTAGCCCCTGGATATCTACAAAGTGTGAAAAGAATAGACAGAAACATAAGAAGCAGACAGAGGAACAGCTTAAGCAATAAGAGAAAGTGAAAAAGAAGCCAGATGAAAGAGGGAAATGGATCATACACAGTAAGCTCTGTGGTGCTTCTTTTGTCTTTAAGAAGTGCCTGCGCCAGCTGGAGAGATTAGAGCTCTGGACGTCCCAATAGACCTAGATTAAAGCTAACATGCTTTATTTAGTCCTAAACTCTTGGTCTTAGATCAATGCCAGACTGGATTAAGCAGAAATGTGTCATGTGACATGACTAGGGACTCCCTGTTACAAAGGCAGCTGGGTAAGTTAATATTCCATTCAATTTCACAATATCAAATTAAGAAATGGCTAATTTCTGTTTGCCTGTCTGATTTTTACTTGGAAGATTTTTTTTTTTCCTGGATTGATTAGTCTGTGACACGTAAGAAATGTTTAAAGCACAATGTTTTTAAATGTGATTATCTCACATTAAGGAAATCATTCTGTTTTAATTTACTCACCACCATGTTGTTCCAAAATCTGAGACCTGTCAACATATTCTTTAAAAATCCTTTTATATCACTAACAGTGTTGTCTTTTAGCTCATAGACACAGATTTCACCGCCTCAATCCAAGCAGCAAGAATTCAACTACATTTCCCCCCCACAAATGTAATCTTATAAAATCAGCATTATTACAGCTTCCCAAACCTATAAAGCACATCAGTAATAGGTCATTAATGTTTTAGTACTTTAGTACACTGTTATTTACACCACAGCTTAGTACATATATACATATAAACAACAATATACAAACAAACCAAAAATAAAAGTGAATAAAAATAAATATAGTCATATATAAACACACACACAGCAGGATTTTCAGTAAGATTTTTTTCATATTTTCAAAAAGTCTCTTATGCGCACCAAGGCTGCATTTATTTGATCAAAAATACAGTAAAAACAATTTAAAATTCCTTTTTCCTGTTTTTAATACATTTTAAAATGTAGATTTCTGCTATTTTCAGCATCATTACTCCAGTCTTCAGAGTCACATAATCCTTCAGAAATCATTCCAATATGCTGATTTGCTGCTCAAGAATAATTTCTTATCAGTATTAAATTGTGCTGCTTAATATATTTGTTAAAACTGTGATGCTTATTTTCAGGATGAACAGAAAGTTCAAAAGAACATTTATCTGAAATAAAAATCTTTTGTAGCATTATGAAGGTTTTCACTGTCACTTTTGATCAATTGAATGCCTTTGCAGAATAAAAATATTAATTTCTTTAACAAAAATTCTAATTGACCCCAAATTTGTTTAACCGTATATATATGTATACATAATTTGTTGAATAAGTAAAAACCATTAGAACAAAGTAGAGGAAACCGTCTTTCAGTGTGTTTATATTCTGCTTTGCTGGAAAAAAGAGAGAGAGAGTGAAATAAGTTACATTTCTGACACAGAGAAGGTGCATACTGCTATGCAAAAGGCCTGTTTATTTAAGCGTTTCATTTCTGCAGTGCCACACTGAGCTTCATGATAACACTGGGCTTAATCTTTCAAGTTTACAGACTTCCACCCAACTGCATTTAATGCAGAAAATTACACCTGTCAGTGCAGAGCCCAGTTCATTAACGCTACTTCCAGATCTGTAGAGAAATGTGATTAAGAGTATGATGACACACAAAGACTGCAAATCCACACTTAATTACGACCAGCTTGTTTTTTTCTTCTGCATCCATCAACATGGTCTCCTATTTTCCAGATTAATTTGAGCATGCAAATAAGATTCGGAAATGGATGAAACAACTTTCGGACGAAGACCCCCTTGGGTCACTGATTCAGTAGGAAGGAAAAAGTGAGATGCGCTGTTAACTATCCCCTACCAGGTAAAATTATAGGAATAGTACACCCAAAAAAGGAAAATTCTGTCATTAATTACTCAGCCTCATATCGTTTCAAACCCGTAAGACCTTCATTATTCTTTGGAACACAAATTAAGTAATTTTTGATGAAATCCGAGAGCTTTCTAAACCTGCATAGACAGCAACACAACTGACACTATTCCTATTAGAGACACCTGTTTGACAACAGTTATTATTTTGCATTTCCATTTGGTGACACAAGTGGAATGGAAATGAAGCATTTCGGCTTTACATATCCACTGCGTACATTTCTCTGACAGCTTTCAACAACTTCAAAGTAAAATCTATTCCAAAGCAAACTCTTAAGTCCATCACATGGTATTAAAACCCTTCCTTTAATATCTCTGTTGATGTCCAATTATCCTAATCCCAATATTACTATTTGATGAGATGAAGAAAATCTATATTTAGACACATTATATGTATAGTAGCCCCAGAAGGAATTTTGACATTTTTGAAAACTTAAATCAAACTTAAAGATGTAAAACATCAAACATGCAAAACATCAAACCCAAGGGTATCTACAAACAAATGCTGAAAGAGTTTTTTAAATGTATTTTCTTCAGAACTAACTTCACTTTTCAATGAAGCGCCAAGGTCATTTTAGAAGATGTGTGCAGTCAGTTCAAAATAAAGGTCACTTGCTTTTATATTCTGTTCTGTAATGCAAAGATCATCCGTGTTTCTCTAATATTGGACACTTTTAAGCCCCAGGGGCTGATTTTTATTAAAGCTAAAAAAAAAGTTAAAGACTTTTTTGTTATCACACTGAAATATGTTATTGTTTTACCCTTGTCCCAGAGCCAGACTTTCAATCTAAAAACATGAAAATTCATCATAAAAATATGAATTATTAACTATGATCGAACAAACATTGACATAAACAAACCACGTCAATATTTATTGTGTAAAAATTATTTGTATGATTTTTTTTTCAAAAACTGTGGCTGCTCTTCAATTTTTGTCAATTTTTTTTCTCTCAAAAATGTGTGTACTTGTGTACCAATAACGAGACAACAGTGTTAGTAAAGAGCTTGAGATGAAACCAATTAAATAAACTAGTAGGAGTGTGAAAACTGTGTTTTAATACTTTTTCCACAACACCAAACGTGCCCATAGTTTAATAAATGCATACATTTTTAAGTGCGGTTTAAGTGGCCTAATTCTTTTTGGGACATATTATAACATCACAAAGGTCCTGCTCTGTCTGCAGTGAAAGAATAAAAACATCTCTAATGAGCTGCCTCATTTTGCCCAAATTTTGAGTGAGGATCTTATTAGATTACACAGACCGCATGTACATGTTAATAGACAAAGCTGAGACCAACAGCAATATCCAAAGCTCTCAAATTCTTAGACCACTACATGCAATTTCCAGCTATTCAATTACCAGGGCAACCTTCAGTTCAAACTGAGGATGGACTAGTTTATGGTAACTGACCTCTGTCCATAGCTGGACTCCTTACGGCGACAATGCAGGGTCACAATCCTGTGACCTTCTGTTCTGACATCTTGACTAACCATCCAAAGCGTGGGGTTACTGGGTCGAGCACCAAGGAACGCCACTCCATCTTTTAACTTCACCCTGCATTATAGAGAAAGACAAAAATAGAGATAAACATCAATGCACTACGGTAAATACATCACAGAAGCGCATTTCATTCAGAAAGTTGAATGCTTTTTTAAACATTACTTAGTGTTTGATTGGTTGATTTCCGGCATAATCTTTTAATGTAGGCTACATAGGGGCCAATGCAAAAAAAAAAAGAAAAAAGTCCTGTTAAGGCATCTGTGTTGTTCTAACCCAGTGCTTTCCATTTCCAAACCATTTACTTATGCCAGTAGACTAACATAATAACGCACTACTTGAATGTCAACTGCACGGACCACTTTCTGCAAGATCTATCACGCTCCACTATCTATTTCTGCATTATACTAAATGAGAGTTTTACATGGAGCCGATTGAGTCCTGCAACTGTTGAAGCACTTCAGTCTCTCTGTTTCTCTTGATGGCCTGCACTTGACCTACTGGAGAACAATCCACATTTGTACTGAGCATTTAACCAGACACCTGATTATAACTATTATAAGCTTTCATTTTTGCCAGCTCAAGAGCTCTCATAGTTAAGTAGAGCCTGTAACAGATTTTGTACCCAACTCTTGAGTTGTGGATAATCTACTCAGATCTATACAGAGCTGATATACAGACTGGAAAATCAGACTGTTTTAAGCAGTAGAATGAGAGATTTGAGAGATTTTCCTGACTGAATATTTAGCTTTCACATCAGACAGTGACTTCCTAATAACTTAAACGTACATCTCAAACAAACTGTCTACATAAAATTCACATGTCTACAGTAAGTTCTAAAGGTCATTTTACATGTGACACAATAGAGAAAATGTGTACTGTCATTTTTAATGATGCCCAATACTATGCATGCTCTGAATGAGATGATGATAACTAAAATGGTTTAACAAAACAAAAATAGATTTATTTAGCCATGAAATATGTTATTTCCCTGTAAAATAGATTAATAATGGGAACCGCTTCTTAGAATCACACAGATGAGGAAAAAAATGTCTTCTCAGCATTTTTCACTGTAAATAAAATCACTTTTGAATTATCTTATGATCAAATATAAATATTACAATTTGACATGCAGATAAACCAATAATTAATTTGTTGTAATAACTGCATTAACCAATAAAGCCAATATTATTTTATATTTAATAAAAAAATTTTTTTTTATTAATCATTACAAATTGAAAAACTATATAAATTCTACTAGTGAATTTAGGCATCACGACATTATAATGTATGATATGAAAAAACAGATATCAATTTTGAGATTTGTTCGGTAAAACAAATCTCAAAATTAATGTACACATACACACATGTTTGAGGTCAGTAAGATTTTTTTTATGTTACATTTTTTAGATGGTTCATGTTGAAGACTCTTACGCTCACCAAAGCTGCATTTATTTAATCAAAAATATAGTAAATATATACTGTAATATTGTGAAAAACTATTGCAATTTAAAATTACTGTTTTCTGTTTTAATATATTTTGAAATATAATTTATTATTGTGAAGCAAAGCTGATTTTTCAGCAGCATTAATCCAGGCTTCAGTGTCACATTCTTCAGAACTGATCTGATGCTCAAGAAACATTTCATATTTTTATTTTATTTTTCATTTATTATTAATATTCACCCAGACACACTAGCGTGTCATCGGTAATGAAAAAGCAGAGTGGATGTGAGCTTGAATAGATTTCATTCTCCCTGCACTCTGAACCGCTCAAGGCCAGCAGAGGTAGAGAGCAACAGAGGTACAGGCCAGCCACAAGCCGGTAATAGGATGACAAATGGCCGGCAAACAGCCAATCAAAAGACTCGGTTGGGGTAGGACCACATTAGCATGTGACAAGGGGCCATAATTGACCCAGGGGAGATAACAGATGGAGAGGCACCCGAAATGAGAGAGGTCTAGCTTGGCCACACATCCCTCATTACTAGCCTCCTCTGATCCTTGCAGACTGGCCCTATGATTCATAATTGGTTTCACCATTGGACGTCAATGTGCGTTTGTTCGAGCACACAGTGCTTCATTAAATTTGTTAAAGCTGGTCTGTGAACAGATGTGGTCAGATGGAGAATAATGAGCTGAGTGATTGCAGTGCAGGTCTGAGGACATGGTATATCAACAAATATGAGTGTCTTACTAACGTTAATCTTTACTCTCCAGTCTCCAGTCTCGAAAGACTAGGGCAACTGCCCCTAAATCTGCGGTTGGTCTTTGAGCAACATGCTGAAAGTTTAAAGGGTGGCAGATTGTGGTGTCACAGTAGATCAACTCATTACAAGAGTAACATATTCTCGGCAGCAGCATAATACCCCTGTGGCTGAACCCGAGTCTGCAGCTGATGCTTTTTGCATACTCTACAACTCCTTTAAAAACTGTCTGCAGCTCACATATTATCAAGATACAACTAGAGACAAATAAAGAACCTTGAAATGCCTGAAAATGCTAAATGCATGTGGATAAAGGACTATTATAAAGGACTATTTGCACATTTTTAGGTTGAAACTTACATAGTGCCAAATGAGCTTGATGCCTGATGCCTTACCTTTCTTAACAAGAGCAAACTGTGTTTGAATGTGAAGTTGAATGTGAAGAGAGATAAAAACTGAAACCCACACGATTTCAAACATTTCTGTACAAATGCACAAACCAGTAATGTGAAATTTACCAACAACTGACTGATATTTACTGCCATTTAATGGATTCAAAAAACAAGTGAAAATATATCTTACAGCATTTAAATTGAGCCATGTAACTTGTTTTATGTTTGGTTGACTGCATTTTAGTTTGATGATAAATGGGTTGCAATATCAAGTGAGTATGCTTGACATACAAATTCTGTATGCTTGACATTAATTGCATTATATAAGTCACTGTGGAACACAAGTTGCACTCTTAAGTTGAACTAATTGCATTTGTAATAAATATAACCTATATTCAATTTTTTATTTAATTGTAAATAACATGCATGTTTTATAGATTATAGGCCACAAAATGTCAAATGGACTCTCTTTACAACTTGCAGAACTGAGACACCATGAGCAAAGATGGCATATTTCAAAAATCACTAACTTCTAAGAGTCCTGCACCAACTGAGCTCCAAACATTGAGATGAATGTGAATACTAACAGATATAGTGTTCTGCAGATATTATAGATCTCCTCTGGTTAGTATTGTCCAGTAAGCCCCTGCTGGCGGATGCCGTATCTATACCAACTGAGTCAAAAAAGCATGTTTTTCCAGTGTATTTTGGCAAGACATATTCTTAATAAATTTCAAAATACCATATCCACAACTGAAGATAGCTAAGAAACTGAAGTTCACTAAAAAAATATTTCAAACTTTTCAAATATTTTCACTCAGAAATTGTTATCAAGTTTCACAAACAATTACAAAGAAACTGCAATGAACACAATGTGATATGTGGAATTGTGAAGTAAAAGTTATTATAAAACATACTCCAATAATCATTTTTACAGTGTTGGTACTGCCAAAAGCTTGCTGAATATTTTCCCATTAATTCAAAAGCAGCTGCAGACTGATTTTAGAGGCATTTAAGGAGTGTACAAACCTTGCATGCCCAGCTTTTTTTCTTTTTTTTCTTTTTTACAGAAGACAAACGCAAATAGTGCAGAAGCAGTGAAATACTGTCTCTGCAAGACCGCATAGCTCTTAAAATGTAAATTCACCTGAAGCAGAAAATAAAGTTAGAAATAATGTTAAAGAAAAGCAGAATAAAACAACAACAAGGTAACAAAAACAAAGGGAGGCTATGTGTCTATGTATATACAGTAAACATTCTGTGTAAATAAATCTAAATAAGTTCAGGCAAAACAGCATAAATTAGAAATGTGCAAAGCAATAAGTAACTCAATATATAAACAGCTACTGTATGCAACAAAGTACAGTAGTGTGAAGAGGCAGAGTTGTTAAAAGTCCATTACAGATATAAAATCTGTGTTATGTGGTACTTTCACTCCCCTGGCTGTTCTAGCTTTGATTATGAACAGCCGGTTCAATTCAGAAAGAAAGATCTGTGTCCTTTTCATATTGAAAGTGTAAATACCATGAGAAAGGTTCAAGAGCCCATTAGCGGTCCCTGTTCTGACACACGCAGAGTGAAACGGCCATTCAAAGAGAGTGAATCACTGCTGTTATGCATGCAGCTGAAACATCCGATCACTGGGAGATGTTTGTGTTTCTCAGTGTGAACAAAACTAAATCGAAAGCAACAGCTACCCCTCATGAAGCTTTATTACTTTCACAGAATTATGAATGTTTCACCTATTTGTGCTCTTCTCTCTCTCTCTCTGATGGATTCCTCCATGCATAATGATGAGATAAGTGAGATGGGAAGTTGCTCCCCAGGTAACAGTATGAGAAAATAAAAACACCAGCATAAAATTCAATAAGTCTTATGTCTGAGTGCTCCTGGGAGCCCCTCTCTGCAGTCCCCTGGCTGAGAGTTAGTGACTCATGCTACACACATGCACACACTTCTCTTGTCTGTGATCAATTTAGTAGCAAAACACCCAAGTACAGTCAGTGCAGATTGTAAAAGTCCACATCAACAAAAACTAATATCCTCAGCGGTCCCTAAACACATTTATTTGTTTTAGGGAGACAGCAGAGACACATGCGTAGCTAAACCCAGTCATTGGTTTACCTGTACATTAACCACCTGTTGACTACAAATAACCTAACAGGGTAACACTTTACAATAAGGGTACATGAATAATCATGTACTAATGCCAAAATTAATACTTAATTCATCACATACTAATGATTATTAAAGGAGTTAACTAATTATGAACCAACGAAGAGCTATCTTTAACTACGACTGGAGTCATATGGATTCATGCATGAATAACGGCAGCCTTAACTACATGTTAGTACATGTTAGATAGTTAATGCATTAATTAACATTTATGGGTAAACTAAATCAAACAGCTTCTTTAAGAAGGCATAAGAAATAATTTAATACTATCATAATTTGAGCATTTGACAACCTCAGCTTTGTCATAAACATTATTGGGTGGCAATGGATTAGTTGATCCTCCTCATCAATTGTAGAAAATACTAAATACACTAATGACTGATCTTGTCTGTTTTATGTTCTTCTCTTTCCCTTTAAACTCACCCTATTGTGACTTATACACGGATTGATAAAAAATTAAAACCCACAAAGAACATTTGTAGAACAATTCCTAAAGAAATGCTCAAACTGGAAAGAGTTAACGACACAGCCACGATGATCCTTTACCTCTGCTCTCTGACTTCTTGAAAATCCACACAGCATCTCTTAACCGGGCTGAATACTCACTGTGTTAGTACATGTGTGTTTGATAGAAAGCACAACATAAATCATGAGCTGAGTTCAGAAGTTAACAGTGAATTCATTATGATTGGGCCCGCTCAAGTAAAGTCATGTCAAAATCAACTTTAACAAGCCATTAGTTGATGTTAGTTCATGGGTAGTTAATAATGAGTTAGTGATGTTGGGCCCTCTCAAGTAAAGTCATGTCAAAATCAACTTTAACCAGCCATTATTTGATGTTAGTTCATGGGTAGTTAATAATGAATTGACACAATAACACATTAACAATGTGAGAGTGTCCTCCTTATTCCTTTACACCACCGATACAACAAACAATTATTTTTAGTTGTTTTATTATTTATTTACATAATTTCACATATATGGACTCAAAAGAAAGTCCAACCATAATGTTACCTGTAAAGAGACACAGAACAGAAGGTCAAATATTTCACGTCCAGAAGCTCAAAACAATGCTGTTAGTTACTGTAAATAACTTTCCAAAAAAAAGGGAAATGCAAACATTTAAGACGGTTTACAATTCGGCTTACAAAAGCAGACGACATTTATTAGATTAAAATATCTACATTACCGCACCGAGCGAGCGCCAAGAGTGCACCACTAATGAGTGTCCCAGCAGAAACAAACCTTACATACTGTAGTCACGGGAAGAAAAGACGTTAAGACTCACTAAACATAAACGAATCATACAAAATATTAGTGTTACTTATTGGTGTATTTTCTATGTTTGATTTAACAGATATGTCTAATTAATAGCACTGATACTTTCAACGAACAATAATTTAATAATTTTAATCAAATAAACGGAACTACACTATTGTTTCTGGTGGGACACTCATTAGTGGCGCACTCTTGGCACTCGCTCGGTGCGGTAATGTAGATATTTTAATCTAATAAATGTCGTCTGCTTTTGTAAACCGAATTAAAGTCGTGTTTGCATTTCCTTTTTTTTGGAAAGTTATGTACAGTAACTAACAGCAGTACAGTAACTTCGTCAAGGGGCGTTTCCCTGGCGGCCTGACTAAATTTGATATTTCGCCATGAAACAGAAAGTTGCTGTAGGCAAGCAATGTCCGTTCATACGTTTTGATAGAGGAGTTCAGTCCTGAACACATACCCATGCCCATATTCAGTTATAGTCATAGCGCCACCTGCTGGCAACAGGAAGTGACATGTTTAACACTTTTATGGACTCCTAGGAGCATATTAAAAGGTGTCAACAAGTGTTCAATAGGCTGGAAACATGCTAGCAACATACTAAAACAAGCTAGAAAGTAAGCAAGAAAGAAATAGGCTAACAATAACAAGAAAGAAAGAAAGCAAGAAAGAAAGAAAGAGAAAGAATGAATAGAAATGCACATTAGCATTAACAGTAGCTGTTTGGGACTGACAGCAGTTGCTTACAGGTGAGAGACTTAATTAAAACATCTGCTTGAATACATATCTGACTGTATGAATGAACAGCTGAAGTCACAACCGCATTCAGGACACTAGAGTGACAGAATCAAAAATGGCGTCATAACACCGGGAAGTTTTATCACAGTTGACAGCATGTTTTTAATAAAGGAGCCCAGTCGAGGCTTGTCCAATCCAACACACAGTTAAACAACCAACAATGACTTTAACTGCTTTGTTAGCAAGTGCAGAGAGCGCGTTTGGTGCGCGTGTCTCAGAGCTTGTGCGATCGCGCCCACGGCACTGACGGCAGCTCCAGTGGATCCTAAGATGAACGTGAATCATTTCTCCATCTCAGTGGGTGAATTAAACCCGTCATGATTATATAGGCAACTCGATATCCCGTGCTGTTCTGTTCATTCAACGCAGCTTTGAATGCGTGAATCCTGACAATGTAAAGGCGTCAGTTCGGCTATATAAATGCAGTTCTGACTTATTTATATAATGACATTATTTATATAATGAACGCTATTCTATGAAGTGATATTGCCATACTAGCCTTTAACTTCTTCTCTAGAGTCTTGTTTCGTGTTAAACGTGGCAGAAAAACAGTCTTAAGTAGGAATAACTGCAGGCTCGCACAATGGGTGTGGCTAAAGGTGCGACTTGTCGACGCACTCCATGCTAATCGACGTATTTTCATAATGAACGTAATCGATGACGTCGACTAATCGCTGTAGCCCTACTAGCAACACTTACTAAGTGCTAAAGCATGCCAATGCCACTGGACCTCTTCTGCCTTCGCTTCCCGAATGAATCACTTCAGTGAAGAATTCCATAGATTGATTCCATCAATCAGTGTTTAATAAATTGACTGAATGATTTAATGACTCTTAAATACACGCACTTGTTCCCATCAACTGGCCATTATCTTGTGAATGTGTGTGCAACAATTAGCGAAAGCTAGAGATTATGGTTTATATAGTTTTAAGTATGAATATTTTTCTCACACAAATGCACTGTTTTATGTAGAGTACTTTTTATGATGGATGGATGCACTTTTTTGGGCTTCAAAATCTCTACCCCCATTCACTGTCATTACAGAGCATGGAAAAGCCAGGACATTTTTTTTTCTTTTTTAATATAACTCCAATTGTATTTGTCTGAAAGAAAAAAAATCATATACACCTAGAATGGCTTGAAGGTGAGTAAATCATGGGCTAATGTTCATTTTTGGGTAAACTATCCCTTTAAGAACTTTGCATACTGACCTAACCAGGATTTATAGTGCTAATTTATTTAGTGCTAAGAGCACCAAATGCAGAATAAACTGTAAGCTGTCATGCACTCAATAGAGTAGCTGAAGATAAATAAACTTAACCTATGTGAAAGCATGGCACAGCATTGATCTGAAGCGTGAAGTGTTTGTCGGAGCCATGTGCATCTGTAGACTAGTGCAGGTTAATTCTCACACTTTAACAATATTTATAAAGGCTGTGTGACTACAATATGCAGAATGATTACCTCAAAACATATCACTAATGACCAGTACCTTTGGCAATAAAATTGAGGGATTTGTCAATAAGCCAGTTTTAATTGCTACACTATTCACAAAATAAATATAAAAAAAAATACTAAAAGAACAGGGGCATAACTAGATGAAACAAAAGTAATATAAGCTGCACAATCCCACAGTGACCTCACAAAACCACAGTAAATTAATTCCAGTGTATCCAAATCATCCGTGAAACTCAGCATTTCAGCCCTTATAAACCTAGGAAACTCAGTGATGCGTCTCCCCAGACACATTACTACAACACGAGGTCCCCCGCCGTCTCCTGTCAGGCCAGACTGAGAGACACTCACTTGGCAGACGCTCTGTAACAGTGGTGACATCTGTGAAAGCCAACAGAAGGGCAATGAGGGGTGACTGAGGATGTTAAATGGGGAAGATTCAGCTTTGTAGTTGTCAGTGTTCTATCTTGTTTTTCCATTTTGCTGAGGGCAGATGTTTTTGTGCTTGTGCATGTTCATTAGGGAATATAACTCCTTAGATTTGATGGTGTACTTCTGGAGGTGAAGTTGTGCGAGTGCCCGTTCCTTCTGTCTGCATTCGAGTTCCCAGGGCGTGACTCCACAGTCTGCTCTGTAAATCGACATCTTGTTAAGTCAATCTGTTTCGCTGTATCTTCTCTCTCTCTCTCACTCACTCATTGCACTCTACTGCGGGACAGATTGTTTGCTAAACATACACATTTATCATTTACATCACTTGTTCATTTCAGCACATATATTATTTCCCAATATGAAGTTCACTCCATAAAGTCGATGATTCCTTCATTTATGCTGTCTGTGCCATAAATGTGGATCACTCATAAACACAGCATGATCCCTGATGAGCTACAAGAATGCAAATCTATGGCCGTTTTAAGGGGCGCTCACATCTGCAGCGACAAATAAAATCCATAAAATCTGAAGGAAATCTGTTATATGACGTCAAAGCAGCAGACGGGGAAAAATAAAAAGTCCACTTCACGCCTCCAAAAAATCAGGTAAAACATCTACTATACTCTAGTACTATAATGAAATAATAGTGATATATATGTTGCTGTAGTCACAGTGACCACTAGCAAGAGTGCAGCTGATCCAAGACGGAAGGGAACTTAATGTTACTGTGAGCAGTTTAACTATCTATATGATTTGCCTCTGCCTACATGCAGGATATAATATTAATAATAAAAAAAAAGATGAATGAATTAATGAATGGAATTAAAGACGTGAAATATTTCCAAGCATACTGTCCTTCCAAACAAGATGTCGAATGGCACATTTCTTTTAATAATCCCAGATCATATGTAATATTTTACTGCATAATTACAAGCTGTAGATAATTTTTTTTCATTAGTTCGATTACTGTCGATAGAGTGTTATAGTCAACACCAAGCTCCGCGATTTTTATCGCTTATCCTGCCTGAAAAGACCATAAACATTACAGTTCACGTCTGCAGTAATAATTAACTAGCAGACATGAATCCTAAAAACAAATAATGTCCGAGCAAATCATGAGTTTTGACTTTACACCTACCTCTGCCTAGGTGTAAGATTTAGTGTCAGACGTAGCAATATGCCAAGATGGTGCAATGGGTATAAATTCTACGCACGACTTGAAGTGCATTTTACGTCCAGCCTAGTCGTACGACCGGATGTACATCCAGCAGTACGTCCGCTTCGCTCCCCTCCGCGAGACGGAACGCGACGCTGTGATCGTCGGAGACTCCATCGTCCGGCACGTCCATGCTACGTTAGCTGAAGGTAAAGTGTACACTCACTGTTTCCCTGGTGCTCGTGTTCTCGATGTTTCTGCGCAGATACCCGCGATCCTGAAGGCTGACGAGAGCATCGGAGCTGTCGTGCTGCACCCGGGGGTTAACGACACCAAGTCCTGGCAGACGGAGACACTGAAGAGGGACTTCAGGAGCCTGATCGAGACGGTACGACGACGGTACGACGACGATCATCGTGTCAGGACTGCTTCCCACGTATTGACGAGAACACGAAAGGTTCTGTAGACTTTTTGCTTTAAACGAATGGCTATTGTCATGGTGTAAAGAACAGAAACTTGCGTTTCAGAGATATTACTTATTGGACCAAAAAACAGTACACAGAATCTCTTGGATTACATTTTGCAACTAGACGAATGTACTGTTACGTCCTCTAAAGTAAAAAATCTGGGTGTTATATTAGACAGCAACTTGTCCTTTGAAAATCATATTTCCCACGTTACAAAAACAGCATTCTTCCATCTTAGAAACATTGCCAAGCTTCGAAACATGCTACCTGTTTCTGATGCAGAAAATCTAGTTCATGCAATCATGACCTCTAGACTGGACTACTGTAATGCACTGCTAGCTGGTTGTCCTGCATCTTCAATAAACAAGCTACAGATAGTCCAAAATGCAGCGGCTAGAGTCCTTACCAGGTCAAGAAAATATGATCATATTATTCCAATTTTACAGTCTCTGCACTGCTACCTATTAAGTTCCGTATCAGTTATAAAATATTATTACTTGCCTATAAGGCCCTAAATGGTTTAGCTCCTGCGTACCTAACTTGTCTTCTACCACGCTATAATCCAACCCGCTCTCTAAGGTCGCAAAACTCTGGAGTTTTGGTAGTACCTAGGATAGCAAAGTCCACTAAAGGAGGTAGAGCTTTTTCACATTTGGCTCCCAAACTCTGGAATAGCCTTCCTGATAACGTCCGGGGTTCAGACACACTCTCTCTGTTTAAATCTAGATTAAAGACACATCTCTTTAGCCAAGAATTCACATAATGCATTTTATAGTCTTGTACTGCAGTTATATCTGATCAATTATTATTCTTGTTGCTTGGTTGAACATAATTTTTGCTTAGATGGAACAGCAGCTACGCTAATTATGTCTCTATTTGTTTCTCTGTTTCTGTCACGGGATTAACATCCCATGGTAACTAGGAATTACAGAAGCTTCAGTCTGGATCCAACCCTTAAATGATCTGAGATGACCAAACACCTGAGAAAAGATGATGCCAACCCCTCAGAGGACCTCAGAGGATGCCAACGCTCAGACAACATACAGAATTACCAAATTTAGCCATAAATATACAAATAGACGCTATACAAATAGACTTGACCTGACATGTATTATACACTGCTGCAATGTTTTCTCTGCAGAATGACAGTTTTAAGCAGCATGAAAATTGATTTCTAGTCAGAGTAGAATGAAATCTTATTTTTTTACTAATACATCTCATTTCTGATCAGATTTTCAAGATTGGGATGTTATATATTGATAGTGGTCAAAAGTGCAGCGACCAACAGACCAGTAATAACATGTCTGTGTGACCTGGCATTTGACATTTTTACGATTTAATTATTCGGAGCAGCTTTTTATGATGATCAGAGTCATTGCAAATCAACTTCTGAATATAATTACCATAAACCGCCACAAATTGCACCTGATTCAGATTTACATTAAATTTACATTTGCATTTGGCATTTATGCATTTAGCAGATGCTTTTAGATCCAAAGAAGTGACTGTTGAGAATTGTTTTTTGTAATTCTATTGACCTCAATTGTTTATATACTTCAGTTCATCAATAAGATTTTTTTTTAGTACTTAACACTTTCATTTTTCAAGGATCCAAAGTAAAGACTTTTCAACATTTTCTATTTCAAATAAATTATTCTCTTTTGAAATTTCTATTCATCACAAAAAAATCCTGAAAAGAAATGTACCACAAAAATATTGATAATATATACACCACCCATAAAATATAATAATAAAATACCAATATAAACCTAACTTTTCAATGACAGTGTCTCCAAACCCCAAACTTAACTCTCACAGAGACTTTCTGCTATTTAAAATTTTTATTAAGCATGTTGTTGTTGTTGTTGTTTAGTTGTATTCCTCACTGTAAATGTTGGCAGACACAACATAGTTGATTTTAGGTTTAACTGACCTTAGGGGGACATTCAGGCCCATTCTAACCATCAAAACCAGCACACACACACACACACACACACAATATTATAATATTCTGCTTCATTCAATCACTGAGCAATATACCAATCTGCCTAAAGAATGAATAATTCAGCAATGTCTCTCTCTGAAACTATCCATTTCACCAATGATTATCAAAAAGGCCCCTGAAACCCCTGAGGTGTGACACTTAGTCAATAATTCACTCATTTCTATTTCATAAATATCTGTTGTACTGTGGTTCAAATTGATACACAAGTGTCTGATTGGAGCTCGACGGTGCTGACCTGTTGTACTCCCAACAGAGGCATTGTGTGGACCAGGAAGAGCATTTTCCATTTTCTTTATTGAGAAGTGCATTGTTAAGGATATATATATATATATATATATATATTTTTTTTTTTTTTTTACTGGAAACACCATAAAAGCTGCTATGTTCATTATTACATCCAACAACAAAACACCTCAATTGCTTAGGAGTCATTCTTGTCTACACCTGCTCCGGCATGGAAACAATGGGGGACTGATGAAAGCTCACTCAGGGTGGGAGGGCCTGGGTCTGTGTGATGTCACACAGACAAAAAGCTGAGAACGGCTTGATTTGAGAAAGGGGTAAGGATATTAGTAGATTAAAAAAATAAAAAAACACTGGGTGGATTTTTATCATTAAAGAGTGGTTGTGTACACACACTGCCAACACACATTTATGTTCAAACGATGTGTAAAAATGCATTTTGCATCCGATGACCCCTTAAAATATTCTATTTAGTATTATTGACTTGCATTTCAAAAATCTATACCCTATCATGATGTTGTATAATGATTTGCTATTTACAATACTGAGAACAAACTTCAGGGTCTGAAACCTCAGTGTCTGAACATAAGTCAAACATTTGACTTATAATAAATGAGAAATATGCTTCTGCATGGAAGGGTTTGCCAATTAAATCCCTCTCGCTGTGTAAACAGTGAATGTTTGTGAGATGGAGAGATCGTCATACAGTGAGCATTTAGAATTCATCTAAATTCATTTCACCTGCTTTCATAGTCTAGAGAAGGGTTCAGTGATTTCCACTGAAAATGGGAACAGGTAATTGCATTTGACAGACAGCCAGTGAAAGGGGGCATTTTTGAGAGCAAGCGTGAGTCTTAGAGATCAGAAAGTCTCATAATAGTACACAGAAAGAACATTCTGCACATGTTTGAAAATACATTTATGTTTCTGAGTTTCCTGCGTTATAAAACGCAGAGAATGTTTATATTAAAGTGCAAACATCCCTTTTATATTTTCAGTTCAATTCGGCATGTTGCACAATCCTT
Source organism: Barbus barbus (assembly GCF_936440315.1). Classification (NCBI taxonomy): domain Eukaryota; kingdom Metazoa; phylum Chordata; class Actinopteri; order Cypriniformes; family Cyprinidae; genus Barbus; species Barbus barbus. The sequence goes on from NC_136756.1 coordinate 10,980,693, forward strand.
TTTTTTTTTTTTTTTAATACCTCTGACAGAATCAATACCAAATCTCCAGGACAGAATAACTGTCCATTCACAAATAAAAAATGATTTTTCATTTCTTTGCTTGTGTTTGCACCTGTGCATAAATAGGCCTTATCATGTCTATCACAACATCACTGCCAAAGCACAAGTATGTCTCCACAAATGTGATGACAGATATGGTATACACACTGTAAAGCACTGATGTCTTTCCCTGTTTTATTTTTTCATGCTCTTAAATATTTTCTTTATGCCACACAAGTATTTTCTAATACAATATTTCCACCAACTGAATAAATCTGTACAACTTCCATTATATAAATGGTAATATAAATGCTCAATGAAGTAAAACTCTAAAGCCACTTTTGGTCTTCTCATTGTTCATACAATGTAATAACATATTTTTCCTCTGCAAATATTTATATTTCTTAATAATTGTGATTAATTTAATAAAATCCCCAGGATATAGTGTAATTAATTTGATTTAGATTCAAATATAACACATTTAGTAATGTAATCTTGGTTTATAATTAATTGAGACCTCCAAGACTCAACTTTAACTTTTGAATAAGTCTCTTTACCTTCTTTCTATATTTTATTAGCTTTTTTTTTAAGTGCCTTTCATATCATCAAATGCCAGGTCTCACACATTTCTAAAAAGGAAAGAATTTAATGTTACTGTGACATTAAACAGACTCATGCTCAGCCCAGATCTGTTCTTTTACTAAGACACAATGGACATTATTCATGAAACGCAAGCAAAACAAATTTCTCTGTAAATCATTCGTAAAACCATTATTACGTCAATTTCCATTCAAAGCAATTCTGTTTAGGTGAGAATGGATTTATGAATGATTTACACAGAAATTTGTGCTGCTCAGGTTTATAAGTCCCAATGTTATTGCAGAACTTTTACATTAAAACACTGATATTTACTCTAATCTTTTCTCAAAATTGCACAGCATCTGCATGGGAATTGCTAATACAGTTAGTTGAACCCAGAATCCAAAGGGCTAATCATTAGCAATTGATTGAGCACCTGTGATTCATGTGCTTCAGTAAATAAATATTGCCCCATAAATGGCTAGAGCTAACAGCTTTATAATATTGTCCCAATGTTTGTGGCTGCTTGTTATTTATTTATGCACTGTTAACAATGACCAAAAAGGATCTGATTAAACACTTGCATGCAGTTCATGAACAGCGAACAACAATAATTTTCAGTATAGTTTTCATAAGATGACCCTGTGTGTGTCCAATATATCTTACATTTACATTTATGCATTTAGCAGACGCTCTATTATTATCTAACTCTATTATTATTATTATCATTATTTTTGTTATTATTTTACAAAAAAACTAGCTCAAAGCTATCATTTATTCACAAATCCGTCTACACTGATCCTGCTGGATTTGCACACAGCCCACGAACATGACACACCATTACAACATTTATTTTCTTTTCACATCGTTTTATCATCACATGGGAATACTAACAGCTATCCTTCTCCAGGCATTATAGAAAGAAAGTGGTTCACCTGTACTGAACCTGCAACTGAACATATGAGAATAATGAATTCCATGCGTTTTAACAGTATCAAAATAATATTCCTAACTTTCTTGGGTCAAAAGAGAGCGCCTTTAATGTCAGCACACTGTCTGATTGCTAAACAAAATCCCATATTGATATATTTCAGATCCTGGAGATTGTCTAAGCACAGAGATCTCAGGATAAGATGGTGCAGTTTCGCTTGGAGTCAAGCTCATAAGCTCAGGCTCTTTCTCAGGTGTCTCCTCTGTGTGTGTGTGTGTGTGTTCACACATACCGGCCGAAGAAAAAGCTATTCAAACATCTCATTCCTGGAGTCTCAGCTGAAGCAGAGGAATCAAACATCAAGGACAAGCGCTGAAAAAAAAAAGGACAGCACTTCTACTGAATGCGGTGAAATGCCCACTAAAAAGGTGTAGTTTTGTGATGCTGCATTGAGAAAGAGTTATTTTACAGAAAAAAAACAATTAATAAGAAAAGTTATATTGTGTTATACAAGGTCAGTAAGTCTAAACTCACATTGGAAATCTGGGATACAAAATCTAACTTAAATCTGAAAATTAACAAAGTTTTTTTAAGCATTATCAAGTAAATGAGGATCAACTCAGTCCACTTGCTTAAAATGTGACACAAATGGCTTGTAAATAATTTGTAACTATAGCATCTCTATTTTTAGATGATGGAGACAGATGGAAACAGAATGCAATATATACAAACAAACAAAAAGAAGATGGAAAAGACGGAATACTGCTAGAATGTTTTGGGTGCAATACAGTAAGAAGATATAAATGAAAGATTTTGAGCATGAAAACAGCTCTCATCCATCCATCTAACTCCAGTGCAGAATGAACATTCAATCCATTCAGTTATTTTAAACAGGTTAAAATATGTGGATCTTCTATTCCTGTCCCCAGCAGGAGAAAGCTATAATGCATAAACAGTCATGTCAATTTCATTAGCAGGTCACTGTTGGCCATCCAGACACTTCCTATGAAGCCAATGATGGGATTCCCACTTCCTGAATGTTGGTCTGCCTAAGACACTCCCAAAGACCCAAAAATTCCAAAAAAAAAAAAAAAAAAAAAAAACATGGAGGAAGATTACAGTAAGTCAGAAAAAGTGGAAAAATGTAATGAAATTCAAGATAAGAAGAGATTTGGGAAGAAATGCTATTTGAGATGATTTGAGATGAGATTAGGATAGTATTCAAGATTTTCATAGATATTCAAGATCTAAATAAGACTAGATAAAATAAGATGAAATGTTATTCAAGGAGAGATGAAATATGAGATTCATCATGAGATTTGAGATATGGGACTTAAGACAGTAAATATAAAATTTGAGATATGATATATTAGATTATTTTGAGAGATAAATTTTAAGATTTGAAATCTTAGATGAGATACATAATTTCCATAATATCATTATGTATAAAATCTGAAATTTGAGATATAACACTTAAAAAAAGAGAAAGATTCAGGAAATAAAATGAGATTTGGAATATATTGTCAATCTCATATCCCAAATTTCAAATCTTCTATTGTAAATCCCATATCTTATAAAATAAATTAGAGCTATAATATATGCAAATTGAGTTTAAGAAATAAGATTTGCGATACATGATATCCAAGATTCAAGTCATGACATTTGACATGAAATTTAAGATATAAGATATGAGATATATCACATTTGAGATATGACATTTGAAATGAGACTTTGAAATTTGAGATATGGATATTATAGATTTGAAACAGAGGAGATGAGATCTCATATGAGTGGAGGAGTGTGGAGAGACTAAAGGCAAGATGAGCCCTGTGACATTCCCATCACAATTCATTCAATTAGTTATCCGGATTCTATCAACAATGGTCCTCATTTTATAATCACAAAAGAAGTTCATAATCCTGAGCCAAAGACTTTATAAGATGATGTAATGAACTTTTTCAGATGTTTCTCCTAATCCTCAAAACCCCTTCCACTCATTTATCTATCTACTGTGAAGCCAGTTAAAATCAAGCTTTCCGAATGTTGGCTATGAATTATTATGACAGTATAAATAGTAGCAAGAGGGCCACTGGAATGATAAAAGGCCTCTTTGGCCCCAATGAATGCGTCTCATTCCCCAAAAGCAAACAAATGCTTCTAAATGAGCCATTTACTGATCTCCTAATACTGGCGTAGAGTTTTAACACTGTTGTCAGTGCAGAAAATTCTAGAATAGAATTCAAACAATGTCATCTCTGCACAATGGAGGGGTCAGCTGAATAAAATAGGAGGACTGTGGGTGGTCCTAATGCCCTGTAATATTAGTTTCAATGCACCAGAACATGACATTTCTTATGAAAATACATCAAATGCTTGAAAACCCAGGAGCCAGGAATGCCATCAAGAACAGATTTAATCACTCCAATAAATGTGCAGAAAACATAAATTAAAACACATTACTGAACACAAACTGTTCAGATACAGTTGATTTTTCTGGCCATTTAAAAACACCGCTGCATGTACTGATAACTTCACATGGGTCAACAGTCTATTCTCAGTTTTGAATCCCAGGGCAGTTTGGTAATTTATAGTCCTCCGGTGGATAATTAGAGTTTTAACCGGGTAGACTGGCCTAGATCTATCTGTACCTTATGAAATAAGTGTCATCCTCGCTCTGGGCCTGTAAAAATGTTTGGTAATACAAGAATTTCTTAAGAAGAGACACACAATTAGCCACTTATGAGACTTTAATAGGTTGCTCTCTTACCCAAGCTATATTTTTCAGAAGAAGAGACCTACTTTTGTATGAAACTTAGCCAGGGGTCATTTTAAGAAGAATATTGTAAAGCTCTCCTCTCCACTGAAGAAAAAACATGTTGAAAGTAAACATTCATACTTATCTCCATGAACATATTTCCAAAAAAGGATGAAAAGGCCAGTATGACACAGGTATAAGCCACTTAGCTGAGCCAAATTGCTCTAAAAGCATAACTTGACATTTGGATTTAAGTGAGATTTGGATAAAATGAAAAGTCATTATCTGACGAATAAAATTGTTCCTTCCTGTGCTGACTTCTCTTTTCCATTGAAACAGAAAGTTTGGGCAGGGAATATTGAAAGTCTTTTCTTCTTAACTGGTGAAGAAAATAATCAGTTGCGTTCTGTTTAAGTCGCATGACAGTTTGCATCATGGATGAAAGTAATTAAGACAGCATTAGACACAATTTTGCTGAAAATGTACTCACCCTCAGGCCATTCAAGATGTAAATGAGTTTGTTTCTTCATCAAAACAGATTTGGAGAGATGTAGCATTACATTACTTGCTCATCAATGGATGCAGTGAATGGGGGCTGTCAGAATGAGAGTCCAAACAGCTGATAAAACATTATAATACTCTACAAGTAATCTGCATGACTCCAGTCCATAAATTAATGTCTTGTAATGTGAAAAGCTGTGTGTTTGTAATAAACAAATCCATTATTAAGATGTTTTAACTTTAAACTGTTGTTCTGGCCAGAATACAAGTCCATAACTGGAAATAATGCTTCTCTCCAGAGGATCCATTGGTGAGTAAATGATGCTAAATTTCTCCATATGTATTCTGATGGAGAAACAAACTCGTCTACATCTTGGATGACCTGAGGGTGAGTAAACTTTCAGCACATTTTCATTTTTTGGTCAAATATTCCTTTGAAAAACAACATTTTACTACTATTACTACAGACAAGAAAAAAAATGAGGATTAAAACAGAATGAAACAACCTCATACAAAACATAAAGGAGACGTGGGTTGTGAATGGTGAAGCTGTGCCCTTGTTGTGTTCGTATGTAGAAAGTGGACTCAATCCCATGAGAGCTTGCGAGTCCAGAGGGTGCCACAAAATCCCTCCATAACCAGCAGCTCTGCCTTTATAACCGATACAATCTCTCCCTGCATGTTTCTTTCTTTTTCTGAAACAATAGGTTGTTGATGAGCTCAGGACCTCACTGAAAGGAAGGTGAACTCAATATGTGCTCTTGGTCTCTGTGGGTGAGTTTGTGTCCAGTGTACTTCAAATCACCCCGCACAAGATGTCACATACTGTAAAACTACTTCCTGTGAGAAAGCCTATGGTCGCATTCAATAAAACAATGTTAAGTGCATTAAAAATTCATTGTTCAAGTATCACGCTGTGGCTCTCACAGAAACTGAATGTAACTTAAAAGAGGTCACATCATAAGAAATCAAAATTTCCTCACGGTTTTAAAATAAAAGCATTCAAAATGCTCCAGTTTCAGAAATACCTTTTATTGAAACTAAGCTGCAAGGACTGTTTGTTCTGAAGTTTCTGACGTCATTTTAGATTAAAATATGAACACATTACAGCCACAATTACACAAACAATGAAAATTCAGTGTGCAGCTGAATAGGTTTCTTTAGATTTGGTTTTGAAAGAAGTTTATCATGGTCATGCTGCATTTATTGAGCATAAGAAATTTACTTCACTTTTAAAAATATTACTGACCCTAAACTTTTGAATGATAGTGTATATATAGACTTCAGAATTTCAGTACGTCTGTTAGTGGTTTCTACGGGTTTCACTGTTACACAAATAGGTGTGAGTGACTGTGACTGTCTTTATAGCACTTGAATCATTCACTCAACTGATTCATTCAAAATGAAACTATTTTGAGAAACTGAATTATTTACTTAACCGATTTGTTCAAAATAATGAATCCTTCAAGAACTACAGTGTGTACAATGGTACTACTGTAGTGTCATTTGGAATTATTATTGTTGGTGGAGCAACAGATAAAGTAACTGGCAATTTTAAATGTAAAGTGTAAATGTAATAAAATTCTAATTATAAATATGTATTATTCTATTGCCATATTAAATCATCATGGCAACAAATGGGCACTGCATGTAGGCTGCGTATATATATTTTAGCAGTGTATATCGATCAGAATACTCTGCTCTTTTCAGGCAGTCTTCAACTCAGCAGCAGCAAAAAACAAACAAAAATAAAAGTGAAGAAAAACGGTTTCATTAAAATGGTAGAGAAGTAGAAAGAAAACAACAAAAACATGACTAACATTATAAGTGGGCCTCAAGGAAAAATAAAGTGATGATGCTTTATGACCCCTTTAAAAGAAGTGTGAGGCACATAGCGGTACACATGTAGATAAATATAGATAGATAATTAAGACATTGGATTAATTATTATCAAAAAGAATTATTAATGAAATCCAGGCACTCTTAGTAGCCACACATGGGCAGATTCATATTCCCTGAGCGTGGTGCGAGGCTGTTCTCTGCTCAGTCCTCCTACACTCTTGTTACAGAGTCAACTCAATTACAAATTGGCAACACAAATCCCATCCCTTAGCAACAAAACCGAAATAGGAGCTAGTGTTGACTTAAGACTGATGAAGCTCTTGTAAATTCGAGACACTAAGTGCCTCATTTCTGCAGCAACAGCAAAGTTCTCTCATGAAGCGTCTGCCAAGCGGCATTTGTCAAATGAGGTGAATTGCAATGTTGATTCAGTGGACATAGCTCTTACAAGGTTTCGGGAAATCTGCTTAAACAGTTACAGTTTACAGAAAAGTTGCCATGGTAGACGTTGTTCAGTATGCTACAAGATTTCTGACAAAGCTTGAGTAATGAGAGTCTGTCATCTAAAAGGTACCAAAACTGTATGTTTGTCCACAAACATCCACTTTTCAGAATACTGCCCATCCATGTTTTCAGTCATAGCCCTTCTGAAATGAATTACACCCGGGAGGCAGGAGTTTGTGTACTTTCCTGTTGTCTTTCCCGCTCGATCACACATCATGAATCAGCACATTTCAGCAAACTCTTCAGACCCCTGGGTGCACATTTCAAGAGCAACAGCAGTTCCTAATGGCTGCAGGGCTTTCCATTAGCCTCAAGGTGATATAATCAAAATCTGTGTTTTCTAAACTGCACTGGCTTTAGCTACAAGCATTTGGACTTGCAGAAAATAAGTGGTTATATAAACATAGTTTAATTATAAATAATGATAATATTATAAAAAAAAGACTTTATAATGTTACAAATATTTAGATTTTTAAATAAAATCTGTCTATCTGTCTGTCTGTCTGTCTGTCTGTCTGTGTGTGTGTGTGTGTGTGTGTTGTAAAAACAGATAACTCCGTTTTTAAAACTGTTCAAGAATCTTTTTTTTTATTTATTTATTTATCCTGCAGTCCAATTAATATCAATAAAACTGCAGTTGGTTTGTTTTGATCAATAATAACAAAAAATATATAGCTAACTAACACAATAAAACACACAAAAAACATGATAACAACAAAAAACATGATTTATGAAAATTAACAAATAAACTCTTCTTATATATATATATATATATATATATATATATATATATATATATATATATATATATGAAAAATAAATGTGTATTATTAAGTCCACAATAAGTATTATTGTGACTTCATGTGACAAAAGGGAAAAAAATCTGTCAGTTTTAATTAAAATCATCTCCTGGGAGACAAAAATGCCTGAAGTTGAAGAAACACTTGTATATGTAATATATGCATGTGTGCATGGGTGCGTGCGCGTGTGTGTGCGTGTATGCAGTGTTCAGAGGGATGATAGGAGAAGCAGGTTATTGACTATAATATCATTCCTCTATACACATGGTATGTAATATTATCTCCATTTGCTATTTTAGGTTCTGCAGGGTTTACAGAGATCAAACTGAAATATAATAGATATAAAAACCTTAAACCGCACAGCTTGTGGCTAAACTCGATTTCATATATAACAGAAGTGTGTTTAGGAAAATGATAGCGGAACAGAAACTACTGTATATAAACGCATCTCACCACAATAATAGACAAGATTATTTTTGTATGTAACAAAACCTATTGTGTTCTACAGTGAATCACTGCACGTCTTAAGGGACATAAGGGTAATGGTCTGTGGGACCGTCTCTTAATGTTGTGTGTCCTGTAGCTCTGGTGAAGGTGTAGATATGCAGAAACTCTCAGTGGAGTGAGGTCTCGTCCCGATGGTGCTTAGCTTAGCACCATTTCCTCACATCAGTGCGTGAAATATGATGGATGACAGACGCAAGGAGTATGAACACTGGTCCTCAGGGCTTGTCAGGCCTGGACGAGCCACCCATTAGTCTTCATTTCAGAGAGAATCCGACACAGACACACACAAACACACTTGCTAACCAGAACACATATCGCCACACTTATTAGAGCTTACTTTAAGCACTGAACTTCATGTATTAAGTTACTGTGTAATTATATTGTCAAAATACTCATTAATAAATGGACAGACTTTAAAGACCTCGGTCTACGATAGAAGTGCAGTGCATATTGTTGTTTAAAAAAATATTCAGTAGACAAAAAAACTCTATAAGACAGTTTTGCAAGTTGTAAGAATTACTTGCTCTAGGACCTTTATTCAGTGTGTGCTGCAATAAAAACTTTAATAAGTCAATCCCTCACATTCTCATTCTCAGCTGTGTTAAAATGAATATGGCGTCTAACATGATTAAGGTCTATTGCACTTTTGAGTTGATTCTGGTAAAATCTGCAAAAATGTCATTATAATACAAAACTGCATCTTAGATTACATTTCTGAGTTTGGAAAACTATAGCAGAGTGAACTTATATAGAGGTACATATGAGAACATAGCAAATATAATTTTTGTCTGCCAACAGCAAAAGAAAACAATCAACTATCGAGTCTTCATGACTTTCTAAAAGAGGAAACATTGTAGAGAGAGACCGATTAGTGCAGTCAGAAGAGGAAAAGATTGAAACTTTATAATCACTTTTTCAGCAGCTGGATTAGAAAGCCGTATGTTAACTATAACTATTTATTTAGTTGGTTAGTTAGATGGTAATTTAATACCAGGGTAATGTTACACAGAGTAAATACTTATACTTAAAATAAAATTCTATGCAAGTTTTTGCAATCTTAAAGGTGCAGTATGGAATATTTGGTTCTATCAGATGTAAGTTTTCTCAAACAAAAGGGTGAAATGTTCACAAAGTGACTCTCAGAGCAGCTCTGGAGATGAAATCCATGTCCTCATATACAATAGAGAGATGGGAAAAAACAAAACAAAAAGACTATAAGTGTCACATGTGATTAAGTATGCGTTTACAGAGACATGCAGAATATGTTTATATTTAAATGGCAATCTTTAATTCCATATATATTCCATATTCCATTCCAGTTCCCAAAAAATGCATGAACTAATAAAAATGTAGATCTTGAAACAGTAATTCCTTGTGGTTAAAAGTGCCAGGCATGTGAATAATTGTAAATGTCTAAATTTTCTCTTTAATGAATAACCAATAGGAGCACAGCAAAAGACATAACCAGCGCTTTCATCTATAGCCAACCTAAGCAACATGTTACATTCTCAAAAAGGTGTAATGACTAACAGGATGACTGTTTCATCTGAATGGAAGTCAATGGAAGAGATGCTTCAGTGCTCCGATTAAACTTCTTTAGTGTGGAAACTGTTTGCTGTGCTAATCTTTGCTAATCTTCAACATGTTTTGCTGCTAATCTTCAACATGTTGTGCATGAAAATCGTTTTGGAATGAGCTATAATTGGAGATTGCTACAGAAAAACTAGTTTATATTTCATAAAAAGAGCTAACCACAATGTCCCTGTTCTGATGCCCAACCTTGACCAAATACCCCTGTTTTTTTTTTTTTTTTCTGGCAAGCAACCACTGTGAAGGACAGCAAAAATTGTCCTTTAAATCCTTTTGTACCAAAACAAATAATCTCAAGCATGTTGATGACCAATATTTGAACTTGATATACAATAAATCTCCCCATTTTGCGATGGATTAAACATCTCTGTGCAAACAATGTATGCAACAGTGAGTTTTATGAATCATCTAATTCATATGCAAATAGTCTTGTGCGTTTACAGGCGCTGATATGATAAAAACGAGCCTGCGGCTAAACTCATTATCTCAATTCTGTCCTTGTCCTCGTGAGAATTGTCTTAAAGGTTCATAAATAACTCATGTCTAAAGGTCCTTTCTCCCTAGAAAGCCTTTCAGTTCAGCTGTTATTTTGATGATGTGTGGCATCCATTGCTTTAATGATGGCGTAGAGAGAAGAAAGGTGAAAGACACATATAGGCCAACCTAAAAGATCCCAGCATCTCCTTTTCTTTGTTGTGACTAATGCCAGAGAAAAAGATCTCTTCACTCGGAACGTGTTTGGATTACGCAGCAAGCAAAGAAGAAAGACAAAAGAAATAAAGCGAGCAAGTGAGAGGAACAGAGGGTGAGCTGGAGGAGAGCAGATCAAGAAAGAGAGAGAAAGAGGGAGAGAGAGTATGTGAATCAACAGCGGTCGCACCTTATCTGCTGCAGATAATGTTCTCAAGTCCTCTCAATGTCAACATTTTATGAATGACAGAATCATCTGATAAAATGAGGAGAATCTATTGATCCAAATAAGAAACCATTATCAAAAACACGTATAGAGAGAGAGACATGCAGGGTATAGATACAGAAAGCACACTTCAATCAATATACAGACAGAGACAGGTTCAGACATTGAAATCTGGGATTTAAAATCAAATTTAAACCGAGATATATATATATATATAGAAATATTCCTGATTGTTCACCTACTTCTAGGTCCCTAATCCAATTTTTTTTTTTATATTGATCATGAGTATTTGTACAGACAGTCAGATGTTCTTGCTTCAACTGAAGCTCCGAATGTTCTTTGAATCATCTCAAATCATGCTGGAAAATATGATCATCAGATTTGACCCAAACCTGTGCAGTTTATGCAGTTTGAGTGCTGCTGCTATTAAAGCAAAAGGGACACAAATCAAACTATTCTAGCTATAAAGATTTTGTATATATTGTATCTAGATATTGTAATGGAAAATATCACTTGTCACTAACTGTCACTCAAAACATTATTTTAAACTTTAAATTGTCTGTCAAACAATAAAAAAAAAAGTGTGGGGAAAAAATATACCAATTCTGCCTTTGAGTTTAGGTAATCGTTATTTCCACAGTCGAAAAAAAAAAAAGCATGGAAAAAACTAAGCAACTGCATCCCAATTCAGAATTTTCTAAATAACCTTACTCTCTGCAAGCATTTCACATGCATACAGAATTTATAAAGGAAAACGTAGGAGGATTTTGATATAAGCCAAGAGTAGACTGGTTTTCATTTGATTTAAACAAAAATTTGTTCATGCAAGACTAGCATATTCTCACCAGAGCTTATACTACGCCTACATCCTACGTCATCCACTGGAACGCCATTCTCTCGTGAACACGCATACAACAGTTAGCAGAAGCTACAGATTACTGTTTATAAAGTTTTAAATATTTACATTATTCTTAGACAAATGCATCACTTTTTATCAGAAGGCCTTTATTAAGCCCCCAGAGCCATGTGGAGTACTTTATGAGGAATGGATGCACTTTTTGGGCTTCAAAATCTTCTCCACCATTCACTGCCATTATAAAGATTGGAAAAACCAGGACATTTTTTAATATAACTCCGACTGTATTCGTCAGAAAGAAGAAAGTCATATACACCTAGGATGGCTTGAGCGTGAGTAAATCATGGGGTCATTGTCATTTTTGGGTGAACCATCACTTTAAGTATGGTTTTCAGGTACTGTTTACAGTTTAGGTAAAATTACAATAATTTCACAAAATCATTCATTAACATTCTCAACAATAGAATTCTGAGTTGCTCATGTGTACTGTAAATATGACTTCATTTTGTCCATCATGTGCTCAGAACTCATAATTATGTTTTTTCACTTGGACACATTAATCTCTGAAAACAAGACTGTTTATCTTTTAATTATATTTATCTTTTCTTAAGGATGTTTACATAGTTTTACTGGACAATTTTAATTAACAAAAAATATTTTTCCAGTCGAGGCCTTGCAAAGATTTCATGAAGGGCTTACAAGGAGAATACCAAGAGAAAGCTTAGCATTCCCATGCTTCTCAGTGGTAGATGTTTGGCTGCATCTACCAGGCAGGGGCAAACTGGGCCATGCTAACCAGTCAAGCCTTGATATCTAGGGCGTTCAGGGTCAGGGATTTAAGAAACCAGGCATTTAGCAGATTGTGCCTCCCTAGCGAGGATCCATCGATTATGCCTGAAGGATCAGGGTGAAGAGTGGCACACAGAAGGACCAACCTAACATGGATCAATTTCTCCGGCTGATAAGCCATCCTCTCCTGGCATGCCCTTTGGCCTCTCTTCCTGGTGGCTGGATTTCAACAGCTGAAAAATTGACATTGGAGGAAACGACTCAGTCCAGAAAGGCCAAGACCTTTCGCAAAATGTCAGCCTATTAAATAATCCACAGAAATGTGGACGTGTATGTAAAATGCCACAGCATTGTACGGCATGTCTTTTTCATTGTTAATTCCCCATGGTGTGGAAATTTGACTTGACTCTCTTAAAGAGTTGCAAGTCTGTGTGTTCATTCTCATTCAGTGAAAAGGGTATTTAGGGTATACATCTGTGGTGTCCGGTTGATAGCGGCGTCCACTGACATTAAGGTTTAAGAGACTTCTAATGCATTATCTTAATACAAAGCATAATGAAATTGCAAACCAGAACCTCTGAGATAAAAGCAGACGAGGCCTCTTTTTCAGAAAATTAAAAACAATAATAATTAATTTAATTTATATACATATAATCTGTTTATTAAAATGTATTTATTTTATAGAAACATGTATTATTATTATTATTTAAAATAGCATAATTTATATAAATATTATATTAATATTATTATATAACATTATCTTAATTATTATATATTACAATTATACTAAAAAAATTCTAAGTTTAATATGCAGATGCTATCCATCTGTTTACCAATGGCAGATGGTGGAAGTTTTCTGAAAAACTTGAATCTGGAAAAAAATTCTGTTCTGTGACACTATTGGCACAGAAAACGCACATAGCACCTTTAATCTTCAGTCAGACATTTTATGAACTTTATTCTATGTCAAAAATATAACGCCTTCATTTGCTTTCCACTAAAACAGGAGTTTTAATTGTTAATTTTAATTGCGTTTATCCATAATTGTCAATGTGAAAAAGATAAAACAAAACCTGGGATGAAAGGAACCCAAAGGGAGGTTAAGGTTAATTAAATCTGCCCACTCTAAATTAAGTAAAAACAGCTCAGATCTATTTGACAGCCTGTAATGATCTATTTAATACACATGTGATGGGAAAAGTGGTATATGATGCTCTCATGTCAAATAAACTGCTCAGACAAAGGGGCTTTGATCAAGAACACGTTTTAAATGAATTCTTTGATTTCCTAATCATGAACAGAAACTGCACCCCTGTCAACAAATAACGTGACTAAAATTAGATGAAGAGAAGTTTGATTTCCTTTCATCAAACTCTTTACAAATCAAGTTCTTATCAAGCATTTTTGCGTTTCACGACAAGGTCATTTAGGATTCATCATGTAAAACATTAATAAGCATTTCAAAACATCACGAAGAGTCATGACTCAAGGTCAGGATGGTAGAAACGATAAGAGCAGCTCTTGTGAGATTCTCTCTGCTCTATTAAATGAGAAATCGTTTTGGCATTATAAAGGAGGAAATCATCGAAATGGCCCATTTTCCCATCGTGAAAGTAATACAGATATCAAAGGTGGGCCGAGCACAATATGATATTTGTAAAATTGTGTCATCTCACATCAGCGTGGAGGTTCATCTCTGTGAGTAAGACTAATGAAGCTAGTTAAGCTGTTCCAAATGTGTCCCAGCTTTAGCGTTTAACAGGAAAATATTAGCAATAATGGCTGGGAGAAAGTATTGAAAAATAGAAACATTTACACTAATGAATGATATATCACTGTAAAAAAAAAAAAAAATTTAAATATAGATCTATGAAGCTGAATATATAATACAAATGAAATCCGAGGATTAGAAGCACATAAACAGAAATAAACTCCTATTTCAGAAGGCAGCTGAATAAACAATCCTCAAGGTGACATTAAGCCTAATGCATTATAATGTTGCCATGGCAAAAACATCAACGTTGGTACTATTTCACCTCAGTACTGTAAGGCTTTGTGAATCTTTTCATATTCTGATTTATGCAAACAACAAATAAATCCCAAGAATTATGGAATTATATAATAAAAATGGTGCCATGACCCCATTTGTCATTAATGAATTTGCCCACAACCTTAAGGTGAATGAAGATTCAAATGTTATTCCCATGCAATCTAAGATTTTTCACATTTTATAAAGCCAACGCTATGCAACCAGAGAAAAGAAACATTCGGATAAAGTGTTCAGCCTCCTCCTTTTTTTTTTTTCCAAACATCAATAGTAAAGGCTGAAATAGGTCAAAGGTGGCCAGGGCACTTTCATCCCAACAGGTGAAAAAGAAAACGTGTCGAGGAATGCACTACCCCAGATCTCTTCTATCTCAACGTGAATGGATTCAAGTGCTCCAAATGCAGTTTAACCTCAGGGTGAAGCCAGACTGTCATGCAACACATTTGAGATAAAACAGGGGAGGTGATGAGGTGCTTCATCTTTGACTAATCTGATATTTGAGTGAGGGCTTCTCCGTGGAGGATGGAGAGCGTGAAGGATGGTGGAAGGGATTGAGAAGAGGGCCAGTGGTGTTTAAACACACTGTACATGGGGGAAGATAGCATCACCCAGGTTCGAAGAGATAATCCACTGATCTGATATTGTAGACAGATCTCTTAGACCACCAGAAGTGGACTAAAACCATGAGAAGGGGAGAGTGCAGGGGTGTTTATGGTTATTAAGTGGTTGTGTAAATGCAAGTTCTATTAGCAAGCATAATTGCTACATGTTTGAGTACAAACAGCGTGCAACAGTGCCCATATACTATTTAAGCCATCTGGCTTCCAGTTGTTGAATAGAATAGAATGTCCGATTCATAGATATTTCTCTTTCGATCATGGATAGAGTATAGTTCATCAATTGCACAGTAAAATGGAAAATTAATTTTAAAATTAAGTTGTTTCCTATTAAAACAGAAATGTCTTTTTTTTTTCTTTTTAAATAATCAACAATCTTGGACCATTATTTGTTATTGCAAATCAACTGAGATTTATTAGTGAGAGGGACAGTCTTGTTATCAAAAGCATTTGTTTGGACAAAAATGTATACAAATCCATGAGTGTAAAATGTGTAAAACTTATAAAATGCCAATATTTAAGTCCTTTTTCCCAAATAAAGGAGTATATTATCACAAAGAAAGCCATAAATGTCCAATTTTGATTTCATGGATTCTTTAAAAGGTGTTTAAACACCCAAAAAATATATAATAAAATGTCAAACACAATAAAATCACACATTCAGACTGCAACAGATTAAGTTAACACTGCAATTTAGTTTCATTGGCACGTTTATGGAGCAAATGACTCTCTACATTTCCAGATAGAGATTTTGTCGTTCTGTTCTTTTCTGCAGATTGTAAGGAACCGTTGTGACTCATTCTCTCCTGAGCCAAGAACAGGAATTATAGCACAGCATAGCCCCCCGGTGTTTCTGTTTTCTTTCCTGAATCTGTGTCTCAGATATGGGGCACACTGAGAATACATCTGACATCCCAAAAAATATCAAAATTAATAAATAAACAAAAGGAAATAAAATAAATATGGAACATCGCCAGACGAACATGCTACAAGGCTCATGTGTGGGATTTTTCAGTGCAAACCTAGTTTAGTACACCTAAATGAGTTTTCTCACGAACACTGTATCGTAAAAATTGTGCAAGAGTCTATTTGAGATGTTTCATTTTCACCAATTAGATCACTAGTCTTATACTAATTAGTATTTAAATAATAAGACTGGTGTTTTACCAATATACATTTTTATGTTTAAATATTATTTAAAGATAAAATGTTTAGTTATAAAAAATTTATTTTCAAGTTGGCGCCAATAGACTTGTGGTTAGTGTGTCGAGATACGGTGCAACTGTGCTCACGGTGACCTGAGTTTGATTCCTGTCTCAAGGTCCTTTGCTGATCCCACTCCCTCTCAACTCCCAGTCTCTCTCTACTGTCCAATCTATAAAAAAATTATATATATATATATATATATATATATTATTCTTGCTAGATACTCCATGATCAAATGTTATTACTGGAAAGTGCCAGAGTGTAAGAACAGCAGTAAATCAGCTATTATTCCTAAGACCTCAAAATGTCACAGAACAGGTTACTGAGTGTTCATGTGCATGGTGTGTAAAAATCGCCAACGCTCTGTCGATTCCATAGATGAAGACTTCCAAATGTCAATTAGCATTAATGTCTTGGGAGCTTCAAGAATGGGTTTCCATGGACAAGCAGCTGCGTGCAACCTTCATATCACCAAGTACAATGCCAAGCATCGGATAGGGTAGTGTAAAGCACGCCGTCAGTGGACTCTGGAGCAGTGGAAACCTGTTTCTGTGGAGTGATGAATCATGCTTCTTTATTTGAAGCATGTCTTATAAGTCTTATGAGTGAGTCTGGGTTTAGCAGATGTCCGAAGAACATTACTGCATTTTGCCAGCTGTAAAGTAATGGAAGTGGGCAGTTTTACAGGGTTTAGGATAGCCCCCTTACTTACAACCAATAAAGGGAAATCTTATTACTTCAGCATACCAAGACATTTTGGACAATGCTATTCTCCCATCTTTGTGGGAGGTCCTTTTCTATTCCAGCATGCCCCAGTGCACAAAGCAAGGTCCATAAAGACTTGGTTGGATGAGTGTGTAAGAACTGGCCTCCACAGAACCCTGACCTCAACCCCACCGAAGAACTTTAGGATGAACTGGAATGGAGATTGTGAGCCTGGCCTTCTCATCCAGCATCAGTGCCTGACCTCACAAATGCTCCTTTGGATGAATCAGCAAATTCTCTCACAGAAATACTCCAACAAATACTTGTGGAAAGCATCCCCAGAAGAAGCTGGAAAGGACCTGTTATAGCTACAATAGGGAGAGCAAGTCTATATTAATGTCTATGCATTTAGAATGCAAAATCAGGTTTCCCAATACTTTTGTAAAATACATAATATAAGTATAATAGAATATAGTAAAATAAATAGTACAAGTCAAAGTAGGGAGATGATCAAATTATGTGGAGAAAAGAGAGAAGAATTAGATCAGGAGATGATGCAGACCAGCTTTAAAACTACACTTCCTATATAAGCACCATGGATAAATCTGCTACACACTTTTGTAAAGCAATGGACGTGAAATATTTATTTAATTTGAAATTATTGTATTATGTGAGAAGAATGAAACTACAAAGTGATACAAGAGACATGAAACTTGCACGGTATAGGAAATACGTTGCCAGTGATAACAGTAAAAATATACAGTTTAACCTTACAATATATTTAAAAGCAGAAGGTCTGACCAGTCAGAATCAATATTTGGTAATAGCACACAGACAGCGTAGCAGAACTAGCACTGCATTTGCTCTATTGATGTCCATTCATACTGACACCTCCACAGTATACAGTTAAACAATGATGCTAACCTTTCCTAAATCATGTGTATCATAGATTTAATTATCAGGATTCTTGCTCTAAATCATCCAGCCTTAGAATCATTCGATAAAGACACAAGTGACATATTGGCTCAGGTACAAATCTGGCGCTTGTGTAATCCAATCTGCTTGCTAATAAAAATGTAAGAACGTATTAGGCTTAAGTCCAACAAGCGAACTCAGGATAAAGACACTGCCGCTTTGCTTCACCTCTTGACCCAGAACTATGGCAGCATGTTATTAGATACGTGAAGGGAATGAAGGCAATATAAAAATAAAAGTCTTAGCCAGACATGGCCAATGCTTCTAAAACTGATTGAATCCAAAAATAAGGTTATTAAGAGTAAAGCCTAATGGAGATTGATTTCAGTTAGCAAGATACACAAAACCCAGGTCCAACTGGTGAAAGGCATTCAGTTGTAAATTGTAAACTGATTCTACTTTGTTTTGTATTTTCTTCTGTCAAGAAACAATACCATTTAAATTATCATGAGCCCCGGTAGAAAAAGTTTTATTTTATTTTAATTTTTTTTTGGGGGGGGGCAATTTGTCAACAAGCACGGAATTTTTGGAGTTGCAAGAAATTGAACTAGCCTTGTCATGCCATAAAATATTCAAATTATCGGATATAATATGCTATTTTGAGAGATTGTTTGTCTTTTTTTTGCATTTTGCTTGCACCACACAACTCTAATTTGCCAGACAATTTTTTTTTATTTATTTTTTGTTAATATTAGTGAAGCTTTAGTTTTTCTAAAATGACTTTAACATTTTTTTTTTTCATTCTTATATTTATAATAAAATATTATTTTAAATGATTTAAAACAATATTATTTAAAGTATACGGGTCAGTGACCCGTATACAGTGCTTTAACATAGTTTTATTTAATTTAAGGACTGTTGTATCACCCACACTTTTGTTTTGACCCTATGCCCCTCAAACAATATCAAAATGAATTTGATTTCAGTTCTTAACATACTCATTTTAGAATATTCAATGTATTTATGAATTACCTTTTTATGTATTTCTGTATAAATTAATCCAGACAAAAAGTCTTCTGTCACTGACCCGTATACTTTATGTGTGAACACGCATGCATGCACATATTACTTATTATGCTCCAGTGGCAGCTGCTGGTCTTTCAAAGAGGGGAAGCTCATTTTCGGCCTACATCATACAAATTGACCATTGATTTATACGTAAATTATTTTCAAGAAAATGCTCTACCCTGTCGTACCAACTAGGCGTCTTTTCCAGTGACTTGACCAGTGTCCTCTCAAAGGCTTAAACGGTCTTGGCCCATGTGTTACGGGTGTAGGACTTGAGCCGCTTTAAACAGGAGAAGCTCCTACACCTGCAGATGTAGCTCCAATTGTTGCCACTAATGAGAACAATTTGTAAAGCTGAGGCATTGCACTGTCCAACTCCATGTCTTTAACCCTCTGGGGTCTGTTTTGGGGGCCTGGAGAAGTTTTGACATGCCCTGACATTTGTGCTTTTTTCAGTTGCTTATAAAAATATAAATGGCTAAAGTCTAATAACACTGTAAACAACAAAAACAGGGCTACAATAATATGTTAGCAGCACTTATGTACTTGACTTTGTTAATGAGCCATTTAGTCAAGTATGTGACTGAGAGGAAGAGTTACAAGAAAGAATATGAAGACAAAATATATATATTTTTTTTTTTGTAGTTTATTAAGTATATATTTAGCTATCACACAAAATAACTTGAGATTCACTTGTGAGTGCAGTTTAACATTTTATTAGAAACAATCAAAGCTGTCTTTCAAAACTGTCTTTTTAGCATCATTACTCCAGTCACATGATCCTTCAGAAATCATTCTAATATTGTGATTTGCTGCTAAAAAACATTTATTATTATGTTGAAAAGAGCTAAGAAGATTATTTTATTTTTTTGATGAATAGAAAGTTAAGAACAGCATCGTTTGTAACATGATACATGTCTTTATCATCACTTGTGTGCTAAATAAAAGTTTTAATTTCTATATATGCTGTCTCCAAGCTTTTGCACCTGGCATTTTCATATTGTATATTGTTCATGTGCTCTGAAGGGGAAAAAACAACAACACATTTATAAATTCTGGGTTATTTCTCTCAGCAGATCTTCTTCCAGAAACAGAAAGTATCCGGGATGAACTTGTTTGTTTCCGCTGACAGCATTAGATATAATGAGTTGACATTGCATTGGTTTCATACGGATTACTTTAACATAGAATATTTGTTTTTGTATTCATGTTGTTTTATTTATGTGTCTGTGAAGAGGTGACAGAGACAGAGCACCCTGTTTATTTTCTCTATTTTTTAAAAGCACATTGTTTTGTTGTTATTATGACTATACACAAATAAAAGTAGACCCTTTGCAGTTTCAAATGAGACCTTGCTCTTATCTATACGATCAAAACTCGTGGAGTATTTTTAGTTTGTTTCGCGTCATAAAGAAAAACGAGACAGCCCGCACCGGTGGGTTAAGGAACACCAAGTAATCACACAGCTTTCTCCTGTTATGATGAAAACTGGCAATTTCGCCAAGCAAATACCAAGAAATAGGTTGCAGCAGTTTGTAATCCGCTATGGGACTGAGCTCGAATAGCTTCAGCATCAGCGACTTCTTATAGGACACAATCGCTGTCAATCAAAAGGAGATGCAGTCTTTCGACAGACCCTTCAATCATCAGCAGAAGCCCGGAGTGCAGCCCCGCTGAG
Source organism: Barbus barbus (assembly GCF_936440315.1). Taxonomy (NCBI): domain Eukaryota; kingdom Metazoa; phylum Chordata; class Actinopteri; order Cypriniformes; family Cyprinidae; genus Barbus; species Barbus barbus. Next base: position 11,001,538 of record NC_136756.1, read on the forward strand.
CGTCCGGGGGCGGAACATAATGGCAGAATTTATCCAATGAGCGTCTAGTTTCGAAGCACTGAAAAAACTGTTCAAAGCAGCCCCATTGAAGTCAATGGTCGCTAGGCTTCAACAGGGAAATACACTGTGACGCTTCGGGAATATATGAGAAGGAAATCGAGTCACCTGCTATATGTAGCTGATTCTGAACGAACTCGTCTTCGAGATGAACGTGTTCTAACGCATTTTTAGTCAATAAAATGTTAACACAATAGTACATATTTGACCATTAATTTTTTGACATTATAGAGGAAGCCGAGCTTCCCTTGCAGTCTTAAAGAAATCCCCACTGTTATGCTCATACTTATTAAGTATTATGTTGATGCTTGATCATCTAGTAACTATGAATTCATCACACAAGCAGGAATGCATTATTACAAGATTTAATGCAGTGTGATAAGAAACAAAACAAAACCAAAAAAAATAATAATGATGATGATTTCCATTTCCAATTATGCCTTCAAACACTAATTGGTAGTAGCGAAGCCTGGTTGATCCCACTAATAATGAATTTATAATCTCCTGAATATGTAGGCTATATCAACATGCTTTAGAGTCATTCACTGGATTTAACAAAAATTAAGGAAAATGCTGCCATGAATATTCGGTCCTAATAAAAGGCAGATTATTAAACATTCTTTATGCAAATCATTGACATAAAAGGTATTGAAAGCTAATAAGTGGTTATAAAAATGGAGCCAGCATAATATGACATGAGTTAGTACTGGAGTCACCGCACACAACTGAAAACATAACACATTGTGGCATGACCCAAAGATTGACACTGTATGACATAACAGATATGCTGTAAACAAAAAGTTAATTTATGGCAAACACCCAAAATAATAAGTCAGATAAGAGAAGAGCTTTAGTATACTCCAATCAGAGCTAAATCTTCCTGTTATACACTGAGGGAAAAAGCAAGGCTATGGCGTGGAGAGGAAGTGCAAACACTCATGAGACTTTCTCATCAGCAGGATGTTAATCTGTTGGTTTTGGCTTATTCAGTTGCTAGGAAATGACAATGTTACAATGTTTGGCAAACTAGTTTGTCACATCACATCTGTGGGAAGCTGTGAGAGAAAGACATTTATTCTAATGGAGAGGGAGAGGGTTATAGGATTTACATTAACAGATTATTTAGGCTCTGCATTATTTCTGTCTGTCGGATCGAAGTTGAATGTGGATTGTGCTCATTCTGATCTTTTTTTCTTATTGAGCTGTTTACATGATAGATTCTGGTTCTGATTGATCTATCAGATGGATTATATAACGATTTTTAGAACACAGGTGCCTAAATACTTTTTAGGGACACTGTTTCTGGTAAATGTAACATTTAAGTACTTTGGCAGATGCTTTTATACAAATTTAGTGCTTTCAAAGTAGCGATGTACAATATCCAATAGATTGCAGAAATTAAAATTTATAACACACATACTACTAATACTACTACTACTGCTACTACTAAGAAGAAGAATTCACAGGTAGTGAACTAACTGTACAAAATTGATGTTTTGTTATATTAAAAATGATTAAACAATCTATAGATAAAGACCAATGTCTAGAAAAGATTTGAGTATAAACAAACTATAGATAAAGACCAATGTTTAGAAAAGATTTGAGTAAAAACAAACTATAGATGAAGACCAATGTTTAGAAAAGATTTGAGTAAAAACAAACTATAGATGAAGACCAATGTTTAGAAAAGATTTGAGTAAAAACAAACTATAGATAAAGACCAATGTTTAGAAAAGATTTGAGTAAAAACAAACTATAGATGAAGACCAATGTTTAGAAAAGATTTGAGTATAAACAAACTATAGATAAAGACCAATGTTTAGAAAAGATTTGAGTAAAAACAAACTATAGATAAAGACCAATGTTTAGAAAAGATTTGAGTAAAAACAAACTATAGATGAAGACCAATGTTTAGAAAAGATTTGAGTAAAAACAAACTATAGATAAAGACCAATGTTTAGAAAAGATTTGAGTAAAAACAAACTATAGATAAAGACCAATGTTTAGAAAAGATTTGAGTAAAAACAAACTATAGATGAAGACCAATGTTTAGAAAAGATTTGAGTATGAACAAACTATAGATAAAGACCAATGTTTAGAAAATATTTGAGTATGAACAAACTATAGATAAAGACCAATGTTTAGAAAAATTTGAGTAAAAACAAACTAAAGATAAAGACCAATGTTTAGAAAAGATTTGAGTATAAACAAACTATAGATAAAGACCAATGTTTAGAAAAGATTTGAGTAAAAACAAACTATAGATGAAGACCAATGTTTAGAAAAGATTTGAGTAAAAACAAACTATAGATGAAGACCAATGTTTAGAAAAGATTTGAGTAAAAACAAACTATAGATAAAGACCAATGTTTAGAAAAGATTTGAGTAAAAACAAACTATAGATGAAGACCAATGTTTAGAAAAGATTTGAGTATAAACAAACTATAGATAAAGACCAATGTTTAGAAAATATTTGAGTATGAACAAACTATAGATAAAGACCAATGTTTAGAAAAATTTGAGTAAAAACAAACTAAAGATAAAGACCAATGTTTAGAAAAGATTTGAGTAAAAACAAACTATAGATGAAGACCAATGTTTAGAAAAGATTTGAGTAAAAACAAACTGTAGATGAAGACCAATGTTTAGAAAAGATTTGAGTATAAACAAACTATAGATAAAGACCAATGTTTAGAAAAGATTTGAGTATGGCTTACGATACACAACAGCTGCAGCAAACTGACTCCATAGTCTCTGGATCTTTTTGAAAGTATCCACAGCACACATCATGCTTCATGTTTCACAGATGTTTGATGAGAAACGTTTCAGTTTCATGAAACTCATTTCTGCCTTTCATCACTAAGATACTTCTTAGCTCTGGCTACAATTACCTAGCAACCAGACTATCCGTATAAACCGGTTGACGAAATTTCCAAAGAAACTTGGACTAAACATCACTCAATATACAGAAATAATGAGCTCTTGCTAGCCAGTCGTAATCAAGTATTCATCAGTGTTAAGGAATAGTTCAAGATATGCAGGTGCTTAATTAGATGGTCCTGGAGTTTGAAAGCATTAGTGAGGGTTTCTGAGTTACGATCAGCTGAAAAACAGAAAGCAAAAGAAATAGATGTTGATGAGAGGTCAGAGGACTGGTCGAGGCGAGGAGTAGCAGCTGAGCAAAGGGTTTCTAATTACCAATTCTTTAATTAAGTAGGTGTCCATTTGTTTTCGTGAAGGGCAAGTTCCTTATGTTTGAGGACAAGCATCTTTTCTACTTGTGTCAGAGAACAAACATTCAGGGACTCTAAACGAGGCTGTAACAAAGTAACAAAAGAGTCCAATTAAAAAAGGTTACATTTTTAAATGTTTAAAAATGCATTAAAATTGCAACAATGTCCTCTGCGATGAATGAGTGCCATCAGAATAAGAGTCCAAACAGCTGTTAAAAACATCACAGTTATCCACAAGTAAGCCATGCAACGCCAGTCCATCATTTAATGCATTTCTGGCATGTTTTTGTTGACAAAACTGAACAAAACAGACAATATTGTGTTTAAAATATAACACAATATTAACTAAGATTAACTTGTTGTTTAAAATCACATTTGCACTCGTTATGTGAGAGACAAAAACAGCACTTGTGTGATTGCTCATATACTGTAAATATGAGACAAAAACTCATACAGGAGCATTTTTGCCCAAATATCTTGAATTTTAGGGCATAACTGCGTTTATGACGTCGTTGTCCTGCATTATATTTGTCAACAGTCAACTGTATGAAATGTAAGATGACTGGCGGGGACAGTGCGTTAACCACGTTAAAATATTTCACGTTATTTTTCATAACTAATTACTGTAATTACGTTAAAGTGTTAAACTGACAGCCCTAATATCAACCTTTTTTATCTCTCCCTAAAATTTCCAGCAGACTGCCTAATTGCAACCCTTAGGGGTTCCCTGTGCTACAGCATATATCTGTTAACGTTTACATTTATGCATTTAGCAGATGCTTTTATCCAAAAAGTCACTCATAATGTATTGATGGCATGTTTACCCTGAATAGAAACTCATTACCTTGGTGTTTTAGTGCCATGCTATTACAACTACAGAGGCATAGCTATAGCAGTCATCTTATAAATTTTAGCATGATTTGAATTATGTATTAAGCATTCAGAAACCAGAACCTCAATCGGTTTCATAATACTAGTTTTAAGTCTGCTTTGAGGGTTCTTACATGCTGTGAATCTGTTTTTGCACAGATGCTAGACATTTTTAATGAATAATCATCTCTTTTTTTTTTTGTCAAGTTCCAAACACAAAGAGAAAATCATCAAATGAGATGAAGTAGCTTTTGTAATTTGTAACGCAGCCAGTGTGCTGGCCAGTGCAGTGCAGCTGTGGACGGGTCCAGCTGAGGGTGAGGTGACTGCAGTAGTTAACTGCTGTCCATCAGTGTGTATAATGAAGCAGAATCACAGATAATGTGCCCACTGATGCACTGCCTTTTAAAGATGGAGCAAATTGATTCCCTTTAAGTAGGCTTTTGCTTTTGGTATTCACACTTGCTTGATGTAAACAAAAACACACTCACCTACATGAGTACAAATCTCCCTCGCTCTTTTCTATTAAGCACAGCTGACAGCCTCTGAATCCAATGTTCAGCATCCAAATGATCTGTAGATTGCTCTTAGAGGGGGGTGAATGATTAAAATAACAAAAACTGTTTGAGAAACACAAAGTATTCATCCTACCAGTTCTTTCACATCCAAAGTATAGCAAAATATGACACAAATATTCAGCCAGTAAACCTATTAAGGTAACTTTTCCAACTCTGAATACTGAAGACTTTTTAAAAGTTGTAGATAAAACAAAGATTACTGGAGTATGTTTTACAATTAAATACTATTTTAGTCTTTTAACTTTAAAATTTCATGCTAATTCTGTTACTTCTTTCTCTTTTTTTCCCCAATGTACAGACATCATGGCTGGCTACTTTATGAGCTGCAGCCATAAATATTTACCCCTCTTAAAGTGTTTATTGCTAGTCCAATGCACTTCATAAATCACACTTGACTTATGATGCCTGCAGAGGTGCCATGATTTTGTAACCTTATTGATGGACAGCTTTTCAGGAATCATTGTATAATGGCTAAATCTTCTGGATGACTGCCATTGAACGCCGCATTGATTTTCTGAATATCTTTGTGGAACACAATCAAGCCCAATTCGGTTTGAAAGAATTGTTCACAGAAATTTGGAAAAACTGTCAACATTTACTGTCTTGTATGATTCTTTTTAGTTGGAACTTTTCAATGAATCAGTTGAACCAGTTTACAAAAATGGTTTAAATCAAGGAGGTCTATAATATCTGAAGAAAGCTCTTTGCTATCGTTCCCATTCACCTTAACTGGCACAGGACCTCCAGAAGTAAATTGCATGACCTGAAACCTGTTATTTTTGCTCTGGCGATCACAAAAGGGAACAGGCTGCATAGACCACACTTTTAGAACAGTTTAATGTTCTTTTTGAAACTTCAGTTCTCAGTCACAGTATAAGAACAAAACGAACTGTACAAATTTTAGGAAGAAGATATTAAGAAAAAGTAAAATGGGTTTAACTACATGATGGTGGAAATGTAAGTGAAGATTGCAAGGTATAGGCAAAGTAAGTCTAGTCCAATAATTCATGGTCTTGTTTGTTCATCTCAGAAGCTGCCAAGCAGGCTAATTGTCCTGTAATTTAGTCTGTATTCCTTCTCTCTCTCAGTAAGGACAGTACGGTCGACTCTTAATATCACCCATCTTTAATGATGAGTTTAGATTACTCATAAACATTCATGGATTTACACCCCTTTTCATAACTATGGTAGGACTACCTATTTCAGTCTAGTACAAAAGCTGCTTTTGAGGATGAAAAATTTATTCTGTTTATGTCAGCCATTTATGAATACCCAAATGATGTATAATTCACACTCAAGCTTTAAAATGGTATAATCCATGATCCAAAAACATATAGAGAGAGAGAGTAAAATACCAGTGGAGCTGCCTCAGCAGACACAGGTGACACAGATAAAGAAGACAGATTATAGTGCAATGTTTAAACTTAGAGCAAACCACCAGATCTAGAGCGGGGAGCTGATGTAAACAAGCATTTCTTCCCCTTAATTCTTTTTAAGAAATTGTTCATTTAAATAGTTTTCTTGCAAAAGTCAGGAACTTCCTTCAGTCAGCCATAAGAATAAAAACAGCATGCGTATGAAGCATGGGGAATAAGAGTTGCTGCTTTCATCTTGAAGCTGAAATTGGAAAATGTTGCTGATACACAAGCAAATCAAAGCAACTTACATGCAATCCTCCAGTTACCTGCAAACGGAACAAGTGTATAACAGATGCAAGATTTAGCTATTGATTGTGATGAGGGAAATACATTCTTGCAAAGCGTGCTGTGTTTAAAAAAAAAAATCTCCAAGACCTCAGTGCTGGAGAGATATAGCATGAACAGATGCCATAGGATGCTACGTCACTCGATAGAAAAGATTGCATTAGACTGCAAGAGACTCGAATACAGAGTCAGTACCAGCTATGACTCTGTGACTGAACCTTTATTACTTCAGTTCAAGTGCAGAAAGGTGCATAATAAGTTGCTTAAAGGGGCGTTGAAATTGAAAATCTATTGTCCTTTATCAGAGAGGAAGATGCTTACACAGGTTTTTAAGCACTGAATGTTATAGTGGGTAGGGTGACCATATGTGCCATTTTTCCTGGCCAGGATTTCTATATTGCCTAAAATATCTCTGCTTTGATGTCAAACACTGATCTGTCTAAGCCGCTGCTTTAAGTCGAACACACCATGATTGGTCCATAATGTACAATTCATGCTATTGGTCAAACTATTTTTCGATCATTACCTTCAGGAAATAGGGAAACAAAGCCAAAACAAATCCTGGCAAGGACGTGTCCAGGAAAAATGGCACATATGGTCACCCTAATAGTGAGAATCTGAATGACCAATATAGTGTCCTTGGTGACCTAAGAAAGTTGGATTTCCATGTCTGACTCTACACCATGAGAGTCACAGGGCATTTTCTCTTACTGGTAGATTCTAAAACACACTCTTATGAGGCCAAAAGCATATTTTTTTCCCTCCCACTGAAGACACAAAAATACTATTTAAAAGTAAACACGTATTCCTACAAAAGTAATTCTGACATCTATATCCATATTCCAATTAATCTACAGTTCAAAAGTTTGGTGCTTTTAAAGATATTTTTAGTCTCTTAAGCTCACCAAGGCTGTGTCAAATAACTGTTATGACGACTTCTGTTCTACCCACTTAAAAAATAGAAGTAATTACGTTGTCCAATCTATACAGACTGTGTCTGTTCCCCGAATAGCGAGATCAAAATATAAATTTAATGCAGGATCTAGAAAAAATCTGATCGTGATTAAACCAGAAAAACGCAAAATAAATGAACAAAAACAATTTTTAAAACTTGGGCTCTTAAACATTAGATCACTCGCACCCAAAGCAGTCATTGTAAATGAAATGATCACAGATAATCATTTTGATGTACTCTGCCTGACTGAAACCTGGCTTAAACCAAATTAATATTTTGGTCTAAATGAGTCTACTCCACCAAGCTACTGTTATAAACATGAGCCCCGTCAGACTGGTCGTGGTGGCGGTGTTGCAACAATATATAGTGATATTCTCAATGTTACTCAGAAAACAGGATACAGGAGGTTTAACTCATTCGAAATACTTCTGCTTAATGTTACACTGTTAGATATGCAAAAGAAATCTCTCCTATCTCTTGCTCTGGCTACTGTGTATAGACCGCCAGGGCCATATACAGATTTCCTAAAAGAATTTGCAGATTTCCTCTCAGATCTACTAGTTAATGTTGATAAACTGCTAATTGTCGGAGATTTTAACATTCACGTTGATAATACAAATGATGCGTTAGGACTTGCGTTTACTGACCTAATAAACTCTTTTGGAGTCAAGCAAAACGTCACCGGGCCCACTCATCGTTTTAATCATACGCTAGATTTAATTATATCGCATGGACTTGATCTTAATGATATAGATATTGTACCTCAAAGTGACGATGTTACTGATCATTTCCTTGTATCGTGCATGCTGCCTATTACTGATATTAGTTATATGGCTCCGCGTTATCGTCTGGGCAGAACTATTGTTCCAGCCACCAAAGACAGATTCACAAATAACCTGCCGGATTTATCTCAACTGCTCTGTGTACCCGTAAATGCGCATGAACTAGACGAAATGACTAGCAACATGGGCACTATCTTCTCTAATACATTAGAAGCTGTTGCCCCCCTAAAATTGAAAAAGGTTAGAGAAAAACGTACTGCACCATGGTACAACAGTTATACCCATTCTCTCAAGAAGGAAACTCGTATTCTTGAGCGCAAATGGAGAAAAACTAAATTAGAAGTTTTTAGGATTGCGTGGAAAAACAGTATGTCCAGCTATAGACAGGCTCTAAAAGCTGCCAGGGTAGAGCATATCCGCAAACTCATAGATAATAACCAAAACAATCCAAGGTTCTTATTTAGCACAGTGGCTAGATTAACAAATAAACAGACACCGCCCGATCTAAATATTCCCTCACAGTTTAATAGTAATGACTTTATGAATTTCTTTACTGATAAAATAGATAACATCAGAAATACAATATCAAATGTAGATTCTAATGCGTCTAGTATTTCAGCTTCATTCATCGCACCCAAAGAAAAACTGCCGTGCTTTACAACTATAAGACAGGAAGAGCTAAATAAACTTATCAGTGCATCTAAACCAACAACGTGTTTATTAGATCCTGTACCTACTAAACTACTGAAAGAGTTGTTACCCGTAGCAGAAAAACCGCTTCTCAATATTATTAACTCATCGTTATCTTTAGGTCACGTCCCAAAACCATTCAAGGTGGCGGTTATTAAGCCTCTTATTAAGAAACCACAACTAGATTCTAATGAACTGGCAAATTACAGACCCATTTCAAATCTTCCGTTTATGTCAAAGATTTTAGAAAAAGTTGTGTCTACTCAATTATGCTCCTTTTTGCAAAAAAATGATCTCTATGAAGAATTTCAATCAGGTTTCAGGCCCAATCATAGTACAGAAACTGCACTTGTTAAAATTACGAATGACTTACTACTTGCTTCAGATCAGGGCTGCACCTCGTTGCTAGTATTACTTGATCTTAGTGCTGCGTTCGACACTATAGACCATAATATACTCATAGATCGATTACAAAAATATATTGGTATTCAAGGACAGGCTTTAAGATGGTTTAGATCCTACCTGTCTGATCGCTACCACTTTGTTCATTTAAATGGGGAGTCATCTCAATTATCACCAGTAAAGTATGGAGTACCACAAGGATCTGTCCTAGGTCCTCTGCTATTTTCAATTTACATGTTGCCCCTTGGAAATATTATTAGAAAACACGGGATAAGTTTTCATTGCTATGCTGATGATACTCAATTATATATCTCAACAAGACCAGATGAAACTTCTCAACTATCTAAGCTAATAGATTGTGTAAAAAGTGTAAAAGATTGGATGACCAATAATTTCCTCCTACTAAATTCAGATAAGACAGAGATATTACTTATTGGACCAAAAAACAGCACACAGAATCTCGTGGATTATAATTTGCAACTAGACGGATGTACTGTTACGTCCTCTAAAGTCAAAAATTTGGGTGTTATTTTAGACAGCAACTTGTCCTTTGAAAATCATATTTCCCATGTTACAAAAACAGCATTCTTCCATCTTAGAAACATTGCCAAGTTTCGAATCATGCTACCTGTTTCTGATGCAGAAAAGCTAGTTCATGCATTCATGACCTCTAGACTGGACTATTGTAATGCACTGCTAGCTGGTTGTCCTGCATCTTCAATAAACAAGCTACAGATAGTCCAAAATGCAGCGGCTAGAGTTCTTACCAGATCAAGAAAATATGATCATATTACTCCAATTTTACAGTCTCTGCACTGGCTACCTATTAAGTTCCGTATCATTTACAAATTATTATTACTTGCCTATAAGGCCCTAAATGGTTTAGCACCTGCGTATCTAACTTGTCTTCTACCACGCTATAATCCAACCCGCTCCCTAAGGTCGCAAAACTCTGGACTTTTGGTAGTACCTAGGATAGCAAAGTCCACTAAAGGAGGTAGAGCTTTTTCACATTTGGCTCCCAAACTCTGGAATAGCCTTCCTGATAACGTTCGGGGTTCAGACACACTCTCTCTGTTTAAATCTAGATTAAAGACACATCTCTTTAGCCAAGCATTCACATAATGCATTTTATAATCTTGTACTGCAGTTATATCTGATCAAATGTACATTATTATTATTCTTTAGCTTGGGTTGAACAATTTATTTTTGCTTAGATGGAACAGCAGCTACGCTAATCATGTCTCTGCTTGTCTCTACGTTTCTGCCAGGAATTACAGAACTTCAGTCCGGATCCAACCATTACATGATCTGAGATGACCGAACACCTGAGATGGAGGATCAGCGCCGGGAGATGACGTATGTGTCCCTGATCGTAGGCAGAGGCCAAACGCCTGGATGAACGCCAGAGACAGATCCCCATTGAGGACCCCGCCACTTAGACAGCCATCGGAAAAGACCACTGGAACCAGCTGAGCCCATTCAATCTGACTTGCTGCAGTTTGGAACTGAACTGCTGGTTTGTTTGGCCAGAGGAGAACTGCCCCCCGACTGAGCCTGGTTTCTCCCAAGGTTTTGTGCAGTGCTTTGACACAATTTGCATTGTAAAAAGCGCTATATAAGTAAAGGTGACTTGACTTGACTTGACTGTGTTTATTTGAAAGATGTAAAAACAGTAATATTGTGAAATATTACATTTTAAAAATAACTGTTTCTATTTTCATATACTTTAAAATGCATTCCTGTGATGGCAAAGCTGAATTTTCTGGATCATTACTTCAGTATCATATGATCCTTCAAAAATCATTCTAATATGTTGGTTTGCAAGAAACATGTATTATTATTATCAATATTGAAAACAGCTGTTTAATATTTTTGTGGAAACTGATTTTTTATTTTTTTTATTAGGATTAGTTGATGAATAGAAAGTTCAAAAGAACAGTATTAATTAGATTTTTTTTTTTTTGTAACATTACACATTTCTTTCGTGTTACGTGTGATGAATTTAATAAACGTATCTTAAAACCGCAGTATAAAGGCCTAATGGGTGAGGTTAACATTTGATCACATTATAGTAACCTAACCAGGGACGTGCAGAGAGTTCCTCAGGGGCAGGGGCTCAAATGTAAAATAGGGGCAATGAAAAAATAATAATAATACAAATATAGGTCAAACGTTTAGATACATTACTATTTTATATTTTTGCATGAAATCACTTATGGTCATCAAGCCTGCATTTATTTGATCAAATATTTAATATACTTTCAAATAAATTTTATGCAATTCTGATTTATTATCAATGCTTGAAACCTGTGATATTTTTTTAAGGATTCTTTGATTAATAAAAAGTAAAAAGAAATTCAGCTTTGCATCACAGAAATAAATGATATTTTAAAGTATGTTAAAATAGGTAAACATTCTTTTAAATTGTAATAATATTTCACAATATTACAGTTTTTTCTGTATTTTTGATCAAATAAATGCAGGCTTGATGAGCATAAGACACTTTCATAATGCTGCATATTTATCAAAAATGGTAACATGATAAAGTCATTTCATGTCACCATTTCGCAGGCCTACATTTCACATAATAGGCCTGTAGGTGGCACTTAGGCTTCATTAACTATGATAGTTTCATAAAATAGTAAACGGTGCATCATACATACAGTAAATGTAAGTGAATTGAATACTGATTACCATTATTGCGACTTTTGACGCTGCACGGTTTTGCGCCGTGCTTTTGTAGTCATTTAGCCTCCATTTTCTCAGCGATGTAATTTGATTTATAAAATGAGACAAACCGTAGATCCAGATCACTCCACAAATAAGCATGTCTCTGCCGTGTCATTTTCAACCAATTTATGAATAAGAATGGAAAATGACTGCTCCACTTCACACTAGTCCAATCAATTTTGATCTTGTGCCAGATTATGATTGGTTGGTGTATTATACATGATAAACAGGCATTGATGAATTATGTAATATTCTAAAATATATATGTTTTTTTTATTAAATCGACACTCTAGCTTTTATTAGGCTATTTTATTCTAAAAAAAATGTTTCCTTCCGTCGACCCACACACTGAAAGAACCATAGGCTATATGGCTTGAGAGCCTCGGTTTCTGAACAGACTGTGGAATATCAGTCAGTCTAGCAAAATACACACAACCCATAGCTACGCCTCAAAATGACATAAAATTAACAGGAATTTTCAGACTTTTGAGCGATTAGTTCATTCAAATGTAATTCAAATGCATTTTGTTTTACTGACTGCAATATCATTGCTATTTGTCTGAGAGGGGCACTTTTGAATAATTTTGAAAAAGGGTAGGGGCTTGAGCAAAGCCCCCCTTCTGCACGTGCCCGAAGCTAACACACACTGACAGCCATAATGATTCTATGCAGCAATCACTTTAGAGCTATTTAGCACAATGGCAACAATTCTGAACACTGTATGACTCACAGATTCCAAGCTTTACAGTTGCAGGCTTCAACTAATTATGTACAGTAGTAGGTGCATTGCACTCTGCAGCAGTAGCAGATTACATTCTTTAATTTTTTAAAAGCTAATGCTTCTACCTGAGTTGAATTTCTGCCAAAATTATTTTAAAAGCGGATGCCTTTTGAATCAAAACAAGCAATACACAATGACACCTCCACTGAACTAAAAGGATTATGCATGAGAAGAGAAATAAAATCAATTCAACAAAATTGCTGTGTATCTTTATCCACCCGGTGAGTGTGTGTGGGTCAGTTTTTGCCTACATTGTGGACCGAAAGTCAATATAAAGTCCCCATTATGATAGAAAAACAAACGTGTGTGTAGATTTGGAGTTAATGAAGATTAGCCCTCTTCCAGCTAGAATAAGATTGTTTACTCTGGGACAGACTGATTGCTTATTTTGGAGTTAGGCAGTGGATGTTTCACAGGCCCGACTTAATACAGTATCTGTGGGACGCTTTCCACACAACCTAAAGTAATAATTATTATAACCAGATTTGTATGCATTTGTTCATTTTTTTTAACTGCTGAGAAAATGATACAGTGAAAAAACATCCAGCCATAATTGCCATACAGTAATTCATCATACATTCTTAGTGAGTGCCTGTTAAAGCAATATGCAATATGTAAATAAGCAAAAGTGATTTTAGAAAACATACTCAATTTTAATCTAATTAGAAAATAAATGTAAAGTAGATTAAGCAGCAACATATATGCAACTCAAAATAACAAAATCAAAATATTTTCCATGGTTTGCTACATGAATACTATTTATAGTCATTCAAGCAGACTTTAATTAGTCTGTGTCTATTTTTTATCCAGCAGAAGAGATATACGAACCTCCCACTTCAGACTCTTGTAAAAAAAAAAAAAAAACATAATGAAAAAAGATGTCATGGCTCAATTGAGACTTTCATACTCAGCAGCTCATGAAAAAAATGTAATGGATCATTAATACTCAGAATTAGTGCATTTGTTTCTTTCAAGTTCCTTTAATGATCTTCTGTAGACTATTTAATACTGATTTAATTTAAAGGTGTACATCAATAATTCATCAGATGATAATGTTATGCTTGAGAAAATTAAAGCATGATTTTGTCGGTCATTCAACATGAATATTGAATAACTACACAAATTATTTTATTCATAAGTTGTTTTTCCAATGATTACAGCACAGTAACCACACTCTCATAAAACAGATCTCATTCTATCAGCTCATCTTAGTAAAGTGGTTGCTGATCACAAAGCACATCTTTGGACCAACCAAACAAAAATGCATCCACACGAAAGCCAGCATGAACACACGTACAACCCTGAAAAAAACAATCTCTGATTTGCCCTTTCACTATTTCCTACAAGTTTAGCCAAGGAGTCAGCAAAAAACCCCAGCTGACATTCATATACTCGCTGATTTTCTTCAACTCTTATCTCTGCTAGTGCCTCTTAGCTTGTGTGCACATGCAAGGTTGACAAATTGGCTTGACCTCTTGTCAGGTCGGGTCTCATATGGTTTATAAATGTTCTCGCCCACTGTGATTACAATCGGACGAGCTTGCAGTCATTAAGCTAATGGAGGCGCATTCTAATTGATGACATCCTCATTTGCATTGTGTGTTAATTACCCAAATCACTTAGCCGCATCTGCAAATTCTAATTAGTACCCGCAGATTCAATGTGGCTGGATGTTTTCACCTGAAATGAAGATGTCTTTCTCTGTGCAATGGTAAACAAAAAGCATAGTTAAATTAAAGGAACCATGAAGTGAAAATTCCTCTCAGGCACACCAGCAGGAATTAATCACAACCATTTCAAAAGCCAGATGATTATGCCAAGGAAAATATGCTACCAAATATGGAGATCCAAGAGGAGCGAAGACTGATAACTGGGCAGAATATGATTAGTTCGAATTAAAATAACAAGATAAAAAAACAAAGCAAATGGCTTTAATACATCTGTGAAGCTGCAAAGCAAATTGTTATTTAACTGATAAAATGGTGTGACGTCAATAGTGAAGCTTTCTGTGCCATTCGTTACAGAAACCTTCACTACATTGTTAAAAATAAACGTTCTTTATGGTTCCATGAAGAACATCCACAGAAAATCCATTGCACAAAATGTTCTTTAGATTATTAAAAAAAATTAACACTAAGAAAAATGTTTCTTTTAAGAAATGTACACTGTAACGATATCAAAATCTCACAATATGATAACATCATCACAGTACAATATTTATTGCGATATTAAAAAAAAAAAAAAAAAGACAAATGAAGATTTTGAATTTTTTTTAATTTTGTACATTTAAAGTTAAATTATTCTATCTAATGCACTTTGAGAGTTCAATTTTAAGAACCCCTCTTCTTAACTAAGACAACTTAAGTCAGAAAAAAGGGCGTCAGCCCTCTTTTTATTTGTATATATTGTCTCAGACTAAACTTATTTCACACTGGTGTTTTAGTAAGCCAAAAAAAAAAAAGAATATTTTAATAATGATAACAGCAATGGCAGTAATAGCCATATATTGTAAAACAATTGCACTGTAAAATAAATGAAAATTAATATTTCATATTATTTTTGTTTTACACTACAGGTCTTCTTTAGAAACTTTTTTCCTAATTTCTACACTTGAAAGATATATTTTGAATTTTGACTGCATTTAAACCGCTATGTCAGGGGTAGGCAACGTCAGTCCTGGAGTGCCGATGTCCTGCAGAGTTTAGCTCCAACCCTGAAAAAAACCAACATTGCCTACCACTGAGCTAGGTATCAGCAATTCATACCGCACTTTTAAGCTTTTATTTTGATGGAAATGGAAGTAAAGCTTTTATTTTGAAGGAGAACTCCAGCTTCAGTGAAAACAGGCTTACAAAAATGCTTTTCCCTAAAAATCTGAAATTCTGTAATGATCTGCCGCAAAAAAAAAATAAGGCTGGTGGCCAACGTGTGGTAAACTCACAGCACATGCAATAAATGAGTTCACTGCATTCACTGTGAAGGGAACGGAAAACACCGGATCACGAGCAGGGGTGCGTTACACGAACAATGATGTAACTCGCTGATTAACCACCATAGTACAATGCATCGTTTTGGAAGCAAACTATCTAGTCATGACTGTTTCTCGAACACGGTCGCATCTCCGTCGTTTGAACCACATTAGTTCAACAACATAAGGCCATTGTTAATGATGTCACACGCGTGTGGTTGAGGAATAATTTATGCTATTTAACTGATTAGAGGTCTCTAAAATGCCACTGTATTGAACATGGCACCTACTGACTAATTTACTATTTTTGTTCCCTGTCATTGTGCTTTATTTGATGTTTGATTCATTGCGGTTTCCCTCTTACATCATACTCCAGGGCTCCCTTTGGCATTTATGCACATGCGCACTCTTCAAAAACAGCGCTTACAATGGGCGCGCAAAAATACATCATTAAAATGCATTTTATATTTTGATAGAATGGAAGATACAGATAGTACTGCATGTTAGCTTCCTTGTTGTGCCCAAGAGCGTATTTATTTAAGCCAATATATCTTACTAACAAGAAACTACGCTTCTAACCACAGGTCGAGAGCTGTAGTTCAAACCACGTAAGTTTGTGACGTTGATTGTGAACATTCGTTTGAACTATGGTTTTGGGAAACACCGAATTGTTGAACTATGCTGGTAACGACGGAACTTGCGACCATAGTTGGCTAACGATGCTTTTGGGAAATGGACCCCTGATCGCTTGATGAAGGGATTAAGCAAAATCATGCTTTCAGGTTTTAGTTCATTTGACAGATACTGTGCCATAGCATAATGGCCCAAAACACAACTTTAAACACCTTTTATGTTAGAATAAGAAGTTTAAATATATTTTAAAAACTACACTTTTTGCCCGGAAGACTTATCGTTTCATATCGTCATGGGATAATATTGAGTTTTGCTATTGCGATATCACGATATTGATAATGTCCTTACATCCCTACCCACTGAAGGGTGAACAAATTGGTCCTTCTGTGAAAAATCCCTCTTGGAACCTTTATTTTTATGAGTGTCTTGTAACACAGCCATAAAGTCCCCTGGTAAAGGTCTCATGTGGATAGTTATCTGCTAACGCAGCAGAGATGCTTGCAGTTGTAGATCTTGCATCTGAAGATCTCTTACCTGAGAGTGAACATCTCCACAGGTGAGTACGGCGAAGCTGCAATATATGCTGACACGGTATCCCTTTGCCGAACCGGCGCGGATGGTACCAACACGGCAAAATTCCCATCCAAACGCTGCTCTGATAATTCCGGAGCAGATGGATTCTGGAATAATCTTACACTCCCGATGCGCCTCATGGGTGTAGAGGTCGGCGACCCAAACAATCCCTCTTGATCCGAGTGAGCGGAGCTCTTAACCCCTAACTCCTCAGAAAGACAACTTCCTACTTCTGCGGCCCGAAGACTGTAGTACAGCTCAACAGGCGTTCCTTCAGACATATCTGGACCTCTCTGGCGTCCGGGGACAACACTAGGAGGTGCAAACCACCCAGGAAGAGGCTCGAGCTCAGCGACACAGACACCCATGTCCCCTCGCAATCTGCAGCTCCCACGGACCTCCTGGGTTTCATGGAAGGCGAACATCCTTACGCAAGGGAGTTTGTCCACAGCGCTGTAGTCGTCCCAGTCCCTCCCGGCGATGTAGAACAAGACCTGAACCTTGGGTTTATTCAGGTAAATCCTTTCGTTGAGAACAAAGGTTTGTACTTTCCAGTTGAAGGTGAAGAGGGTTGAAGAAGCCACAAAGGAGCCAGGCATCTGGAGGAGGTCCAAAGGAATAGGCTCTTCCACTGCAAAGGTCCCATACGTGGCATTGATGATGGGAGGTCTCCGGGCCTGGTGGATGAAGAACAGCTCCGTTCTGGAGAGGAAGCTAGAGTTGCGCATGAAGTCCTGGGTGGCCTCCTTAAGAAAGAAGGAGGACTCTGTGTTGAGGAGCTGGTAGTTGACGGGCAGGTAACTAGGGGAGGCATAGCGCTGAAGATTCTCCAGGATACGACAGTCTGTAACTGACACAGAAAAGAAAAAAAGATGTCAGAACTAACTGGAATAGTAACATGTGGGTCTCTACACTCTAAAAAATAAAGTGCAAAAGCTGTCAAAACTGTGCACCCTTTCAAAAGGTACACCTTTGTATCATATTGACCCAGAAAGGCTGCATATTAAAGGTATAGATTAGTACCTAAATGTTACATATTTTGGAAGGGTGTCACCAAGGTTATTATCTCTGGGCTTTTAATTGAGTTTTTTTTTTTTTATTTAGCTTTTAAGTTCAAATTATTATTATTTTAACTTATTTTATTAATTATTTAACCAATTAATAACTGAATTATTATTTTTTAACCAAGACTTTTTATTTTAGTTTTATTTTGCAATTAATTTGTTTTCTTTCCTTTTTCTTTTTTAGTTAATCAGTATAATTTAGTTTTTAATTTTATTTCTGTTACAGTCACACGTGTAAAGACTCAAGTTTCTATTTCTTTTTTAATTTCCCAGATTATTATTATTATTTTTCAGTTTTAGTTTAAGTTTTAATAACCTTGGGTAACGGCCCACTGACAGCTTTTTTTATACCTTTTTTGTGTAGGTATGTATTATAAGAAGAAAGGTACACACATGCACCAATATTACAATTCCGACTGATATCAAGAAACTGACAGCTGATTGATGATTACCACTGTTGTCACATTTTATTGCTGATGTGAAACATACTGAAATGTAATCTTTACTAACATTACAGAGATTTCAGTCTTTCTCCATTCAAGTATAAGGAAAATGCACTTTTATGACTATTGTCTGCATAGAAAATAGCTGCCGAGAAGCATTACCAAGATAACAGACGAGCGAACTGACTTGCCTTAAAGGGACTTTGAGTAAACTCTGGACTCCAAAGAACATTTTTGGTTAACTTACCTGCTATAAAGCTACACAATTTGCTCTATCTGCACAGAAACATTATGTTCTGTTTTAATTGTTAAATGTTTCAGTTTCTATATCCTTCCAAACTATAAAAATGGAAATCAGGTTTACAGTATGTGAGAGTGGGAGACTAAAGTTCTTTTGACGCAAAATGACACTGAAAGTACAAGTGAATATGAAAACTTTAATGACCATCTAACTTTAGCTGACAGACATCTGATTATTGTTTTAGAGAGCTGAACTAAAGTTCAACTTTTTTACTTATTTTCTCAAATCTATTGCATCATAAAAGAAGTGCCAAAGTTATTTCCAGAGCAGGCACTGCTTGTATCCTATGTGATATCTCCCTCACTGTTTCTGGTAGACAGCACTGGCAGTGGCATGCTATCATAACCTCAATAGCAAAGCCTCCAGCAGAAACATTGATTTCACCTCAGACAGAAAGTAATATGGAGACTGATGAGACACTCTGATATGAAGAAGTGGACATAAACCAAAATAGACTCAGATAGGCATTCTAAATTTTTATCTGTGAGGGTGAACGTATGACCCATTATATATAGCACCGTGTCACTGTTCTGGGATATATTTTTAGCCAAAACAAAGTCTTCACAAACCAAACATGAATCTAATCCATACATTTTTTTAATAAATAACCAATTTAAACACTTTATTTACTGGAAAACTATAACGATGGCTACAAAATGTAAAATTCCTTTTAAATAAATTGTAATTTACTGTTGCCTTTAACAGACACTAATAGTGCTATGCTTCTTTGAGGTTAAAAATCATGGCTGCATGATTTGGGGAAAAAAAATCTATGCAATTTTTCTGATAAAAAATGCTATTGAGATTTAAAATTTTACTGCATACTGAACTACTTTGAGACACTGAAAACACTGGATCATGAGCTGCTCACGTGTAAACGAACACAGTGCATTCAACCCATTCTTCATATTGCTTTAAAATACGTCCTTCTCCATTCAAATCCAGCCTCAAAATATCATGTTAGAACAATTTATCCACCTAGTATTTTAAAATCATATCTTAATCAATCGTTAGTCTTTGACCTCAAACTGAAGAACGTTCTGTGCTCTGATTAGGCTACTTTCCTCTCTTTCTGCGCTCTGTTTTGACCAAGGATGCAGCAATGAATGACCTGCTTGTGAATCAAATTACTCATTTAGGAGGATTGGACACACATGCACACACTTGCACTGCCATACACAAACACGGCTGGAAAAAAATGGCTTTGAAGGGGACATCTTGTTATCGCAAAACAATCTAAGTGATTCGTTGAAGCAAGTGAGAGGAAATACAGAGAAAACCAGTTTTTTCAGGCTCCATTTTCACTGTTTACAAGATTTATTGGCCTGTCTTGGCAAAAGAAACAGGATTTTGATCATAAATTTAAGCTGCATCCCCATACACATGCTTCAGATGCGATAACTTACATACAGCACGCAATGCACGCTTGGTCAGTAATCAACACCCGCTGACAGATGTCGCAGTCAAGTCCAGATGTTTCTGGCTGTTATTTTAGTGCTAATAGCTAGTTTACATACAGCAGACAATATGCAAACGCCACAAGGCAGAGTTTCACACTGCAACTTGTGGAAGTAGAAAAACCCAGACAGCCTGCAGTGTGAAATACAGTGCAATGTCTTCTTTGGCAAAAAACCATTACAGATTTTAATTTATGACTTACAAGCTCGGTTGACTTTGTTTAATTTCTAGAGTGGCCAATTCAAAGAAGTTGTGAATGTTTGCTACAAAAAAAGAGAGAAATTGTTAGCGAAAGTAATGAATGAGCCCAGGCTTAAATGAAATTACGAACATGACCAGCAACCCGGAAAAGGGAAGCCATTAATCAGAATCTCTTTAATGTGCTGTGTGGCAGTAATTTCAGTCTGTGCATAATACAAAGTGATACACTTATTTGAAAAAGAAAATGAAATGTGGGAGTTGAATGCCACTAAACGTCTGCAAATTCCTGCCAATTATTTAATTTAAATCAACTTCATTTCATTCAGTTCAGCAATAATGAAGTATACAATTTCTGGGTGTACTTTTTATGATAGCAGGCATTTGAACAAGGGACAAAGGAACGTTGTTTGTACTTTTGCAGCTCTATTATGAAGCACAACACAATAAACCATTAATAAATTCTCACTGAACAAAAATTAAACTGGCTTCAATATCTTATTTAAAACACACAGCAAAAAACAAAACAAAAAAAACCCTTCATAGTCTCCACCTGTCAATCATCATCACTGCCTGCTTTTCTGTTTCCTTCTGCCTCTTTCTCTTCGACCACACTGCTGTCACGCTGATGGATCAACATGAGCCGCCGGTCGGCCCTTGTAGGGAGGCTCCAGACATGGGGAAGGTCTTCTTCTGACTGCCCAAGCAGGACAAGGTATTAGGGAGGCCTGACAGGAGGGCTGCCCAGAGGAAAGCTGCCCGTGCCGGAGAGGTCTTTCAGAGTCACTGCCCCCTAGTCTGGCTGTGGACGAGAGCGGCCCTAATGATATGTAAGGCTACAGGAGGCAGTGTCAACCTGTCCGTGGCCTGTCAAAGAGTGTGGTGAGAGGGCGAGATTGGAGAGCGAGTCACGCAGGGGTGAGAATGAGAGGAAAAGGGCAAGGTTGGGAGAGAGACTCACAGCCAGTAAACAGATAGAAGGAAGATGGAGGAATAAAGGATGGTGAGAGAGAGAGAGAGAGAGAGAGAGAGAGAGAGAGAGAAAAAAAATCGGTGTGGTTGTCAGGTGTTTATTGAAGTGGAGCAGGCCTGTCTCCATGAGGGGCTCTTCTATTGAATCGGCTGCTTAGTTTTGGAGGACTATCTAATCCCATGATGCTTTGCTCTCACTCTAGATTTTGTCTAGGGTTGGGAACCGACAAGAATAATTAAGGATCACTGCCATTAAAAAATACAAATGATTGGGGGCATCTGCAGTTCTTTTTGGTGAATCAAAAGCATACAGGGCAACCAGTGTAGCCAGATTCCTGAACAAATGACTCTTATGAACTGATTCATTTTAGTTGATCAAAATTCATATGGTGTGATCAGTGTAGTTTGATTCCTAACTCAAAACAGCTTCATTAGTGAGACACTAGTGAGTAAGTTTTTGATTCTTAAATAAATAACTCTTATGAGCTGGTTGTGTTTAGTGAATCAGACTCACAGCATGACCGATGTAGTCTGATTCCCAATCAAATTACTTATAAGTTGGTTCTGTTAATAAGTCAAAAGTCAAAACATATAAATTGAGTTTTGTAATCAAATTGGGAAATGAATTAATTAATATAATTTACGAATCAGTATTTAGGTATTCTATAAAAAAAACTAGTGAATTAAATAAATTAATGAAATATGTTACTTATATATACATATATATATAATTAGTGTTTCCATTTTGGTAAACATTACTGTTCAAAAATTTGAGGTAAGGTAAGATTCAATGATTTTGAAATAAGTCTTTTATGCTAACCATGGCACAATTTATTTAATCAAAAACACATTAAAACAACAATATTTTGAAATATTATTAGAATTTAAAATAAGTGTTGTCTATTTGAATATATTTTAATTCAAATGTACTTTATTTTAAATGTATTCCTAATTTTCAGCAGCATTATTCCAGACTTCAGTATCACATGATCCTTCAGAAATTATTCTAAGATTCTGATTTGGTGCTCAAGAAACATTTCTTATCAGTGTCTAAAACAGTTGTGCTGTTTAATATTTTTATGGAAACTCTAATACTTTTTTCCCCTAGGAATTGTTTGGTGGATAGAAAGTTCAAAAGAGCAGCAAAAAAAAAAAAAAAACTTTTACTGGTGCTTTTGATCAATTTAATGCATGCCTGTTGAATAAAAGTGCTCAAGTTAAAATCTCACTGACCCCGAACCTGTGAATATAATTCAATATTTAATTGAATAAGGACTCATTAATTTATTGCGTTCATACCACCTCTTTGTACATTAAAAGACTCATCAAACAAATATTTTGAAGGAATTTTGTCTATTTCTGATATGTTTTTTTTTTTTGCTGAAATCTGAAATGATTCACCACTCATTTGGCAAAAGATAGCTGAAAGCAGTTAACGCAATAATCATTGCCATTTTTCCTTCTTAAAAAAATTATTCATGAAATCATTCATGAACCAGAAGAATTAATTTTCAAGAATTCATTCGGGCCTACACAGTCTTAAATAAGAGCAATAGGCTTATGCTGTTTTCCCCCAAGTCCCAGTGTATTATTCTTGCCATACATTACATCAATTGTAATTAATAAGGGCTATTGACTTTGTGCTGGCCTGTCAAAAATAATTCATTGAGCTTTTGCTTTTACAAGCATCATTTAGGGAATGATATATGTGGGATCGTCTTATAACAGCCAGAAAGGCAGTTAAACGTATGCTAGGAGCTGTGAGGAGAATCAATATATAATACAACATTATGCCTGTTTAAAGTTCTCATAGAAATTAATGATATTGAAAAATGAGTATGTTCATCTACAGAGACTGCACAGAACTAATAATTTACAAAGCTGGGCACTTTTAGAGGTCTATTTATAAAGCCCTCTAGAATACTGCAAGGTGAAAAGCTGAGACTCCAAACCTATTCCTAAGTCCTTTTCTTTCTCCAACTCGACAGTTTCTAGGAAATCTAGTGGCATCGCTAAGCTTATTTGTGTTACCTAGAGGCACCCCGTGCTGACACTAATAATATTTCAGTCTCTCTCGCCGGACATTTGGTTAAAAGAATTGCCGTAGCGTTTTCTGAAACAGCTGCTTGGAAGTCTACATTAAGGAGCTTTGTGCATTGAACACCATCTAGAGTGGCCTGTTATTTGCGTTCAAGGCACCGAGCAGCTGAAGTGCGATGCAGAGCACTCTCGTTAGGGCTGCTCCGTGCCTCCCTACATCACTTGTTTCCCTTTAAGAGCCTCCACCCACAGATGCCTTCTTTTTCGGCTCGGTAATGGCCTTTCATAGACAGGACGTGTGCCGATAATGAGAACTAATATGGGTGTGGAGCAAATCTGTGTCATCAGTGTTCATCACTGATGTCTTTAAGCTTTAAAGAGCTATCGACTGTGGAGTAAACACCACATGATGAGTCCTCATTTCATTCTCTGCTACTTACACTTCATTCGCAATGACCAAGTTGGGACCGGCTAGTCGATTTCTGTCCTGACCTTCTTCGTCCTTTAAACTTTAGAACTTGACTCTTGGGTATGTGATGCTGAAAATCATCTGGGTAATTAAAGCAGGTTATAATACTCAACCAGCAGCTTACAGATGCCTGGCTGCTCATAGAAGCCACCTAATTACAATAAACTCAGGGCAAATTAAGAAACATGAACACACACAAAGGAAAAATAACATACTGCAGAAGGACTGTAATTAGGATTGTGGAAATTAGTAATGTGCTCATTAATCTACAAAACAAAATGTGGCAACTTGCCTTTGGTAAGTCTCTGAATACGGCAGTTACAGGTTTGGTCACACATCAGTTTAGTCAATTTACCAGTTGCCGTTCAACTTTCTGTAGAGTATGGAAGTATGGGATTTTTGATGGCACAGTCACACTAGCAAAAGTTCTTTGAAATTGCAGATTCTGCAGATTCCTGTTGAAATAACTGGATTTCATCCATGAAATTTTGCAAAGCAACAGACTGCACTTAGAGTCTTTAGGTTTGGAGAAGGAGCTATTTATTGAGTTACAGTTTGTATCAATTGCTTTGGCTCAATTCTTCAGTGAGAGATTTTTGTTTGTTTGTTTGTTTCTCAAAACAATAAGTTTAGATGTCTGAATGATTCATTTCTTATTCAAACATGCATGTGTTTGAACAGTACGTACAATTCATCACATGCAAAATCATCCACTTAATTATCAAACTGTCAACCGTGAGGCATGTGTATATATTTCATAAATATCTGAGATGGAATGGTTGTAATGTTTGCTAAGTTGGCAAATGTGTGCAAATAAGTGCAATTGTCTAAAACAGGGGTCATCAAACTTGATCCTGAAGGGCCAGTGTCCTGCAGAGTTTAGCTCCAACTTGCCTCAACACACCTGCCTGGACGTGTGAAGTATACCTAGTAAGACCTTGATTAGCTGCTTCAGGTGTATTTGATTAGGGTTGGAGCTAAACTCTGCAGGACACCGGCCCTCCAGGACCGAACTTGGTGACCACGGTCTAAAATTTGTACACTAACTAAATGCACACGGCTTGATGATCAAAACTGATGAGTTGAGACTCAGTGAAGCAGTCACACTCTTCACAACTTCTAAACGTTCTTTTATTATGTGAGCCACTGAATGCAAAACGATCCGTTCATTCATCAAAATCTATCAGACCCCTGTATATTCCATAAATATCAGACATGGAATGGTTGTAATGTCTGCTAAGTTGGCAAATGGTTCGCCATTAGGGCTGCAGCAATGCTGTAAACATCTACACAATTTGACCAGTGTGGATGACCACACGATGACAAAAACACTTTTTATTTTGGTGGTACTGGTCAAGTCACTGACACAGGCATGAATTAAATGTTTTGGTTGAGTTACTATACTTTGCAGACATGCAACAGAGTTCTGATGTTCCAGCAAGCAGTTGTGACAATTGCACTTACAGTTTAGAGAATGTTAAGACTGGTTTGAAAAATGTGCCAAAGCAATTGAGGAAAACTGAATAAATTTTAGTAATGGTGCTAAGTAATTTGTATTGCCAATTTGAGTGTATTTGTCAATGCAACGTGTTCTGCCAATAATTTATTGTCCAGTAGCAACAGATTTCTTGTTTAGTGAATATAAATCTATTGAATAAATTTATCGACAGAGACAGACAGACAGACAGCTAGACAGCTAGACAGATAGATAGATAGATAGATAGATGATAGATAGATAGATAGATAGATAGATAGATAGATAGATAGATAGATAGATAGATAGATAGATAGATAGATAGATAGATAGATAGATAGATAGATAGATACACTGTAAAAAATTACCGTGATTTTAATGGTAAAAAAAATTTACAGGGAAAAAACGTAAACTGACGTTCCCAGAACTCCCTGCGTGGCATTTCAAATTTAGTTTGAATTTGATGTTTTTTCTTTGAAATAACTATGTTTCTTCTTAGTTTTTTCTTATCAGTTATGTTTATTAGGGTTGTATGTTACATCTAATGTTGTTAAATTAATATTTATTGCATATTTCAGTTTAACGAGTCTCACTATGATGGTTTCATTAACATTATATCAGTTAATGAAATTACGGTATTTAACTGTAAATTTAAGTTAAAACCGTAAAACCTAAAATGTTGTTACCATATTTTTTTACGGTAGAATTTCGGCAACCAGAGCTGCCGCGTTTTAATGGAAAATTTAAGGAATTGTTTTTACAGGACAGATAGATAGATAGATAGATAGATAGATAGATAGATAGATAGATAGATAGATAGATAGATAGATAGATAGATAGATAGATAGATAGATAGATAGATAGATAGATAGATAGATAGATAGATAGATAGATAGATAGATAGATAGATAGAAAGAAAATGAGGCCACTTTTGGCAACCGTGTGTATAGTTGTCCTTGGATCAGTAATATATGTTTTTAAGTTATTCATTTACTATGTTTTCTCAATCAGTCATCACTGTCACTTTCGGCCTCTCTATCACTTGTAGCTGTCCCCAGTGTGCTGCTTTTAGGGAGCTTCATTTAAGTGAGCTCTTAAGGACAAGACAAGCACAGATCTGATGGCCCATTAGTATTCCAAGCGCCTCTCTTGGACTTCACTAAAAACCTGGACAGGCTTCCTAATGAATCTCTTCCTGCTTCAGCGTGCCCTTTATGGTGCTGTGACATCATAAATCAGCAGCAACACTGAAGCTTCTCATCAGGTGGGGGGAGTTTCAGTCCCTGTCTGGCAAATGGCTTCCGTTTATCAAGCGTCGTCCCTTATGACTACTGATGTCAAATCATCAGGGAGGTGAGAGCAGAATGACTTGGAGATTTTTGAAAAACTGTATTATACTCCCATGTATTTACACCCTGTGATTAAGAGGATGTCCTTGTCTGGGCCTTCAAGAAGCAATGAAAAATAAACAAATCAGAATGAAATAAA
Organism: Barbus barbus; assembly: GCF_936440315.1. NCBI lineage: Eukaryota > Metazoa > Chordata > Actinopteri > Cypriniformes > Cyprinidae > Barbus > Barbus barbus. The sequence continues at coordinate 11,028,403 of NC_136756.1, forward strand.
AGCATCCTGGGAAACATTACGAGTTTCGGTAATTGAAAGCGAGAGTAATGGAAGAGTAATCACAGCCGTCGTAATCATAAAACAGCCCATCACAATAAACCGTACAAGTTTCAGCATTCAACATTTGACCCATTAAAATTCCACTTGCAGCATCCCAATAAATTACCATCCAATCAAGACTCTCCGAAAAGTTTTTAAAGGAACTCCACTGGAACTTACTTGGACTGAAATGTCTTTATATATTACTTGAAATAGCATTAAATGATTGGAAAGTAAAAACGGCACAAAGGGTTTACAGTGCCCAGTCTCCTATTCTGTCAGGCACCAACCAAATCTACCCTAATAATGTTTGACCTTGTCAAATACAGATGGAAGCGAAGAAGCTTTTACCTTTTTGTGGGATAAAAATAGCGCTTCTTTTAAATTGTGTGTCAGCAGTAGGGTAGAATATAGCAGGTTATATACAGGGATCTTATTTCCGACAAAATAAGATGTTATGATGGGGGATATAATTATTATTTGAGTGTAGAATTTTGAATATTTAGCGATTAGTAATAATAATAAATGTGTAATTGCAGTTTTAAATATTTAATTGTTGCTAATTCATCATTATAGCATATGATGAATGTTTAGTGAATAACAGATATTTAACATTCATTAATACAACTTTTTCATTTCAAAATTCTACCTGCATAAAAATTTGTAGTGAATCATGTCATCTTTTATGATTTGAGAGTCATCCAATCAGCATCTTGAGTTTCAAAGGAAGCCAAAAAATAAAGAGTTAAAATGATTAATGTCACAAATTTATCGAATTAATTAGTGTTCAAAAAAGTGTTCTTTAATAAAAACTTTAATCAAACCTTTGTTATTTCCATTTATATATTAGATTTTGAATGCCAGATATGGTCTCAGATTTTGGACCCCATTATTTCCCTTCTTTCCTGTGCATTTACTATGAAACAGATACTCTGAGACTAAACGTGTGGAGAGAAAACGAGAGAGAAAGAGAGTCTCTTGTCTTTGATGCCCTAGTGTGAACTAGATGGCAGCTCTGGGTGATGGAGGGGCAAAGATTGGATGTGGCAGCAGTGCTTTACTGAACTAAACCCCTGGGTTCTTCTTCACAGATACTCACATAGTTCAAACACCTGCACACACACTCCTGTGGGCTTCTCACACTGCGGCGGTCCAGCGGCAACACTGAAATGGCAATCTCATACACCTTTGAAAAGGTTTACAATACACACTGTTCCTGCAAGCCCTGCTGAAAGCTGACATGATTAAAGGTGCCACGTTCCACGCTTTTCTATGTTTGTTTTTTTCTGCTGAAGTGCACTAATAATGTTAGTCGAGGTTTCTTGCACTCAAAACAGTCATAGTTCAACTTTTCACAAATATTTTTCACCTTCTCTCAGACTTAAAAAGGCTGTTTGTGCTCTTACACCTTCAAGACTTCTATATGTAAATGACCTCTATTGTGATTGGCTAATCTCTGTGTACCAACACAGTTCACATCCATTATTCATCACTATCGTTCATCAGAGCGGACATATGTTAATGTGCTCACGGTTCTGATGTAGATACCATGATAATCTTGTGTAGCCAGACCGCTGAAGAAGGACACCAAATATGTGTCATAATGTAAAATCATGGTGCTATCAAACTCAAGGTCATGGGGTTTGATTCCCAAAAAATGCTTACACTGATGAAATGTATACTGTAATTGCAATGTAAGGTGCTTTGGAAAAGAATAGTTATGGCTAATTAATAAATGTAATTGGTCAATGTATTCTGGCCAAGAACCGCGTTCACTTCATAATGATCTGAAATAGAGGATATCACAATAATAATTTTAAATTTAAATAAAAAAAAATTAAAGGTTATCTCTAAAGAATATATTTTTTTTAAATACAGCAACAGTCCCCAATTCTGTAGGCACCACCCAAATCTACCTCATAATAGGGATGCACAATCATGACAAAAAAAATCATAATTGACGATTATTCCCTTGAAACTGTAATTGCGATTATTAATTATGATTATCACAAGTTACACTAAATTATGTTTGAATAGTTTCATTATTTGAAGCAACTGCATTCATATTTTATATGAAAATAAACAAACTGAAAACACTCTTCCTGAATTTTTTTTTATATATATATATCATTAAGCATCAGTTGTCAACTACACTGGTTTGGTTTCTTTAAGTAAAAAAATATGCATGGCATTATAATTTTATACTAAAACTAAAATTAAAACAATGGAAAAACACACCTTAAGCACGCAGAATAATATAAGTGGATTTTTTTTTTAAATGCTCCTTTGAATAATTACGTAATTGTAGCTTCCATAAATAACAATTAGAAAGCAGCCACTTTTCAGTTGTGTGGCAGTAGAGAAATGTATCATACAGTCAAGGGACTCCTGAATGACCTGGTTTTGCATCACTGTCCATGTGGCTCTGCATTGAGAATTTCTACACTCAATCTGTTTTATTCCAAAAAGAAAGGAGACTCCTGTTTTCCATGCAACCTCTCGCTATCAATCACACACCTAGATGTCACATCACAAAGTGTGTCTGTCTGAGATATCAGTGACAGCGTACATCTTCCACACTCCTCAGACAGCACTCTTGGACCTGGAAGAGAAATTTATGAACAAGTGTCTTATTAAACTAGTGGCAGAACCCCAACCCAGCTGGAGACGCATGGCATGATGCCTACAACAAAAGAATGAAGAAGAAAAAGGAAGAGACAACAGCAGTTGTTATAATTACCTCTGAGAACCGCTGTAAGTGCTGAGGGAATCTGTTTTTTCCCTGTTCACGGTGAACGTTTGAATGAGGGGTAACTAACTGAAGACTTTCTTCTAACATACGAACACTCTGTCTCTCTCGCCTGTTTGCTCTGAAATATTGGTAAACTTTCCTCAAGGTCATCGGCTGGAGGTGTAATAAATTCTACTTTGAGGTTTGCTGACAGTCCTGTTCTCCGCTCTGCTTTCTTAAAAATCTGGGGCTCCGGTGCCATCCATCCAGACACTCTCTGCACCACAGATCATCTGTTATCATTACTAGCTCATCTAGAAGTCTTCCCTTGCCAATCTGCAGGTCACCATAATCACTAGCCCAGACAGAAGCCTTTCCCACACCTGAACGCTAGAGCTAGTACTGCTGCAGTTTATTGATAAACTCCATGCAGTCATTTATAAAATGTACCTGACACTCTCCACAGAGCCTATAATAGATCTCATGATTGAGTGCCACCATTACAAGCCAACACTAACCTGCATGCTAACAAGTTCAAACACCGTTAATAGGGCAAATGTGCTGTTTGAACTGTGGTACGTCTGCCCACAGCAAAGAAAACGATCACAGATTGGATTCCTTAGGCAGGCTGGAGCTAAAAACTATTTTGATTATTGATTAATTTATCAACAGTTTGTTTGATTGATGAATTTTAAAGCCAAGCAATTTACTGACATGTCTTATACAATACCATTCAAAAGTTTGGGGCTGGTGAGATTGTTTTAATTTTCTAATGCTCACCAAGTCTGCATTTCTTTGATCACAAATACAGTAAAAAAACAAACGAAAAAAACAGTAATATTGAGAAATAAGTATTGCGAAAGCTAAATTTTCAGCATCATTCCTCCAGTCTTCAGTGTCACATGACCCTTCAAAAATAATTCTAATATGCTGATTTGATGATCAAAAACATTTCTACATTTCATTTATTATCAAGGTTGAAAACAGCTGTGCTGCTTAATATTTTTGTGGAAACCATGATATATACATAGAGAGAGAGAGAGAGAGATTTTTCAGGATTCTCTGATAAAAAAATTCGAAATAATAACACTTTTTAAAGTGTTGTGACATTGATGGTTTCCCCACATCACACAAACTCAGCCAATCTGTAATTATGTTAAATTAGAGTGTTTTCCACTTCTATGTTTTATTACATTTCTCACTGTTCTGAGATTTGCCAATCAAAAGTAGATTTTTCAATATGAACTCAAACTATTCTCACAGAATTCTTCCAAAAATGTATGTGCAGCTCATGAGTTTACATACTCCTCATAGATTCTATGAGATGGGATAAAATAAATTAAAGAGTTTACATTTAGAAATGTGCCCTGAAGATGATAACATATATTTAACTATATTCCCAAGGACAAAATAACTTTTAATTTTTCACAAATGATTCTCACGATTCTCAAAGGTTTACACTATTGCATTGCCTCCTCGGGCATCAATGACTGTTTGTAGCCGTTTGTGATAGACTGAATGTCAAAACTGGATCTCAACATCATTAATGCACTGTGGGGAAGAACTCAAGCATGTACAGCATGCTGGGAAACCAAAGACTGACAGGACCTGGAGGATTTTTGTCAGCAGGATAAACCAGTTACTCAGTCATTGATGCTTTAGACATACAATATTACCGTTTTTCTCAGTCGATTTGACACATTTCTCCAAACTCAGGTCACTGTTCTCAAAACAGTTAACACAGGGATCTGAACACTTTATAATTGTCCTAAACAGATTGTGCGTTTTCATTAATTTCATACAAATCACGCAAATAATTGTATCAAAACAATGTGCACAAAACTCTCGCAATAGATAATACAACCACCAATACTTTAAAATATCTGAAAAAAGGTTTTACACAAGTCACACATATTTATGTACCATTTGTCCAAACACAACAAACAAAACTCTGTAATTTGTCATTCTATCAAATTAACATGGTGCATTTTTGATTGGCCCTAAACTGATAACTATTTGATTAATCATACACTCATGCAGTTTTCCTAATCATTTACACATTTATCACAATTGTTTTAGAAAAATAAAAAAGGGAACGTGTACAAAGATCAAGAACGAATATGCAAAATAAACAAATAAATACAAATAATAATAATACAGAAAGCGGTGTAAGTCTATAAGGTGGTAGTCTCAGCCTCAGACGTCACGCCCACGGACCGTCGGCTAAACGTCTGATGCATATGGTACACTTTTCTGGAAACACTTCAGGAATGTCGAAGTCGTCATCTGGATTTGTGAAATATTTAATGTTCGCAGCATATAATTTTTAAAATACATCTGAGAGTTTCACATTCTGGGAGTTTGTTATTGTGGCAACATTTCCACCTACGCGAGACTAATAAGGTAGTGGAGTGCGTAGAGAAAGGGGTGTAATGAGATAGAAGAAGAAGAGTGGAACAGGTAGAAAGAGATGAGCAGAGAGGAGGGCACTGGTGTAGTGGAAAGAGTAAGAGGAGAAACTGTAAGAAGACATGGACAGAGAGGAAGTGGACAACAGGGTGGAAGGAGAGGTAGGTGTGTGTGTTATGATTGTTGTTAGTACAGATTTTTAGTCCTCTTGGGACAACTTCTGTTATTTACTGAAAATGTCCAAATGTTTTTCAGAATTTAAGTTTGAGATCATTCAGGTTGACAATCAAGATTATTTTGAATGGAACAGGAGCATTGTTGATATGGTGGTCCAGAACAACACCACCAGCCACTGTGGAGATGTTGAGACAGGAGCTTGTCAAGCATGGATTCAAACTTCTTACATTTTTTCTCCTATTATGCAAGTGCAAAAAAATATGTAGTGTAGATAAAATGTAATTCTCTTCCAGATGTAAATGAAAGGCAAGATCGATAATTCAGGATAATTAATGTATACAGCAAACACACACGTGTGTATATACAGTGGTGACCAAAATTATTAGAATTATATAGATTATTTTCACCAGTACATATCAATATCTATCTATCTATCTATCTATCTATCTATCTATCTATCTATCTATCTATCTATCTATCTATCTATCTATCTATCTATCTATCTATCTATCTATCTATCTATCTATCTATCGAGTATATATATACAAGAGTTAATTTGCAAAAACATAATTGCTAACTTTTTTCATTGTACATTCCAATTAATCTCAATCAAACTGCAGTTGGGTTATTTTAACTAGGCTAAAAAAAAACAGCTAACTAACACAATAAAACATAATAACATAATAATAAAAAACAAACAAAAAACATGATTTTTGGAAATTTAAAAAAAGGAATTATCTGTTTTTGCAAATATTGCAATAAAAATGTATTTTCATTAGCATATTTGTGCATCTAGCTGAATGTGTTTTATAATCAATAGAGAACGCACCTAGAATTGATGTTAATATTTACTTTTAATAAATGTATTACTAGAAAAAAATTGCAGTACTTAATTTTGCAGTAAAGTTGAACTGTTTGCTTAAGATCATTTTGTATTTGGATGGCTGTGATAATTGTTTTGAGAAATACACTGCATTGGAGAAAAGTGTCAAATCGATTGTGAAAAACTGTCAAAATTAAGAGCAAATTTAAATGTATAATAAGTGACAGTACATACAATTTGGAACGTTAAAAAGATTTCTGTTTTATAAATGATGTTCTTTTGAACTTTTTATTAAAAGAAAAAGTAAAAAAACAGTTTTCAACATTGATAATAGTAAGAACAATTATTAATAATTTAGTAATAGTAACGGCTTGTGAAAATTCAGCTTTACATTTATTCATTTAGCACACTTGTTTTTTCTGATCTAATATCTACCAACACTGACCATATATTCTTCAACAATTTTCACCATTGGTAATACCATTTAACATTACATTTAGTGAATCACTTAATGACTTCCTTTCACATGGCAAATAATATTAGCCCTCTGCCCACTGAAGATTAACCAAAGATGATATTTGTCTTATTACACATGAAATTTTATGTGCTGTCATTTAATTTTAGTTCCCACCATTGGCTACCATGACAATAGCTGAAGTAATTTCCCTAGAGAACAATCAACTTAAATTCATCTGGTTTTGTTTTAAATCATCCGCAGATGTGCATGAAATGACTGGAGCTAAAAAAAAAAAAAGGAATAAACACAAGCTGGAAATAATTCTTATGAGCTTAAACGGCATGTGTGCTTCATCTGTGAGACAGTGGTGTGATTAAAAAATGGTTTAAAAAAACACACACACAGTAGTGAAAATTGCACACCTTTGAAATAAACCATGAAGCACAACAAAGAAAATCCCAAGTTGTGTATGTGCTTTTCACCTTTTTGCTATACGAATGTTCTCACCCCAAAAGAAGTGCATGTTGTCCTCTGCATGGTCCCTTGGCACACGTATGTGTGTGTGTGTGTGTGTGTGTGTGTGTGTGTGTGTGTGTGTGTGTGTGTGTGTTTTAAAGGAGCTTTTGTGGAAGCTCCAGATGGAGTCTCTAAATCTGCGGTTTAACCTCGAATGCTGTCAGACTGGGCATTCTCTCTAGAAAGCGAAGGAGAGCCATTAAGACGCTGAGAAGAAGAGGATAGATGGAAGAAAAAAGACACTATGGAAGACGGTGGGAAGACTCTATAGAGATGGATAAAAGAAGACAAATGAGAACCAAGAAGAAAGTTGAGATGCATGATAGATGCAGAGAAGGACATCCTGAGAGAAAACGTTGTGTTCGGACGGTAATTCACAGGGCGATGAGGGAGCTGTTATGCAACTTGTTCTTATAGGCAATGACATGTACACGCTACAGCTACATATGGTTGTCAGAGTTCTTCTAAGAACTATATACACAACAGATATTTATGGAAGTGACAGTAACATTTTCTCAGAATTCACTCCTTATATATGAAAGACTTAGAGTGAAGATAAAAAAGACTTAGAAAAACGTAGATTAAAAAAGACATAATATTTTATTATTTAAAATGTCATTTTTATAAAGAATTTACTTTAAAATCCTCCAACTGCCATCATGAATCAAGTATGTCTTACAATTCAAATAGAGATTCATTGCCTGCTCTCACATGTGAATTGACCAGTTGTATTTTATTAATGTGATTGACAAAAGGATACAGAAAAGCAATTGGCCAGTGCTTTGTTATGTGCTTGCCCATTATTCAAAAAAAAAAAAAAAAAAAAAAAATGTAATATTTGCATTTAAAATGGGTTAATGGGAAATGGGAAAATGTATTTAATATTTTAATGCTTTAATGAAATATAAAATATTAATGCTTTAATATTTTATTTTTTTAATGCAGACTTGAAAAAAGTTTATTTGTTAATTTGGCTTTTTTATTAATAAATGCATTTTATTTTAAGTGGCACTCTTTGTCCTCTATTTTGAATATGATAGCAGTGACAGACAATAAAGCCTTTGTTAGCTAATCTTACTTTGATCAATCATATCTAACTTCAGACTGGTTAGGAGCAGTTCACACACAACACAATTTCCCATTTCATTGTTCTGCTTTTCCATTGTAAACATGATCAGTGGAATGAATGTGTTTTGCATGTTACTGAAGTTGGCCATTTGCGCCAAATATCCAAATGCTCATTACCAGTAAATGTGTTTTACAGCACTTTCAAAGATTTTCCAAAAACATTTTGGTCCAATACCTTCATGATGAACTGGGATAATGATTGGGTCGGAAAACAAATTACCACACGACCCTGCTGTTATCAGAAAAACAGTAGGTAATCCACAGAAGACCATTTTTCTCCTGAATGATTGGAGAAAAACAGACATTTCCGATTCAGACTGCAATCAAATCACAGACTAGATCCCGTAAATACTGAAATGGCACCACATCCACATGTGAAACAATTACCATCCGAATAGAGTTCATGCGTCTACGTTCTGAAAGATGGAGATTTGTTTCTGAGAGCTCCTTCAGAGCTCAAAGCCACCAGGATGGACAGCTCAGGATATGGGGAAAGGATGATTTTGGATGGCTGTGCTAGTTTTTTATCTTTCCACCTGCATGACAAGAATTATTCACAGAAGCACAAAGGGAAAAAAAAGAAAGGACATCAGCTCTGCTGGACAGCTGAGCAGTGAATGGAACTATAATGAGGACAGAGTAAAGACTGCTGGGCTTTCCTGTAGAAGTAAAATGTATTATTATTTTAGTTAATTTATTTTATTGAAACAAATACATGTTGATTTGTTCAATTCAGTTGATGAATAAGTTAACTTAGACAAAGTACACGTTTCACTGGTGATCATAACATAAATTTATTAATATACTTATCATCTTACTGAGCTAACCTGTCACATTAATTTAGATTTTATGTGAACTGTTACAGATGAATTCTTGCAAAGAAAAGACTTTGACCTAAAGTGATATATTTTAACTGTAAAACATTTTTGAAGTTCAAATAAGAAAACGGTAGGTGATCGGTCTAAAACCAGCTGTATGTCTAAAATGTCAATCAAATATCAAAGTTATTTTAATGGGAAATGTATCAATTGCCTCCTGATTTTGTCCATTAAAAAAAGAAAAGAAAAGAAACAATCACTCAAGTATTATTTTGGCTAAAGGCAGTACATTGCTTTTTGAGTGAATGTAGTGAATGGGTGCCATCAGAATGAGAGTCCAAACAGCTGATAAAAACCTCACAATAATCCACACGACTCCAGTCCAATAATTAACATTTTATCAAGTGAAAATCTGCATGTTTATAATAAACAAATCCATAATTAGGACATTTTAACTTGATCCAGCTAAAATACGATTCCTCTCTCCATAACATTGCTCTCTCCAGTGAAAAAGTCATCTTGTCTGAATCAGGAGAGAAATATGAACAGATCACAAGCAAAAACAATCCAAAACAGTTCTAAGTGGATTTTAATGTGAGAGGACTACTGTAAGAAGTGCTATTATGGATTACTGACTCCTGAAGCCAGAAGCAAAAGTGTTTTTCATTTCAGAAGATGTTAACTGATGGACTGGAGTCTTGTGGATTACTTGTGGATTATTGTGATGTTTTTATCAGATGTTTGGACTCTCATTCTGACGGCACCCATTCACTACAGAGTACCCACTTGTGAGCAAGTGATGTAATGCTAAATTTTCAGCAAATTTGCATTTCTGCATGAACTATTCCGTTGTCATTTGAGGCCCATGTGAGGGACCTTCTAATACTGTATTGGATATTGAGGAGCTTGCAAGTAAAAAAAAGGCTGAGAAACACTGCTTAAAACAAATTCTATCCTCCCACTCTTGCATGAACACTTCTTACAAACATGCTTCATCATATCCAGGAAAAACTGGTGTAGTTAGGTTCTAATACTAATAAGGATTCGCCTGATGATAAACACATTAAGGTCTTTGAAAGATTTATGTTCAAAAATTACATCCACTAAGAAGAAAACAGACAGAAGATAAAAACAAAGAAACTAAGGGAAGGGCATCATATAGGCTGTTAAAAAAAAAAAAAGCAGAGTTGAAGTACAAAGTAAATTTCGTGATCTAGAAAAAATGGCAAGTCTTTAAAATGACAGTTCCTCGCATGTGACGATCTTAATCTTTCTGTGGCACCTCTTTCCAAAGCGGCTGAAATTAGCACCTAGCCCTCAGCATCTGAGAGCGAATGAGTGACACGAGTCGATACACTGAGGTGAGGCAGAGAGAAAGCAGAGGTTGTCTCTAATGAGAATAGAGTGATTACTGTTTTATGTTGTTTAGAGATTCTGGAGTTAGATGCTGCATCTCACAATCTGTGTTTGGTCTCATCAGCTGTCTGTGTCAGTATCATTGACATCTTCTGTGAAATAAAATCCTGACTGTAAGATCTTGCTGCTCAAGGAAGAACAAGAAAAGTATATTTGAAACAGGTGTTGAAAAACATGTGAAGCAAATCAGTGACAGATATGAAAATCCCTCCCGTTTGGCTCTTTTAGCTTGGGATGGATACCTTGCATTGTATTAGAACAGAACAAATACAGCCACGTCTGATGCCAACTTTTTACTTAATATAATAAAACATTTTTATTTGAGTCAGTGCTATAGCACGGCAAAGTGATGTAATCTTTCTTTTTGTGAAAGATTGCTGTGATATGATCCATTGCGAAGGGCACGGTCCACATCGTGCACATTGAACTCACCGACATAAATCACAACCCAGGGTTTTGAAAAAAAAAAAAACATTCTGGGACATTTATTTTGCTGAAGACCACTGAGGGAGAAGCAGAGGTTGTTCCGTGCCTGTTACACAGCGCGTTTGTGTGTGTGTGTGTGTGTGTGTCGAGAAGATATGCGTATGATTTAATGTCACGGTACTTCTCATCTCAAACCCTTCTTGTGCACTCAAAAACGCATCAAATATACTCAAATAACACTGAAAATGGATTTGGATATTTAAGAGACTCAAAAAAGTCAGAATATCATTGCATTAGACTAAAAATTCCACCAAAATCACCTATTTAAAAATGAAAAATGTAGAAAATATTTATAAAATAAAATTCATAATTTTAAGTGTGATTAAATGGTCAAATAGTTTTTGGGGTCACTTCTTACAAATACAGACACATACTGAGATGGAAGCATCTCTTCAGCATGAAGGTCAGACTTTTTTGTGAATGTTCACATGTTGTTTGTAAAGCCTCTCTCTGTCACATGAGTCATTCAATTCCACTGTGACATTCTAAAAAAATAATTTTCCATTTCCTAGATTCTCCCTTACTTTCTTGCTTTTTATGTATCTCAGACTGAACAAGATGAAAGCTTGGAGCTCATCCTGCAGAAGTTTGTTGCTTTCTTTTCTCTTGCACTTAAGTTGTATTCCCCTTTTTCATATAGACATAGAAAAGAAACTAAAAATAGAACACATGAGAGCAGAACCTCTAGCCACCAAGTGATGTAGAAAGTGGAGAAATAGAAAGACAAAGACACAAAAAGATGTTTCAAACCTTGACGATAATGTGTGCAAGTGGACATCTATTTTTAACAATAAATGAATTGAGGGTTAAAGTGTATGTGAATGCATAAGAGAAAGTGTGTATTTCAGTAAGGCTGTTGTTTCTGTAGCTCAAATTGTAGAGCATGGTGTTAGCAACACTAAGGTCATGATTTCAGTTTCCAAGCTAATGAACTTATAAAATGCAAGTCACTTTGCATAAATGTAACTGGCAAATAAATTAATGTAAACAAATTAAATTAGTGCAATTAGTTATTACAAATAACACAACAAAAATGATTAGCAAATATTGATATATGCAGCTAAATGGGGTTAATTTTAATAACTGATTTGCATGTAGATAATTAAATTATCTAAATAAAATGACAGCCCTAATGTGCTTCCATGTAGTGTAAATTAATATTTAGTCATAAAAAAAATGCTAGTATAATAATGATTAAAAGCTTAAGAGCATTTTGCATTGTAAAAATAAAATGATTTTTCAAAGTTGTAAATATGATTTTTCGATGTTATAAATAAAACAAAGACTATTGGAGTACAGAAACAAGAACATACTGTTTCAGTTCTTCTACTTTAGTTGCTATTTCTTTGTAATTGTGTGTGAAATTGTTTCTACACCAATTATTTTACCAATTATTCACCACTTATTATGTCACATGGCAGCAAACTGTGCTGTTATGACATTTTAATTTTGACTTTTTTCGTTGCTTTTATTAATAGGATACTAAAGAGAGGATATGTAATAATGGAAACGAAGGAGCTGGACTCAAACATGCATGGCTAACATGAGCACAACAGCACAATGACACAACTCCAAGACTTTAACAATCATGTGTCATTGTTTTTTTTGTTTTTAAAAAAAAGGGGTCATATGATGTTATTTTAAAGGTCATTATTTGGTGTATTTGGTGTAACAGAATATGTTGACATGCTTTAATTAAAAAAAAAAAAAAACATTATTTTTCAAATACTGTACATTATTGTACTCTCCGAGGTTCACGAAACTGTCGTACATAAAATGTGTTGCACAAATTCGAACATTTGGCTTGTGCTGTTCTGTTGTAAACAAATCTTAATCAATGATTTCTAATTGCATCTACCTTCGGAAAGCCAAATAAAGTGCTTTTGCTTTCGCATAGAAACACACAGCGTCTCCCTGACACGGCTGCATAGACACTACTGCGGTTACTGAGACCATGCCTTCTTTCTTTGCGTGAACATTTGGGCGTTTTAATGAGGCGTTTTAGCCCAGTCTGCATGGATCAGCCTTCTCTTTTAGTTAGAATAAATCCTTTTGTGTGAGACTTTGAGCTTTGTAACTCTGCAGATCGTATGCACAACCAGGTACATAACACACTAAAGAAAAGGAAAACAAGAAATCGCATCATATGACCACTTTAAAGCAGTCAAGCAAAATGCCTAAAATGTATATGTGTATGAAAATCACTAAACAAAATTTCCTATAGAAACAATTTCTGAAGAAATTATGACAAAAAAACAATTAATTCAATATTATGAATTTTGAAGCAGAAACACTGGAATGGTATTTTCTTGTAAAACATATTTCATTCATTTGTTTTATTTACAACTTTGAAAAATCATTTTTTACAGTATATCTTTCAAAATGTCCTTGCTATTTTAATTGAAGCATTTACTTTATATGCCAAAACTCTTATAGCAAAGTCTAGAAGCCAGATGAAAAACAGGGCCAGCAGTCATGTATTCAGAGAGAAAGTCAGACGGCCCAGAGAAGGTGTTTCTGAAGACAGGGCGCATATTTGAAAGAGTAATGAAGAGAGAAGGAGCAACTGAAACTATGAGTAGCTAAAGGAGGTATCGCTTTGACAACTGAGCTCGACGCTTTGTGCTTTTCTCCCCTAATAGATATTAGCTCGAGGCTTCACGCTGGCGCATCAAACCCGAATCTACTTTTACGCACAATGCAGGCCAAAGGATACGCACACCGGGCACTTTCATCTATCCGGGATGCTGCGGTGGCATTCTCACAATAAATCACAGCTGGAGGAACGTACACATTCACGTGTACCGCTGAGAACACACATAAGAGCTGCCACACTGTTAGCTGCGAAACGTTCACGTATTCCCAAACGCTCACATATTCACAGCTTGAAAATAAGGCTAACTTTCAAGCGCTCCGGAATGAGGAACGCAACAAGGGTTTTCATCAAATTTCATCAGAAACCTCATCAGAGGTTTGGCAACAAACAAACAAGGAACGTATTAAGCAACCTACAGCGATCTGACACAGCAATTATGTGTCAGTTCAGAAACACATGATGAGCTTCATCTTGATTTTTAATACGATGAAGATATAAACAGGCACAACCGAGAGGGGAATATTTGATTATGATGTGCTGCAAACACTTTGATGTCTTATTTGTATTATAACTAGCGCTAAATTCACAATATTTTCTCCAGTTAATGTTTCTCAGAATGCGGTTATTTTTGTAAGTCAGTTAAAATTAGTCTTTATTAAAGCCAAAGCTAAATTGATTGTACATTTAGGTTATTTAATGGCTTTTCATCAAATGCAATCGATTAAAATGTTATGAAATGCAAGACAGAAAGACAGAAATATTAAGCTGGTATTATGGCCATATAAACATATAAAATAGGTTTTTATATGTAACAATTTACCACAATTACATGCAATTTTTTATTGCATTCTATGCATTTGTTTCCCTGCTTTTTGGATGTGATGAGCAGCTGAATAAAAGAACACAAATTCTTTTTTAAAATAGTACATGAAGATCTATCCTCATATTTGCATGACGATCCTAATAAAGTTATTAAACTTCATCTCCAAATAATCTCTTTGTGCAAACACTGGAACAAACCAATATATCCTTATTCAGAGAAAATCAAAAAGAAAAGAAAAGCCGCAAGCATGCACACACCTTCACTAACTCATACACCTCTAATCTTAATAAGCTCTTGGAGCATTTCATCTCAAACATTCACACAAAGCTCTGTGGGAAATGAGGTTCTGTAACTTTCTATTACACTCAGCTTTGTGTCTATATTGCATTTCCCAGCTGCTTCAAAACTGACCTACAGTACTGTCACTGGAAAAGACTCTGAATGTGAAGATACTGGGAGAGAGAATGCAAGAGGGAGCCAGAGGAATGGCACAAGCAGTGGCACAAATGCAAAAGCCTTCCACGTCTTATCTGGGCCTTCTGAATATATTTGTGTGTGTACTTGCATATTTGCTTATGCTTTGAGGGTTTGTATTAGGCTTTATTCGTGTGCATATGCATGTGTATGTTTTTCCATGCAGGCAGCCTGGATTAAAATGACAGTTTGGTGCTTAGTGTGAATATCTGGATTAAGAGTTAAACAATTATTCATCCCTCCAGGGTGGCACAAACAAACTCAAATACAACTTCACATACACACACACACACATTTCACAAGCCTTACTGTGCAATCACAAAAGTGACTGACACTTGAGCTGGCCTTGTTTGTCAGACAGACAAAGTAACTCATTCTCGCTCTATCAGTGACACCAACACACTGTTTTAATACTGATAATAATGATTTCTATAGAATTATATCATCTAAATAATACTCAAACAAATATTTCAGTATATGTACATTTTCATTAATTTCATTAATACAATATTTTGTATTTATTATTTAGTTATAGGTGCTTTTGTCTAGTGTTTTTCAGTTACCTTTTTTAATTTTGGTACTTTTAATGTGTTTATTATGTCTTTGATTTTACTTTTCAACACTTTGCATGATAAATTGTTTAAATGTGAGCTGTACATATGATTAACACTGTCACTATGTGATACGCTGAAGTAGCAAATTTTTCCGTAAATTTCCTGATATGGACATACAAGTAATTTTAAGAACAGATAGACTTTGTCAGCCATGGTATACACCCCCCCCCCTGACAAATTACATGTTAAATAATTGTTTAATATTACCAATTATTTATACATAAATAAGATTAGAATTGAATATTAATACAACAATACAAATATGTGAAAATAAATATTACAATTTATTTACGCAGCATGACCTGGAAAAAAAACAAAACAAAACAAAAAAACATTCAAATATAAAACTAATGGGTGGGCTGTGGTATCCCTAAAGGGGCACTAGAGGGTGATTAGCTGTAGCACAGAAGGCATGTAGGTGTGTGTGTTCCCAAAAAACACAGGGTGTGCTTAAGAGTATGCCAAGCAGAGGTGTGTGGGTTTGTTTATATGTGTGTCTGTGTGTCTGTGTGTGTGTGTTAGTCAATAACGCCATCAAGCTAAGACTAAGAGCTGCAGGGATGGCGTCCCCTGGCATTAACAAGGCCAGACACACAACGCCCGCCTCTCTAAACTGGAACTGAAAGGGAAAGAACACTTCAATCTGAGAGGAAAATAACACTTGCAGGGCATGAGAGGCGTATATTAGCATTGTTAACTGAGAGAACGTGAAATGCCTGTTAGATCTCAAAAAAATACTACCCTGGTCTTGCAGGACAGAATATTAAAATAGCTGCTCCCAATTTACAGTCCTGTTTCAAAAAAGACAAAACAATAGAGAAGCCTTTGCGAAAACAGGGCAGCATGCTCAGACAAGCACCAGATTTTCATTTTGGGAATCACAGTCTCTAAAAATTATATAGAAAATGGATGGAAAATAACAACAATTATTTGAAATGGAAATGTTTTTCAAATTATAGGTGTCTTTACTATCACTTTTGAACAATTTATCACATTCTTTCTGAATATAAAAATAAATAATAAAAAAACACTTATGCAGCTAACCTAATTTCTCAATCTATTCATTAAAAGCATAACAAGAAATATAAAAATACAACAAGAAAATAAAATACAGCTCTAAAAGTCTGTTTTATTAATTATTTATTTTAATTTGTGTATAGGGTCGCAACCTGAAGCATGTAATGGTGTAAGTATTTTTTCCTGCGCAACAATAATTAAATATCTGATGACTCAATAAGTGCAATTCTCCTTTATTCCTCAAGGTGGCAATGTAAATAGGCTACTATAATTAAATACTACTATTATTTATATAAAACATTACTTATTGAATAATAATATTTCATAAACAACAACTACATCCATGATAAAAGTTGCCGGGCAATTCAGTCTAAAGTAAAAAGGCACCACTCTGACATTTACATAAAATATAAAGCGATGAGATTTTGCCCTTTGCCAAATCTATTTGTTCTGGAAAAGTAATAGATTAATGAGACCAAAGACTGTCTGTTAGATTTACCCAAAACAAATTATATCTCATGTTTACCCACTATAGAGCCACCAGAGCCAACAGCAAATTTCAGAAGAGCTGGCCGAGGTATGGAGGCTGCATGAGCGCTGAACGGCCACAGATGCCCTGGAGCTCACCTCTCCAAAAACATTGAAGCAACTTTTCAAACAGACTTAATCTTTATTAACAAACTGGATATTTGAAGTCTAAACAACTAAAAAAAATTTAAACTACATTCTGTGACACAAAAACAGAATTATTTATAAAAGTATAGTGGATTCGGGCATCCGCCATGACACTCGCTGTGAGAAATACTGCAAGCAGAGTGATACAACTGGTGAAACGGTTGAAGTTCCGATATTATTAGAATATCGTACTCCTCTCAGCCAATCAGATTCAAGGACCAGAAATAACTGTTGTATAAAATGCTTAATTTTATTATTTTGTAACTGTTATTAAAATACCAGGAGAGTTTTATGCTATTGCAGCAGTTAGAGATCCACCCGTGTTGGATATATAGGTGCAGGTCGCAAAAGACCAGAATATGTAATAATGAATGGCAAAACATTCATGCATTTAAGGGTTAATTTAGGATTTTACAAATAAACATTGATCAAAGTACACACATCAAATATAGTAAATGAAGCTCAAATGTTGAAGAAACATGAAATAACCGCTGAAATATTGTAACTTTCCTTACTTTTCAGGAAAAAAAATCATCCTACGAATGTCTAAAGTTGCTTCAGCACATTAAACCTGAATATGAAATGTATATCAACATTGAAAAGCACGAAACAGAACTTTATCCTGGTTTGTATTACTTAAATCTAAGTAAAACTCTCAAACAAAAAGTCAAAGCGAATCCTTTCTAGTCTTTTGTAACTTGCTTCTTTTAGATACGAAGCAAAAAAGCACCTTTGTTTTGTTTTGTTTTGTTTTGTTTTTTGGGAAGTTTGGGAAGTATAGCGATATAAACAAATAGAGTATACATGTTACTGAGTTTATTAGAAGTGTTATTTACAAAGCACTTAATTCGGGGGTGGTACTTTTGTCAGTGCTCTTTCAGTCTCACAGAAGAACTTGATGCAGTCTATCATTGCTATATATAATTGCTTTTTGAGGACTTTTTTCTTTGAGTTAGCAATCTTGCTTTCATATAGACAGAGGAGTGTGTGGGTAAAGCGGTCTCGCCAACACATGTTGACTCTGTTTGATTAATCTTCTCTTGCTGAGAGTTATGCAAAGACACGGATATGCTGATTAGGACTACTGGTCGTCATTAGGTGCTCACTGATTATAGAGCAAACACACATACACACACACACCCCACACACATTTCTTCTTTGTCTTTCCCTCAAGAATTTCTTTTTTAAGTTCCCACCATCAGGTCCTAGCACTTATCCTCACAGATAAGCAGCTGATGTCTCGCTTGCAATCTTTCTGTTTTAATTTGGTTTATTTGAAAGCAAATGATAATGTTGTTGTCAGTTGTCTCTTCTACATGATGGCCTCTTCAGCTTCATTGAGCTAATAAGTCCTCTTGCAAATTGCTTCTGGATTACATTGCTAACCATTTTGGACTGCCAAATTGCATCAATAGAGCTGGAAAAAGCAAATATCCTGTTCCTACCTTATAATGCATTTACTAAAGAGATAACATCTGGCTTCTCCATTACAAAATAAAGCAATGACAGAGCTTTGCTTATTGTGATGCTGAGGATAAACAATGACAGCTGCAACTCTGGTTTAACAATACGCTTGGGGTAAAAGCATGAACACATGCCTGCTGAAACACCAGTACAGCAAAAAAATACTAAGCAGGAGTTAATTTTTCACTTTTATGGATAAGACTACGATCACAGGAAATGATGCAAGTTGGAATCCAACAAAGATAAAGAGAAGGTGCTCATTGCCATTCAAAAGTGTGTGTGTGGGGGTTACACTTTTAATCAGCAAGGATGCATTAAATTGATATAAAGTTTCAGTAAATTACATTTTCCCATTGCAAATAAATGCCGTTCTTTTGTACTTTCCATTCATCAAATCAGCATATTAGAATGATTTTTAAAGGATCATGTGACACTGAAGACTTAAGTAGAGGCTTCTGAAAATTAATTTTTGCCACCACAGGGTTACATGACATTTTAAAATATACCAAAATAGAAACCTGCTATTTTAAATTGCAATGATATTTCACAATATTATTGTTTTTATCAATTAAATGCACCCTCGGACTATCGACCTATTTATCGACCTACCGATCTATTCTTATTGATATGAAACCATAATAACATAACTTCCACAACACTGTTACTACAATTTACAAGCCGGCATTCTAAAATCAGGTAGTTGTGCTGCAGATTGAACTCATTCATATTTTTGCATGCATCTTAAACACAGTGACAAACAGAGCAGGTCAAACATTTAAGTTGTCTAATGGAAAAAGCGAGAAATATGCCCCATACATGACTGTGCGCTCTGTGCAATCATTTGCTGTGATGAAAAATAATAACAATAATAATCATTTTTATTTAGATAGCACCTTTCCTACACCAAAGGTCGCTTTAGAAAGACATTTTTAAGGAACAGAACCAATTAAACAACAACATCCAAGCACAATGCACATACCAAGTAAAGTAAAATACAGAGGTCACTTACAATGACAGGTTAGAGATACAAAAAAGAGGATATAGAAAAAATGTCCATAACAAAGAACAATTTACACACTGAAAACTGAAGAGTAATGTTCAGAGAAAAAAATGTGTTTTTAAGAGGTTTTTGAAGGAGAGAATGGAGGATGCTTGATGGATGTCTTGGGGAAGAGCATTCCACAACCTGGGAGTCATAACACTGAAAGACCTGGTTCCCATATTCACCAGACGAAACTTAGGGGTGACTAACAATCCCACATTAAAAGATCGTAAGGAGCGAGCAGGAGCATAAGGCTGAAGTAAGTCAGAAAAATATGCAGGACCAAGGTTATGGAAAGCTTTATAAGTGATAATAAGTACATTGTAGTTTATATGCAAGGAAGCCAGAAGCCAATGAAGGCAGTTTCAAAATAAGAATAAAGAAAAACAACAGGGGGGATAAAAAATAAGATTTGCTTCAACGTCAGTAACATTTTTCCACAGGAGGAGAGATACATTGTTCGCTAAAAGTCTAATAAAGCAGGGCTGCCAGTCTCTGCGCAGTTTCAAAGCTTTATTAGAACAGGCACAGTAAAGCCAGTAAATCCAGCCTTACATCTCACTGAAATAGACCCACTGCAGTGCCCTGCAGAGAGCCGCCACAACTTCCAGTTGTTTGCCTCTTAAGCTAAATGGACACTTGGAATGTGTCGACTACCCTTTATTACCATAAACATTCATCTCAGCACATGCTGACAGAACCGCTGGGGAGAAACTCTATGCTTTTTGTCGCCTATCCCGAGGTCTTGCCTGCGTGCAGCACAGCGGGAACTTGTGCTGCATTGCTGCATTTATCAGTGATTTCTTAAGCCATTTTCTTCTGCAGGAATAAAAATGCCACAAACTCAGTCACTAATGTCACATAAAGGAATTAAAATTGGCTACCAAAGAAAAATGTTAAGGTGTGTTTGAAAAAATGTTGCACCTACCTCAATGCACATCAAAAGTGTAAGCGTTTTACTCACATTTGCAACTAAGATGTGATGTGTATGAACTATAAAATGCATTTAAAAGTATGTGTGAATTTAAAAAAAATAATATTTTTCATAAAATGTAAGGTCATAAGTCTTAAATACCTTAAATGGTAATCAAATGAAGTTATAATTTCTAAGTCATCTTAAATTTGGGGATTGAAAAATATGAATTTTAATGCAGCCAAATATGATAATTAAACTTCAAAATAGTATCTTTTAATCAAATAAATACAAGTGCTGTATGTTTCAAAGTAAAACATGGTGATGTTGCACGTTCTACCGGCTTGCAGTTTCAGAGCAATCAATAAATGATGAATTATTACAATATAAACATTATAAGTAAACACTGACATATTTTTGTAGATACAGTCATGGCCAAAAATATCAGCACCCTAGGTAAATATGATCAAATAAGGCTGTGAAAATTAATCTGCATTGTTAATCCTTTTGAAAATATCATTATTATTATTTGTTTTTTTTCTCAAATACCCGTTGGACACAATTATTGGCACCCCTAGAAATTATTATGAGTAAAATATCTCTGAAGTATTTTTCCATTCATATTCACAATTGTGAGCACTCCAGGGTGATTGTGAACATGAAATTATCCAGCCATGGCTTCCTGTTTCACAGAAATATAAATAGGAGGGAAAACAAAGCCCAAATTCCCTTAATCATCCATCACAATGATAAAAAACCAAAGAATATATTTCAAAGAAAATTCCCATTTCCACCATCAGGGCAATAATTAAGAATTTCCAATCAACATAAAATGTTACGAAACTGCCTGGAAGAGGACGTGTGTCTATATCGTCCTAATGCATGGTGAGAAGGAGAGTTTGAGTGGCTAAAGACTCTCCAAGGACCACAGCTGGAGAATTGCAGAAAACAGTTGAGTCTCAGGGTCAGAAAACCTTATGAAAAATTGTCAAACAGCACCCACATCACCACATGCTGTTCCGTAAGGTTTCAAGAAAAATTATCCTCACTCATCCAAAAACAAACTCCAGCATATTCAGTTATCAGACACGACTGGAACTTAAAATGGGACTGACTTCTATGGTCAGATGAAACTAAACAATGAGCTTTTTAGCAGCAAACACTCAAGATGGGTTTGGTGAACACAGGGATAAAAAGTACCCCATGCGTACAATGAAATATACTGCTGTATTTTTTATGTTTATGATGGCCTATTTTTCTACTGGACACATGGCATCATTGATTCTATCAAATACCAACAGATAAAAAAAATCAATAATTGATTGACTCTGTTAGAAATCTTATAATGGGCCATGTTTGGATCTTCCAACCGTACAATAATCCAAACACAAACCTCAAAAACAACACAAAAATGGGTCACTGAGCAGAAAACCAAGCTTCTGCTGGCCATTCCAGTCCTCTGACCTGAACTCTGTAGAAAATGAGTGAGGGGAACTGAAGAGAAGAAGCACCAACCTGGAGCTGGGAATCTGAAGGATCTGGAGAGATTCTGGATGAAGGAATGGTCTCTGATCTCTTGTCAGGTGTTCTCTAACCTCATCAGTCATTATAGGAGAACATTTAGAGCTGTTAAACTGGCAAATGGAGGTTTCAAAAAGTATTGAATAAAAGGGTGTCGTTAATTGTGGCCAATGTGTTTAAGAAAAAAACATTTATTTCATAATGATATTTCCCCCCATTTTAAATTCTTATTATCCAATGAAAGGTTAGATTTTTGTGAATTTTTTAAATAAAAGACCAAAAGGATTAACAATGCAGATTAATTTTCACAGCTTTCTTTGATCATATTTACCAAGGAATGAATGAATGAATGATGCATTTATATAGCGCTTTATTGTGTATTGCTGTACACCCAAAGCGCTTTACAATCATGTGGGGGGTCTCTCCTCAACCACCACCAGTGTGCAGCATCCACTTGGATGATGCGACGGCAGCCACAGGACAACGGTGCCGATATTTTTGGCCATGACTGCAGTTGTAAGCATGCATGTTATCTACCTCATCTTTCTGAATGAGCAGCAGGCAATAGTAAAGCATAAACATTTCAAAATAAGAGTGCCAGTGTATTTCAGCTTTCTCAGCTAATTTTTTTGATTTTGTATAGATTTTTCTTATGAACTTAAAAATTTTTAAGCATTTTATTAAAGCATTTTATTTTTACACAGAGACTGAAACAGTAGGTCTATTAGTAAATTCTGTTGACTTTAGGCATCTTTATTGCATTAATGGCAATCTCAGGAGGAAATTTGGTAAAACTTTAGTATAGGGACCAAACATTACTATTAACTAGTTGCTTATTAGCATGTCTATTATGAACATATTGGTTGTTTATTAGTATTAATAAAGCATTTATTCTGCATGACCATATTCTACATTTCTAATCCTGCCCAATAACTAAACTTAACAAATACCTTACTAACTATTAATAAGCAGCAAATTATTGAAGTAAAAGTCATTGTTAGGTGAAAGAATGTAAAGTAAAGAATGGACCCCCCCCCCCCCCCCCCCCCACACACACACACACACACACATACAAAATAATGGATTAATTTTTTGCATTCGAATAAACAAAATTGTTTGCTTGAAAATGCCTCCTTGTATCCCCAAAAGGAAAACACATTATTAAATACTACATTTTCATTGCATAATTTTTTGCTGTCCCCTTAAATTTTTCAACCTAAAATCCGTGTGCTCCGTGGGAAAAATAAAAAAAAAATAAAAAAATTAAACGTCAAGCCCTGATCATACTTTGTTGTAAAACTAAAAAAAAAATCAGTTAGATTTAGAAAAGCTCATTTAGGTGGAAGAATGTAATTGAGCTAAAAACTTGCTTAAAGCAAGTTTATTCACCCAAAAATTAATCATCAATTACTCCCCCACATTCTAAACCAATACGACTCTTCCGTGGAACAAAAAAAAGATTTCTTCTGTGTAAACATGCACTAAACACTGACCACCGCATTTGTGCCCCACATTTTTGTAGCGTCTCGCACATGACACTGCATTCTTAAAGGGGTAGTTGACTGTTTTTTTTTCTAGGCTTGATTGTGTTTATGGAGTGCAGTCTAACAAGTGTTAATGCTTTGTTTAAAAACAAGTACGGCTCTTAATGATATTTTAATCACAGAGAGATGAATGCACAGGGTTAGTTAGGTTAAAAGCTTTTCAAGCATGCATGTTTTATCAATGTTTAATATTAGGTTGTGCTAGCAAAGCATTTTTCCACCAGTGCATGCTAGACATTAATAACAATTCCATCAATACCGTAATGAAAAAGTATTACGTTAGCAGTTTAAAAGCGACATTTGAATGCCTGCTAAAGTCTCGTAAGCAGTTTGTATAGCAAAAAGACCAAGAAAACGATTTATTTTTAAATCCCTCTTATGCACACACAAATATCGAGGAAAATAAGCAATTTTAATTGCCACCCTCTTGAATTTATTTTCCCATTAAGCTTGTTGCAATGGATTCTGGGATTGCCTTCTCTATAAAGGATACTGCTTTGAGATTTTTGGTTAAACCAAGGCATCTTGGGAGGAAGCATAATTAGGCTCGCTATGTTTTAAAACAGTCTTGGTGTCTGTAGTCTCTCACAGTATGAAGCCTTATAATACTCCCTCTGTAGTGCGCTCACTAGATTTTGCAGAGCAATCGAGTGTTTATTTGTTTTTTACTCAACTCCGTCCGAAAGCCACTCAATCATTACATATACAACAAGGTTCGCAAACCCGCTGGATGAGTTTGGAGTCTGAACCTGTGACCTGATTAAATTAACTTCGACCAACCTGACACGCTGAATAATTCAAGTAGCAATATGTGTTGCTGTAGCTCTCAACTAAAGTGAGCTTAATGGGCCCCAAGAGATCCATTTACAGCAAGCGAGTTTATAAAGCTGTTGGGTGGGGGAAAAAAATCCTTAGTAACTGCAGTCAGGATGTAACGTTATTTATTTACGGCGTCTGAATGAACATCTAGGAAAGATCCAAGGACAGAATCTTTAATTGCAAGTTAATTAATAGTGATAATAACTAAGTGTCATGCCAGATACACACATCAATTGCCTATTTTGTATTACGTCTATAGAACAAAAGTGCAAAATTCCCTGACCTCTCTCACAAAGACTCATTATAGAGGATGAGTCAAAAAAGATCCAATCAGATTGCTTTGCCTTTTTTCTTTAAATCCTACATCCTTTAGAAAGGCTAGTGCAAAGGGTAATAACTTATTTTGACTGACCTATAATGAAGTAATACAGATTGGCTTTACAATTGCCTTTTCAGATTTCAAGAATAATTAATTTCAATTAACTTGCCTCTCATTCATCATGATCTTCCACACTTTTATCCTAGTGGGCACTCTGAAGAGACCGTTAAACTCTTCGGTATAGCGCAGGCATGATTGACAGACAGGTTCTCTTTGCCGAGCTGACGTTTATTGGGAGACTCATTCAGATCCTAATGCTCACAGGCCCTCGGCTACAACACGACAAGGCCATGGTGAAAGGATGATTATGTAAACATTACAAAACGGCGAGATGACAAGATGTGTCGTTGCATTTACATGCCACTGCTGACTTCTGAATAGCCCCACAATGATTGTCCTGGTCATTTGGGTTTTGGGTGATTGAAGGATGAAATAGTGGGAGGGAGAAAGTGGGAGTGAGTAAGTGATGAGAAGAGACTGATTTCAGCTTTAATAAACATTGATTGATTATGACCCTCACACTCTAATCAGACTCATTAAAGCAGAGAGAGAGACATCTGAATTCCCTTTTGAACATGAAATGACATTCACACATTCAACACATAAAGTGACATCTTTTGGTAAGTGGCGTTGCCCTTGGCAAGATCAGGCGTAAGTCGTCCCAAGAGTAAAATTAACATGAAACAACTACAATTTCCCTATGCAGCAATAAGCATATTTCAATAAAATGTTAATAGTATCAGTGATTCATGCACAATAAGATCATTTATTACAGTAGAAAAATAAAATGCTTGTTTTTAAAAGAAGCTGTTCTGCCAAAAGAGCCTAGCTTTCTTTGTAGATCAAATAAAACTAAAACACACACACACACACACACACACACACACAAACTGTACAAAATAATTAAAACTGAGGTGGCGTGTGTTCAGTTTGGGTGGTTTGCCAGCATTTTAATCAATCCTTTGACTTTTCTTGAAAACGTGCCAAGAAAGAAAAGTGGGAGTTTTTACGAAACCCAAAAAATTATTATTGTAAACTTTGTTAAACACAGTATTGGTGAAAGTTCCCACAGGCTTTACCAGACTGTGAGCCCTACTCGTGTTTGTGACAACACAAAATCTGTCATTTAACTCAAACTGTCCATGTACATCCCCTGCCCTGTCCTGGTAATACTGAACTAACAAATGAGCGGGCGAACAAACAAATCAATAATTTTCAGTTGTTTTCTGAACATAACTAACATTAATACTACCCCCCCCCCCCCCCCCCCCCCCATTTACAAATATATTTTCAAATACAAATCTATTTTTTATATTTTTAAATATTATATAATTTGATAGCACTTGACCATGAGGTTCCATTACATTAGTTAACTACACTAGTAAACATGATTACACTTATAAATCATTTATTAGTCTTAGCTAATGTAATTTCAACATTTATTTTGATTACATTATTCAAATCAAAAGTTCCATCTTTTAATGTTTTTCATTGGCCTGATTTAACATGAACTAATAATAAATATTATAACACTTGTATATTTCATTATTAGTTATTGTTACTAAATTAATTAATGTTAGCAAATGGAACCATAATTGTAAAGTGTCACCAAATTATATCATATTTAAACAGTTAGTAGATTATATAAATTCACAATTAAGCATTTATGGAAAATATATCAGAATTGACCTTTAAATTTACTGTTTGGAAAACATTTAAACTAATGTTCTTTGGTTAAGCATTATATATATAATGTTCATTAGTATTATATTATTATTAATTACTATAAAAATAATTGTATATACAATTTTATCAAAAGCCAAGCTTTCTTTATTATTGTCTATTTCTGTCTATTCTGTTGCACTGGCTGTTATGGCAGTTGTACATATTCTGATACTCAGTGCTGTAGATGCAGCATCATGCAAAAAAGCTAAAAACAGCCAATGAATGTGATAAGAATGTGCTATGATTAATTTAGAGAATGATTAAAAGCCACCAAAAACAGGGATTTATAGAGAAACCCCTCAGCAGAATGGCTGGTTATGTGAAGGTAGCCTCCATAAAACTACCAGAATGTCAGAGAATTTGCCAAATTTTGGATTCATAAATCAAAGGTCAGTACACTAAATAAAAATGTGATATGGACTATTGTCTGTGAATGCTAAGATGCAAAAATACCATTCAAATATGAATCCTGCATGGAATATCTGAGAGTCACTTCTTGAGCATTTTACCACTACTTTTGAGAAAAACTATAGCCATGTCATATACAAACAGAAATTTAAAGGTATTCACAACAACCCTGTGAAGAAGTGACCTTCTTCACCGCTGCAAGCGGCAGCACTGGCGCTCATATGTACAAAGTAAAAGAAGCTGTGGCAGAAATACTTAATGTAATGACACTACTACTAATAATAATAAAATTATTAAAACATAATTTTATAGCAAAAAAAAAAAAAAAAAAAATTGTGAAAGAAATAAAATGTATTTCATATAGGGCCTTAAAACTAATTTTGTCAAACTTTTAAAAAAATTACCGTTAAACTGTGTAAGTTTCATGATTTCAATTAATTACACATGCTTTTTGATTCATGTTTTTTTATTTAACCATTAAAACAGGGTCTATAAAAATTGGGAAAAAAAATGAAATCCAGAAAAATTAAAATGGAATTTTGAAAAAATAAAACACAATTTGCTAATTTAATGAAATAGATTTCATAGGGCCCTATAAACATTTCTACAAGTATTACTGTTACATTCTGTTCCGCACAAGCTCCCCATAGTGGCATTATTTCTGTGGAAATACAAACACAACAACTGCTAAGCATCTAACACATCATCTATTCTCAATTTCAGCACTCACTACTGAGCTCCACAGTGCCTCTGGATCCAATATCAGCACTAGAGTAGTTCGCCGGGGGCTTCATTAAACAGGTTTCCATGGGTGTACAGCTGCACACGAGTTTGATATCAGTACAAACACGCTCTCTGGAGCGATCACGATTCACGCATCACACCACACTATCTGGCAATCTGACATCACTTGCCTAAATGCATATGCCAACTGTAAAGTTTGGTGGAGGAAGAAAAATGGTTTGGGACCGATCCATGGTGCAGAACAGGCCTCTTACACTCCAATGAGGGGAAAATAATCTAAAATCAACACCGTGCAAATGATACTGAATATTATTTTGCTCTTCCAAGTTTGGGGAAGCTATTTCCTATTTTAGCATTACAATGTCCACACACACAAAGTGTAGTCCAGAAATGCTTTAGACTTTTGTAAATTGTGATGATGTAATAACACAACAGCTCATTAAAGTATGAATAATGTTATTAAAATATATCAAAATGCATGTTTGAATGCTATTAGCTGGGGGAGGCAAATTATCCTTGTCACTTAATATATAATAATGGGTCCATTACATACTAAATAGGACTATAAGTGCAGACTTCAACCTATTAAAACTTATTCAATAACTGCTTCATTAAATCCATGTTAAAAGTAAAATCTTTGAAGTACATGATATACAGTTTCAGTGCAAGGATACTGTCCCCTCATGAAGTGGAAATATTAGACAACATCAGCAGAAAAGTTTCTTCCACCCTTCCTTCCTTGAATACTGTACTTCATTAAAAAAACACACTAGCTCATGTTTACTGTTATGAGCTGTAGCAAAGAGACACGGACCAAATGAGGACAGAAAAGCTCCCACAGGGAGTATCTGTATCTTTATCTGTTCATTATAAGCAGTATCTAAAAATATCTGAAGAGAGTGAAATACAGGCTTTAATTATAAGCAAAGCCGTCAAATATTTACCCAGGGAAAATAAAATGACATTAGGTTATCTCTGTTCTATAACTGAATAATATTTGATTTACAAAAAGAGCCATCCTCAAGAATGCCATTTGTGCCTTATTTGAAAATAAACTTTAATATTCAATCCACTCAAAAATTCAGATTAGTGCTCATGAAATATGGGAATTTCAATGGCTAACATACACCACCATTCAACACCAGGTCATACTTAAACGGAGCCAGAGCAAATCATTGTTTATCATTAAAGTTGAAATGTCATAGCATAACACAACTTATTTGGACAAAGACAAATTCTTCATTTTCTCAAAAGACATTTCAAAGCGTTCAAGAAAGGCCAAATTTAAATAGAAAAATGTTGTATTCTATAAAACACAGTAAACACAGTTACGTTTTTCGGTGACTCTCTATGCAAATAACGGGACTTCAATATCCTGTTCATTTCAGTAGCAAGTCAAAGGGACACCAATAAAACAAAACTGGCACCGTTTTCTGAGAATGAGCTCAAATACTAGAAGCCAACATAACCTTAAATACAGCTGAAATTTCAAAAACACATTTAGAAAGCGGGACTGGAACAATAATAATTGAGGATTGAGAAGTTAATGGATAACAGATGGCACTATGGGAGAGGAAAAAGAGAAATGATTACAGTTTATAAATGTTTATCAGTATTAAAGAAAAAGAAGAAAATTTAGCATTTAAACATGCCCTTAAGCTAAATTCAAAACAAGCAAATTGATGTCACTAGGAGATATTGCTATAATACGCTACAGTCTCATGCAATCCAACAAATGTAAATGAAAGGTAACTCCAAAACATCAAAAACTCTGTTCTAATGGTCAAATAGAGCACCTTTTGTTCTGTACAAATTTCAATTCAGTTTGTCCATTCAGGGTGAGCACTTCTACTGATGAATGTGTCTTATTAATGTTTAATGAGCAATCACTTGTACCACTTGTAATGGTATCAAACAGATACAGCTCATCACATTGCTAATTAAAGGCTGAATTCTCTAGTAGTGAATGAGAGAGGACTCAACAGATTCCTTCTGTCTGATCGCTATATATATGTAATAATGAAATATCCCAAACATACAATTGATGTCAGAAGTTTACATATACCTTGCAAAATCTGCAAAATGTTAATTATTTTACCAAAATAAGAGGGATCATACAAAATGCATGTTAATTTTTATTTAGTACTGACGTGAATAAATACATTTTACATAAAAGACATTTACATATAGTCCACAAGAGAAAATAATAATAATATAATTTTATATAATAATAGAATTTATAAAAATGACCCTGTTCAAAAGTTTGCATACGCTTGATTCTTAATACTGTGTTGTTACTTGAATGATCCACAGCTGTGTTTCTTGCTTAGTGATAGTTGTTCATGAGTCTCTTGTTTGTCCTGAACAGTTAAACTGCCTGCTGTTCTTCAGAAAAATCCTTCAGGTCCCACATATTCTTTGGTATTTCAGCATGTTGGTGTATTTGAACCCTTTCCAATAATGACTACGATTTTAAGATCCATCTTCTCACACTGAGGACAACTGAGGGACTCATGCAACTATTACAGAAGGTTCAAACAGTCACTGATGCTCCAGAAGGAAACACAATCCATTAAAGAGGTCATCAGATGCCCATTTTACACAAGTTGATATGATTCTTTAGGGTCTTAATGAAACGTCTATAACATACTTTGGTTAAAATTTCTCAATGGTAGTGTAAAAACACCTTCTTTACCCTGTCAAAATCAGCTCTGTTTTTAGCACGCTGTTCTAGTTCATGTTGCTTTAAATCTCTCTCTTCCGTGGAGTGACGAGCAGACCATAGATAAGTGTAGATTCCCTTCCACCGCTCCATATACGTTGACGCATCAGCCATCTGGCATTCACCATAATAATCAATGAATATTCAAAGATATAGACCCTTTTAGGGCCGACGTCACAATTACATCAGCACTAGCTGGAGGCAAAACAAAGTGAAAACTGGAGGCGGCCAATTCAAACCAGCGCAGATTCGGCTACATAAGGAGCTTAAAATATCATCTTGTTGTGATGTTGGGTGCCAAATCGATGTAATAGAGGCTACAATTTGAAATTTTAACACATACCTGCTGCCTCTGCCAGACAAAAAAAACTACTATACTGTAGCTGTGGTGAAACGAGATAAAACGAGCGGACTGGACAGAAACGATCGTCAAAAATGCTCGCATTTGCAGTGCACACTTCTTATCAGAAAAGGTTGAATAAAGTATTGTCTTTTGTTGTTATGGGCTCGTCTAAAGATTTCTTATGCATTTCACTATGTCGTGTATGAAATAATGTCTGTGTGTAAAACAATAAACTGACGATTTATATGTTTAATCATATGTAATTGTATATACATTGTTGTGATTAATTGTGGCTGGAATAATATTGTAGCTGTAAAAATAGTTGCCTGCTGAAATTGAAATACATATACATCTTCATGACTAGATAGACACAGTGAGTTTGTCTTAACTATAACTACAGGTTAGCTGTGACTCAACCGGTGGGAATCATGCCAGATCGTCCATCCTTTGAGTAAAAGTGTGTGCGGGTCGGCCAATCTGGTTTAGTACGTTAAAGTTAACCTTCCCAAATAACAATCGCGATCCTGGGAAGTGCATCTATACCTTACATATGCAGGTAAAATCGCAATTTGTCCAGTTATTATTAAAAAACAAGCTAAACAGACTTCATAGCTAGCATTAGTGAAGCGGTCCATGGAATCTTTCTGCCTCCAGCTAAGCTCCACCCACAGAAAAACGTCATAATGTTTACAAACAGAAAAAGGGTCTATACAAGCGTATAACTTGCTTTTGTACACGCACACAGTCAATGCGCTCAAAGATTCACAGACCGTTCCAAAAACGGTGGATGGCTTACGTATCCATAGAAACAGTCCATAATGAGGCATCTAGGTCTATATATCTATGGAGTATACTAAACTTCAGCCGCAAAACTGGCTAACTAGCACATTATTAGGAAAGGTGATTTGCAAAGATTCATAAAAACCCTTATATTCACTTCTTCTGTAGATAAAGCTGGATCACGAATGATTCGCGCGAACATAGACACATTTAGGCAGATCGGGATCGGCACATTCCCCTCAAAACGAAAGTAACACTAATCCTCTGCCTCTTCAGTGGCTCAGATGTCCAGAGTAAATGACTGCTATATTCATTATAACATCCAAAAACAAAACGCCTCAATCGCTTAATTGGAGACATCTTGTCTTCCCCTGCACCAGAGGCAGACAGCTCTCAGCTCACTCAGGGTAGGTCTAAGATAAGATGGTCTTGTCAATCTACTATCATGGGAGGGGCCTGTACAGAACTACGTCATTCTGACAGGAATCTCAGAACAGCCTGATTTGAGAAAGGGGATTTTAAAATAGGGATTAAAATAAAAAAAAAAACACTGAGTGGATTTTTATCATTATAGGATGGATGTGTACACTTCCAACACACATTTATGTTCAAACAACTTGAAAAGTGAATTTTGCATCCGTTGACCCCTTTAAGAGCCGGGGGGTGAAAACGTTTTGAATTTGAAGATCAGAGTAAATTTTACTTATTTTGACTCCTGGGAAACATGTAAGTACCTTTTGTAGCTTCTGAACGGCAGTCCTAAATGAAAAAAAAAAAAAGGTATTTAGGCAAAATAAGAAAAATATACACCTTCATACTGTTCAAACGTTTTCACCTTCGGCTCTTAATGCATGGTTTTTCCTTCTAGAGCATCAGTGAGCGTTTGAACTTTCTGTCATAGTTGCATATGAGCCCCTCAGTTGTCCTCAGTGTGAAAAGATGGATCTCAAAATCATACAGTCATTGTTGGAATGGGTTCAAATACACAAAAATGCTGAAATACCAAAGAATTTATGGGAAGCATTTTTCTGAAGAACAGCAGGTAATTTAACTGTTCAGGACAAACAAGAGACTCATGAACAACTATCACTAAACAAACAAACAAACGAAAAACTATGCTGTCAAACAATTAATCACATCCAAAATAAAAGTTTTTGTTTACATAATATATGTGTGTATGCTGTGTATATTTATTATGTACTTATAAATACACACATACAGTAAATGTTTTGAAAATATTATATAAATTTTTTTTCTAAAATATAAATGCATGTATGTGTATTTATATATACACATGATAAATATACACAGTACACACACATATATTCTGTAAACAAAAACTTTTAATTTGAATGTGATCACAATTAATTGTTTGACAGCCCTAAAAAAACACAGCTGTGGATCATTGAGGTAACAACACAATATTAAGAATCAAGTGCATGTAAACTTTTGAACGAGGACATTTTTACAAATTCAACTATTATTTTCTCTTGTGGACTATAAACGTCTTTTATGTGAAATATCTTATTCAGGTCACTACTAAATAAATAAATAGCATGCATTTTGTATAATCCCTTTTATTCTGGTGAAATAATTAACATTTTGCAGATTCTAAAAGGTGTATATAAAATTTTGTCATCTAAGAGAATTTCCCTGTGTATGTGCCTTTAACAGTCAGCATTTTATCAGGAGAGAATCTCATTGGTTAGGTGAAAGGACCCTTAATTGATTATCCTAATTTACTATAATTATCTGTAAATGCCTCCCTGAATAGGTATTAGGAAAGACTTGAAAGTGTTTGAATCAGCAAATTCTGCAGCACAGGTGATTAAATAACCATTCCAATTTTAAACCCTCTTTATTTATTCTCCAAACTGTTTTAGCCAGTAATTCTTGTAGCAGCAGGATGAAATGTGCATTCTCCTAAGCGTTTTTACACAATTTACCAATTTAAATGGTAAAATACTTTCTCCTGTCCCATATTAGTGTGACTGTACTTATTAAGCTTCAGAATACGGAGGTTAACATAATAACATTTGATAATTAAATTATATGATTGGAAAGCAAATATATTAAATTAATATTAAAAACTTTAATTACAATTTTAAATTTAAATTTGTTAAAAGATTTGCAAAGGTTTAAACATGTTCACAGTCATATATGTACAAATACAAATGCAAATTTTATTTCGGAATACTCAAAGTATACATACAGTGTCAATTCATTCACTTTTATTAACCCAGTCTCAATGAAAACACTAAAACTCTGTATCTAAAGACTAACCTAAAATAGCAATATGGACGAATTTGAACATTTCTCAACTTTCCATGCCATCAGTACTTGGTCCACTCCACTGTCAATCCCACAATCCCCATGCGAGCCTGCCGCTCAGCTTCAATGGAGAATGAATTCAATATGCCCGCTCATGTCTGCTCACTTCGCACCAGTGGACATGTACAGCAACTGTTGCTCAAACTTAGGGTTACGTATTTTTTTAAAACAGTAACTCAACCATCCACACCATATCATGCGATACAACCACGCAGAACACCTTAGAAACCACAGAACAAACCTGATAACTACCAAATAAGTTTAGCACCAGTGGCATTTTCTTTAGAAAAATGTAGGTTAATTATTCCTGCAGTTGCGGTTGGTATCTCTACACTTACACAACCTGACCTCGGCAGAAGAAACACTGCGACATAATGTTTATCCTTCTGGGATGTAATGCAACTCTTTGTGTAATTACTGCATCTCTTTTCTCTTGGGTGCTTTTAAAATAAGTTCATTATTCTTTCTTGCTTAACCAACACATTTCTCTTGAGAATATTACACAACAACATGAAGAAAGTGCGTTTTTAAAGAACGATCACAAGAGGGAGGTGAAGGTATTGCTGGAAAAGAGTCAACTAAGAGTCTGCCACTGAACTGTACTCATGCATTCGCACCTAAACGCCGCATTGTACATAGGGGTTCATAAAATGCATTTTGATACTGAAATCTGTCCCAGTAGTCCTGTAATCTCAGTGGGCGATAGAGCGGCTCTAGGGTAATGAGGCAGATTGAGCAGGATGGCTGCTTTTAGTTCCAGGTGAGACAAACGCTTAACCACGGAACATGTTTTTCAGTGTATAAAACTACAGCTTACATGCTTCAGTACTCTTCAAACATAGTAGAAAATTGCTCTCAGAAGAGGGAGAGCATTATGGGTATACATGATATTATCTGAAGTTATCCAGTATTAAAGTACTATGCAGTGCTTGCTTTGACATTCAAAAGAATATACTTTTTGGCGCTCCTATTCCTATCATGTGAGAAACCATTTCAAATTAGTATTTAAAATGCATTATATGTTACTTTTGATAATTAGTTCATAGACAAGTATAATACTTAGCACATATATTTAAAGAAGAAAAAAAATGCATGTCCATTACATTTTTTGTTCAAACTCAACAATTTGAGTTTTGTTGAGTTTTTTGTTGTTGAGTTTTTTGAGTTTTTAAAAGAATTTAAAAACACTAAGAGAGAGTGAGAGAGAGAGAATGCAACGAGCAAAGGCATGAAATAATATAAATAATATAAAATAATCTGTTACAAACCACCAGTCTTTCAGATCCTATCTTCTTTCCACACATCACTGACAAAACACAAACTTGACGTGACAAAGTCTGTGAAATTATTCACATGGATGTTTAAAAATGATAGAACTGAACAACTCTTTATAGAATTTAATAACTGCGCTCATTCTACAGACATTAATGGTGAGTGAATTCCCAGCAAAAAAAATGACTCAAAATACTCTGTATTGTCCACTTATCCCTGATCAGCACAGCTGTGAGGTGGCCTTGGTCTACACAAGATAACTACTTTTTTATCTAGTGGTAATGATGATAACCGAAAAACCCAAACTGCATAGTTGATTTTGTTTGGAAGACCTTCAATTTCAAATCAGTTGAATCTAGCTCATGATAGCTTCTGATCTTGTTCTCCCTCTCTCTTCCCTTTTACTCCACTTTTCTTTTAACTTGTACAATACTAGCCAAATACACCGGAAAATCTACACCCCTTGGTCTTGACTCCAAATGCATCAGTGAATTTGAATGTAACCCTTCCAAGACGGCGGTCAATTCAGTGGCACTTCAAAGGTCAAGTCAAATGTGAAGAAAATGACAATTTAATATAACACAAGTTTTTTTTAAACAAGCTGCTAACAGGGATTTTTCTTCTTCTTCTTCTTTTTTCATTATATAGAGCATGTGCTTCTCTTGCACACATATTATTTTCTTTGAAATCTTTTTATACTGTGTATTTTAAGATTATGCCTTTTTTCCTGTTATTTCATTTATTCTCTACTAACAAATTCATGTACCAACACAAAAAGCCATCTTATATACAGTCATGTATATAAAAGACCCCCTATTGAATTCCATGGTTTTCTGTATCAGGACATAATAATAATTTGTAAAAAATCATCTGGTCCTTGGCAGGTCTCAAAATTTGAAACATATGGCATACCACAACATATCATTATTATTTAACAAAAACTAGGACAAAATGGAAAACCCATGGGTGACAAACTAAGGACACCCTTACGGTTATCATAGGAATTAACAATCAGGCACTGTTAATCAAATACCTTTGATTATCTGATCATCAGCTAGTGTGTGCACCTCTATAAAAGCTCTGGAGGTTTTAGGTGTTAACACAATAGCATAGAGGAAAAACATCACTAATGATCTGTCATCAATCTGGGAAGAGTAATACGGCCATTTCTAAACAATTTGAAGTCCATCATTCTACAGTGAGGAAGATTATTCACAAGAATACAATGGAATACAATGAAAACAGACACCAATCCTCCCAGGAGTGGAAGTCCCAGGAAATTCACCCCATGGTCAGACCTTACAATACTCTGAGAAATTGCAGGCAACCCAAGAAGTACACCTCAGAATCTACAGGCCTCAGTTAGCATGTTAAATGATAAGGTTTGTGACCAGACCAGACAAGTATGGCCCTTGTGAAAGGGTTGTCAGAAGAAAGCCTCTTCCTTCTGAAAAGAACATGGCAGGATAGCTTAGGTTCGCAAAGTTGCATCTGAACAAACTAAAAGTGTAGATGTTTGGCCATAATGCACAGCGTCACATTTTTGGTGAAAACCTAAAGAACATAATCAAAACAAACACCTCATACCAAAAGTCAAGCATGCAGGTGGAGGGGTGATGATTTTGGGCTTGTTTTGTAGCCACAGTACCTGGGGACCGCACAGTCATTGAGTCGACTGTGAACTACTCTGTATACAAAAGTATTCTAGAGTCAAATTTGAGGCCATTCATCTGATAGCTAAAGCTTGGCCAAAATTGAATGATGCAACAGGACAATGATGCCAAGCACACCAGCAAATCTACAGCAGAACGACTGGAAAAAAAGAATCAAGGTGTTGCAAAACCCCAGTCAAAGTCCAGACCTCATCCTGACTGAGAGATGTGCATAAACAAATGTCCACAAACCTCAAAAAACTGGAGCAATGTTGAAAAGAAGGGTGGGCCAAAATTGGATACTGATAAAGTCATACAGAAATTGATTACTTCAAGTTATTGCTGCTAAAATTGGATCTACAAGCAACTGAATCATAGGGTGTCCTTAGTTTGCCACCTATGGCTTTTCCATATTGGCTTTATTTTTGTTAAATAAATAATGACACAGTGTGATATGTCATGTGTTCTTGGTTTTATTTTCCTAATTTTAAGTCCTGCTAAGGACCAGATGTTTTTTATTATTATTTTGTCATGATACCATGGAATTCAATGGGCTGACCTTTCTTTTCCATGACTCACACACAAGACTTAAATGTTTTATTAACCACTCAACATTATTTTGCGATATATGGTAACATGATGCCAAACGTTTAAGCATGCGAACGCATAATCATTCGCAAAATTAAGATGTGTAAAGTGCACTGTTCACAGAGTATAGTGTTTGTTAAATTGGCATGGTTTCCAAACATTAAGTTTGGAGATTTATGCAAAGATTATGCATGAGGCCTCAGGGCTCCTATGAAAGGGACTGACCTTGTATTTGTCCACTGGATGACAAAGATCTTATTGTTACAACTTTTCTTAAATGTTGAAAATTTTGCTTTTAAATGCCATTCCACAGCTAAAACTACATACAAAACCCTTTTATAAAAAATAAATAAATAAAAATAAAAACCTCTACTTCACCTTTTAAGGTCAGCACAAAGTACACGGTGGCATAATAAGACATGATGTACTGCTGTAACTCAGTACTTCTCTAGGCAAACAGGTCCATCATATCTCGATAAAATGCACTCCATTAAAGGGCTGAGTAAAACGGCTTTTTATCCAGATGTCATCGCTGAAATGGTGATGGCTGAGAGAAAAACAAGTGGCATAATTTACAGGCCATTTTATGTTTGAAGTCGCTGTAATTCTTTCAGTTTACTGAAAGATTTTGTTCGTGACAAGGGAAGTGTCATATCCATGTCTTTAGAAAACTCCTGAGGAAATACATAATGGGAATTAAATTAAGATGTTAAAGTCAAACAGTGTTCGTTTACCAAAACAGTTCTCCAACAAATGAAGTCTTGGCCTTGACATGTTCTTTTTTCAAAGAGTTGATCTTCATTTCAACATGTCTAAGGCACAATGCTGGGTGTAATTACTCTGGCGTGACATAACACATCAACGGATTTAGTTCATTTTGAGTTTTAAAGGCTTTTAGTTGAACGGGGTGACAATGGTCCCAAGAAAGCTTTGTATATAACAGTGACTTTTGTAATGCATATGAGATGTGCACACTCCTAATGGGGTTCAGATTAGGTATGCACAATATATTGGTATTGTATTTATTTATTAGATACTTGAGATTTGTTAATGTATAAGTATCAGTAAATATTAGAATTAATTATGCATGCTCATTTTCACATATATAAACATTTAAATTGCATTTGCTGTCAACTATACTGTAATTTTTTTTTTTGGAAACTGCAAATAATCCAAAGGATTATATTTTACAATAAAATACTAAGTGTTCCTACCTCAAAATTAAATTTACATTTAATTAAATGCATTACATGCCATTTTTCATACTTATTTGTGAAATTTACTAGCAATTTCTACGTGAAATTTGCTTCTACGCCATTTTTTTTGTTGTCAGATCTAAAAATCATCCATCTTGATCTATGCAAATATATATATATATATATATATATATATATATACATAAACGTAATATATATATAATATACATTTTTCATACTTTCTAATGCTGTGTTGATTAAAGTTGTAGAGTTTAAAACAAGTGATTTTGTATTAAATCAAGTGAAATGTATTAAAACTAAAAATTCTACATTATTTTGGAAAAGATCAGCTTATCAGCATCATATTGGTGCATTCAGATAATCTCTATTTCTCTGCAGTATTTCAGTTTAGTTGAAGAACATGCTTTAAAACTCATTCATCACTCATTATTTTCCCTTCAGCAACAGTGTGCTGTTCCAGAAAGCTCATACATCTCTCCAGCCTAATAATGAAACTATCCACTTCTTTTTCTCACAGTTTAACACACTGTGAGTAATGTGTGGGCCTGCGGAACATCAAGCTCAAAGACCCAGATAATTCCAAGGTCATTTCAGCACTAACTACTACATGTTCTCACGCAAGACTAGACCACTGAGGTACAGAGGGAGGAGGAGGAAGGCCAAAAACAGAGAGAACAAAATAGAGCAAGAAAGGAGGCTGAAAGAAGAACACATGGATAAAATAATAATGGCCTTATTCATTTAAAGGTTTGTATTATAATTATGTAATTATGTCCATTTAACATGAGGACCAAATGCTCCCCAGCTCACAGCCAGAGTGATCTAGACTTAATGATGAGAGGTAATCTGACGCACAGCCGTGCCCCCATGTTTGCCCCCACACCTGATCAAGCCCTATGGACCTCTTTCATAATGGACACATTTCAGCCGCGTTTCAACAGACAAACTGAGGTAAATTCAGGTAAATCAAGCCACATTCTTTTTAAATCTCATAAGTGCCATGATTTAACTGACTTCACCCTGTGTAGTGAACCAAACCATAAACATCCAGACAGAAAGCACTAGACTTCTGAATGAACTGCTTCAAACAATGAGTGAATGAAAAGCTATAGCACCAGTTGAGAACGAGTGTAACAGTGTGTGTGTGTACGTTTTTGTGACAAATGAGGACATAAATGTGTATAATGACACAGGTATGACACAGGTATTACAAGGTGAAGTTGACTTTTCAGGACATTGACCCATGTCCCCACTTTTCAAAACGCTTATAAATCATACAGAGTGAGGTTTTTTTGGGGAAAGTTGAAATGCACAGTCTCCTGTGAGGGCTAAGTTTAGGTGTAGGGTAGGTGTAGGGCAATAGCACAGACAGTTTGTACAGTATAAAAACCATTACGCCTATGGGATGTCCCCACTTTTCACAAAAATAAACGTGTGTGTGTGTGTGTATGTGTGCGTGTGTGTGTATGTGTGCCTGCATTCATCACGTTATGGGGAACAAATGTCCCCAAAAAGATAGCAATACCAAAACATTTTGACCTTGTGTGGACATTTTTTTTCCTTTGGTCCCCATGAGGAAACATGCTTATAAATCACAAAGAATGGAGTGTATTGAAAATCTGAAATAGCAGAAAGTTTTCTATAAGGGCTAGGTTTAGGTGAAGGGTTGGTTTAGGGCGATACATACAGTTTGTACAGAATAAAAACCATTACGCCTGTGAAGAGTCAGAGAGTCCCCACAATCCCACGAATGTGTGTGTGTGTATTTGTTTATGCTACATTGTGGGGACCAAATGTTAGTCCCCACAATTACTAACAAGGATAGTAAATCCTGAAACTGAAAAAAGTGAAAAATGAAAAATAGTAAGTGAAGTTTATCTGAAAGTGTAACAATGCAAACAGGTTTTAGGGTTAAGGGATATAAAATATAGTTTGGTCAGTATAAAAGTAATAGAAGTCTATGGAAAGTCCCCACAATTCACAGAAACATACACTACTATTTGAGCTACAGCTTTCCTGTAGCTCAAATAGTAGCGCATGGCGCTAGCAACGCTAAGGTCATGGGTTCGATTCCCAGGGAAAGCAAGAGCTGATAAAAATTTTTAAAAACTGTAACTTGAATGCAATGTAAGTCGCTTTGGATAAAAGCGTCTGCTAAATGCATAAATGTGTGCGTGTGTGTTCCAATCCCAGCAGGTAATACAAAGTCTGAATCTTTTCGACGAATTGGTTCTTTCGAAGAGTTTGTTTCGAAAAACGATTCAGTGATTCTTTCACGTAATAATTTCGGTATGTGGTCGTAATTATATGGCTTTATTAAAACGTCTCACAGCATGTAATAAGTAGAGACATAAGAAAAATATTCCATTCAAAACTACACTAAGGCTCGCCAAACAACAATAATGAAAATGGCTATTTATGTAATGAATAAATCCCACTTCCTCAAATAATTTAAGTTTATGTTTTTAAGTTTACTAATTCAATTTGAAGTTTTCAGAATGATCCACCAGGATGTGCCACTAAACTAAATAGATGACCAACGTAATAAAAGCAACACTTCCCAGTAATGTTCACAACTTCCTGATAAAAAGTGCATAGTTATAATTAAACTTTATAATTATAATTGTACTTTATAATTAAAATTATTCTGGCTTTGTTAAAACAATCAAAGTCGCCTTATATCCTTTTGTGCCTGTTTGCGCACGGCGTATTTCAGTCTCTGCCATTTGGAAATGATTACACTCTCACCAAGAGGTTCTCGATTCAATGAGTGAATTTCAAGTTGTCGATTTGGTCGGTTCATTAAAATGATTCATTAAAAAGATTCGACTCGGGAACAACTCATCCTCGAATCGGATATCGCTAATCCACAGCTGCAGCACAAATGTGTCTGTCAGTGGCCGTGATGTCGCGCTCGTTACGGTGAGGGTCCCGTTCATGTCGCACGTTCACAATACCACACACTGAGC
The DNA here is from genome assembly GCF_936440315.1 of Barbus barbus. Taxonomy (NCBI): domain Eukaryota; kingdom Metazoa; phylum Chordata; class Actinopteri; order Cypriniformes; family Cyprinidae; genus Barbus; species Barbus barbus. The sequence goes on from NC_136756.1 coordinate 11,070,035, forward strand.
TAAACAGATATGATCCAGTCAGGATCCAGTCTACAGCTTTTAGATGTAAACTATGAATTTCTCTTTACGATCTAAAGCTGGGTAGGGAAATCTCATTAAGAAAAAACGCTAGAACCCCCCTCTTTAACTTACCTCTGAGCAGCATTACAATGAAATACAGAGTATGGAGACGCAACATGTTTGTTCTCCCCCTGTGAGAAACTTCCATCTTACTGGATGGCACGGAAGGGCAGTGAAAGTGAAAAGGGATCCCTTTACGCGCGAAGAGATGATCACAAAATTGCGTGATTAAGTTCCAGTATCGCTCTCGGAGGATATCCAGAAGCATTCATCATAATGTTCTTCACTTCACACCGGGGTTGGTTTACTTTACTTCAGGTCAAAAAGACATGAGAGTCCGAACATCCCGTTACGCATTAGATTTATAGATATATAGGATCTGTCAAGATCCCGAAGGATGCCACTGTGTCTCCTCGTTACGCGACAGATCCTTCACAAATATTGTGCTTTTCTCACATCCGAAGTATGTTCCCATGCGTCGCTGAATCCAACTGCTCAGTCTGCGTAATTGTGGCGTTAGGTAGCAGCGAGTGAATTTAATTTCCCTTCCTCGGCTACTTTTGTCTTTCTAGTAAAGTCTGGCGGGTTGGGTGGCGTTGCTGTGGGATTTTTTCCCCTGATGCGTGATGCGTAAGGCAGGATCTGCGTTCCCTCCGCATCCGCTCTCACATCCTCTAATGCGGAATTATCCTGCACATCCTAAAAGTTGCTCAAGCGCACGATTGCACCATTTGCGCTTTCCATATCTTCGGTGTCGCTCGGAATAACCTGCAGAGCTGAAGAATAACACTTGGCTGGTTTCCTTCCTCAGGAGATGGTGTTAGAAAAAAAAGAAGACGAGCTTTATCTGATATTCAAGAACGCATAAAATAAATACCATCGGCAAATGAGTGTTTTAAAATAAGTGCATGCGGGGTTGAAGAAGTTTTTCTGCGCCAACCTCACCTCTCCACTCCAGCGCAGACACTGGTAATTCCAAACTGAGGTGCAGGGTTAAAGCATCACCTGAGGCGACAACATTCACATCAAGGGCTCCCCGCAGACTTCTGTGCAAATAAGCTTTACCTGAACATCACAGTAGCTATCACAACACATTTCAGATTCTTAATAGACTGCAAAACGTATGCGTTTACTAGAGCAGTCGAAAGAATTGTGCCCTTAGAAATAAAAAGTTGGAGACACAAATGGAAAAAGTTCTTGGTAATTTATGGCTGTCTGTGTTCCCAAGTATCCAAGTAAACATTAATGTGGCATGGCAGAAGTTCATTTACACAGTTTTGACGATAATTATAAATGGCAATAAATATGGTCATTTATAATCTAATTTTAATCACTGCAAAGCAACAGCGACCCCTTGTGGGCACAATGTGCATATACCTGTGTGGGTGAGGTTTTATTCCTATTTAGGAGAGCATATGTCCAATGAATAAATGTCAAATCTGAAATGGCCTAAATGTGGAGACCAGCCAACAGCCTGCGAAGAAAATAGCTTAACAAGCATAATAAATGTTTTAATGAAAACCTAAAGGTGCAACAGTATCAGTGTGAGGGTTAGAGGAGTTAGGGAGTCTAAAATATAATTAATTCTGTGCAAAAACAATGAAAGCTGGCGGAAAGGCCACATCGCCATGCAAAACTGTACAAAGGAGAAGGCAGACAAAGATCATTGCAGTATGTTGTTTAAAAAAAATACAATTTCTGTCCTAATTTTAAAAATACACTGTTGTTTCAGTGTGTCACTTGCCATTTCATTTTCTGAGTGAAAATAGTTTCTACGTTGATTTTCTTGTTCAGTGTACACAAGGAGACAAAGACAATTGTGACAGATGATCTAAACAGATGACAGGCTTATATGTGTAGTTTATTCCGGATTGAGCTGCTTACATTTATTTTCTAATGTCTAATTCTGAAACTAATTTTGGATTCTGGAAGTCATTGCTACTGTCATGCAAACATAAATTTACAAGGACTGATCAGTTTCATATGCAATGCACGTAAGGCTTAGGCTTGGTAGGCCATTGCAGAATGTTTGTGTTCTTAGTTTGCATTTCAAGACAGGTTTTATCAGATTCATTGGGTTTGTTATAAAAAGCATCCATCAGGGCTGTCAGAATAAAACTGTCGAATACTGAGTTAATGTTCATGCATCAATCAATCAACTCCTCTGCATTGCAGCTTGAGTACAATGCGGTTAACAAAATGATAGGACATTACACAAAATTCCTCTTTTTCCATGTCTTTAAATCATATAGTATCTAGTAAATAGATGCTTCTGCAATAAAAATGTTCGGTTCTAGACACTGATCACAAGAGGCAATACCACACATCTGAAATAGACATACTTAAGAGATGATTGCCTCTGAAAGGAAGAGAAAGAGAAACAATTGCATCTTCAACTAGCTACTCAACAGATTCCTATATGTGTAACACTCATTTAGCTACCACTTCGCCATTTGTCGTAAACCTTCTTGAAAAAGAAAGCAGCACAGAAATAGACAGACCTGACAAGATACCCCACCCTCCTGCCATCACAGCATCATCACGTCCTTTGAGAACCCTTGAACGCGGGCTAAACGTGGGCTCACACACATTGAGATCAGATTGCATCTATACACATGTGTATCTTATGCTTAATTAAATTAGCGAGCATTGCGCTTGAATCCTAATGAGAATGTTCTCCCACATTAACGAATGATAGAAAAGAAAGCTGGCAGTCGGCCCGATTAGAAAAGAGAGAGGAGAAAAAAAAAAAAACGATTGAAAACAAAATGCAATTATAATCAGCTGCTTCATCTACAATCAAGCTTTCATGTAAGTCTTTTGCGCCTCCATTTGTTGATGAGGGCCTTTGATGTCTTGCGACTCACAAAACAGATGAGAGGCGGGACAAGGGGGTTGGGGATCAACAGGTTGGGTTAAATGAACAGCGGTGTTATTTACTAAATAGCGTGCTGCAGGATCCCTCGGAACAGAAATGTTTTATGCTAAAGTTACCTCGACTTCATTAGAGCTGAAAGGAACAGACGTCTGCACTGAAAATAGTCGAAGCTGCTTTAAACTGGTCTTGGCTGGTTTAAGGTAGTCTTCCAGCTTGGCCAAGACGGTTTTAAGATTTTCATTTCTGGGTGAATTATCCCTTTAAATATGGATATCCACCAACATTAATTATTAAAGAAAATGATTCAAATAAATGCCACATGTGTTAGTTATTACTATTATTATATTCATACATTTATACATGTGGCTTACATATTCTAATAGTTTTTGGGGCGGCTGTATGTTGAAAAATCAGTATCTTTACAGAATTCAAATTGTTAAGTTCTAACATTAAGTTGCTATACATCATATTCTGCAATAGAAAAAAAGGAAATTAAATTTAAAGTGAACTTCAAACATGCATTTTAAACAGCTGCAAGAATTATTTAGATAAAATTGGAGGACAAAAAATAAATGCATTCACTCCAACAGTAATAGGATTTGAAATGGATTTTCAGAGAACAAACAGAGGATATGGATTAAATTTTTGTCTGTTTTGCATTGTGCTATTATTTCACACTTTCAGCAAAAAGCGACTGCATAAAGGCTTGAGCACACAGGAGGCCTGATCTGTAAAGAAATAAGAGATTAAATGTTCGCTGAAATGCGCATGCACACATACAAACACACAAACACCGCTGTATCCTGCTGAGAATGCTGGGAGTCAGAGATTAAGGCATTATTCTTCCATCATCCATTCAAACTTGAGTCACTGTCTTGAGCTGTCTAAAGACAATTATAAATCCCCATTGATTACATTCTATTCCCCCTGGAGCCATCTAAATGACTGATATTCACTCTACCTGCTTTCCTCACGTCTAGATCACTTTTCCACTACCACTTATTCTCAAATCCACCTAATGTACTATTCTGTCTTCATATGTGAGCTATTATATATATGAACTGTGGAGGTCAGAGTGCACGCGTTCATGGGTCTCAGATGAGCTGGTAAGGCTGTTAGTGGTATGGGAATACCGCATGAGATCAGATGAGAAGCCATTTCCTCAGGCTGTAAGTCAGAGCATGTTGTGCCAGACTATAAAACAGCAAGGTTTAAAAGATTCCCGCTAGTTCAGAAAGATGATTCAAGAGAAGGTACAGAGCAACAAGGGAATACAAATGTGCATTACAAAACTAAACTGTAACTAAAACTAAAAAGAAATGCAGGGTTATAATAAAGAACTTTTCAGTTCAGTAAAACAGGAGAGTGGAACTATACTTGAATATGATCTGCCAAATATAGCTATATAATAATGACATACACATGCAAGTACACCAGAGACCGGACCTCTGCTTCTAGAGTTACATGGGCCCCTAAGTGTGGGTCTCCACAAGACCCCATCCAGACAGCTGCTGAAGATATTAACTCTATTCAGAGCCCCTTTTGTTCTGTGTGTTAACATGTTTTTGACATTTACATTGGCAGCTATGGAGTGTCTGGGCCATACTATGGACCATATTGAGGAAAACTGAGAGGTGAAGTTTGCTGGAGGTGCAGTACATATGAGCTTTTTATCGAACGCAATGTCATTTGTCACGGATGACAGTTTTGTTGCATGTTCAGCTCTCTGGCAGAACACTGAAAAATTGATAGTCTTTTGCAGTGCTTAGATTCATATCTTAGAGGTAATATCGCAGCATCTGGAATTTCAATATTCTAGACCAAATGTTGCTTAAAATATTAGGTAGGCTTTGCATGTTCATTCTAGAGGCTAGAACTTCAGCAGGATGTAGATCATACAAGAGGTGATTTCATATCAGTTGCACCACTTTATAATGTGTAGTATTTCAGAGAAAACACTGATATTAAAATTCTGCCAGTAATTAATTATGTTACAACTGATAACCAGTAAAGTATCAAATTCCAAACAGTTTTGTCTAAATAAAATAAATGAATAAAACAAAAAACTACAACCAGTAGTTTCAAATGATTATAATTATATATGCAATTATTGCAATATCAACCAATACAATAAATAAATAAAATAAAAATGTTATGTAAAAAAAAAACTAATGTTATTCAATAATCTAGTACCAATATACAATACTGTTCAAAAGTTTGGGGTTGTTTTTTTGCACTTATACTCATACTTATACTATACCAATGCTTAAATACAGTAAACCGTAATATTGTTAAATTATTATCGTTTTAAAGAACTATTTTGATGTTTTAAAATGTAGTTAATTCCTGAAATTATTCTAATATGCTGTTTTTGCTGCTCAAGAAACATTTCTTATTTTTATCAATAATGAAACCTGCTGTGCTGCTTAATATTTTGGTGAAAAGCATGTAAAAAAAATTCAGGATTCTTTGATTTATTGAAAGTTCAAAAGAACAGCATTTATTTGAAATATAACTCTTTTGTAACATTATGAAAATATTTACAGTATCATAAATGCCTATGACAAACCCCTCGTTTTATTTAATAACCACCTGCAATACTTTATACTTTCATGCCACAAAACTCTGTGGAGATTTATAAAGTCAGTCCATCTCTTTACCTTGATATATTGTGTTTGTATTGTGTTTGCTTATTAAAGTTGCATGTTATTGAGTGCATTGGGAGAGCTTACTGACACATAAATCGTTGAACAGTTTCATATTCGGGTACTTCAATGTAAGTCAAGGGTTATGTCCTTCAGTCTTTACTTTTATTCAGCCTCTTTATCTCCCTCTCTCTTTAGCCATGAGGGTTTCAAGCATCAGTCATAGATCATCTCACTTCAGCTGTCAGTATCTGATCAATTACAGCTCTAATAAAAACTGCATACACCTGACCAAAAGCCAGACCACACACCTCATGCCTTTACACATCCGCGCACACACCAGGTAAAGACAGATAACTGTGGCCCATTTGGAGTCCCATTTAAGCTATATTTACTTATCATCCCCTGCCAGTGGCGCTCTTTTGTTTGTCCACAGGAGAGAAGCAGAAGGTGACCTTCAGAGAACTAACACAGTATACTCACACACACCCAAGTCCTTGGAGATTTGAACACTTTGTCTACAATAACACAGCCACAGAATGCACTTGTCAGTCCTGTTTAAAAGCTAAACACAGTTCTGTTCATACACAGTTCAGGTATGACAGATTGACAACTGCATTCAATAACCAAAGTGACAGGAGCCACAACCAAATTTTGAGAGTCTGTCACACTACTGACACAAGGACATTTTATTTTGTCAGAACAAATAACTGCTTTTGAAAAGCTGCCTGTGTTAGGGCTATCTACCTAAAAAACAAGGGTATTGGGCCTCCTAAGCGATACATATGTTTTGTTGTAGGATGTAATAATGAACATAGCAGTCATCATTTACTCCCAACATCTGATCCGCTGTAGACACAGTGGATTACTTTTGTTTTTGAAGCCCCCGATCTACCTAAATACATTTATGTTTGTGCAAATCATTTTACACCAGACTACTTTGTAAACGAGGGTCAGTACAAAGCAGGTTTTGCTAAAAAGATGTTGCTGAAGAATGGATCGGTACCAACTATTTGTGATCCAGCTTCACTTTCAGAAGAAGTATGTATTATTATTATTATGGTCCCAGTTTATATTAGGTGGCCTTAAAGGATTAGTTCACTTTTAAAAAAACGTTTGCTGATAATTTACTCACCCCCATGTCATCCAAGATGTCCATGTCTTTCTTTCTTCAGTCGAAAAGAAATTAAGGTTTTTGATGAAAACATGTATCCATATAATGGACTTCAATGGGACCCAAATGGTTCAAGGTCCAAATGACAGTTTCAGTGCAGCTTCAAAGGGCTTTAAACGATACCAGACGATGAATAAGGGTCTTATCTAGCGAAACGATCGGTCATTTAAAAAATAAATAAAAAAGTTTAAGTTTTATAAGCACAAATCGATCGTTTCGCTAGATAAGACCCTTATTCATCGTCTGGTATCGTTTAAAGCCCTTTGAAGCTGCACTGAAACTGTCATTTGGACCTTGAACCGTTTGGGTCCCAATGAAGTCCATTTTATGGAGAAATGTTTTCATCAAAAACCTTAATTTCTTTTCGACTGAAGAAAGAAAGACATGGACATCTTGGATGACATGGGGGTGAGTAAATTATCAGCAAAAGTTTTTTTAAAAGTGAACTAATCCTTTAACTACTATGTACTTACATTTCAATTAATCATTTGATGCAATGCTCTTATTGTGTACATACATGTTTTTACATTGTACTTACATTTTTAAAAAGACCTATATGTAGTTACATCTGTAATTAATTTCTGTAATTACATTTATAATTACACTGTTGACCCATCCCTTACACCTCAACCCACCCTTAAACCTACGCATACCACCAAACCTGTCCCTAACCTTACCTGTATCCCACCTCAATAGCAGCAAAAATGTTTTACAATACATTTACAATGTACATAGTACTTAAGACCACCTAATATAAAGTGTGACCATTATTATTATATATTAATCTTTGCAAATTGCTGGAAGAGCAGGGTGGGTTGAGCAGTAGCTCATTAACATTTAAAGGGATATGCACTGAATTGAGTCACTGTGAACAGAGCTGTTTTTGACAAGGTAAAAGGAGTGTTGTTTTACACTACTATTGAGAAATTTTTGCCAAAGTATGTTACAGACTTTTCATGAAGATCGTAAAGTATCATACCAACTTGTGGAAAATGGGCTTCTGATGTTCTCTTTATGTTTCATTAGCATCAACCAACATAATTGCAGAAATAATGTTGTTTTCAAAGAGGTTTTCTTAACTACTTGAATTTTTTGCAGACATATAAAGGCCATACTGCATCCAAGTTTGGGACATGTAGCACAAAGAGACACTGAGTTACAGACATTTAAATAAGAAACTCTCCAAGCAGTCACTCCTTCAAATGAAAATCTCTCTCATTGTAATCTTAATAGCAATTAGTGATTATACAGAATGTATATGTATGCATTGTTCTCTAGTTGTCCAAATCTGGTTGAGTAAAAGTAAAATCTATGCAAAGTAAAAATGTTCTTTGATTCTTCTGTACTGTACTGTAGGTCTTGGGCTACTTTGCTCTTTAAAGAGTCATTCCTAAAATAACCTCATTCTAATCTCTCTTTCACAGTCCATTACTTTGACTGGCAGGTGGGTCATTCTGACTGGAGATAATGGAACATGCTGGTCTGCCCTCCCTCTGTTTCTGTCTGTCTGTCGCCCTCTCTCTCTTTCTATCTTTCAGTTTTATTATAGAAATGAAAGAGGTCGAGACCTGCTTACGGCGCGCTTTAACTTTCTAGGACTTTTTGCGGTGACTGATAAATTCCCCCTGAAGTCGCCCATTCAATATTCCAACTAAAGGACATCTTGGCTGCACCCAACAAACTGATAAATCCGGCTCCTAAAGAATAACACTCTACCCATTCTCCCGCTCGCCCCATCCCCCACCCCCCCATCCCATAATAGTTACTTCAATGTCAACCCCCCCTATGAGGAAAAGCTTAGCTCAGGACAGAGTGTATTTACTGCTTCGCTCCATTGTGAGATTTAAAGGTGAACTTCACCGCCTTTCACCACTAAATCCAATTCGTCCAGGATTATGCCAATACCAATATAAGTGGCATTGATTGTTTTCCACAGTGAGTTTAAAAGAATTATTTAAAGTTTTATTCAATGCTCTTTGTGAGTGGTTAAGCACAACAATTCAGCCATTCAAGGAGGGTTTGCCATTTGTACTCTGTAAGGCTGGCTGTGCATCTGTGGCGGAGGTTACAATGGCTGATCACTTGAAAGAATGAGGGATAGAGAAAGGAGATTGTGCCTCTAATAATCACCCACATGAAAAATCATTTTCTGTATCTCAGAACAAAAGCAATAACAGACCTGTCACCATGGCTACAACAGCCCTCTTTAAAGACGAAACATGAGACCTCTGTCTCATACACACCTCTTGTTTTCTCCTGTTTCCCTCGCTCCTCACCTCTCTCTGATGAAGGAGCCCAGCAGGTCTAAACAATGGTCTAATGGATGTGCATTTAAAGCCCCCATACCCCAGTAATCACAGCTTCTACATGGCCACATCTATCACTGCGGCAACAAATATTACTTCCCATATGTCCTGCTCTCGGAGTGAGAAAGTGTGTGTGTGTACAGGACAGTTTAATGAAAGGACCCTCTATCAGGAGACAAGTTGTTTTGACGGTGACTCCAAACAAAGTCATTTTGACCACAGTTCTTGCATTGATTGCAGGAGCTGAAAGCCAAAAAAAAAAAAAACAGGAGAATGAGAGATGCCAAAAACTGGCAAATTTCTGGAAATGTTAGATTAAATTAGTAAAACTAAATCATTAAAGAATGTTCCCAGAACATTAGGGATTAAGTTACACAAATTCCCCCAGTCAATGATCTCAATGCAGCTGGGACCATAGTCATCAAGAAAACAATTGGTAACATACTACGTCGTGAAGGACTGAAATCCTGCAGCGCCCGCAAGGTCCCCCTGCTCAAGAAAGCACATGTACAGGCCCGTCTGAAGTTTGCCAATAATTCAGAGGAGAACTAGGTGAAAGTGTTGTGGTCAGATGAGACCAAAATCCAGCTCTTTGGCATTAACTCACCTCGCCGTGTTTGAAGGAGGAGGAATGCTGCCTATGACCCCAAGAACACCATCCCCACCATCAAACATGGAGGTTTTTTTTTCCTGTCGCGTCGCGTGTAGTGTGGACAGCTAAACTGCATTTCGCTGGAATCCTGTCGCGTCGCGTGTTGTTAGGACACGGTGATAGGAATGCACACAGTACCAACCTTAAACTGCCAACAACTAACATCACTCATTTAAAGTGAAGTTACAATTGACTTGCTATAAACCCTTTGACTGAACTTGATGGAAACGTTATCTCTACTCAAATATTTAATGTAGAATGTACTGATGCAAAGTCCGATTAATTTCAGCAAACCGGATCTTTGAGCTTAACAGTTCAAAGTCATAAGTATATCATCTCTCAATGATGTCAGTAGGCTACACATTTCTTTTCTAACAACTCAGTGTCATTTAATGTCAAAACATTCAAATAAAGTTATTTATTATTTATCTATTTTTTAAAAAAAAATAGTCATTATATTCCCAGTACATTTTGTTTATTATTAAAGGAATGTATTGCTCATGAGTCTCGTTTAAGTTCTCGGTGATACAGATGCATGTGTGCACAATGTCAGCAACTCACTCGTTAGAATCCTCTGTAATCTTCGGCAAACTTAGACAGTTGGTTGAACCGGTGTTCTGTTGATTTGTACTACCCTTGATTTATTAATGTCTACACCTACCACAACCCTACCCTTACAGTAATGCAAATACAGTGATTATGTGTTATATTCGCGGTGGGATACAGCTACCGGAAACCAACAATAAATAATTTTTGCTACCTATTAGATTGTTTTATTAACATCTACACCTACCCCAACCCTAAACCTACCTCTTACAGTAATGCAGATGCATCAAATATTGTTGTTCAGCGTAAGAAAAAAAAAAATATATTAATGTGCGCATGCGGTAGTCTCGGTAGGAAAATCTGGGTAGGATAAAATGCCAGGACACCGGCTCATTCAGTCCTTTTCGAGTCAGGCGTGCTACTTCGGCTGTGTGTCTTGCATCATCAACCTGACGTTCGATTTAAGAACTGAAAAAAAATTATTTCAAGAGTCTGACATCACTAGTGGGATGAACTAAAAACTAAAATTAGACATGTCCAAATAACTTAATTCAATTTTGTCCAAATAACATGATTCAATCACGTGGAACAACTGTCCATGATTGACTCTTGTTCAATTTATTTCTATCAATATATTTTTTAAGTGATAAGTAAAATTTGATTCTTCATGATCTGATTCCTTTAAAGTGTGGGCATTAACTAATTTGAATTAAATAAATATGTAGGCCTACAAAGTCAACATTTTCTTAATGCCATTGTCACAGCCAGCTGCTAGAGTGCACATGTCAGCCACCAGAGGGCACTGCTTTTGAATCATTGTTTGCCTGTTCTGGACTTCGTTTCCCATAACCTCTTTGCACTGATTATTGTTTCATTACTGTCGGCTGTTTGTCATTCACCTATTAGCTCAACCATATATGCCTTGCTCATTGTGTCTTTTGTTGTGTCAGTGTTGCATTCTATTTCTTTGTGTTTTTTGTGCTCTGTTTTTGCAGGTTCCTTATGTGGATTACTGTTTTTGGACTTTTCAATAAAAGATCTTTTTTGAGAGCATTTCATGACAGCTATAAATTGGTTTTAAGGTTTTGATAGGCTAATCTTGTAGGTTCCTCCGCTGGGGTCATTTGTATTTTCTTTCTAATCTGTAAATGCTTCCTCACAGAATCATGTTGGTTTGTGAAAGATGAAGGGAACCTTTAGAGATTCTCACTAGTCAGGTTAACTGTTTACTTCCCTGTAACATTGGGTGCGTTGAGAAAATCAAAAAGGATGTATACATTAATTTAAACTTTTTTTTTCTTTCTGTTGTGGTGCATTCATCAATATTTTCACAAATCATGGCCTTTGTCCACTGAAACAAGATGGCCTGTGGTTCTCTATGAGTGTTTCTCTGAAAACGTCCAAGAGGGCCTCAAGACGACTAATTTTAAAAGTTTGATTCCTAGACCTGGAAAGCTATGCAAATTAATAAGGTCTTAAATTGCCATGGGAATTTAAATAATGAACAATATACTTTTCAAGTTATCTCAGGGTTTAAAAAATGTATTGGGTATAAACTGAATTTTTTTTTTTTAATCCCTATACTGTAAATCACCACGGCTGGAAAAATCATGCAAATTATAGGTTTTAAAAGAGTCGGGACCCCTTAAGAACATCCAACTCTTAAAACTTATGGAATCATAAATTACTTATTTGTAATTATAATTGTTTTAGTAGGGCTTGGGGCTTTTGAATATTGCTGTGGACAATGGGAGACCTTGGAGGTCAGAAAAGTCACTCGCTGGCCCTGGGGGCCCATAAAATGTTTGTCCTAGGCCCTGTGAATTTTAGCGATGGCTCTGACACAGAACAGTTATTTTTGTTTTTATTGCCCAAGCTAACAGATCCATCTATATTTTACCACCTCTGTGGGAGAGCAAGAGAAACTGAAAAGTTTCAAGAATAAAGAGAAAGTATATGAGAGCGATGACGGTTGATGTGACATACAGTTGATTGTTAAGGACCGAGCTCTCCCCCTGCTGTGTTTGTCAAACTGTCTTAGGTTTGGCCTGCAGCAGCTGCTGAAATAATTAAACCCAGACACACATCAGACCGTGATGTTCCTCAATATGCAGACAGGTGTGAATAAGATAGGGAATATGTGAATTGTAGTGAAAGTTAATAAAATGTGGAATATGCAGAGCTGGATTCACTGTAATTATTAGTTTTCAGAGGGGTAGCATCCATTATAATCAAGAGGAAATTACATTTGTAAAGTATACACCCCATTAATTTTAATTTAATTTCACCCCAATTAAATCACTGTAAAAAAAAAAAGCAGTGGGTATTGAAACACATTTCACAAATTGATTTGATTTTGATTAACAAGCTCTTGATTCAATTTGTACATGCAATTTTTTATTTGGGAAAATTCTTTCTCAACTAATCCAGTGATATTGTCGACTTGTTTGACAGATACTGTTTAAACTGAACTGAGCTGGACGATAACATCACTGAATTCAATAATGAAATGCCTTTAACTGAAAATTGAGTGCTTAATCTTGTCATTTTACATTATTGACACACTATTTTCCTATTTTAAAGTTGCTTTAACACAATCTGTATTGTTAAAAGTGCTATATAAATAAAAGTGACGATCTAAACATTTGATACATTACAACAATATCAAAGGTCAAAGTTAACAACAGTTAATAGCCTCTAATTGATGAATATTAAATGTATTAAATTAAATTAGATTCAACTACTAATTTCAATTATTATTATTAATTTTATAATCATTAATTTGTATATATATATAATAATCCAGATTCAAAAATGATGAGTCATATACAGACATTTGCACATAGTTTATACCTTCAAATTATATAATTTTATTGCTAATTTCAATTTGTCAAGATTTTGTAATATATTTAAATAGTGGCTGTCATAACAACTTGTTTCAGGCATTATGGGATAGTACAAAAACATTTGAATAAAAATAGTTTGATATAAAATATAAAGAAATAAGGTGTGTCACGGGAACATCAGATTCCTTTTACTATTTTTTTGCAAACTGTATTAATGCAAAAATGTAATAGCTTTTGATTCATTTATAGACAACAGCTACTGTATTGTCTATTTTCAAAAATAAGGTAATTCATACTTTTTACTTCCCAAAAACACATTTTTGAAGTATTTTGCAGTAAAATTGCATTCAATCCTTGTTAGATCTAATCTTTCACCACAAATGGTAACTTACAGTTAAAAAGCAGGTTTTTACTACTAATTTCTATTAAATTTACTACTGTTTCTACAGAAGACATGCATGCATAATGCGTGCAGTCTGCTCAGACATCTCCAATGTTTCCCTTGATCCCCAGCGGGGGTCCAAATTAATGTGTTTTGGAGTGTGTGGGCATCTGTGTATGGATGTGTTTGAGCATCAAAGGTCCACTCTAGGGGACTGGAGTACTCAGGAGCAGATGCTGCATGTGTGCTTAGAGCTGTGGAGAGAGACGAAACCCCCAGACAGACGATCCGGCAATAACATGAATCTACCATCTCATCTCATTAGATTACATTACTTTACAAGACCACAAGAACAGACTGCTCGTTTATGAGTTTGTGTTAAAAGGAAAGTAAAACTGTGAGGAGACTGGCTATAGTTTAGGCCAGTGGTTCCCAACCTGGGGGGCGCCAGAGTTCACAGCGGGGGTGCGGGAGCAGATATACTTTGAGGTAGGGGTGGGCGATAAAACGATAACTATAACTATAGTGATATAATTTCCTCGATAAAATAAGTTAGATACATATTAAATTGAATGTTTATGCGGCAAAAGCGAAACAAAACAGCGCTACTCATTTGAACCGCGCCACACGGGCCATATCCACTCGGTTCAAACGGCAGCGCAGCGCAGAGCGAGCGGACTAGAGAAGATGTGTTTACTCGCCGATCACGCAACCACTAAACAGCGCTGTGAGATCCAGTGAGAAGTGCTTGAATTCAGCAAAGAACACAAATGATCTCAGTCAACTAATATAAACTAGTTTAAATCCAGATAAAACAGCGCTGACAAACAGCAGTACACTGTGTGCAACGATACAGTCAGAAGGCTTTTCAATCTAAAAATCGCCTTTTTTTTACCATGGATTTACTGTAGTAACACTAACTGTACCATGGTAAATGTGGGGTATTTATATCAAATGTATTATATGAATGTACATGTATTAAATGTATTAAAGGAGTAATGGAATGTAATTAATAAAACTAAAATTTCACCAAATAAAAAAGGAAGTTGTTGCAATTTTTACAGATGTTACTGATTTTGATAATGTACATAAATTTACATCTGTATCCTAACTCAAACTACTGTCAACTCAACTTGACATTATTATGTGCAAAGCAAACAACATGCGCAATGTTACAAGCTAATTTGAAGAAGGGTCATTCTACGATTGCAGTGGCACTTTATTTATAGTCTACATATGTAACAGATGTAGGCAAGTAAGTGCTGGTGTCACACATAGTCACACTAAAAATTAGGATTTCAAAATGTAATTTACCTATTACATTCTCTGTTAATGCTATGTAATGTAACACCTAATTAAAAGTAATCAGAACCAGTCACTCACATCACATCACTACTTAGACTACCACTTTCATAATTAAATAGATTTTTAAGGAAAACAAAAATGGCAGTATTGATATCCATTCAAAAGATACCAACTCTTCCATTCAGTGCAAAAGATACTATGGTGTCACATTAATTACTCACCCTTGTTGATGTTTTCATTGGTGAAACACAAATGAGGGGATGGGAAAAGTGTACACTGTAAAACAAAATCTGTTAAATTTATGGTAAAATACCGGCAGCTGTGGTTTCCAGAATTTTACCGTGAAAAATACGGTAGCAACATTTTAGGATTTACAGAACTGTTTAAATTTACGGTGAAAAACCATATTTCATTAACGATACAATGTTAATATTACAAACTTTTCAGTTGTCCAATCGCCATTTGTTTATATACTAATATTTGTAATGTTTAAGTAAAGTGAGCATAAGGGTATTGAGAACTATTTTGCTTAAGTACATGAAGAAAAACCTTCTGATTCATGCAAAGTCATTAAAAGCATCAGTTCAACTCAAATCTCTTGCAGATAACAGCAGCAACACACAAGTGATTAAAACTAGCGAAGAGATTTTCACTGCATCAGTAACTACACAATTATTGCCTTTAAATAAAGCAACATGCAGCATAACATCAGTGTTTCTCTGTCCGTCCTTGACTTAAACACAGGCTCTACTCTCCAGTACAATGGTGACCCACAAAACACAACAGGAAGCTGACTGTTAGGTTTTACAGTATTTTGCTGTTTTTTTTTTTTCTTGATTTTACGGTGAAATACCGGCAGCTGTGGTTGCCAGTAATCTACTGTTTTTTTTTATTTACGGTGTATTTCTCTTAAAAGTACGTTTGTGTATTTTTTTTTTTCATTTCACACATTTAACCCCTTTAATCCCACAGCAAAATCCTCAGTTTTAAAGAGAATTTATATGTCATCACCATATTGGCGATCAGTGGTTGCTTTAGTCGGGCTCTTGAACCTTGACTTTATAAAGTAAATTTTTATTTGGTTGCTTTAATTAACTGTGTTTATTAAGTACAGTTTTAAAGCAAGAAAAGCCAAAATGCTGATGTCAAAACCATCATAATCTATCTTAATTCACTGATTTTTGCCCAATGTTTAATCTCTTATTAAATAATATGATATGGTAATACATTTAAACTGCACCAATAATACTACAGCAATTAACAGTTCTAAACACAATTTGCGCAAATAATAGCATCGAGCTATGGTGGACCTTAAACACACACAGACATCAACAATCAGCGTATGAATCTCAAAATTGGTGACAATCAAAAATTATAAGAAATAAAAACATCGGTTCAACTCTGAACATCACAAAATAGTCTACTGAAAAGTCACAACCAAAACAACAACAATAAAAGCAAATAAAGAAAATAGTAAGAACTTTCAGCTGAATAATTTATTCATGCCACAATGCATGCTGGGAGTTTTGTACTGGCACCCAGCATGCTTTGAGGCATGAATAGTTTTTTTATTATTAATAATCACCATTGTTGAGGTTCATGTGCTGATTCTTGATGTCTGTGTGTCTAAAAGGTGCTATAGCTTTAGAAGCTTTGTGTGTAAAATGGTTTTAAATTCCTTCACAATAGTTTGTCAATTTATCTTGAAGTGTAATATTCCTACCATAAATAATATGAAGTTAATTTCAAATCACCCATATTGGTTGATACTAACTGAGATCAGTGAATCGGGTCATTACATGATGATGACCATCAGCAGTTAATCAAAACTATTTAATAATCAATTATTTTTACAGTTGGTCAAAAATCAGAAAATGCTCTGTATTCTGAGGCTGAGGAGGTGTCATAGGTTATCATTACCAATTTACTATTTGGCACAAGTCTTTTCTGAAAGGATGGATCTGAGCAAAATCAAGTAACCAACAAACTATAATTTGCATCAAGAACATACTATTTTCTTTTCATCAATTACAGCAGCACAGAATTACATATAAACAGTTACTTAAAAAGATCATTTTTAAAGCTAGATTGCAAGATCAGGATGATGATGACCAGCAAATAAAAACTGTAGTAGCTAAAAGCATCATAAATAGTGTGACTTTTAATAACAAAGCTAGTGCAGATAGCACATTGTTTAGCCTTCAGTAAAACTGTTTCTGTGCTGCCATCTAGTGTCAGACTGTCAGAAAGCCTCTCATTTCCACAGGAGAATCTCACGTGATCTATTTACAGTAATATCTTTATACTCCACTGTGTTTTTTCTCTTAAACAAATGAATGTTGTCCTGAGAAAAACTTCTCAGTGGTCTCACATGTGCTGTGCATACCGTTCAGAAATAAATGATAAAATAGCATAAAATGTAATAAAATTGGTCAAGACACCAAATTCTGTAATCAAAAGTCAGAGATCTTGACATAAATTCAAACATTATTGTCATTATATAATGAATGACCGAAAGTATGGCTCAGCAGTGAGAGGAGCTGACTAAACACACTGATGACTCAGAGGACAGACAGTAAGAGTCTGTTACGTAACCACTACTGGTGGCCTGCCTCTGTGTTTACTTACATTCACAAACAGCTGAATCAAGACATCTGTACATAGATAAAGTTTAGTTCAGGGCAAAGCGTGAATTATATGAAGCAGCAGAGACACAGGAGAGCTGGGACGGACCAGCTGATTCATAGGAGATCGCTTACGAGGAGCAGGCACTGGCGGGCACTTGCGAGGAGCTTCTACCGGCGGGTCTGCCACACTTTCTGTTGGCAGGCTAGCCTCATTTTCTGCCGGCGAGCTTGGGTTGGCCGCAAATTTTTCGAAAATGAAACCTTTTTCAATTTGAGGGGGGCAACAGCTTCTAATGTATTAGAGAAGATAGTGCCCATGTTGCTAGTCATTTCGTCTAGTTCATGTGTATTTATGGGTACACAGAGCAGTTGAGATAAATCAGGCAGGTTATTTGTGAATCTGTCATTGGTGGCTGGAACAATAGTTCTGCCCGGACGATAACGCAGAGCCATATAGTTAATATCAGTAATACGCAGCATGCACGATACAAGGAAATGATCAGTAACATCGTCACTTTCAGGTACAATATCTATATCATTAAGATCAAGTCCATGCGATATAATTAAATCTAGTGTATGATTAAAACGATGAGTGGGCCCAGTGATGTTTTACTTGACTCCAAAAGAGTTTATTAGGTCAGTAAACGCAAGTCCTAACGCATCATTTGTATTATCAACGTGAAAGTTAAAATCTCCGACAATTAGCGCTTTATCAACATGGTTTACTTGCAAGCTGTGCGTGTGTAAACTCACCTAGTTCATGAGAACCTCTGATTGCAGTATATATCAATTGAATAAAAAGAAAATGATTAGCCGGAATAGAATGTATGAGTGTGGACCGAAATAATTAAGAAACTATCTTATATTTGATATAAACTAGCATAGTATTAATAATATAACGTAAATGTCTCGAAGACGACAGGTTAAAGCGATATTTTATTAAATCAAACAAATTCACATAAATATTGACGTACATGAACAAAGAGAAGCCAAGAACACAAAAAACAACAACAAAACAGACACACAAAAATTTTTACCATCACACACGACAATACAATACGAATTGTGATGTTACAAATGAAACCGTGGTTCAGAACAGTACGAACAAGTCATAAAAAGATAAAAACAACAATTTTCACACTGCTACAACTAAGGTTCATGCTAATTTTTGTTTGGTCTGGTTTCAGAGTCGGCCTACTACAATGAAAAAACTTATTTATACAGTACGTGTCTTCAAGTGATGAGGTGTTAAACATGCGGAACGGTAACAAACAATATTCAACATAAACTAGAATCCAAAACTCTAATGTAACTGAGAAAATCTACAGAATGTGAAACAATCTCAGTAATGAAATCTCAGTTCACTTTCTGGCTAACAGCTGAAATGTGGATTGATGCTAAACATATTTTTCAGTCCTTTAGGTTTGGTGAAATATATGTTATAAAATTCTAAACTATAAACTATCTAATGTTCCTAAAATATAAACATCAGGCATGACAACACTTAACAACTAATATTTAAGCTAAATACATGTTTAGATATTTAGAAGGGGAAAAAAACATATACTGCAATATTTCAAGGGACTGTGCCGTTGAATACAGTAACTTCATGCTGCATTGTTTTAATAAAAGTGGATCAATTATGAAGACAATCATGACAACACACAGCTGCTGTTGTGCATGTTTCCCCAGGATCAAACCTTTTGGTCAGATGAATACCTAAAACGTGTCTGTGTGCTGGTGCAGACCAACTAAAACGGTCAAAAACATGCACCTTTCAATGAATTAACTACATGACATCTGTGATTTATTTATTAAAGTCATGTTTAGAGACGTGTGCAAAGAAAATAGTGTTTCCACACTATCTTCAACTTGTAATGTGCAACTTTGTGTTCTAAATGAAACAGATGTACATGTAACAGAGAAGCAGTAGGATCGAGGGGCTTGTGTCTCATGGCTGCTTTGTAGACAGACCAAAAACAGCTCTACAGTACATCACAATCTCAGTTTAAACAATCTCTTGTAGAATGACTATCCTTTTATTATCTGGTTTCCTGCAAACACTCACGACATGATGACCAGATTCTGAGAATAGTCTTCATCTAAAAAAAGAATGAAAAAGTATAGAGTGGTATCAACTAGGGGTATAGGCCATCAAAATCAACATTAAAACTTTAACAATATATATAGAAAAGAGGATTTCAGTATTAGGTATTTGTTATACTGATACATATTTCTGTTGTGCAGACATATTTCCTGTATAAACGAGCAGTTGGGGGTTCAGTGCCTTGCTCAAGGGCACCTCTGTCGTGGTATTGAGAGTGGAGAGAGCGCTGGACATTCACCCCCACCTACAATCCCTGCCGGCCCGAGACTCAAACCCGCAACCTTTGGATTACGAGTCCAACTCTCTAACCATTAGGCCACCAACTTCCCACCCAACTTCCCATGTAGTTTTCTGAAAATCTTAAAATGCACAAAGTTTTCTGAAAGGGGTAGGTTTATATGTAAGGTTGGTGTAGGATGATGGAAAATACAGTTTGTACAGTATAAAAACCATTATGTGTGTGTGTGTTCATTGTCTGAACCAGGGCTTATTTAAAATGTTTATTTGTTTTGTCTTGTCATATCATGTTATGTATTTTGATTTCTTTTAAACTATATTGTTCAGCACAATGGTCAACTATTGTTGTTTTATTGTGCTTTTATAAATAAAATGAACTGAACTGGACTAAGGCATGATGCACATATATATAAGGCGGATGTTGTAAAGCCATTAACACAAGCACATAGAGGATATCCACTGTCAGTTAGACACCTTCACTGTCAGAAGTAAATGGATAGCTGAGGTGGACTTGGTGGATAGTTGGTGATTTGAATCATTTTTAATTTAAGACTCATCCTTATAAGTTTACCTAATCAGCCTACAGATTAGGTTGTACTGGTCCTACAGAGGTGTTAGCATACACACATCGAGATGAGGTAGAAAGAACATCCCCGGACATAGCACGTTTTTCAGACACATATAGAAAGTGTGATGTGTAATGATCTTGATGAATTCTATATTTCAGTTTTTAGGTGCTTTATTGGCACAAGTAATATTTGTACATTCGTATTGCCAGAGCATATCAGTATTGTTGCAAACAGCAATGTCTCAGCTAACGACATTTAGCCTATAGATCAAACGGAACTGAACCTTTAAGGGGTTTGACACGTGTCTGGATATCTTTCATTCCCCCCAAAACAAAGAACCATCCCCGTTAACAAACATATTAAAACATTATATCTAGGGATGCACCGATACCACTTTTTCCAGTACTCGCCCGATACCGATACTTTAATTTTTGGTGCTTGCCGATACCGAGTACCGATACCGATATTTTTATTGTATTTTTACATTTTTTTAAATATTGGGTAAAGAAACCAAATGAGTATGTAAAATGTTAGTTGATTAACTTCATTTATCAAATAGATATTGTCAAACCAAAATTTATTCAGACACCTTCAACATTTCTCACATTTTATTCGCTATAGTTTAGAAAACGCTAATCAAATATTACAAGAACTCCAAGTTAAACTGTGTCAGAACAAATTTAGCTTGATAATACCTTTCTATCAATCAATAAAAATTATTCAGACAGCTGTTGGTATGACAATATTTACACAACTATCAATACTTTGTCGGGCCACCCTTAGCCTTAATGGCAGCCTGTAGTCTCCTGGGCATGCTGTCAACCAGGTTCATGAAAGCCTGAATTTCTATTTTTTCCATTACTTGGTCTGAATAATTTTTGGTCTCACTTTTGTATCAATTTTACTGGTAGTCCACTGTATGAAGAATTTTTGGGTATAATTTGTCACAGTTTACTTTATTTTGCTATCCTCAGTTACTTAAATTAACTATAGTGTCCTGCACCCACTAGTAAAAAAAAATAAAAAATAAAAAATTATATCTGGTCTCTGAATAATTTTTGGTTTTACTGTATATCCTTCGGTTATTTTTCACACTTAATTATGCCCATTAAAATGTAATTTACAATTTTTTGTTACTTTCACTGTTCATTTTTTATTTATTTATTTGCTCTATGGTACATCATCTTAAATAGCATTAGAGCTGCTCCATTGCAGCGGCTCAGTGCTGTAACCACGCTTTTTGCTGTAATAATTTTTTTTTTTCATCTGAAACATTTAGATTTCAAATCCATATAATTGCAGAAACACGCATGAAGCAAGGAAAACACGCCCAGCGCGCGCACTTATGTGTACCGGAGCAGATGAAAGGGACAATTACAGAACAGCCTAGCGCATTTCACACAGGCTGATAGTTTCACTTGTGTTTCACTCGTGTTAAATGCTTAAGGTTAAAAATAAATGATGTTTAAAGTGAATGAATGCCCCTATATGTTGTCATATATTTACGATTTAGTTTTAATTCAAATGATGCGTGCTGAGCGAACATCAATAAAGGTCACACCACAGAAGTGCGCGCGCGCTCTTTCTATCTCTCTCTCTCCCTACTGTTAAGTAACTTGTGCATTGTTTTACTTACTCGTTTTTGACATTTCCGACTGAAGTACAAACTTTCCAGTGATATCTGTGAGAAAGGGATATTCACTCGACAAGCTCGCGCATCTGCACCGCCGCGCGCTGGATCCACTCAGCGTGTTTTGCTTATCAGCTTGCTCACATCAGCTATACAGGCATTAATACTGAATGTTTAACATTATATTCATTGCATGTACATTTTTAGACATCCTTAATCTCTAATAACTACATTCTGCTGTCTGTTTTTCTGTTGTTAGTGTTTCTTTGTCTGAATATGGCACTGATCACATGCATGGTATCAGCGTTTAGTATCGGGGCATTTTAACGAGTACGAGTACATGAGCTCAGTATCGACCCGATACCAGTATCGGTATCGGTGCATCCCTAATTATATCGGACACCGACTACATCACGGTGAGAAACGGATTGGGGAGAAGCTTTGGGCTCTGGTGTCTAGACACCAATCCACCAAAGGTGTTGACCTAAAACACAAACATGGAAGCCAGATGCCCCAGACAACCTCCTTATTCAGAGGTGGTTGTAGATGGGACGGTAGGTACAAATTGGTGACTAGGCATTAACATATACCGTATAGATCAAACAAACATTGGTCTTCTTAAGGTGTCAATACACACCCTGTGCTCAGCCATTTTCCCACAATCAGGAAGAACCCAACACCTCCAGACTGGAAGCTAGCTACAGCTCAGGAAGGAACACCATAAAAACATGGCACAGGTGAGAGGTAAAAACATCATAAATCCACTCATAAATCAAATGATCAAATCTAACATCTGTTTTGATCTTTGATTTACACACCCTACTGTCATGTCAGTCAGGGATGACAGGACCCTGTGACGTGACAGTCAGGGTGACAGAGGGGGTCACATAGCCATAAATCAGGTCATAAATCTGACCATGTACACATTTTACATATGATAACCTGTCAATCAACGCTGACAGGGGGTTATAAATCACCAATCTGACACATGGTATTGGTTACAACTACTCATGTTATCTGTTTTGCTTTAGTTCATTTTATACAGAGACTTTATCCTACAGGATACTAAAATGTACAGACTGGTTCTGACAATGGAATCTAGAGTAGACTGTTAGTTAATGAGTACTCGTTACATGATTGTTCTTTAACGAGTGCTCTCTGACCCCTGTCTTTTGATTTGTCCTCCTACATTCACATTTACATTTTACATTTAGTCATTTGGCAGACGCTTTTATCCAAAGCGACTTACAACTGGGGAATACCAGAAGCGATTCATCTTGAAGAGGCAATCAGACAGAGGAAGTGCTCGTAACACCAAGTCTCAGTCATTGTTCAAATAAGTACAAGCTAGCAGGGGAAGGAGAGAAAGATAGAGGGAAAGATGAAGGTTTTTTTTTTTTTAGGATGAAGTCAACATTCAAGCAATATTATTTATTACATATACATATACATTATTTATTCTTTCAGGTGATGGATTATTATCTACACTTACCTATCTACACACACACACACACACACACACCCAAAACACTATGGTAATCATTGTTCTCACCAAATTGCCATATATATAGGCAACAATGTCCTTGAACCGGACCTCCTTGAGATTGATCTTGAGATTGATCTTAAGATCCTCCAAGATCAAATCCTGGAAGGCTCCTGGTATCGATGGCATTAAAGGCAAGCTAATCAAGGTGGCACAAGATTTATGGTGGTCACCATCCCAAAGAAAGGAGATACAACCAAATGTGGAAAATCACTATACAATATCCTTACCTACTACTCAACAGTGTTGGGCAGCGTCTCTACAAGTAGTAACTACATTTCTCAGTAGCGTGGTGGTAGCGTTGCTGCTTTCTGAATAAAATAGCTTTTCAGTAGCTAAGCTATTTTTTGATCAAGTAGCGCGGTAGTTTCAACAAAAGCTAATGTTACATTATCCAAAGGAAGCATTCTGAAACTCGAGCTCAAATCGGAAATATAACTGCTACGGATCACTGATCCTGGATCAGTGTGATGCCACAGACACTAAAGCTCGTAACGCCATTGGCTCCTCAAACTGACAATCAAACCTCATTATTCCACCTGCCTCTCTTGTCAATGAAGTGTGGCGTGCATTTTGGAGCACCTCAGCTTGTTTGCTGTCTGAAGATAATGTTGATTGAATAAGTACAGCAGTTTCTTTACTCAAAAAACACTATTTATAAAGGCTAATGCTTTTTTTGTATTTGAGAAGCGGAGAAGAGTTTGTCGTCAAGTAACAGCCAAATAGCTCGTGCAAAGCGCTGAATCTTTCATAATATGATACTTTTGCCAAATAACAGAAAAAACTGAACCCTGCACATAGCTTGTGCAAAGCGCTGAATCTTTCATAATATGATACTTTTGCCAAATAACAGAAAAAAACTGAACCCCCACATAGCTTGTGCGAAGCGCTGAATCTTTCATAATATGATATTTTTGCCAAATAACAGAAAAAAACTGAACACCCACATAATGACAGAAAACTGGGGAAAACGGGACATGAGTCAGGAATAAAAAAACATTCGCTGATCAAAAGCTTCTTATTTGAACTTGATTTTGGTGAAATGTTTAGCATTATTAATATAATGACACATGCAACGATGCAAATAAACGATGCAACGATGCAAATAAACGACAATCTGTAGGCCTATACATATGGTACCACTATACAATATGATTTCATTAATGTTAGCTAATGTATTATCTAACATGAGCATACAATGTATAAAATAAATTCATTATATGATATTATCATTCATTATCATTATGATAGATTTTTAGATTACTTTGAGATTTATATATATTTATATTATATATGTTTTTTTCTCTCCATTTCAGTATTTGTTACATTGTTTTGAATTTATTGATTATGATTACGATAAATAATTATCTCATTGTTACTTGGATACCTGTTCCGGTGACTACATCATGTGATGAGCTGATTGCTTAAATGAACTCTGTGTGTGTTTGTGTCTTTGTACTGATGAAGGCGAGTTAGTCGCAACGTGTCGGTGCACAAATGTGTTTTTTAAATTCTAAAGGCATGTGAATAAAGGCTTTTTAATTTTTTCACACTACTCGAGTGCTTGGATTTATGTTTTTTTTTGATGATATGAAAGACATTCATTACAGTATTACATTAAAATACATTTATTACAGTATTTATTAATATTTGTTAATGTTAATGAAAATACAGTCGTTCATTGGTAGTTTATGTCATGGTGGGTATACACTAAAAGATCTTCAAAATGTGAGAGACCACAAACATGAGGACAAAAAAATCCTAGATTTAACCATTTTGCTCCTATAGTGTGTGGTGAGTCTGGGCTATTTATACACCACAATCCCGCTACTCTGTCTGGCTTAATTATTTGTTGTAGTTAATGTTATCCCATTCCTTAAACTATTTTTTTTTTGTGCCTTGTTGGCCTTTTATTTATTAAAATATATCCTTACCTGCATTTGGACGCAGATCTTGTTCTCTGCTCCCGTAGTGTTCCGTGACATAAACAAGATTTTTTTTTTAATTGCTATTTTAGAACAAAGAACATACAAGGGCAATAACATATAAATGACATCAAATACAATAATAAGCAAAAACAATAAAAAAAATAATTAATAAAAAAAAAAAAAAAGGAAAAGCAATAAGAAAATTAAATTTCCTTAAACAAGTATAAATTATTACAATTATTCAAAGAATATTTTTAAGTCTTTGTAATGGCAAAGTCCCAGTCTTTGGTAATGGCAGGAAGAAATTGCAATGATAGTGTCCATGTCCTTTTGTGCAGCGCCATGACTGCGTTTATGTTTCTGTCTTCTGTCAGCTCGCTTTCTGATTGGATATTGTATTGTTTCACATGATAATCTGCAGATCATGCGCGCATTTGTCCTCTGGGTTCCCCTCACACATCAGGATTTCTGATTTGCGGTCGGGGTGCCGCCGACGTTCTTTCAAGCAGATTCAGTCACTCTTAACACACCTCACACCACAGGAAAATCTGATAAGATAATCTTTAGATCCACCAAGATTATCGGGACATTACCTAGGATTGTCCAAAGGGGAGAAATCGGCCCAAAATCAGATTATTTTGTGGTGTGTACCCAGCATTATGCTGCGTTCCAGGTTTTTGAGCCCGTTAACCACGACTCACATCTTCATAGCGTTCCAGGCAAGTCATGCCAAAACTGCCTGAGCGCAAGGAATTGTGGAATTGTAGTATTATATTATTATTAATTTGATTGCAACATTATATTGTCCTAAAATCTATTTCTCACCATGTACCACTTGCATAAACACCGCATCCGTAGGGACTGTATTGTTGTTTTGTGGGCTATGTGATGTCAGAGCGTGGAACTGGGATTACATCGATCTAGTACGAGTTCACGGGTGGGAAGTCATGGGTTTGACTGCCGTTTCTGTTACGGGGCGAACAAGACGTGAGGCGTGCGGATCCATGTACAAGCTTTTATTTATAAAAATAGTCAATACACAGGCAGGGTCAAACAACGGCAAACAGATATGGCACGGGCAAGACACCAGAGTGATTCTAGGGCAAGCGTGGGTCGACGATCGGAGAACAATATCCAATAGGGCAAGGCAGAGAAATAATCCAGGTACACAAGCAATAATCCAAACGAGGTGCAATCAGAGTCCGAACAGTAAAGCAACGGGTTAATCCAAGAAACACGGGCGAGAATCAAAACACTAGAAAAGGCAAGGCTATGATAACTGAGAGGCTCCGTAAAGTAGCTATCGCTAGGATATGCGCTATACAATACTCGGCAATGACAGAGAGGAAGTCCAAGGCTTATAAAGCGTGTGTGATCGTGTGATCAGTGAAATCAGCTGTGTCGTCAGTGCAATGGATGATGGGAACTGTAGTCCAATGGTGAAGTGCCAGTAGTGTAGTGTAGTGCAATAGTCCATGTAGTGAGCGGGTGACCTCTGATGGTGAACGAATGGAAGTTCATGGCCAGGATTCGTGACAGTTCCAGTGCACTTCCATGGGTAGAAGGTTGGAAAAACACGGGTTACGGGTTGCCTGGAACTCAGCATTAGTTCACAGTGCATTAACAAATGTTATCAAACAACTTTTGATTTTAATAATTCATTAGTAAATGTCTTAATTAACATTAAGATAAATGCTGCAGAAGTATTGTTAATTCTTAGTTCATGTTAACTACACTAGTTAACTAATGTTAACTACTGAACCATATTGTGAAGTGTTACCATTTATATAAATGTATCTGTATACAATAAAGTTACAATACCAACTACCAATAGGAGGTTTCTGGCCAACAGCAAAAATTTATTTTGCCTATGTCACAATTTGAGGTCAATCCGGTGTCCTGACATTTTATCCTACCCGTCAGATTTTTCTACTGGGCCCACTGCACACATCAATATTTTGTCCTTTTTCTCACGCTGAACAACAATATTTAATGCATCTGCATTACTGTAAGGGGTAGGTTTAGGGTTGGGGTAGGTGTAGACGTTAATAAAACACAATCTAATAGGTAGAAAAAAATATTTATTTTTTGTTTTCAGTAGCTGTATCCCTTCTAGCCACTTGTTCTCCCCAAGAGGTGGTGAAGCAGATATGGAGAGTGTTTGGCCAGGCACAGTTGGATCTCTTTGCAACTCACATCGCAATGTCCCCTCTGGTTCTCTCTGACTCATCCAGATCCACTGGGGCTGGATGCTATGGTACAGACTTGGCCGAGGCTTCGTCTGTACACCTTTCCCCGATCGCTCTACTCCCGGGAGTTCTGGCGAGAGTGCGCTGGGATGAGGTCAGTCTACTACTGGTAGCACCGTTCTGGCCGGGTATGGTTCTCTGACCTGATTTCTCTTCTCGACGGCTCTCCATGGGAGATTCCCGTCAGGAGAGATCTCCTCTCACATGCAGGGGTCTTTCACCCCCGCTCAGAGTTATGGAAACTGTGGGTGTGGCCTCTGAGGGGGCGCAGCTCATAGCTTCCGGTCTCTCAACCGAGGTTGCTGAGACCATCCTGCAATCCAGAGCTCCCTCTACGAGGAAACTGTACGCCCTGAAGTGGAAGCTCTTCACTTCATGATGAGGAGGTTGCCAGCTCGACCCAGCTAACTGCCCGATTGGTACAGTTCTGGAGTCCGTGCAGGCCTATTCCTCCGCAGGGTTAACCCACTCCACCCTGAGGGTCTACGTCGCGGCTATGCGGCCTACTGCGCCCTACTGCGCCCTTCTCGGTGGCCTCTCAGTGGGTAGGCACCCCCTAGTTACATGTTTCCTCCACAACACAAGGAACTTGTACGCCGTGAAGTGAAGTGTCACTTCATGGCGCAGAGGTTTCCAGCTCGACCCAGCTAACTGCCTGATTGGTACAGTTCTGGAGTCCGTGCAGGCCTATGCCTCCGCAGGGTTAACCCACTCCACCCTGAGGGTCTACGTGGCGGCTATACCAGCCTACCGTACCCTTCTCGGTGGCCTTTCAGTGAGGTAGACACCCCCTAGTACATTTTTCCTCCAGAGGCTGAGGCCTCCGACCAGAGAGCTTATGCTATGTGGTGGATCAGGATGCTATTCCATAGCCTCGAGTCCTCTGCTCTCCCCCTTCTTGGGGATCAAGACTCACTTCTCAGAAGTTGGCCTTTGGGATGCAGGCCCGACCACTTTAACCACTCGTGGCCCATTTTCTCTCGCCCTTGTTGTGCTCCTGAGGGATAAACACACAGCAGGTACTTGGAAGTCTGGTGGCGTGGGCATCTCGTTCCCCTAGCGTTTCAACGCAGCATCTCGTTCCCTTCAGGGAACCAGGGTTACATACGTAATCTGAGACGTTTTCTATTAATGAGATGGCGAATTGAATCAGCTGTTTTTGATTTACAAAGAGTTTGAAAATGTGTCTGACTGATTGATTGATGTGCCTGCAGGAACAGGGTTGGGAAACTATATCCAAAGTCGCATACATCCATACTATGTAGTATGTGAAAAAGTGTATGTGACAAAAGATTTATGTGTAAATTTACAGTACTAGTAAAAGAGTCGACAAAAAACATCTCGATGATCTACTACTTTCATCTAGATTCTGAAGTGTGCATATGATGGACATTTTACAATCCCATGAGGTCAAGGGAGAGGATTGTGAAGTGCAGTGAAGCAGCGCAACTGATGCTAGATGTCCCTGGTATGTCCTGGCCTACTGAAAAAAAAAAAACATGGCTGGATTTGTTTTGTCTCTATTTACATGCTTTCTACAATCCTTATGCTTTATGGTTGCATATACATGACAACAGTATACAAAAAAAAAAAAAAAAATCCCTTTGCATTTTTAAAATAATTTTGCATTTGGGGACTTTGCTGTATTATGCATGTCAGGCTAGTAGTCCCAATTCATCGATTATACATAATGTCTGCATGCTATTGGTCAAACTTTTCAGTCATTGCCTTCAGCATGTATAAAAACAACAGAAACAAAAGCCAAAACACCATCCTTTAGAGAATTTGAAATCCTGGCTAGGAAAAGATGTCAACCTAGTAATGAGGTTTGAGATCAAGTTACAAAGCTACAAAGACAAGTTACTGTGCTCTCAACAAGACCTTCTTGATAGTATTTCACTCTTTCCTCAAGGTTTATATGTTTCCTAAGAGAAACCACCAAGTAAAAAGGCCCAGGCCTTACCTCAGAATGACAGTCTTTGTTGCAGTGCATGCTGGGATTTGTTTTGTTTTGCTGATAGTTCACATACAAATAAACATTCCGTCATCATTTATTACCATCATGTCATTCTAAATTCCATTCTAACTTTTATAAAAGCCATTATATATAACTTTTTCTTTTTTCTGTGAAATACATTTTGAAGAATGTCGCCACTGTTTTTGTCTATTGAAAGTGGCGTCCAAAATAGCATAACAATAACAATACAAATATTTTCTATTGCATCATATTCATTCCCAAAACAGTTTCATAAGGATGGAATTGTACTTTCTGTCATGTATTTCTGTCATAACCAAGGAAAAGATTATCATCTAGAAATTTAGTCTGTTTAGATATAAGCAAACTGGAAACAATTATATTCTCATTACAAAAGAAAATGTAGAGAATGAGGGGATTGCCGAATAAGCACAGGTAAAAATGTGGCTAATCGTGTTCTCACCTACACACATGAATTCCAAGCGTTATAAGAATTGCATTGTTTACACTACTGAAATATTTTACAAACGTTTGTGATGCTTCCAACTTCCAACTTCCTTTCCTGGGTAAAGTCACTGATACTCTTATACAATACAGTGAGAAATCAAGTTTCACTGAGTATACTCCTATTATCTGTCAGGGATTCACAGTCACAGCCACCTCAGTCACCGGCCACAACAATCACCAGATCACAATCACCTGCCTTCTGATCACCCGCACCTGCAGTCACTCATCAGCTCCCCTTTAAATACTCGCTTCCCACAGACCCTCACTGTCCGGTCTACTGTTCATGACCTTGAACAGACACCAGACCCAGCTATACTTACCTTCCAGATTCTCCTGCAATCCTCCTGTTTTTCCCCATCTCAGTTCCTGGTTCATCCTGATTCCCGCTCTCTGTTGTTCCTGCATAGAAAGGACTCAGATCAGTTGACAGCTAAGTCCCATTTGCACTGTTTCTCTCTCCAGATTCCTTACCTGCCAGTCTCTCCGCACGATCAACTGACTGATATGATATGTTCTCAGAATTGTGAGTTTATATCTCGCAATTATGAGAAAAAAAGTTGCAAGTACCTTTTAAATGTTTTACTCAGTGGCAGAAACGGGTGTCCATAATTTCGACACTTCAAGCGTTGGTCAAACGTTATTGTAATGATTTCATACATGCAGCCAATAAAAATAAAGAGACCAGCTGTTGCTATCTTATTTTGCGATCTTATTCAATTATAAGTGTAATAAAGAGTCCAGATACTATATTTACTTTAGAATTCAATATTGAATTGAATTCAATTTGAATTGTGCACTTTAAGTATATATATATTAAAAGGATACTAAAGTAATCTCCACAACAAAACTATTTCATCATGATTCTCACTTTATCACATATTCCTGATGTTGCTAGTCTGAAAGTATGGGGAATCTCCACAGACTGTATTTGCGGCATAAACAAAGCAAGACCTTAAAACGTTGCATTGCCTTACCTATACGCTGACACCTACACACAGTACAGTAACCTGCAGAGTCTCGGTTTCACTCATACTAGTTTCTGTTTTGTTAAAGTGCTTTAAAGGGAAGTACTTTTATTCAATAAAACAATCAGCACTGTAGGTGTACATTTCCTCAAAAGCGAAACAATGTTTAGAATTCAGAGCATTTGATTACCGTAAGTGAAGTTTCTGGGACATTCACTAACAATGAAGGAATTTAGACTTTTTTTCTTAAAATACATTTTTCAAACTTTTGATCTGAATTCTTGGTACAGTTGGTTACATGCCTTTCCTAATGAGTTTCATGTTTAGAGTGAAAATTTGAGTTTTATTTGTTTTGAATAGGTTAGAGTTACATTTCATGTTGATTTCATGTAGGTTTGAAAAACTGCTTCAAATTTCCAAAAAGTTTAATCAACATTATAGCACAAATAGCTCAAACAAAAATTAAATTTCTGTCTGTTACTCACTCTAATGCCTTTTCAAACCTGTACGATAATATATGATGAGTAAACAACTGACGTTTTAAATTATACTAATTTATTTAACCTGGAATATCTTGATTCCATGCAATGTGTCGTAACACTTTATTTTTTATCTACTGAAGTATTTTAGAAATCAAATGTTTACTTATTAAAATCAAATAAAAAACAGACTCGTAACAGTAGAAATTATGAACATTTTCATCTTTGTGCATTTTTGTCTACTCGTGTGATGTTATATATCAAATACAAGTAGAATGTGATCACAAATCTAATTATAATCCAAATTAAATCAAATAATAATCCAGATTTATTCACTGATTTATTTCGTATAACTTTTACAAAATTTTTACATTTACATTTACATTTAGTCATTTGGCAGACGCTTTTATCCAAAGCGACTTACAATTGGGGAATACAAAAAGCGATTCATCTTGAAGAGGCAGTCAGACAGAGGAAGTGCTCGTAACACCAAGTCTCAGTCATTGTTCAAATAAGTACAAACTAGTAGGTGGAGAGAAAGATAGAGGGAAAGTTTTTTTTTTATTTTTTTTTTTATTTTTATTTTTTTTAAGTTTACGATGAAGTCAAGTACTGCCGAAAGAGATGAGTTTTCAGTTGTTGCTTGAAGGTTGCCAGAGATCCGGCGTTCCGGATAGGGGTGGGAAGATTATTCCACCAGCCAGGAATGGTGAACGAGAATTCCACAGCTCTCCTAAAAGAGCTGTGGAAATGTCCACAGCTCTTTTAGGAGAGCTGTGGACATTTCCTGTTTTTGCTCGTTCACCTACACTCACCAAGCCCCCACACAATATTCACAGTAAACTGCATGTATGTTTTATGTACACATTTTTTTATATCTTAAAATGCATCACTAATGCAACCATAACAGTGGCATATGGTAGCAAGTGTCTGCAAAAGCAACTCAGACAGCGTAATCTGCAGCAGGATGTGATTGCATCACTCCTTACAGTGTTGACTCATGTGTTTGAAATCCTTTTCAAGCCAATCCACACTAGAAAGGGAGTGTCACTTTCACGCCATAACTTTATAGTTTCTCAGTTCACCATGTGAGACGATGTAAACCTTTATCAGATAAGAAGTACTCTATATCTTTATGTGAATGTGTCAGTTGTCTCTGTGTAAAGCTTTAAAAACACTAACCCCCATTTTCACAGACAAGACGTACACCTAACCCCAGATTAAAATGCCTGTGAGCTGTTTCAACTGAAAGAAACTTGCACTGACTGATCTTAAAATATCTTAGTGTGAATGTTTTTTTTTTTCAAGATGCACAACAGTAATGTTTCTTTTTTTCTAAGACACATTTTAAAAAACTGCTTAAAAGACTTGAACAATGGCCAAATCCTGGTTTAATATTTAAGCCTTCAATTTACAGTGCATCAGAGAATGCATAAAAATAAATAAGGCTGTGATGGGATGAAGAAATGTTCAAAGATAACTTTGAACAAACATTCTATTAACGTCACTGGAAGAACATTCAATTATAACTTGCCAGAAAGTTGCCGAAGTTCTGAGAATGTTCTCTGTTAGCTGGAGCACTCTAAACAACATCTCACATGAGATTGCATGAATTAGCAAACAACATCAATCCAATTAATTCCTGATGAACAAAATCAAGTATACTTCATTTCTCCTTTTTTTTTTTTTTTTTTGAGAAACCATTTACTCTGATATACGTCAGCATAGGGAAGATGATTTCATGCCAAATTTAAGACGCAGTCAAATTAGTGAAACCTCAGCAAAAATTCTTTATAGTTTGTGATGCATGAAGCAATGTTGATGAATCACGATGAAGTTCAAAGTTCAACTAACCTGAATCCAATGTGAAACCAAAGTTCTCAATCTCACATATTCTTTGACTGAAATTAATTAAATGATTACAGTCTCCCCGGTGAATATTGCAACTCAAAAGGTCATTCTAAACGACTATAATTTTACATGCCATGGTCACTTCAAGGAAGTAATCTTGCCAGTTGTAGTCGTAGTTGTGCAAAAGGTCATATTTAATTTAAATTTGCACAGCATTTGATTTGATTTTTGCATCTCTTAAGTGGGGTTTCGATATTCAGTGGAGTAAAGACAAAGATAAAGATACTCTGTCCATTGTACACTATCAAGGCAAGGTGGATTGAGGCCATCAAGCTGTGGACTGGTCATAAAGCATGCAGATTGTGAGCAGACAGAAGTTTTCTGATTGGATGGACAGGCCAATGTTGTGTGATTGGTTCGGAGTTCATTGAAATTATGTGTTGAAATTCTCTGTGTGCGTCATTAAAGGCTGTATGTGTTATTCATTGACATTGTATGTTTTATTATTTGATATATTTTCTCAGTTATACTAGAAATTCTGAAATATTATTTCTCACATGTTTGGCTGCGTGAAATAATGACTTTTTAAATTTTTATTTAAATTTTTAAAAAGTTTTGTTTTACTGTAGAACCACACACATCACGAATCCCATGAATTACACTGGTGCTGTCATCACATCACACACCCAGCGTCTCATGATACATACAAAGATACATATCTATAGATATCTGCCTGTTCCAAGTCCCCACGCCTATCCCTTCATTCAAGTAGGTGTTTCCTTTAAACTTTTGGGATTGAAAACTTGGATTGGATTAACTAATTGTCAGATAAACATCTCTGGATCATTTGAATCCTAAGCCTGTTTCTGTTATATTGTTCGTTTGTTGTTTTGCTCAGGCCTGTGCAGTTGTATGTGTTTTATTTAATACAGAAAACATACTTCTATGCAGTGCCTTGCGAAAGTATTCATACCCCTTCATTTTTTCATGTTTTGTAATGTTGCAGCTTTATGGTAAACTGCTTTAAATTACTTTTTTATACATCAGTCTACACTCCATACACCAAAATGTCAAAGCACAAAACAGATTTGTGACAATGTAGCAAATTTATTAGAAATAAAAAACTGAAAGGATTCCATTGCATAAGTATTCATAAACTTTTCCGGGACACTTGAAATTTAGCTCAGGAGCATTCATATCACTTGTAGAGGATACTACACATCGAGTGGAGCTAACCTGTGGCAAATTCATGTGAATGAGAATGATTTGTAAAGACACACCTCTCAATAAAAGGTCTAACAGCTGAAAATGCATATCAGAGCAAAAACCAAGCCCTGAGGTCATAAGAACTGCCTGTAGAGTTCAGAGAAAGGATGGCATCAAGGCACAGATCAGGGGAAGCGTTCTGAAAACAATTCTGCTGCGTTGAAGGTTCACAGAAGCATGTAGCCTCCATTATCTGTAATGGAAGACGTTTGGAACAACCAGGACTCTTCCTAAAACTGAGCAATTGATGGAGAAGGGGCTTTGCTTAGACTGGTGACCAGAGACTGGTGAACCTGATGGTCACTCTAGTTGAGCTCCATGATCATATGTGGAGATGGGAGAAACTTACAGAAGGACAAACATCACTGCAACAGTCCACTGATCTGGACTTTATGGCGGTGTGGCCAAACTCAATCCTCTCCTCAGTGAAGACGCATGAAAACACACTTGGAATTAGCAAAAAAGCACCTAAAGGACCCTCATTCTGTGAGAAACAAGATCCTCTGGTCTGATGAACCTCTATTCTAAGCATCATGTATGAAAGAAACCAGCTTTCCTCATCACATGCAGAGTAGGGGAGCGCGGGGCACAAAGTAACGCGGGGTTAGTTGTAACACGTTTTTAAATATTTCCACACATGTTAGCATAACCAAATTTACAGTATTTACTAGTTACCATATCAAGATTATATAGAGAAAAAAAGTGTGCCAAAATTCAAAAGTCTTTTGAAGATATCGCCGAACATTTATTTTACCATAGTCAAATTATATTTCTGGTTTAAGTACATTTTTAATCTCAGTTTTTATTACTAATTTAAAGTGAGACAAATCTGCTATTATTTTCATCTCCAATCTGTTATTTATCAGTTTAGATAGTTTTTTTTTATTGCCTCGATAATTAGCTGAAGACACTAACCGGTTTTAAAATAAAGTTGCGCAGATGGGGTAAGTTGTAACACTGCGTTACAATCTGCCCTGCCGTGCTATTCTATGACATTAGCGATGTAATTCATACTATTTACTTTAATACATTTTAATGAGAAATTATGAGAAACAGGTGAATAAAGACAATCATTGTTTAATGTTCAGAAATTATTATTTCAAGACATGGAAAGCCTTTTGGCTCGTTTATATGGGCCGTCGCATGGTTGCAATATGTTCATTGTCAAACTCAAAAATCTGATTACTTTTAATTATTAAAAAACGCCATTAATTTATTTAAAATAAATAGTTGTTTTATTTTATTTACAAAATATTTTAGTTTGTCTTGTATATTTTTTTCATAAGATCAGATAACATTTTAGGGTGTCATATGGTCATGTTACAACGTGCCCCTCAGCTGTTATTATGTACCCCACCAACGGGGCATGTTGAGGGTAAATAAAGAAAAATGTATACACTGTATTTATGAAACAAAGCGACATATTTGTACTAGACAAGTGTGAAATTACTGTGGATAAAAAATTATAGATACAAAGTGGATTTACACAATTTGAGAAAGTCAAAAATTGTTACTTTGTGCCCCACTCTCCCCTACATCCCAAAAGTAAAGTGTGCTGGTAGCAGCCTCACGCCACAGGGGGCTGTTTTTCAGCAGCAGGGACTGGGGGACTCATCAGAGTAGAAGAAAAGCTCAACGCAGCAAAATTTTGAGATAGCCTTAATGAAAACCTAGTCCAGAGCATTCAGAACCTCAGACTAGGCAGAAGGTTCACCTTCCAACAGGACAATGACCCTAAGCACACATCAAGAGTGGCTTATAGAAAACTCTGTGAATGTCCTTGGGTGGCCCAACCACAGCCTGGGCTTGAACCCAATCAAATATTTCTAGAGAAACCTTAATATGTCTGTCAGCCCCCATCCAAGCTTACAGAGCTTGAGAGGTGAAGAGAGGAGGAGAAGAATGGAGGAATTTCTCCCCTAGGCAATCTCAACTCATTTGAATTGCATGCTGTTACTGTGACAGCTCCTATAAGACTCCAGATTGTGATAATCTATCATCCACCGGGCCAAATACCACCAACCTTCCTAGATGAGCTGGACGGACTGCTGTCCTCTTTCATGGAGGATGGCACTCCACTCTTGGTCTTTGGCGATTTCAACATTCACCTAGACAGGCCTTACGCTACATACTTCCAGTCACTCCTAGCTTCATTTGATCTCAAACGCCTCACCACTACTAGCACGCACAAATCAGGTAACCAACTCGACTTAATTTACACACGCAATTGTTCAACAGATAACATTCTGGTACAACCACTACATATCTCTGACCATTTCTTCATTACATTTACTTTACATTTTGCTACCCAGATGCCACCATCTCCCTTACCGGTTACTTTCAGACACAACCTACGCTCCCTTTCCCCCTCCCTTCTTTCCTCTGTAGTATCCTCCTCTCTTCCCTCGTCTACCCATTTCTCATCTCTGGATGTAAATGCAGCCACTGACACTTTATGCTCTACCTTAACCTCTTGTCTAGATGACATCTGTCCTCTCTCCTCTAGGCCAGCACGGGCTGCTCCTTCTAACCCCTGGTTATCCGATGTTCTTCGTGAGAATCAGACCAAACTCAGAGCGGCAGAGAGAAAATGGCGCAAATCAAACGATCCGTCGGACCTGAGTAGGTATCAGTCTTTGCTTTCATCTTTCTCTACTGAACTCCACACTGCCAAATCCTCACATTTCCACAACAAGATCACCAGCGCTCCAGACATGCGTAATCTCTTCAGAACATTTAATTCTCTCCTCTGTCCCCCTCCTCCACCTCCCACCACTTTGATAACCGCTGATGACTTTGCCTCTTTTTTCACAGACAAAACTAGAACAATCAGTAACCAGTTCTCAACTCCACAGGACCTCCAATCAATCACATCCACTGCTCAAACTCCCATCTTCTCCTTCTGTCCCCTCACCGAGGCAGAAGTATCCAAACTTCTCCTCTCCAGCCATCCTACAACATGTCCTCTCGACCCGATCCCCTCACACCTTCTCCAAACAATCTCTCCCACACTCTTACCGGCACTCACACACATTATCAACACATCTCTCCTCACAGGCATCTTCCCCACAGCATTCAAGCAGGCTTAGGTAACCCCACTGATCAAAAAACCTACATTAAACGCTTCTCTTTTAGATAACTACAGACCTGTCTCTCTCCTTCCATTCATAGGGAAAACACTCGAACGAGTTGTCTTCAACCAGCTCTCACTGTTTCTTTCACAGTACAACAAACTGGATGCTAAACAGTCAGGTTTCAGGAGTGGCCATTCAACAGAGACTGCGCTACTCTCAGTCACTGAAGCCCTGCGAACTGCAAAGGCTGATTCCAAATCGTCAGTCCTCATTCTGCTGGATCTTTCTGCTGCTTTTGACACTGTCAATCATCAGATTCTCCTGTCTACCCTCTCATCACTGGGCATCACTGGGATTCCACTTCGCTGGTTTGAATCCTATCTCACCAGTAGATCCTTCAGGGTGGCCTGGGGAGGGGAGGTATCCAAACCACATCAACTGGTCACTGGAGTTCCTCAGGGATCGGTTCTTGGACCCCTCCTCTTCTCCACATACACTACATCGCTGGGTCCCATCATACATGCACATGCCTTCTCCTATCACTGCTATGCCGATGACACGCAGCTCTATCTCCCTTTTCAACCAGATGACCCAACGGTAGCTGCACGGATCTCAGGCTGCCTGGCGGACATCTCGGCGTGGATGAAAGAACATCACCTACAGCTCAACCTGGCAAAGACGGAACTTCTGGTCTTCCCTGCCACTCCGACTTTACGGCATGACTTCACGATTCAGTTAGGCTCATCAATGATAACCCCATCAACTTCGGTCAGAAATCTTGGTGTAATCTTTGATGACCAGCTGACCTTCAAAGAGCACATTGCAAAGACTGCTCGATCCAGCAGGTTTGCACTACACAACATCAGAAAGATCAGGTCCTTTCTGACAGAGCATGCTGCGCAACTTCTTGTCCAGGCCCTTGTTGTTTCTAGACTGGACTACTGCAATGCTCTTCTGGCTGGTCTGCCATCAAACACAATCAAACCTCTACAAATGATTCAGAACGCAGCGGCACAACTGATCTTCAACGAGCCCAAAAGAGCGCATGTTACACCTCTCTTCATCTCCTTGCACTGGCTACCTATGGCAGCTTGCATCCAGTTCAAGACACTGATGCTTGCGTACAGAACTACCACAGGCTCAGCACCCTCCTACTTCCACTCACTATTACGAACCTACATCCCCTCCAGAAGTTTGAGATCTGCTAGTGAGTGTGTTGTGGTACCATCACAGAGAGGCTCAAAATCACTCTCCAGAACATTCTCGTTCACCATTCCTGGCTGGTGGAATAATCTTCCCACCCCTATCGGGAACGCTGGATCCCTGGCAATCTTCAAGCAACAACTGAAAACTCATCTCTTTCGGCAGTACTTGACTTCACCCTAAAAAAAAAAAAAAAACTTTCCCTCTATCGTTCTCTCCGCTTACTAGCTTGTACTTATTTGAACAATGACTGAGACTTGGTGTCACGAGCACTTCCTCTGTCTGATTGCCACTTCAAGATGAATCGCTTTTTGTATTCCCCAATTGTAAGTCGCTTTGGATAAAAGCGTCTGCCAAATGACTAAATGTAAATGTAATGGCAGATAATTGCCAAATGTAGATGTGCAAAGCTTGTCGCATCATACCCAAAAAGACTTGAGGCTGTAAAGGTGCTTCAACTACTATAAGTGCTGAGTTAAAGGTAAATTTGCAAAGTTGTCACAAATTTATTTTGTGCTTTCTCATTATGGTGTATGGAGTGTAGACTGATGTGGGAAAAAAGGTAATTTAAAATAGTTTAACATAAGACTGCAACATAACAAAATTTGAAAACAATAAATGGGAATGAATACTTTCACAAGGCACTGTATTTACAGGATGAATAACATCACATGTATGCATGGAGGATGAAGTTAATCAACAACCAAATGTGATTTTCCAGCACATTCCCCCATCCTCTGTAATGATGTCTGCTATGACTGATTTTTCATTTGAGGATTGAAAAGTACTGACTAATGATTGTATTGCATAATTAAAAAAAACACTCAGCTAATTCCGGTTTTGAAATATTTGCATTATAACTGTGATTAAGTTATTAAAGGCAACAGTCATGCTGTTGATTTTTTCCGTAAAATAATATATTCTGTTCTTCCGCTATGTGCTGATTCTTTTACACTTACCTAACTGTGAGACATAGTATTTGTTGTAACTGTTTAACCCTATGACGGGTGTAGGGTTTAGGCACCAGCACAATTAATATTGTTTTAGTAACAGATCAC
Organism: Barbus barbus; assembly: GCF_936440315.1. Lineage (NCBI taxonomy): Eukaryota > Metazoa > Chordata > Actinopteri > Cypriniformes > Cyprinidae > Barbus > Barbus barbus. Next base: position 11,110,097 of record NC_136756.1, read on the forward strand.
TTAAGGTGAATGTGAGTGTTAAATGATTGCTTCCTCCTTACAAGAAAGGGGGTCAGCTAAGGAGTTTTACCTCAAAATTAAAGTACAATCAAGGAAAACGGTTAAATTAAAAAATATATATATATTTCACAGTTAGAACATTGTATATTTTTCTATGCATAATTCACTTTTCAAAACAATTTCATTGTGCTGAACACACACAGTCCAAACTGATTCCAAAAAGTTGATCTTTCACCCATTTATTCATGTATACCTTAATAGGTAAGTTTGTATACATTGTGTCACAAACAGGCCTCATTTTGTGTCCATTTTAGAAGTGTGTGAAGATTCTGTCATTCCTTTGTGTGAACATGGTAAAGCTTGTTTTTGTTGTTGGTTCTAAGGAATTTACTATCATTCACACTCAGGGAGAGTAAAGCTATTCTTGATTTGGGGATCTCAATGTTTGTACTCCACTACAGGTTTGTTAACTCGAAGAAAAAAGGCATGTTTGTTTTCCGCAGAAACCTGGGCCCGTATTCATGAAAAATCTTAATGCTAGGAGTTGCTCCTAGTAACAAAATTCTAAGAAAATTCTTAGAAATGTGGGTGTTTCCTCTTAAAATTAAAGAAAAGATCCTGGTAAAGAAAAAAGTAATTCAGAACGCATCTTAACCCTTAAAAGAGGTCTTAAGGTCCAAAATTGTTAGGAGTACGAACGAGGACTTTTAAGGGGCTTAAGAGTTTCTTTAGCAGCGGAGAAAATGGATGAAACATGAAGAGGGAGAAGAAATGTGTTGCACACAATGCATGACATCGAGTTAATAAGACACTACACATTAGATCATGCAGGGATCATGTTAATGACCGATCTTATTAAAGACATGCTAACATCTCAGACACCGCGCTGAAATGCCGTAGAGCCAGAAATGGAGGTAATCACTACATTAACATATTTGGTAACTGGAAAAATGCAACTATGCAGCAGTGATGATTTGGGTCTGTTACAGCACTTATTATGTCGCTGTTCATTTCCTAATACGTTAAGTATGACAGCATGGTAAATAAAGAATATATATATATATAATGTGTGTGTGTGTGTGTGTACCAACTTAACCATATTTTGGGGACAAATTTGTACCCAAAAGTGAGGTAAACCTGACAAAATCTCCAAAAACCTCCCTTTGGGGACTTCCTCATTTGTAAAACGGGTTTAAAAATCAACTATACAAGGTTTTTTTGAAATTGTAAAAATGCAGAAAGTCTCCTGTGAGGGCTAAGTTTAGGTGTAGGGTAGATGTAGGGCAATAGCATATACAGTTTGTACAGTATAAAAACCATTACGCCTATGGGATGTCCCCATTTAGATAGCTAAGTAAACGTGTGTGTGTGTGTGTGTGTGTGTGTGTGTGTGTGAGAGAGAGAGAGAGCGAGCAAGAGAGAGTACGGAAAAATCACGTCTGTAATTTCAAAGTGAAGGCTAATAATAAACCCTACTCTTAAAAGAACTCTTTTATTTCCTTCTTGGACAACAAACCAATCACAGTCTTCAAAAGACTGTGTCATAGCAACAGGGTCAAGATTAAGATAAAAGTTTTTGTCTTTTCTCTGATCGGATATCTATCTGATTTGTTAAAACGTTTCCATTTACACTTGGCCATATAAATGTGTCTTTGCAAAACGGATATAGATCCGTTCTTCAATTCCCGCGCTACATGCAAATTTAATGGAGTTCAAGTCAATGAAAGCAATAGATATGCGCTGCATTTTATTCATTATCAGCTAATTTCAATATCAGAGACCGCAACAGGAGAGAGCGCGGCATCAGCACTGGAAAGATAGGTTAGTCCCACTACTTTTAATGAAGATGATTGTGTGTTGAGCGTCTGCGACTTATTTTCAGTTTCTTTCACGCCAGTTTGCTACGGCTTTCTCAGGAGATACTCAGCTACTCATCCACGGTGATGCTTGTTGCATTAGCTCTGTCATATCTGACTATAACATGCCATATAGCCTATAAAACGCTCTCACGCATTTATTTTTTTTATATTTTGGGAGGAGTAAAATTAGCATATGTGGTTTCAACAACCAGATGCATTTACACTTGTCCAGTTTCGTCTGGAATGCGGCCCAGACCACCTCCTGAAGTGGTTTGAGCGATCGGATTTATATCCGTCTCGAATGCGTTTCAGAGGACATTTATACCTGGTCTTTTCACGATCGGATAGCTATACGATCAGAAAAAACGCATGAAGTGACCAGGTGTAAATAGCCCCTAAAATGTTTATGATCTGAGGCAGATTTCTGCATGGCAAAAGCCATTTTAGGATAGTTGTGATTTGGTCTTAGTGACTTAAGAGTCCTCTTCACTAGTTTTAGCGCTATGTGCTACGCTACGCTTTGCGAAATACATCAATTTAGGACTGACACACCCATTATTTTTAAGATTGTCTCTTAAATCAGCAAGTTATGAGCTACTTAAGATGTTTTGTGAATACGGGCCCTGGTGTACAAGGATAGGTAACTATGGAAACAAATGAGAACACACTAGAAACTATGATTTTCAATAGAAGATATAGGTAACAAAATAGAGGAACTATGAACTCAGAAAAAATAGAAACAAATGAGTCCTAGAACAGAAAGCAGACATGATGCAAGCTATCAGAATTAGGTCAAAGTAACATTCAAAAAATTCCAGACCACAAGGTTTCCCAGCAGAACATTGCCAAGAGCATAACGCTGCTGCCATCTCTTCTCTAGGTAAATGATGCATCCACCTGGCCATTCACAACTGAGAGGCACTGTGTTCAGACACCTTTCTATCATGGCAGTAGCTCTTTTTTTATGGGTCCAGACAGGCCAGCTTTCACTCCCCACATGCATCAATGAGCTTTGGGCACCCATGACCGTAAGACTGCTTCACATTGTTCTTCCTTGCTGCACTTTTGGTAAGTACTAACCACCTCATACCAGAATGTCCCATAAGACTTGGTGTTTCTGAGATGCTCTGACTCTAGCTAGCCATGACAATACGGATGCTCATCAGATAATTGTTTTAAATCATATTTATGGGCTTTTTAATGCCTTTAAATCTCCACAGGACAGTGGAGAGCTGACAGAACAGCATTGGGCGGAGAGAGGGGGGTGGGAATTGCCAAAGGACCTTGAGACAGGAATTTAACTGAATGTCAGAGAGTCGAATGAAACCGCCTACTTCTCTACTAGTAGGGAAAAAGCAGTAGGCGAGCGAATAATGTATGTCCGAAACCTTCGGATTCATAAAAGAGTAGGCAGGAATTACCTGGGTGACATAGTAATTCTCGCGAGATTCGGACGTGCGTCTACTTAAAGTGTGTCCGAATATGCCTACTTCTCTACTATATAGTAGGGGAAAAGCAGTAGGTGAACGAATAAGTATGTCCGAAACCTCAGTATTCATAGAAGAGTAGTCGAGAAGTTCCCGGATGTCCTACTGCTTCAGCCCATTCTTGAGTGTTTATCCGATGGACACTTTTCTATCCCCGAACCCTCACGCGAGCACGTGACGGAGATCAGCGACGCGGGTGCTTACAAATGTGAGTATTATCGATCAAAAACACGGTTACATGTGTTAAAATCGCATTTCTTGAGCTATTGTATAGTAAACTGTTGATTTGTTGAAGGTGTAGATGCTAGACAGTAACGTTACAGTATATTTGTATAGCTCCAGTAAACACGCACATCTCCAAAGTGCATTTACATAAACCTTATACATCTTAAAGACCATTAAATGTCTATTTAATAAGAGACAGGAACATATTCTAAAAGGATATTCAAAGGCTCTCAGTGAGCTGAAAACCTTTCAGTTACTGAAATGAATAAAAAATTATTTTAAATCTTAAAGTTTCGTTTATTTTAATTATTGTAATTTCAAACGAAGCTGTTACAGAGCTTTTCTGATTCTTGATTTCTGTGCATTTTATGCAGAGCTTTTGTGCTGGAGCAGGTGACAGCGGTATTTGTGCGAAAAACAAAAATATAAAGTCTGACTGCAGCAATGAGGGACGTGATGGACAGCAGAGACAGGTGAAGCTAGACACGGTGGTCTTCATCAGAATAAAGCTGCAGAACTGGCTCAGCTGTGTTGAGATGCAGTAGATGTGGGTTCACTGCCTGTAAATACATGATTGTTAGAACAATATGTTTGAATAAAGCTTTTTCATGTGTTGCTGACTTGTTTATTCATTGTCATGGTTACTTTTATTTGCATTTTACTCATTTGTTCATGTTTCCTGTTGTCAGTATATAAAATATAATTGTTTCATTAACATATGCATTAATTCATGACTTGACTGAAAATTGAGATGTATTCACCTTGGCTGCATTTGTCTAGTGTACAGTAATGCATAGCTATGGCATATGAAAAAGCAAATTACATTTTGCTTGTTTCACTAAAAAATATAATTAATTATTGGTCAGCATTTATCATTATTGTTCATAAGTGTTGGGCAACCAATGCATTCTGAAGGAATCTTAATTTCTAAGTAGTAATACTTACATTTTTCGAGTAAAATCAACAAGCCGTCAACCGCAATCACCAGATCACAGTCACCTCAGTGCTGATCACCCGCACCTGCAGTCCCTCATCAGCACTCCTATAAACACCACTAACTCTCTGACACTCATCGTCTGGTCTATGGTTCACTACACTGAACGGTACGGTACCTGACTCTACAGACTTACCTGTGTGTACTTGCCTTATAGACTCTCCAGCGTGTATTCCTGGACTCCTGTTTCTCCAGCTCTCCCGAGCACTCGGGACTCCATTCCCCAGTAAACGATAAGGATATCAGATCTCGACAATATCACTTGAATATTACAAGTTACAAGATTCCCACCTGCTTACCACTCTCCTCACCTTCCGCTCTCTTCTCAATAAACATCCCATTGTGTTACTTACCTGTTGTTTCCGGCTCTTGTGACACTGAGATCGCTACAAGTGCAGTTGTGCTGTAAAAAAACTAATGTAAATGTATTATGTTTATTTAGAGCCAATTGACTGGTCTTCAATGCCAACAGGGCTGCTTAGCAGTAAGCACATAATTATGGGTTTAGTCTTTTATCTGTCAACAATTCTGAAGCAAATGCCATCAGAGCAGTTTCTCTCAGGAGTTACGACTAATGTATGTGATACTGTTTTAACAGTGATAAACCATTTGTAAACCTAAACCTAGTGTGTGAATAAACTATACTGTATAGACATTTTCTAATGCTGCATAAATCTCAAAAATATTATTCTTCTAAATAGTAGCTGAAGTGGTTGTCAGAAATATATTCACTTGATATATACTGTTAAAAAAAAAGATTATGAAGACAAAGACAGCTTTATGTAATAGTATTTATTGATTTTTCATGGACAAAGAATAATGTCATTATGAAGATGTAATTCAAATACATAAAATTATCTTTCATGCAAATTACGAAGGTCATATTTGGTGATTGCAAACCCTTTTTATACAAAGTGACTTATAGCCTACTAATTCCATTGACAGCACCTCAAAAACAAACTAGGGAACAGAGCAATACAGGGTTTTGATCATTCTCTTCACTTTCTAATGTTACTGAACCTGTAGACTTTGCATTAACAGCCCAAATCCTCAATCAGACAATAATAAAATACAAAAGCCTATAATATGATTACAGTGGCATAAATATTATAGTATACAGTGTTTATGCATGCAACAGTATAATTTGTACCAAATTCAATCAAAATGAAACATAAATACAACAGCATTACTAAATTACAATTTTTCCACAGTTGTAGTGCTTAACAAATGTAGCTTTTAAAATCCTAAGCCTATGTCTGTTTTGTCCTCAGCCATGAAGCAGAACAGTTTTCTCATACAAAAGAAAATACCAAACAATTCTATTAGCATGCTGTTGTCCATGTACCATGATATTCTTGAAAAACTACCCTGGAAGGAATGATTTTCAGTAGCATAGTTGATATCAAAGTACTCTGGTATTACCTTGTGACACCATTACTGTACCGCATAATTTTTTTCATAATGGTTTTCTTCTGTACATACCTCTACTATAGATTATAGTACAAATATATTATTCTGTTGACAGAAGAAGAATCTGTTTAGATGATAAGGTCATCTGAGAAGAATATGATACTTCATGACAGCCCTTTTCATCTTTATGCAAAGCTACAGAAGAAACAGGCTTTTCTGATTTCTATATTCGCCGTATCCTCAGGTGGAAAAATGAGGATACGCCACAAAGACAGTTTTTTGCGAAATGATCCCTCCAACGTCAATGAGGTTCAGATTCTCGGACCACACCTTGAGTCTGTCCCCAGATTTAAGAGAAAAAATACCCTCAGAGAACAGACTTTTCCTCCAGTATTTGAGGTTGACTGTTTCCCAGTGGGAGAGCAAGGACAGGTGTCCATCATATGAGTCAGTATAAAGATGAATATCATGTTGCAGAGGTATTTCCTCTGAATTTTCACTTAAATTTCTGTATGTTATCTGAAGAGAAACCTTGAATGTTCCATCATGAAGGACTTTCAGAGATTCATTATCGTCATCCAGGATTAAGTATCTGGTATTGTTTGGTGACGGATACTCTGGTGTATACATCCACGGCACATATCCTTTTTTAGTGAACCTGACATTGTCTTTAACTAGAGAGAAGGGAAATGTGTGAATACATGTGTATGCATGTGCAGTGTAGACATAAGTTGTCTGATTTGTATTCATTTGTGCATTACGTCTTATTGCAGTCAATGTATTACTTCTTACCTGTCAAGCGAGTGAAAGATGTGAAAGTGCTTCTTTGTGTCGTGATTGTCTCTTTTCTGCTATACGATTCAGCGCCTTGATACTGCATTCCTATATGGATGAAAAATGAATTTTGATTACAGTGAATTTACATAACCACAATGTGAAAGACACTAAATTGAGTAATTACAATAGAATTCATCTTTATTAGTAAACAATGAACTTACCAAATGTAGGTGCATCCTTGGTTCCATTTTCCTATAAAAAGAGAGCAATTGTAAACAGTTTAATACACACATAATGTGAATCCTCAATTGATCGAGGTATTGATTCAATAAATGTACGTTTCAGTTTGTTTTAGTGCTTTTAAGTAATAAAATAGTGAGCAGCATATTTTTTTTCCCCATAACACTAGTAACTATGTATTATTACATATTAATTAGATACTAGCACTTACTCCTCCTTTTAAATAAGTAGTCAATTAGTCATTATGATATGCCATTGCTACAAGTAACACATTGCAAAAATGCACCATTGAATTCTCGTGCATCAGCTATTCACTTTTGAGCAGTATGCAGTTACATTATTAGTAACTTAATTCTTGACATTACTAGCCTATCTACTTCAGGCTCAACTATTACCTATGAATTATAATCCAACTAACAACTACATTTTTAACCATAGTATCAATAAATAAATAAATCTGTACAAATCAATCAGTATCTCATAACTAATGTAAGGACATCTAATAAATAGTCACTACTGGAAAACTTGATGAAAACTTAACTTTTATAAAAGACAAGAAAAATGTCATAGAAATAAAGACTGGGTCATTTAACACACATTTGAGATTTTATGCACTCTATGTTAAAACGGTTATAACATCTACTGTAATGTATGTATATTACATATGAATGAACTCGTATCCGTTGCACAGGTTTCTAAAGCAGGTTCATAGGGGCACTGAGCAGTACTCGTGACTGTTTGGCGTTGACTTTGAATGTGTATAGCAGCCTATGCGTCTTACCTTGCAGGACTGCGGGAAGGTGTGATACAGGATCGTGAACAGGCAGCAGCTGAAGCAGAAGAGCACGCTGATGGACTGGATGAGGTACACCTGTCGCCGCAGAGAGTGGTACTTTATCCTCAGACGGCTCACTGACTCGGGCTCCATTAAAACTGCGTGGAATTGACAGGATGCCTCTTCGTTTGTCATCTCCATAACGGACAGTTTAAAAGCGCCGCTCCATGCCCTTAGAATCCTCTCTATATATGTGTATATTTCTCCCACGTGTTTTCTTCAACGCCCAAAACAAACAGCCTACTCGTGGAGTTTCGGCACTATGAAAACATGAGGCTCTCAGTCCAGTCGATCCAGTGTCGTTTCCTGGTTTGCTCTGCTTGACTCAGAGCCAAATTCTTACAGCCCGAGGAAATAAACAATTACACGATGACATTTCGTCATAGCCAGACCTAGTAAGTGTTTGAAGCTGTAAAGAAGTGCTTCTCCAGGAGTCAGCACACCTCTATCCATCCAGGTCTCTGAGCGCCCCCACCCATTTAAATGTCTATTCTGAATAGTGATTATTATTCTGGTTTCATAATAATAATAATATAAAATAAATGGCTGGTAAAACCCCGTGTGAGCAAAGTCAGGTCAATATGACCAGTACATAAAATGAAGGTTAATCTGTGTTTAAAGACTCAAATATGTATTTGTGTTGGTTGATTGATTATTAACGAATGAGCCCTGTTAATATTATCAGTCATTAAGTTCAAAACCTTGCTTAAACTATGATTGATACTGATTATAAACTCAATTCATATTTCATAAAAAATATTGCATTATTTAATGGGGCTAATTGTCACCTGGATAGTTTATTAGCACATAATCTTGGCCACAGCAAAAAAATGGGTTGTGTGGACATTTCCACAATTATTGCCCAGGAGAAAAAAGATACACTGTATTGAAATTTTGTGACAACCTGCGTTAATATACACCATGTATGGGGTAAGTTGTCACAAGGGAAATTGTGATGTTAAGATGAACAAATAAAATGCACTGTTGTTGTGGCCAACAAATATTGTAACTAGATCAAAATAAATAAATAAAAACCATCAGGATGAAGTTTGTGGTGGCCAGAAGAAAGCCAGAGGACTTAAAGTTTTAAGTTAGAAGGTTTTACGATAATCTGAACAGTTTTTAGGAGTACTCTAAGTAGGCCAGAAATAAAATGGGATGTCAGTGTACTGTTTTATCTTTAAAGCAGTTCAGGTCACTTCAGTAAGAGGCTTTTACTTTGTTTCTTTCACTTTACCTTGGATTTGTTTTTAAATGAGACACACCTTGGCGATGATGCAGTACCATTATTGGATCCGACAGCAATGTCGCAACACACAAGTATGAGTAACAGTGTGTTATCATGTGTCTACTAAAAAAATAGAAAACTATTGTTTTGTCTGATACAGATCATTTGATATGAGTATTTATGTATTTTTAACCAAAATGTTTTTAGAGTACATCCGCTTTTATTTTAATATGCAAAACTGTTAGCCAGTCATGCAGAGCCAATGATGTAGAGGCATTGATCATCTGCAGAGGTAGTCTTTCCTCACAGTCCAATGTAAAAAAAAAAAAAGAAAAGTTGAGCCAACTTAAAAATTTAAGGCAACCACTTCAGCAGATTTTTGAGTTTTCTCAACTTATTTTTTAGGAAATGTTTTGTTGTATAAACTTATAACAAGAAATCTGCTAAAGCTGGTTGCCTTAAACGTTTCAGTTTGCCCAACTTTTTTATTTTTTTTATTTTTACAGTGTATGATGTCTAAGATGAAATATGAAACAAGACCTGGTTTTTAATGGAAGCTGTTTTTGAATTAATGAGGAAGTACTGCGTTTTCTTATGTCAGAAGATGAAGGATTTCTCGATTTCTCTATTCTGACCAGTAAAGCACCACTAATAAGCATGTGAGACGATTCGCTTCACAAGCACCACTCAGAATATTAAAAAGCTGCAATCCTTTCTCAAGCAATATCATTTAAAAAAATAGGACATTTAACACACAACTTGATATTTCTAAACAATATACTGAATGAATGAAAAAGTTGCCTGAATGTAACCATGTGTTGTTTAAAATGTAATTTATCCAAAATATTTACCATGTTTATGAAACACTATCATAGCCACAGAAGTCACATAAAGTTCCAAATAAAATCAGACCAAAAACACTGCTAGATGCATAAATAATTGGATATTACATTAAAACTCCTAATTAAAACCTCTAACCCTTTTTTTTAAGTAATTTTTGCTGCAGAACATAAAACTTTTATACTCTGGAGGAAGGTTACAGGAAAATGATACAAGAATGGCACAAGGCCAGGAATGACTCATTGCTATGCATGTGGGTTTTTAGGTATGTACAACAGTCAAACAACTTCTGCAAAGAGATAGTTCTGGCAAAAAGTGTTGATTATATTATTGCAAACCATTGTTTGCATGAAGCTCCTAAACTGTGTTGTCAAGTTGCCTTTTATTGTTTGTCAAGGTAACAAAAAAAGACCTAGAAATGTGAAGAATGTTTGTGAGTAATGGCATGTTCCCCTCCTTTCACTGGAAGAGTTTAGTGTACTTAGGGAAATCACATTCTCGCATCTGGCTATTAAACATTTAATTTATGAGGCAGAGCACTGGATGTTATTTCAGCTTTCATGTAACGCATTTGACCTGGTTTCTTACTGGATATTTTTTTATTAAGCATTTAAGACCCCTAGGTTGTGGGTCCTCACATTGGAAGCAAAATATAAAAATGCTTTGTTTTTGTCTAATTTTCCTTTTTCTGCATTTATTCATTAAACATCTCCTGGTTTCACTTTGACTGTTTAGGCACGTGGCTGTTATTACAGTGCTTGACACAATCAGGATATTATCTCGGCCTGGATTTTCCATTTAGGTGTTGGAAGCTTAGACCAGTCTTGCAAAAAAGGAATGCTACTTTTCAATTCTACTTCCATCCTGTTCATAGTTCAACGTGTTTATTATCATTTTTAGACAAAAATAGCCAAACGTGAGTGCATGAGATAGGCCATTCATAACATTCTTGTTGCTATCCGAGTCAGATCTAACGATAATTGGTAGTTTCTATGACATACTGATATACACAGATCAGTCACTCTTATCATGGCGATACCCCTTTATTAGATTCAACAGGGTCAGTGCAGTCAGTATCCAAAAAAAGTATAAGATAACAAGTGAAATGTGTGTTGCGTTTTTTTTTCAGTTTGTGCTAACAATTTGATCAGAAATTTGCATATTCCATAAGTTTGTAAATATCCTGACGATCACATTGCCAGAATGACACGAGAATGATCATCTTGATCATCCAAATATCACAAATGTACTTATTTGATTAGTGACCTAGAAATAGTGCAGCAATTCTGTATTTCCAGATTTAATAAAACATTTTGAATCCCAGTTTATCCATAGGTTGAGATACCTATGGATAATACTCTGTGTATTGTATTTATTTTATTTGAACTGCATGCATTTGATTGATCGAATGGTGTTGACTCCCTCTGCCAATGCATTGATGAAATTAACAGTTGGATGTGCCAGAACTTCCTTCAGTTAAACAAGGAGAAAACTGAAGTCATTGCATTTGGAAACAAAGATGAAGTTCTCAAGGTGAATGCATACCTTGACTCTAGGGGTCAAACAACTAAAAATCAAGTCAGAAATCTTGGGGTGATTCTGGAGACAGATCTTAGTTTCAGTAGTCATGTCAAAGCAGTAACTAAATCAGCATAATATCATCTCAAAAACATTGCAAGAATTAGATGATTTGTTTCCAGTCAAGACTTGGAGAAACTTGTTCATGCCTTTATCAGCAGCAGGGTGGATTACTGTAATGGTCTCCTCGCCGGCCTTTCCAAGAAGACCATTAGACAACTGCAGCTCATCCAGAACACTGCTGCCAGGAATCTGACTAGAACCAGAAAATCTGAGCATATCACACCAGTCCTCAGGTCCTTACACTGGCTTCCAGTTACATTTAGGATTGATTTTAAAGTACTTTTACTCGTTTATAAATCACTCAATTGCCCAGGACCTAAATATATTGCTGATATGCTCACTGAATATAAACCGAACAGACCCCTCAGATCATTAGGATCGAGTCAGTTAGAAATACCAAGGGTTCACACAAAACAAGGGGAGTCTGCTTTTAGCTATTATGCAACCAGCTTCCAGAAGAGATCAGATGTGCTAAAACATTAGCCACATTTAAATCAAGACTCAAAACTCTATATCATTTTAAAAATTCCTTGTTTTTATTATTTTTATTTCCATTTTTTTATTGATTTTTAATGTCTATTTCACTTTCTTTTATGTAAAGCACTTTGAATTACCACTGTGTATGAAATGTGCTATATAAATAAACTTGCCTTGCCTTTCAAGAGTGCTGATATACAGTCCAAAAGCATTGGGATGTGTGCTTTAGTGGTGGGATACATACTTTTGGTGACTCTTTGTGTTTCTTATTTATGTTAATAGGTAAGTAATTGAATAATTCACTCAACAGATTCATTGCTGATTTATTCAAGAATCAGAAGGCATCACTCTTGCTTTGTTTGGAACTTCTTAGGTTGGTATAACCAAACTAGTTAAAGTAAGTGACAGTTTTTGTCTAAAATGTAAGTTACTCAGTATTAACGTACTGTTGAACTGTTGTAAAAAACAAAACAGTATCTCACACTGTTCACACTGCTGCTGTTGGTCCAAATACTACCATTTGAAGTATGTTATGGTCAGCAAGGCTGCATTTATTTGATTAATACAGTAATATTTTAAAATAAAATTACAATTTACAATAAGTGTTTTCTATATACATATATATGTGATGACAAAGCTGAATTTTCTTATTATTTTTGTTGTTGAAAAACGTTTTTGTGATGCTTTTGTGATTTTTTTGATTAAAAGAGCATTCAAAAACAGCAATTGTGTGAAATAAAATCTTATGTAACATTATGTGTTTGTTATAATATTAAATGTATGTATATATAGCCTCTGGATATGTACTGTTAGTTTACAGTATGTTTTCTTTTTATAGCCTGTCACTGACAAGTGCACAAAATGCGCTCGATAAACCTTTAAATTAAAGCAATTTAAAAACTTTGAATGATTCACATGTACATGCACCCATCAGGAAACAATGTGCGCATAATCAGTCAATATCATTCAGTCATATCAGTATACAGATTCCTGGTAGATGGTCGTCACCCAACAGCTCTCGCGTAAAAGAAAGGTTGGGTCAGAATTACTCTTGGCTGAGCTGTACGGAGCTACACCCTCGAGGAACAAAGGCTATCCTGAATACAGAAACTTCCAAATGGCTATTTTTATTCAGTTCATTGTAAAGTCAGATGCCTTCTGATTAGCAGTTCTACAGTATTTGTGTGTACAATTGGGAAATTATGATGAAACCTAAACACACGGCTACAGGCTGACTGGGGTTGCAACATAAGTTATTCTTATATGCTTCTTCTTCTTTCTTGTTTTTTTTAAAGAATTTTGCAATTAAAATATTAAGTGTCTATAAGTGTCTAAAATGACTTTTTTTTCTTCCAAATGGCAAATTCTTAGATTTAAGGTCTGTTCACACCAAGGACAAATGACGATAAAAATAAAGATATAGTTTTAATAATCATTCTAAATTTACCAGAGTCCACACCACAACTATTATATGATATAGTTGGAATTGCTTTCACACTGATTTTTTATTTTTTTTCTCCAGCTAATGAATGACAAAAACACTGACAGCCAATCAGAATCCATCCTGCTTTGAAGAGCTGGAGCATTTAAAGCAGTAAATGACAAAACTGTAGAACATGTTACAAAAGACAAAACGTTATCATGCATTGAGATGGATGCTAATATAGTTATCGTTCTTGATGTTAACAGAACTTTAAAGGTAAAATTTGTAATTTCTGTAAAAATACTGACTATTTTCAAAAATGTTTTATAAACATGTTGAACAGTTTCCATTGGTCTGTCAAACAGATAACACTACCAAAATCTCACATGATTAGCTGAGCAGTTGTTCTGTCTGTCAGGCTTGTCGGGATGGTCAAACAAACAAACATGATGCAACCAACTTAGAGTTGACTGTCCACATTAAAGTGGGCAAGAGATGTTATTTTATACTGATAGTTCATCAAAAAAAAAATTAATATGTCATAAATTTGTTGTTCCAAATCAGTATGACCAATATGTTTTGTCTGTATAATGAAAAAGAAAGGGGTCCAAAACAATATCAGGCCTCACTGACTTTTATTGTATGGACCAAAAAAAACGTTCCACATACGAAAAGTCACACAGGTTTGGAGTGACATGATTTACAGAATTTTCGTTTTTGGTTTCCTGTTAACATCCAAAAGAGACACACACACCCCCACAAGCAATCTCAAAAAGTGTCATCTCATTGAAGAATGTCCTTTGATTCAATAATCCTTTAATTTCAGTCATATGACCACTCAGGAATGAGAAAATACAATATTTTCCACTGAAATCCCATTGTATATTGTGAGTTACTTACGTGTAACCTGATTAAATAAATTAGAAAGAAAATAAGAAGAGAAAATAAGACTTCCAACGCATCTTTTGAGGCTGTGCTCACAACTCTACAGAGTCTACAGAGTATGCATTCGGTATGGTACACTGTACAATGCAGCATGAAGATTGAAAAACACCTGTAAAATAAGACCACATGAGACAAACACAAATGATAAATAAATAGGAATTAACAAGACAAATTCGAATAGGAAACACAAAAAAAACAACACACAATAATTTAAACACCTGTCATTTGTCCAAGTCATCAAAATGATCCTGAATCACATTTAAAAGGGTCCTTGCAGATAAATGAAAAAAAACCACACTGTGTCCACCGTCGTATCTTATGGGGTCCCAAAAACATCCTTTCCACTTCACAAAGTCCTCTGAACACGCTCCTCCTGGGTCATATTACGCTTTCATGGCTTTCATGTCTACAATATTGTGTCAAACGTTTGATCAGTTTTCGTGAAACTATGCAGCAGAATCAATCCAGTCTTTTTGTACATTCCTGCGTAGAATCCAGCTCTACACAGTTAGATCTGAAACTGTTCCCACACAAAACGCCAACTCTCTCTCTCTCACTCTCACATGCACACACATACACATCCACCCACTCGCACATAAATACAATAAGGCTGAAACAGGTGCTAGTGGAACAGGTATGACTGTTATGTTGCATGTTCAGTTTGGTACCGATCTGTGACAGGAATCGTGTAAAGAGGAAATCGAAGCGAGACTGCATTCCAAAGAAATCCAAAGTGCCGCCTTTGTATGAAATAGTATCTGTCAAAGATACGCACATACACGGGACTTGAAACTGGACTTGCAGATTGAATAAACGTCCTCTGATTTACATTGAAATTTGCAAAGCCAAAGTGAATTTCCCAGGTGATGCAATTGGGGCAGACTGAAACCTTGCGAAATTTCTATACAAACTGCAGATTTAGGTGAAATTGTCTTGGCATGTGGGTTCAAAGGTCTTTCAGTTGCCTCTGAAATAGTGGAATCCCCATTCATGTAACTAGAATGCTTAAACCCAAACGCAGAGTTCAGAGGCTCATTTAAGAGGCAATGTATTCGCATTTTATCGTTTTTGTGTCCAAGGAGTAACATGTTAACTTGTCTTGTATTTCCTTGAGTCCTCTCTGAAATGTTACACGAAATATTGTACGTGAAAACACTTTGCATGAGGATATCACATAGGAAGCAATGGGGAGCTAAATAGTGTGTAGAATCAAATAAAGTTTTGGCTCCCAGGCTACCTTCTTTCAATAATCATCAAAATGAACAGGATAGTTCACCAGAAAATGAAAATTTGGTTCTTTACTCACCCTTACAGGGTTAGATCACCCAAAAATAAAAAATTCTGTCATTAATTACTCACTTTTATGTCGTTCCAAACCCATAAGAACTTTGTTCATCTTGGAACAAAAATGAAGATATTTTTGAAATAATCCGAGAGCTTTCTGACAGTAACACAACTACCACATTCAATGCCCAGAAACGTAATAAGGACATCTTTAAAATAGTCCATGTGGCATCAGTGATTTAACCTTGAAGCTACAAGAATTAATTCATGCGCAAAGAAAACTAAAATAAAGGCGATATTCAACAAACTCTTCTCTTCGACGCGCGTTCACGAAAGCCGACGTTCTGACGTAGAACCCAGATGCACTGTGCCTTGTTTGCAAACAGAGGAAGATGCACACTGTACATAAAACAATCTTCGTAAACATGTCTAAAGATTTTGTCAGAGAGGATGACTTGCAATTTTTTGCCCAGCCTTACTTATTCAAACCAGAATACACAGGTGATGAGCTAAGAGAGATGGATATTCTACATCAGAACGCTGTGAATGTGCCACGAAGACTGACACGGAAGAGAAGACATTTTTGAATAAAGTCATTATTTTTGTTTTCTTTGTGCACAAAAAGTATTCTTGTAGCTTCATGAAATTACGGTTGAACCACTGATGTCACATGGACTATTTTAACGATGTCCTTACTACCTTTCTGAGCCTTAAACGTGGTAGTTACGTTGCTGTCTATGAAGGGTCAAAAAGCTCTCGGATTTCATCAAAAATACCTTAATTTGTGTTCCAAAGATGAACGAAGTCCTTGCGGATTTGGAACAACATGAGGGTGAGTAATTAATGACAGAATTTTCATTTTTGAGTGAACTATCCCTTTAATATCTTCCCAAACTTGTATGACTTTGTTTCTTCAGTGGAACGTTATTGAAATTGTCCCAATGTTGTTTCGGATTGATTTTCAGTGTTATGTTCCACTGAAAAATGAAAGTCAGGTTTGGAAAGACATGAGAATGAGAAAATGATAACAGAATGTCAATTTTTGGCTGAACTATCCCTTTAAGAAAAGATACAATCATACCGACGACTTCACGCTTTGTACATGTTGGCAGCAGTGGCGAGCGCTAACTGCCCATTGGCCGCGACCACACATGGCTCCTCCTCCAATAGTCCATTGGGGTCGGCATGTGGGATGCTGTCGTGGTAGCTGCTGAAGCTGATGTTGTCTTCCTTTAGCTCAATGGTCCAAAACGGGGCGTTGAGTTTCCGATTGCGGTACTCACGATAAGTATACACGCCTCCAACGAAGCCCATGAGGAGAACAACCACCACGATGATGACGGCCAGGATGATGATGTTAAACTGCGTCCAGGACACTACTGTCAGGGCAGAGGCCGTGCTGTTGTGTCCTGAGGAGTCTCCCGTGCCAGACTGAAGGGTCGGTAGGCTTGGGTGGGTGGTAGGAGAGGAAGAGGAAGTAAGGAGGCGGGAAGCAGGTGTAAAAGCAACAGAACTTGTGGATTGGGGGATTTCTGTAGTCTTGATGTCTTGAATCGGGAGGATTCTCACAGCTGAGAGAGAACGAGAGTCAATGATTTAAATGGTTAGTGTAAACAGATTATAAAGGTTATAAATGAAAGATGATTAACTAAGAACATTAGCTAAATAAGCATTCAAGATGAATCGCAAATCAGCCAATAAACCAAACTAAATTAGGATTAGGACCGCATCAATAACCGTGTAAAGTTCATCAATTATGAAACAAGTTCAATTCAGTGATAAGCAGCTTTACAGAATAGAACAATAGTGCTGTTATTGTTGAACACTCCCATTAAAATCAATGTAAATGGGAAATATTTCCTCCAGCACACTGTCATGACAGCTTTTTATAGTTTGTACAAGATGTCACAATTGCATGGCATATATAATTTATTTAAAATGTGAATAACTAATGTGTTTTTCAGTGTAAAGTGGTCTGCCTAGACAACATCTAAAACAGCAATACATTAATTTAGGAACACAGTTTTTAGCTCCTTTGTGTGTGTGGGTGTGTGTGTGATGAGGATCTGCAAATAAAACAACGATGACATGACATTTTTTTTAATATGTAGATCCAAATTATTGTATATTTTCATCCTTTAGACAGAAAAGAATGCAGGTGTTGACCATAAACAAAAATACTAGTGAAAAATAACAGTAAACTGAAAAAAGAAAAAGAAAAGTGCTCTGTGGTGTGGCTGTTTGTAAGATGAAAATCTGGATTAAAAGGCAATTATTTTTAAATTCAGTTGTTAGGATCTATTTTAAGAAAGTACTATGCACAGACTTACTATTTTGTAATCAATTGTTGCATCGTGACTCACAGAATCCATTTCAAAATGGGCTAAATATTAAGGGAAAACTAAAAAAGGCACCCCAACAAGAAGGAGATGAGACACGTCAAGCATGTCAAGTTCTACCAGCACTATTAATCACATTTGTAATATTTGACGTAGAGCTACTGTGAACTAACATGAACGTTGTTCATATTTTCAGGGTGTCTAAGTGTTCAAATCTATGTCAAAAGAGTTGAAGAAAAATGAAAATATATACATTCAAGTTCAAACCTTGTCATCTGTATGTCCATGTCCATTTGTCATCTATACCCTAAAGTTAATCTAATGTTCTAATACTTTAAAAAGGCATTGTCAAAAGCATAGAGTGCTAACACAGGAAGTCTAAACTGACCATAAACAACCACCTCAACAAGGATCCTTATCCTTAGCTAAGGTAAAAGTGCGAACGGCATAATAAAATCATTAAAAATTATCCAGACAACATCAAAGCTTGCATTCATTATTCATGACTCATGTGATGGGATCCCAGCAACCACTTCAGAAACAAATGCACCTGCATATTTTTGACGTGACACCGTTATGAGTTACTGATAAAAAATGCAGTGACATGCTTTTTCATCAGTGGGATGACACATTCCCGCTCTCTATTCAATGACCACCTGATATTGCCCACAAAACACAGAGCACTCGCTAAAATCTTCCACTATGACTTACTGGCAGATGTGCAGTTTCAGAGAATCTGACTAGACGTTTTTACCAGTCTGTAGGAAACTGGCTGCAACATCCCAATTTTGAGGAAGAAAGAATCACAGGAGTTGCAAACGCTTGCAAGTTTCATGATATCATATGAGTGTCTGTTAAAAATAAATGGTAATTTCAGATGGACAGAAACTGCGGTATATCACATGTCAAATACCCTATCTGTGCAACATGTCAAGGAATATTTTTATCTACACTAATATATTTGGAAAAATAAAGATTTTTTTTAAAGGCTACATATTTGATAAAAAATACAGTAGTGATATTATTAACTATTATAATATTATTACAATTTAAAATAAGTGTTTTCTCATTTAACATATTTCGGCATCATTACTTCAGTCTTCAGTGTGACACGATCCTTCAGAAATCATTCTAATATGATATATATATATCATATTATATATTATATCATATATCATATTATCACTATTTATGTGACCCTGGACCACAAAACCAGTCTTAAGTGTCAATTTTTCAAAACTGAGATGTATACATCATCTGAAAGCTGAATAAATAATCTTTCCATTGATGTATGGTTTGTTATGATAGGACAATATTTGGCTGAGATACAACTATTTGAAAATCTGGAATCTGAGGATGCAAAAAAATCTAAATTCTGAGAAAATCATCTTTAAATTTGTCCAAATGAAGTTCTTAGCAATGCATATTACTAATCAAAAACTAAGTTTAATATATTTACGGTAGGAAATTTGCTAAATATCTTAATGGAACATGATCTTTACTTAATATCCTAATGATTTTTGGCATTAAAGAAAAATGTATCATTTTGACCTATACAATGTATTTTTGGCTATTGCTACAAATATACCCCAGCAACATAAGATTGGTTTTGTGGTCCACAGGGGGCGTAATACAGAAAATTTCTTATCTTAGGTCTTAATTTAAGATGTGATATGTTAAATTAGGATTTTTTCAAATTCGTATTACAGAAGCAAATCTTAACTTGATTTGGGATTCTTATCCTATCTTAAAAAATAGTATCTTATCTCTAGTTAGGAAATCTTAAATGGCATAATCAAGCGCGACAATCCACTCTCAGGTCTGTTACCAAGCAACCAACACTGCTGATGAGGTAAACAAAAGCTACTTCACTTTGAAAATCGCCTTTTGAAAAAAAAAAAGGCATTAGTCACTTGCACTACAACCAGTAATGCTCCGTGACACTGTTGTTGGTCTCTATAATGCTGGTTGCAGTTCCTTTACTAACTGTAATATGTTGTGTGGCAGTCTGTAATTACTGTGTTTTGTCATCAAAATATAACACATCTTCAGGGTCCTCCAAGAGTCTTTCTACCATTAAACATCCTCGTTTTTCATTTTCAACTATTAATAAATGTAATACCCTTGTCGGACAGCACAGTTGTAAGCGTTTTTTTTTTTTTTCCGTTAGCTTTCAAATAATTTTGAAGTTAGGACAGCTGTGGGGTTGTCCTAAAGTTAAGACAGTTTTTAGGGTTTTTTGTCAAGTTAGGAGGTTTCTGTAATACCCCTTTCCTATCTGTAGTTAAGATAAGATAACGCACTAAGGAAATGCTGTTCTGTAATAGCTTTTGTCCTAAATGTGGTCCTAACTGAAATTACCATGGTTACCAAACAGATAAGATAAGATTTTAAAGTTAGGATCTTTCTGTAATACGCCCCCAGGGCCATATATATATATATATGTACAAGTCAGTCCTCTGTCGTGTGTGTCATGTGTCCCTGCCTCTTGTGTCCATATTTGGTTTGTTTCCTGTGCTTGTCCTATGTGATCATTAGTTAATCCTTGTCCAGCTGTGTTTGTCTTGTTATCTATGATTTATCTGTGTATTTATAGTCCTGTTTATTCAGTTTGATTTGGTCTGTAAGCCCTGCCCTGCCTGCCCTGCCTTGATGTGTTCAGTAAAGACTATTATTTGAGTTACATCATCTGCGTGTTCCTGTATCCTCCTCGCTCCTCCCTGCTGTGTGCACCGTGACAATATATATGTATATATGTAACATGTATGTGTTTTCTCCGTTTCCTGTTTGCCCTTAATTGGTTTTGTTCCGGTTCCTCTCATTGGTTCATTATTAGTTAATCATCAGTAAGTCTGCTCACCTGTGTTCATCTTGTTTGCTCCTTTGTCTGTATCTCTTTAAAAGCCTTGAGTTTCATTGTCCTGTCTACATTTGTAACCCTTGTTCGAAAACGTTCTCTGACATTGCTCTTCATCATTAAAATTACCTTCGTCACATTCCCGATTCCTGTGTTCCCTGGAGATGTCACGTTACTCTATATATATATATATATATATATATATATATATATATATATATATTAGTGCTGGCAACCGATTGTGATATATGTGCATAATATATGTATGTGTGCTCTGTATATTTATTATGTATATATAAATACAAACACATGCATGTATTTATTTAAGAAAAATAGGTTTTGTTTATATATTAAATATTATTTGTAATATAAATTATATGAATATTAATATAGACAAGCAAATACATATAAATATTTAAAAAATATGTACTGTATTAGTGTGTTTATATATACATAATAAATATACACAGCATATATATATATATATATATATATACACACAGACAATACAACAACAATAATAATATTTTCAGCAATGATGCATTCGATTGATTTGAGATGACCGTCTCCACAATAATATTAAGCAGCATATTTTCAACAATGATAATAATAAACATAATTAATAACTGATCACCAATAATGATTAATAATAACTGAGCAGCAAATCAGCTTATTAGAATGATTTCTGAAGGATCATGTGACACTGAAGACTGAAAGTAATTACTGCTGAAAATTCAGCTTTGACATCACAGGAATAAATTACATTTTAAAATATTAAGATATAAAACAGTTATTTTAAATCGTAATCATATTTCGCAATATTACTATTTTAAATGTATTTTTGATATATAAATAAATTCAGACTTGATAAGCGTAAGATATGTTCAAAAACATTTGTAAAAATCCAAACGTCTGAGCAGTAGTGTATGTTCCCAGTGTCGTACCTCTCAGGGTGCAGTTGTGGTAGCGGGCGTCCCCCATGTATCCACGAGTGCAGGTCTCACAGTGTGCTCCCGCCGTGTGGTTGATGCAGCGGTGGCAATGGCCAGTCTCAGGGTGGCAGATTTGTGGCATGGAGCGAGGGTCGGCGTTCCCATTACAGTCGCAGGGCACACACGCGCCTGAGGATTTAAATAAACCATCCATGCACACGTTGCATGCCGGGCCGGAGAAGCCAGGCTTACATTCGTCACATACAGGTCGTCCACTGGAATCTGGAAATGCAGTTAAACAGATCTGATCAAAAACTACATAATGTCATATAATAACACAAATGTGCAAACAAGGGATTTGTAGTTTACTTTAAGAAGCATTATACAGTAATATTTTAGTCTCCACGTGCACAGCCTTCAGTTTCCTTTCTAATGCTGGACTTATTTTAAATGTACAGAGGGCCGAAAAGGTATTTGGATAGTTGTGCCATACTTGAAAATGTATGAATATCATTATATACTGTAACACTTTAGAATAGGGAACACTTATTCACTATTAACTGAGACTTTTCCCGCAATAAATTCCAAATTTGCTGCTTATCAATAGTTAGTGAGGTAGTTGTTAAGTTTAGGTATTTGGGTAGGATTATGAATGTAAAATAAGGCATTAATATGTGCTTAATTACTAAGCACAATATTTTAGTAATATGCATGCTAATAATCAACTAGTTAAGAGACCCTAAAATAAAGTGTTACCATATATACATATATATAATTATATACATACTACACCCCCCCCCCCAGCTTCTCTATAGGAGAGGCCATGATTTTTTTACATGGTCATGATAATTTTGTTTTCATTTGAAATTAATCTGCACCTTCTACCTCTCCTTCCACCCTGTTATCCACTTCCTCTCTGTCCTCTGAGAAAAACTGTAATGTATTACATTTCATTCTGAAATTTTAGTCAATGAAAATAACATTTTAGTTGACATTTTTATTTGTACAAGAACGTGTAAAACTGACCACATTTAAGTAAACATGAACATCTATTAATTTAAACAAACAAATTAGGTTTAATCAACAAAAAAGAAGTATCAGATAACAACTACATTCTTTCTAGATTTTTCTTATAAACACACTAGTGTAGTACCTTAAAAGTGAAGATATTTCTGAGAAAATCTTAAAATACTTTTAGGGACAACTTGTAGTTCCAACTCCAACAACTAGGTGGCACCACAGCACCGCACCAAATTTCAAGTCTGACACCATATTCTACACAAGTGTAGAATAAAATCACCTGATGACATATACAAAGCCAAAATGGTACAGTGATGGTATTTGATGGAAACAGACAGAAATACTATGGCACCTCAATGTTTCTATGGTTTCTATCCAAGATACTTAAAAAATGCCAAGGTATTACCATAGTGCCATACCCAGAAACCATGGTATTGCCGTGATGTGCTTTCAAGTGGAATATGGAGGAGCCATCCTTAAGACTCTTAAGTTAAGTGTGTTCAACACACACACAACCGGTGTCATCAATGAAATATTCATGATTGGAAAGAAAGCCAGTTAGGAGGATGTGTGAGTGACTGCACTGGATTAACACCCTGACCTGCTTGACTGCTGCAGCACTCGCTGACTGACCCACTACCGCCTGCTAGCTGAAATAACATGCAGTAATGCAGGCCTCTGCAGTTTCAATAGACACCACTGATCCTTTTTCTCAATGGCCGCTGTTGCCAGAGCAACCCTTTCCTAAAGCAGATCTCCCCCAACACCACCCCACTGACCCCCTCGCTGCCACAGCCTGTGACACGAGAGATGGAGACACACTGCCGGCCAGTGACAGAAGGAAGCGGCCAGAAGGTGGAGGAATTCATTTCGGCACTCCTCCCGTTCCTGCCATGAGAACGCTAGGCTGTGCCAGTGCCAGCCTCATGCTCCAGCTACAGACGGTGTGATGCCAACAGACGAGGCTTTACCACCTTCAGCGTCACCAGGGGAGACGACTCAAGAGTTTAGAAATGCACACACACACATTTGGCCTAGAATTTGTGCTCTTTTTGAGTGTTTTGAGGGTGTTGTGACCATGAGAGACCTCGAGAAATGGCTTGACATCAGGTTTCTCTCCTGTGTTGAGGTATATCCTGTTAAAACAGGAAGTTTGGTGGGGCTGCATGTACTGCATGTTATATATATATATGTATTTATTATAAATATTATTTTAATTAATAACTATAAAGATTTTATTTAAATTATTTTGAAAGTGAAAGTGACGTGACATACAACCAAGTATGGTGACTCTGAATTCGTGCTCTGCATTTAACCCATCCAACGTGCACACACACAGCAGTGAACACACACACACCGTGAACACACACCCGGAGCAGTGGGCAGCCATTTATGCTGCGGCGCCCGGGGAGCAGTTGGGGGTTCGGTGCCTTGCTCAAGGGCACCTCAGTTGAGGGTGGAGAGAGCGCTGGACATTCACTCCCCCCACCTACAATTCCTGCCGGACCTGAGACTCGAACCCGCAACCTTTGGATTACGAGTCTGACTCTCTAACCATTAGGCCATGACTGCCCCACATTGATTTTGTAACATTTATTGTTAAACAATTTTATTTATTAATTGTTTATTCAGTTATTTTATTTAAATGTAATTATTTATTCAATTATTTCATTTACATTTTTGCACAATTTATCTCTGGACTTTTTGGTGGTTGGATACCCAGATTAACAGGTAGTAATTTAGCAGATCCATGGAAATTTCAAGTACGCGTATTATAGGAGTAACCTGGGTTCAATCATTTAGCTCAAGAGCACAACGGTGGATTGGTGAATCTTGAAGGATTTAAATTTACAACCGTTCAGTAATTAGCCCAAATCTTTAACTACACCACCCAACAAAATATAAACTTAAAATGAACCATCTTTTTTGGATAGTGAAAGACAAAGCTGTGTGTTTGTTGACAAACTGATAATCACTTGTATACCGCTTCAGCTCCCTCATTTTCCACTCTCTTGCATTTTCCATCGCTCTCCTTTCTAAGACAATAAAATCATTTCAACTCAAATGAGTATTTAATATCCATATATTTATGGATTTGTTGGTTTGTTAAATAGTAATAGTTGGCAGTCTGACGATCATTATCAGTACAAATATAATGACCGGCTGACTGTACATTATGCATTACATATTTGACCTATAAAAAAATAAATAATACTGAGTACACTTATATAAGAGTTCTGAACTTTCAGTGCCCTTTCTCTTTCTCTCTCTTCCTCACACTGGCTCACTGACTTTCCTCCTCAGGCTCCATTGACCGTAAATGTAAAGTGACAACACAAAGCCACATCACCATAGTTGTTGCTGTGCAATTGCATCCAATGGAAAGGCAGCTGGGATGGAAACAAAGGCTCTACAGTACCATACAAATTTTTAGCTGTGACAAATATTTAAAACCAGGTTGTGTATAAATGACAAAAGATCCTAATTACTTCTAAACGACATCAAAATATCCTAATTATTCCAGACTTTTGACCGGAAATGTAAATGTTGTGGTCCTCTTGTACATGATCCATCAGTGCTTGTTATGCAAAAAGGAAAAAAAATTTTGAACTTTCTGTGCCTACTTTGTTCTGCCCTGCTGAATAATTCCCAGTCACTTTCAGGACATCATGTGCTGAGCGCAGAAGCTGCCCTGACCCCTGTCAGCGTGTCACAGAGATGCAGACTCACCGAGATGGCAGCTGCCGCTGGAGCTCTCAGAGGAGCAGGGACAAGGCAGACAGGCGTCCGCAGTCCCCTCACCATGACGCCGGTAGAAGTTGGGCAGACACTCCTCACAGTTGTGGCCCTGAGTGTTGTCCTGACAGTCCAAACAAATACCTGAGGAAGAGTAGGAGAATATACAAAACAACTGATCATTAGCAATAGTATAGACTGAACATGAGAGTCTTATCATTATATATAATAAGGACTAGTTTAGCACAGTAAGCCTTGAAAAGCTCTTTCTAAAACAAAAAAAAGAAATCTGCTTTTTCAGAGAAGAACCTAGTATCACCACTTTAAAGGTTATGTTTAAAGTGCTCTCAGTCTTAAACACTAGGCAATTTCTTGATGATTTAGGCCTCAATCTGAGAAATGCTGAACTGGAGCTCTAGTTAACATATTCAAGATCAGGGTTTTCAAGTGTAGAGATATAAAACAAATACATGTCTGTGCTGTTAATGTTAACAGAAACTATTATTATTATTTGTGTATAAAATGAATATATAAATATGAATATTAAAAAAATAGTATGATAAAACACATATTTAACTAAAATTTTAATTAAATCTTAAAATATAAAAAGCTAATTTAAAGTCCTAATAAATACTATAGTAGTATATAATAAAACTAAAATAACACTAGCTTATGACTTTTTTCATGACACTTAAAGCACAACTAGCACAGCATAAATTTAGGAAAAAAATAAATAAATATATATATATATAGTGCCCTCCAAAAGTATTGGAACAGTAAAGACAAAATTGCTCTGTTGGCTGTGGAGTCAAGACATTTACAAATATGATTAAAAGATGAATATGAGACAAAACTACAGAATGTCACATTTTATTATTGGGTATTAATTTAATTTATTATTAAGAGGAAGTCAGTTAGAGCTCTAGCAAAAACAAAGAGCATGGAGAAATCAAGAGTTTGGAAACCACCAACAACCAACAACTACCTGATTGGCTGAGAAAACAACAGTAGTTGATGACAGACAAATCCTAAAAGCTGTGAAAATGAACCTTAAAAGACGTGTCTGTAAAATCATCAACAACTTCCAGAAAGCTGGGGTGATGCTCTGACAATCTACTGTCCTCAGGAGACTTTGACACAGAATTACAGATGCTACACAGCAAGATGCAAACCTCTGACCAGCACCAAAAATAGAAAGGCAAGATTAGAGTTTGCAAAAAAGCACAAAGGTGAACCAGAAGAGTTTTGGAACTGTGTTTATGGACCGATGAGACAAAGATGAACTTTGATCCAATTGATGAGAAAGCAAAAATGTGGAGAAAAAAGGGAACTGAAGCATACAGCCTCATCTGTAAAGCATGGTGGAGGTGTTGTCATGACATGGGCATACATGGCTGCCTCTGGAACAGGCCCTCTCAACTTTAGTGATGACTTAATGTATGATGACAGCAGCAGAATGAATTTGGAAGGGTACAAAACCATCTTGCCTACCCATATTCAAGAAAATGCCACCAGATTCATTGGGAAGTGCTTCATATTGCATCAGGACAAGGACCCAAAACACCCTGCCAGTTCAGTCAAGGAATTTATAAGGGCAAAGAAATGGAAAGTCTTAGATTGCCCAAGTCAATCTCCAGATTTAAATCCGACTGAACATGAATTTCACCAGCAGAAGAGGAGAGTAAAGGCAGAAACTCCACAAAACAAGCAACAGTTGGGATTGGCCTCATTAAAGTCTGGGAAAAGTATTTCAAAGGATGAGAGCAAGAGTCTGGTGATGTCTATGGGTCACAGACTCACTGCTGTGATTGTGCTCAAGGGATCTGCAACTAAATAATAGCTTTTAATCTTTTATATCTGCCTTATGTTCAACTGTCCCAATACTTATGCTCACATCAATGAGTGGGATGAACTCTAAAAGTGCTGTTTTTTTTGTAAAACATGTATGTGTTGAAACGGCTAATAATAAAATGTGACATTCTGTAGTTTTGTCTCATATTCATCTTTTAATCATATTTGCAAATGTCTTGACTCCACAGCCAACAGAGCAATTTTGTCTTTACTGTTCCAATACTTATGGAGGGCACTATATATATATATATTTATATATATATATATATATATATATATATGCATTAACATTTTACTAAGTGTAGCTCATCTTTTAAGAGGCAAGTAGTTTATTTTTATATTAAAAATATATTATATTATATTATATATTAATATTAATATAAATTAACAGAAAACATTATGCATTATGTACTTTCTATTATAATAATGTTTAACAATGTTAATGAAAGCCTAAAATTATTACAGAAAGAATAGGTTTTTACACTGAAAGGCTAAAGTATCAAAAAGTAACAAAAGTACCTTATTTACCCCATAAGGATGCATTTAGGTAGCTAAATTGTGCATATTAGTACCTTAATTTCTACATATTTTGTACATATATGGTACATATGAAAATATGCAAACTTTTGTCAGTATATCTTTGTTATTTTAGAGAGATTTTATGGTTTATGTTCACTCTTAATGTCATTTATATTTTTCTTCTTTGTTCTATGGTTCAATTACATGAAAGCACTGCATTTGGTTTGGGCTTTATCACATTTGAAGCGGTATGTTACAGTTTTCCAGTAGGAGTTTTGCGTGGACAATTCTAACACAATCTAACTGGCTAAAGACCAAAAGCCTTTGTGTACTATGCACACTATTGTTTTGGCTGTGTGAGTTACTGCTCGTCTCATGTGTGTGGTATTATGCTGCGGGGCGGCTGTGAGTCTATGAACTGTAAGCAGTCTCTGGAGATGCTGATTGGGTTTTATGACTGAGGAGGGCTGTAAATCTGACTGTGGCTCTCCGCATCGAGGAAAGGTTACCAGCTACCATCTGCACACACACACCGCAGAGAAGGAAAGACAGAGACAGATGGGTTCCTAGACACACATGCACATGCACTTGAACAAGCAGTTGACAAACATGTCTGTGACATCAGTAGACTGAGGCTCGGGTGAAATGATTTAAGACAAACATGCCTACACTTCTCAGATGTCAGCAGATTTGCTTAACAAATTAACACACACACACACCAGCATGAGCATGATGTTGATAGGGTTTTTGGTCCTGATTCAAATTGAGGTTAATTAAGTCCAGGTTGCCTAGGATACAGGGAGGAAGTGAGAAAAAGAGAGGGAAGTGTGGAGGATGTTCTGATGAATCGCTCTAGGTGAGTCAATCTCAAATCTGGAGATATCATTTTAAAGGAACAGTTCACCCAAAAAAGAACATTTGTATTTATTCATGTCATTCCAATATATTCTTCATATTCTTGTATGACTTTTATATTAATTTGTAAAAATAGTTAATTTTTTTTTACTGTTAAGTAGTTTGTTTTTGTACTACAAATATATATATATGATATTATATTATATTACATTAAAGTCACATGCAGTTTCACAAGTATAAATGTTATTTTGTTAATTATACTTTTTTGTAATGTTAATTATACCTTGATATTGAGAAACAATCAATATTCAGGAGAATGTTATGTTTTCGGAGCATTTGTTAAGGTTTTTTTTTCTTTCTTTCTGGTTTGATTTTTTGTTCATATTATGCTTTATGGCGATATGAAGTATTAATGTGAAGTCTGCTTGTATATGTTACGGTATTGCTCCCAGGAATGCGAACGAGACAGGCAGGTATAGAAAACAATGATCTTTACTTGTTGAAACGTAAGGTGTAACATCAAACAATAGCAGACAAAATGGCAAGGGTGAACACAGGCTTAAATGCAAAACATAATCAAACGACAACAGGAACAGGTGAGGGGCTAATTAACTCATCAGGGAAACTGGGTCAACTGAAGACATAACTAAAACGTGACAGTTCGCCCCCTCCCGGAACGGTGCGTCCTCGCACCGAAAAAATGTAGACAACCAGAGGAGGGAGTGTGGGGGTTCAGGAGGCGGGCATGGAGTAGGAGGGAGCCGGGCAATGTTAAAGGGGAAAAAAGAAAAACAGTCCAAAAAATGAGTCCAAGGGGGAGTGGAGGGTGGGAGGAGCCAGGGAGGAGCCCGGAGCAGGAGAAGCCAGATGGCAGTCCAGAGGCCAGCCAGGATGGCGGCCCACGGCGGAGTCGATGGCGGGAGGAGCCATGGTGGTGATGGGACCACCGACACCAGGGGACCGACTGCCGGAGATGACGCCGGTGGAGAAGGAGCCCAGGATGGAGCCGAGCAGCCGCAGAGCCAGGGTGACACTGATGGGCCGGAGGGCCACGGCGGAGCCGGCGGCTCGGGCGAGTGAGGCGGAGGCGGGGATCCCGAGTGACGCGGTGGAGCCGGAGTGACAGAGGACAACGGTGGAGCCGGAGGGAGGGAGGAACCCGACGGAGCCAGAGGAATGGAGGGACGAAGCGGAGCTGGAGGAGTGGAATTCCGTGGAGTAGGCAGGTGGACGACTGACCAAGGCGGAGCCGGAGGGACGAGGGAGCCCGGCGGAGCTGGTGGAGTGAGGGGCCACGGTGGAGATGAGGGAGCCACGAGCCAAGGTGGAGCCGATGGATCGGAGGGCCGAGGTGGAGTCCGGGTCTCGCAGGCTGGAGGTGAAGACTGGGGATCCTCCAACCCCGAGGTGGCAGATTGCAGGGAGACCCGAAGCTCAACCGATCCACCAGGCATGGCGTGCTGAGGGTGAGCTGAGGGGTCTTCCAGATGTGGCTGAGGAGGGACTGATGGGCTGGCTGACTGGTATTGAGGAGGCGGGAGAGGGAGGCTGGGAGGGAACACGGGAGGATTTGAGCTGGACGGAACCAGCGGAGACACAGGAGATTCCAGGCTGGACGGAACCAGCGGAGACACAGGAGATTCCAGGCTGGACGGAACCAGCGGAGACACAGGAGATACCGGGCTGGGTAATGCCTCCCCAAACCAGTCAATCAGATCCTCTTCAAAGATGCCCAACAGTTCCTCAAAAAGGTCTCCAGAAGCCAGTGGTTGCTCACCCTCAGTGGTAAATGTGTGGGCTGGGAATTTATCCATTCCCTCAATCTCCACTAAGACTCCCACGACGCACGATGTTGCCGGCTCACACACCTGGTCAGTCGCGTCGAGTTCGGTCTCCGGGGCGATGAGTGGCTCTGTCACTCTCCGTGGTGTCGGCTCTCTCCGCGCGGCCGGCTCGGGCTCTGCGACTGCGGTGGGCTCTGGCGAAACCTCCGTGCAGCGAGATGGTGAGGGCTGACTGGGCTCTGGGTCGGGAGTGGGGCTGGAGCTGTCCTCAGCAGGGTCACCGAAGATAAACCGATCATTATTCTCCAGCACCCACTCCACGCAAGCGGCGAAATTCTCCTTGGGACCGTTCGCTGGTAGGCGTGCCTTACACTGCTCGCTCAGGTTGGCGATGTAGAACACACAGAGCGAGCGGTCTTCAAAGTGTGTAAGGCGCGCCAGGTTGATGTAGTCCATGGTGTGTTCCACCAGCGAACGGTCCTTCTGCTCCAGGCAAAGGAGTAGGACGGCGGGATCCATACCGGAAGGGAGAGGAAAAAGAAACAAAAATGAGCAAAAAGAAAAACGCCGCTAAAAAAAACTGTTTCGGTCTGCTATTCTGTTACGGTATTGCTCCCAGGAATGCGAACGAGACAGGCAGGTATAGAAAACAATGATCTTTACTTGTTGAAACGTAAGGTGTAACATCAAACAATAGCAGACAAAATGGCAAGGGTGAACACAGGCTTAAATGCAAAACATAATCAAACGACAACAGGAACAGGTGAGGGGCTAATTAACTCATCAGGGAAACTGGGTCAACTGAAGACATAACTAAAACGTGACAGTATATTTGTTATTCCCAGTCTTCTAAAGAGAAATTATAGCTTGACTGAAAAATAGACAATGTTCATCTGCAGAGAACTGAAAACAAGAACCAGATCAGTCCAATTCTTTTCAAGGTGGATGATTTTATGGATATAATTCCTGTTGAAGTTGTATAAGTTGCTCAATATTCAATATGGAGATATTATTATAATTTAGCAGAGAGATGTTTTTGTTGTTGTTTGTTTGTTTGTTTGTTTTTTGTTATTCTTTTGCACAGTGTTAGCAGACAATGTTAGATAAGCATCCATTCATTTGTAAGAGTGGCATAAATTCCTCATATATAGCCCATCATATATGCCATGATCCATCCATACGTGTAACCGGTCTTTAGAATTTCTTGATATAACTGATCACACAGCTTGAATAAACACAGCAAAATAACAGTTCTAAAAGTTGTTAAGAATGCAACAGTGTGCTCATATATAGTTTGTATATATATGCATTTGTGCTCATATATACTGCAGAGTACAAATGCATTCAACTTAGGGCTGCACGATTATGACAAAAATCATGATTGTCGATTATTCCCTTGAAACTGTAATTGCGATTATTAATTACGATCATCACAATTTGCATTGAATGACGTTTATACCATTGTTTGCAGCAACTGCATGCCATATTTTTAAATGAAAATAAACAAGCTGAAAACACTCTAACTGAAAAACTTCTATATTAAGCCTCACATGTGAACTATACATTGGATTGGTTTCTTCTTTAAATAAAAATTATAATTTTATAATTATAATTTTATAATGCTATACTAAAACTAAAATTAAAACAATGCAAAAACCCTTAAGATAACATGTAAACATAGAAAACATCTTAAGCACACGGAGTAACATGAATGATTAATTGCTGCTTTGAACGATTAAGTTACGTAATTGTGACATTCGTCATTGTAATTGCGATTAGAAATTCGATTAATTGTGCAGTATATAGCTGTATATATTTGTGCAATGTACAGTCAACTTACAAAACCCATCTATGCTATATTGGATCATTTTGTTGTGTGCATTGGTGAATTACAATGTGCATTTGTGAAACTGACTGGATCAGAAGCAGTTGGTGTGTTGTGTTATCTAACCAGTTCTGAAATAGGTGTTTTTACAGCCCTTTAAAGGGGTCATGACATGGATTTTTTTATTGTTTTAATATATTCCTTGAGGTTTACTTATAATATTAATAAAGTGTTTGCACAATAAACGAATAAATATGTGGAAAAAAAATTATTTTGAACCTTGAACCTCTCTCAGAAACAGCCTGTTTTTAAGGGGCGGGTCCTTTAAGGCTTCCCAGGAATTGGCCACTGTTATGATTGGCTAACGTTATTGTAGGAAACACTATCAACGCCCCCTCAATATTGCATGTTTTGACAACATAAAATAAAATGGTCCATTTCCAGACAAAACATTATTAAATCATCTACTTACAGTTGATGCATCTGAGGTTAGATCTAGTACCGCTTCATCTTTTCTTTGTGAACTCTCCATGACACTGTGCCTCATTTACAAAACAAAATGCTCTGATCTTTTGACACGATCCGGGGTGCTATTAAAAATCAACTATGCACTTGTTCCTTATGCTGGGATCCTTCTGATATCTGTACAAAGACGTGAACGAGCTGTTTAAACCAAACACGTCAAAGCAAACGTTCTTTCACTCCATTTGTCCGATTGACGACAGACTCGAGTGCATAGACTGTGTAAGAAACGCGCATCTGTATATTGTATCCTGTGTAGACAAGATAGCGGCAGTGATTGTAATTTCTATTTGTTTTTGACGCGACGCGACACTCACATTCAGCGTAATCAAATGTCAAGCCGTTAATGCCAGTGGGCGGGGCCTATGTCGACATGTCGCTCTGGAGGGAGTGTTTATGCAAATGACTGTGCCCAGCTGACGTCACCTTGTCCCATAGGATCTAAAACGAGCCGTTTTCTGAGGGTTATTACTTAAATGCTTTTTTATTGATGATGAGGACACTTTAAGTTATGAAACTTGCAGGACGTATTAAGCATACAAAGACCTCTTCTGTATCAAAAGATCAAGGGAAATTTGGTTTCTCATGTCATGACCCTTTTAAATGACACTGAAAGCGTGCTGGACTGACCTGACTGAGGGTGGCAGTAGGTCGAGTGGTTGTTGCATTGACACGGTTGGCATCCTGTGCTGCTGAAGTGGAAGAATCCAGGGTGGCAGTCGTCACACTTGGGCCCGTACACACCTGTCTTACACTTACACAGTCCTGAGCTGCAAGAGAGAAACACAAAAAACATACATGAAAAAACACTATGTCACTGCTTGACAACATTTATGACACTGGCAGCCTGGAAATTTTGCATCCTTTTTGTGCATCCATTTCCTGTGGTCTCTGATCACACACGTGGCTTTGCCCTAGACAGCTAACAATCTTGGTTTAAAACGCAGTCATGCACACTTTAAAGCAGTCTAGACCTTTCATTTTTAATTCCACCATCTCTACATGTGGGTACACATGAGGGACCTGTGGCCCAGACCACATTTGAAAACCATCTGCTGCTTCAGACCTGATTCCAGGAATCCCTCTGCATCTCTCTCTTTCTCTCTCTCTCACACACACACTATAACTGTGTTTAGTCTCAATGTGCCTGTAAACCCATAATATCAACCCATAATAACTGCAGTCTGACTACTGAAACTAGAAGCTGTTGGAAGTGTTACATATGTAGGTAATCACAGAACCAACCAACAGAGGAAATCCCTGTTGAAAAAAATCCAGCATATGCTGGTTAGGTATGTTTTGAAGCATGGCAACTGGTTTGAGCTGGTCCTGAGCTGGTTATGATGAGCTGGTCCTGAGCAGGAGCTAGTTGCTCAGGACCAGCTTAGAACCAGCATAAACCAGCTCAGACAAGCTGCCATGCTTCAAAACATACCTAACCAGCATATGCTGGTTTAGTCAACAGGGATCAGACACCCAGATGAAAAAAAAGATTGACAGAGAATGATCACCTTACAGTTCGTCTATTTATGTAGAACCAAAAATCGCACAACCACTAATTATACAGTATTTTTACATTTTCTTAAGTGTCACAAGGCAATTGCGGCTCATGTGATTGGCCAGAACTTAGCATCCATTAGCAAAGATGTCAGATTTCAAACTATACTTCCAGTGGCTCCTCCACCCACAGAGAAACAACCTTTAAGATAAAATCCCAAACACTGTGTTTAAGCAATAGCAACAGAGATGCTTGCCTTAGCAAGTCCACTTATGACCCCTTATGCTTATCACTCTTTCATTTAGTGATTTTGCTGATTATAATGTCATTTAATGGATGCTTTAGTCCTCACTCCTGTAAAACAGTCATTAGTCGACTCCCCAAACACATAAACATGCCTCCATATCCCCCAATCACACACGCACTCTCACACCCCAGGGCTGTTGCGTCAGGTCTGGGGTGAAAGTTGAGGTGAGGTGGGGTTTCCAGGGGTTGTGTGATTGGTTCTTGTGTGTGAGTGGGGCGAGTGATAGATGAGAGAGGGGCGTATGATGACACCCGTGGGACAAGCTTAAAGCGCTCAGCCATGCTGACAACAGCTCAACGCTGGGGACCCCAGAAAAACAACAGCAGCGATAAAAGAGCCCACGGATGAAGCACAAAAGAAAGAGGATATCTGAGAGGAAGGAAGAAGATTTTAAAAGAGGGAGAGAAAGGGGATAAAAAAAAAACAAAGCATCACAGCTGATTTTTATTTTCCAAAGGGCAGTTAGTTTGATGCTTTAAAAAAATATAAATGAAATATAAACAGACTTTAATAATTCATTTATTAAATAATTTTTTTATAATACAGTAATGAGATTTAAAGGGAAGATGTGTGCAAATTGTCAAAATAATGCCAATAAATCGTCCTTAAAATAGTGACAGGATCAACATCATCAGTATCATCACCATCCACCCACATTTACAGGCGTGTTATCGATATACTGTAACATATGGGAATTGTGACAGTTGAGTTTCGCACAGATGCATCCTGCAATGCACTGAAGAATCACACCTGCTCTGCACCTTCATACACTCACACAGTCTGTAATCTGAATGAATAAATACAGACACACATCTTAAATTATACATTACTGGCCTAGAGGAAGCAAGGGAGTGAAAAAAAACCCAGAAAGACAGACAGAGGGAAAAAGACAAAGAGTGCTACACCCTATTTTGACTAGATCTTAGTCAGAGAAGATACATATTTAATGTGATGCAAGTGAAAATGAGCTAGTGAGAAACAGATGTACAGTGTGTGAAATATGTTGTACTGTATCTTTCAATTTGTGTAATAAATGTATGTTTCAAATATGTATACTCTCTCTATACACGCACACAATATAAATAATACATTAAAACAGATAAATAAAAAGGCACATAAATATACCTTACAACACAGAGACACATATATACACATTCATCAATATGAATATAATATCTATATAATTATAATAGTTATATTATTTTCATGACAATTAAGCCTGATTCACAGTAGTCTATTGTACATTATAAAAAGAAAATATCATTATATTAATATTTTTGTTAACATTTTGCTTAAATATAATTGTAAATATAATTTATATTTAAATATAATATAATATAATTAACTATAAAATATACAGAATATATATAGAATATTTCTTATTTGCTGTACTAATTTAATGCTGACATTAATTAAAAAATTATCAGGATGATTTTCATATATTCTTATATGCAATTTTTTCCTATACTAATTTTATGTAATAAATAATGAAAATTTAATGGGGAAAATGTGCGTAATTGTCAACAAAATAATGAATAATTGTCATCGAACTGAATTAATGAATATATCATATCTTAAAGGCAATATATCATATCTTATATCTTGTATATAGCATTTACTCTGATTAAAATCTATATCAAGTTGGTTGCTGTAGTTCCCATTCACTAGAAATGGTGTAACACATCCTAATGTGAGCTGCCACCATGACAGATATATGTTAAAAGAAAAAAAAAACGTGGCATTGTTACCTAACACACATCTTTTTAACATTAGTGGGGTGTTAGTAGATACATTTGCACTTGCTGTGGCAGAGCGTGTGGGTGGGTGTGCGTGTATACAGCATGTGGATGTGCACGGGCCAATAGACAGGTTGCCATGGCGACGGCTCGGCTCCCAGAGCA
Source organism: Barbus barbus (assembly GCF_936440315.1). Lineage (NCBI taxonomy): Eukaryota > Metazoa > Chordata > Actinopteri > Cypriniformes > Cyprinidae > Barbus > Barbus barbus. Next base: position 11,146,708 of record NC_136756.1, read on the forward strand.
TTCTGGGGAATGAGAGTGAGGTGTGACATATATGACCTATCAATCACAATCTCCAGAGAAAGAGCAAAGGAGATCAAGAAACAGAGGAAAAAGGCCGCCTGTTAACACTTTAATGCAACCAGAGAAAAGTCTTCTTGTGGCAGATGCAAAACACAAACATCTGCCCTTCCTAAAAACACTATGGATTCAAAAGATGAGTCAGTGAAAGCATATAAAGATGCCTGTTTCCCAAACACACACACTGTATCACACACACACAAACAGAGTGATTATCAAGGTCAGATAATGATCAATCACACCCTGTCTGACGGCCTTCCCTTGCATTGATATTCATTAGCAGACAGAGCGTCGTCTGTGTGTCTCTAAAGCCAGCTGTTGAACAGAACCATTCATTTGGGCGGCACATTTAGCATTTGTGTAAACACCAAACAGGGTGGCGTTTTGTAGCTGTTAGCATCAAGATGCTTATCTAAATGCATCCACCCCCATTCCAGAGCAATAAATTTAGTCTAATTAAAAAAGCCAAGCGTATGGATCGAAACACAGCACTGTGTATTAGGAAATGCTGGTAAATGTGGCTTACAACACATATTTAAAATGATTTTTTAAAGCAGGCTATTCAAATCCAGGCTGGCAAAGGATATGGGTTATTTGTTGTCATGATGTCAGTGAAAATACCTGTAATACCAGAAATAAACTGGGCGTTAGCACCATCTCAGCTGTGTGAGCATGGCATGATGGTATTGACAGATCATTTCTGAAGGATCATGTTACAGTGAAGACTGGAGTAATGATGCTGAAAATTCAGCTTTGCTATCACAGCAATAAATTAAATTATACAATATATTAATATAGAAAAGAGTCATTTTAAATTGTAATAATATTTCATAATATTACTATTTTTCACTTTTTCATTTTTCACTTATGTAAGTTAAAATTAGTGCTGTGTACTGTGTATATTTATCATATATATATATGAATACACACACATGCATGTATATACAGTATTTAAGAAAAATATGTCACGTATGTAAATACGTAAATATTTTCAAAATATATGCTGTATTTGTGTGTGTTTATATATATATATACATAATAAATATAGACAATACACACACATATATTATGCAAACAAAAACTTTTATTTTGGATGCGATTAATCGCGATTAATCGTTTCACAGCACTAGTTAAAATACTTATTTAAGTTATAATATAGCCTACATGGCATTTAAAGTAATGTCTAATTAGGATCACATTGTGAATTAATGAAAAATTAAACTGAATTTAATAATTGGAGATTGAGGAGTTAATAAAACTGAATTAATTCAAACGATTTAATTACTCGTGAGTGACTGTGCTTGTTTCATTTGTAACCTTATAATTCACACACTAAAAGATAATTTGATCAAATAAAAGCAAAAATGGACCAGCATCAGGCAACACAGACAGTTTTTAGCACTCCAACACTGCCGGCTTGACACTTAATGGCCCGGTTTCACAGACAGGGCTTAGACTAAGCCAGGATTAAATCATTGTTCAATTAGGACATTTAAGTAATTTTTATAAACATGCATAGAAAAAAACATTACTGGTGTGCATCTTGAGACAAAACAAAGGCACCGATATATTTTAAGACCAGTCAGTGCAAGTTTATTTCAGTTCAAACAGCTCAGACTTACACTTTAGTCTAGGACTAGGCTTAAGCCTTGTCTGTGAAACCGGGGGAATATATCATAATACCATCACCAGGGGCTTCCTTAATCATTTGGATTGGTTGTGTATGTGTGTGTGTACGATTGTGTTTTCAGAGAGATGAACTGCATTGAGTAGGCAGCAGTAGCAGAAAGCTCATTTATGTTTCAGAGACCCTGGGGCAGATCAGCTGCATATTAACTAGGTCAGTGTTACGCAACGACTGGACCCCCTTCCTTCCCTCGCTCTCTCGCTCTCTCTCTGCTACCATGGAGATGCCAGCATCATTCTCCTGCCTGCATCCTTCACAACCATGACAACCATGGAACTGGGCTGCTCCAAACCTCGCCTGATGCTTTCAAAGTGAAAGACTTAGATGTTTTTCCTAAAGGGGGAAGAATGCATGAAAGATCCGGTTTCTAAGCAACTGAAGCTGTGCAGATACTAAAACCTTCACTTGCATCATACTTCACTGACTTAAATCACACAACACTCTATTGATATGTCATACAATGCATGCTAATTGGTGACTAATTTGGGGCTGTTATAGAGCAGTATATTTCAGTCCTGTAATCTGATTGGCTGAGCAGCACTGCTTGACTGAGACTTTGTACTGTATTTGCCCATTCCAGACTTATACGTTTCACTTTTGAAACCATACTTTAACCATACTTCAATAGAAATAATCATGAAATAATAAATAAGTTGTACTCGGTTTACTCAAAAATTGCTTTCATAATTAATTACAAAGCAACAACACACTGAATTAAATATACAATTTTTAAGTAACTTTTAACAATTTTAACGACTGGAATACTATTTTCTTGCAACATTATAAAAATATCTTTGTTCAATTTATAATTTCAAAAAATATTACAGTTTACTTAAGTGGGTCAAAAAAAAAGTTCAGTTCACTCCATTTAATATAAATTTACACAGTAATACATTTAATAGCTATAAATACATGTAATTAAATGTCCAAAAAAAACAAAAACATTTAATTCTGTTCACACTTAATTATATTCTTTTAAAGTATATTATTTCCATAATAATTTTTTTTTTTATTAATATTTAAAGCAAAAGTGCCTAAAAAGTCATTCAAATAAAAGTATGCTATAGTATACTATAAGTGACTTTATAATGGGATAGGGATAATGTCATTATTCGTTTACAAATGTTAAAATTGTAAATATGGAGAGATGTAGGTGATTTAGCTCATGTACTACTTATATCAGTATCACTGCTGTAAGATTAAAATAATCATATCCTCTTTTCTGGGAAATGTCCATACAATTTTGGTGTTAACAAATGCATTTTTAAATATGAAGATGCACCTTAACTTGTGCACTATGGGAAGCTAATCTCTATTAAAGAACAAAAAAAGCTTTGCAAGTTCAGTTTTGATACGGCCGTTAGGATATGCTAATATAAGAATTCATAATACGCACTGGATTCATATTGGTTGTTATAATTTCCCTAAGGAGGCATGAACACATTTGGATACCGGCTTTAGCAGACCAGTGATTTCCCCACACAAAACTCTAGCCTTCCAAGTACAGTATAATGGGAATTATTATTAGAAGCTTCATTTCAAAGATCACACATCATCAAAGCTTTATTACTGATTTAAAATACAGTGGTCCATCTGAATAATGACTGACTTGTTATAGCTAGGCATCAGCTATTTCTCCAGCGTGACTGTGTATGAGAGTGAATTCTCTAGGTGCTTTTTGAGAAGGTTTATAACAGATCATAAAATATGACCTTCATAATCTGAGGCTGAAGCGTATGATATACAGCCGTTCAGAACTGATGTTGCTTCATATTCTCAGCTGTAGCCAACAAAACTCTACATTCATCCTCATCCATAAAGAAATCAAATTTAGGCTTAATCCTGATTTTGGTTAAGCTTTTGCGCCCATGTCCTAAAACAAAGCCAGGATCACAACAATCTGCTCCCTGCAGGGAATGTCATTTAATTAGGCTCAAACTGGCAATACTCAGCATGCCTCACTGTAAACCCACTAAACAATTAAAGCACTGGAGAAATATGCCAACGGGAAACTGATACGTCTTCAAGGTTTTGAGTGAGAGATTGAGCTAACCTGCCTGATTATCTGTTTACTTATATACTCTAAAAAAATGGTGCTATATAGCACTAAAAGTGGTTATTTGGCTTATAATCATAGGGGAACCACTTGGTGCTTCAGTGGTTCTTCACCGGTTTTTTGGCATGACTGAGGGGCTATATAGCACCACTACCATATATAGAACCTGTTCAGCTCCTGTATGGTTCTTCAGTGGTTCTTTGGGGTGATTAAGGTGCTATATAACAAAAAAACATCCTAGAGAAAAAAGTATTACGGTTTCCATAACTGTTTTCAACAATGATAACAATAAGAAATGTTTCTGTTGTTTTTGTTGTCTACTTTTATAAATGTGTAAACTGTCCAATCAACTCCTATAGCAAGACACATAAGAATTGAATTTTCCCACAATGCCTCTCACCTGTCACAGCTGGAGCCGTCGGCACCGAAGGAGTCACATGCGCAGGGCAGGCAGCCGATGGTGCCGTTGGTGAAGTGATCTTCCTCACACTCTTCACACTGCAGCCCAGTGTACCCCGGCATACAGTCACACTGCCCCGTCTCACGGTCACACTCATCAAGGTCCGACACTCCTTCACCGCTGCAGTTACACACCAGCTCTTCAGAGGAAACACACATAAAGGTCTGCTTATGAACTTTTGACAAGTAAAGAGGGGCAATGCTAAGATCATCAAATATTGATATAATACTCCAACAAAGTCATCCCGTATATCTGCTCTCCCTAGTACCTTAATGGTTCAAGACAGCGTTTCTTTTTTTTTGTCTCACAAAACCCCACAGGCTATTTAGTACAGCTCCCTTAATTAACATCAAACCAGTAATGTTTTCAGATTTTGACATAACTTAATAATTTAACATCATTGAAGACACATGAAAATAACAAAAAATTACTCTGGTGGAAAAAAACAGGTTCACAAACTTGTACATATATTGCAATGAATGTCATTCACATGAAAATTCTTACATTTGATTTCTATTACAAATCTATCATTGCACATTAAAAGAAGCATATAAAAAATATTGAATAATATATATTTTTTTTAACTATACTAGTAATATACTTACATTTAGCTGACGCTTTTATCCAAAGCGACTTACAATTGCTATATATGTCAGAGGTCGCACGCCTCTGGAGCAACTAGGGGGTTAAGTGTCTTGCTCAGGGACACATTGGTGTCTCACAGTGGATTCAAACCCGGGTCTCTCACACCAAAGGCATGTGTCTTATCCACTGCTCCATCACCACCCCACTTATATACTAGTAAGGAGACTTAGCATTAAACAATTAACAGTTTTTTACCATAACATTTTAGTCTTTACTGTTAAACGTATGATCATTTTTAAAGTGTATTCATACAATTTAGCCATTATTTTTCAAAAACATAAAATAGTTCTGTTTTCTCGTGGGGTCGGATTGGTTTGGGGGGAAAAAAGGTTATCCTAAAAAAATGAAATAACATCTAACTTAACTCATTTTAAACTTTATTTATACCTAACTTTGTCAACAATATTATTTATTATCACTTGAACCAACCTAAATATTTTAGATTACAACAACAAAACTAAATGTAAGAAGAGTTGGATCAGATTGAAATAGCTCTTTATGGCAACCACAGCTACTATTTTATTACAACGTAGGTTTAACAAAGCAAAATCTTTCCAAGTGGCACTTCGGGGTACACATACCCCATACTAATGATGAAATCCATAAAAAAACTGTCACCTGTACAGCGTTGAAACATAAAGTCTTGTTAATGCAGCACTGCTGCTCTGTAGTAAATTTCTCCTTCAAGTTCAAGTCTGCCACGCATCACACTACTCCATCTTGCTGATCTCTGCCGGCTGTAATAAATGACTCCCTGCAGCCTGATTCTGATAGCTTGTTATGTTGATATTAGACTGCAGATCTTTAATATGCAGGAGAGGATGTAGGTCCATGGAGGAAAAACACAAACTCTAAAGCCAAATCAGGTAAATTCCAGCTGCTGGGGTACAACTAAAGCTTGTGTAATTCCAAATCCATACCAACTGGGGTTAAATCAAAGATGATTTTCCAGCAGAGCTGCTGCATTTTAAAAAAATCCATCTGAATTATTTGGCTCAAAATTAATGCGTTGACCCAGCAACATCTGGATATGGGGACCAGCTGCAATTAGATCTAGAATGGAATATAGTTAGTTGTATTTGTTCAGTTGTATATATGTATATACTTACAACTGATAGAGACAGTAGAAAGAGCCAGATTTGAACCTGCATTGCCCACATGAACGGCATGTGCTAAATGCTAGGCCACAGCTCCTCTATGTCTGCCCATGATCAAATGCGTTTGATCTCAAAAAGCAAAGTGGTCTAAAAATGTAAATCTGAAGAAGCGCATTTGAATTCATCTTTCATGTAATACATGTTTTTATTCATTAGCCTTTGTTTATGCACATGTCCCAGAAGCAACCTCTTATCCCTTAGAGAGGACGGCTTATTCCCTTTGGTGGGTCATTTAGTTCAGAGAACAGAAATCAAAGCCAGGAGAGGTGTTAAAGGAAGAGTTCATCCAAAAATGTAAATTCTGTCATCATTTATTCACCGTTGTTCCAAAGCCTGACTTCGTTCAAAGCCTGAATTTTAGTCAATCTTTTATATACAATTAGTTCCATGGAAAGCCTTCAAAAAAAAGAAGAAAAAAAACATTAAAAAGGTATTCATACAACTTGTGTTTTCTGGAGATTTATGTGAGGAACAGACTGAAATTTAAACTGTTGTTTGATGATAATCCAGTGAGCTGAAACTCTGGAACTGGAATGAACCCAAGTGATGATTCCAAGAAGAAAGAAAAAAATAAAGATGGGATGAGTAAATGTTGACAGACTTTTCTTTTTTTTGGATCATAATATATTATAATTATTATTAAACCACTGCAATTCCCTTAGAAGCATCATTGCTAAAATGTCCTCCCAGCAGTATATACTGTACTGTTCAGAAATTTGGGGTCAGTATGTTATTTTCTTTTAAATAATGTATTATTTAAAATAATACATATTATTTTATGTATTAAATTGATGCTGTCCTTTTCAACTTTCTATTTATCCAGGAATCCTGAAAACAAAAAGGTAGCATGGTACATGGTACAACAACAAAAAAAGTATATAATAATAATATATATATATATATATATATATATATATATATATATATATATATATATATATATATTAAACAGCACAACTGTTTCAGGTCACCTTTGTTCAGCAAGGATGCATTAAATTGATCAAAATCATAATAAAAACTCTTACAATTTTACAAAAGATTTCTATTGCAAATAAATTCTGTTCTTTTGAATTTTGTATTCATCCGAAAAAATTTTTAAAAAATATGTTGCATCGTTTCTACAAAAAATATGCTGGAGTAAATACACTGGAATAAATTATATTTTTAAATATATTCAAATAGAAAACACTTTCATAATATTTCATAACTTTACTGTATTTCTGATCAAATAAATGCAGCCTTGGCCTAATCTCACCAAACCCACATTGTAAAAAATGACCGTGATTGTAACGGTAAAAAGCCTACAGTAAAAACCTGTTAAATGGTTAACGGTAAGTTCCTGTAAAATTCACAAAGAAAAAGCGTATACTGACGTTCCAAGAATTCCCTGCGTTGCATTTAAAATTTTGTTTGAATTTGATGTTTTTCTTTGAAATAATTATGTTTCTTCGTAGTTTTTTCTTATCATTTATGTTTATTAAAACTGGCCCCCTGACTGAGCCTGGTTTCTCCCAAGGTTTTTTTCTCCATTCTGTCACAGAGGGAGTTTTGGTTCCTTGCCGCTGTCGCCTCTGGCTTGCTCAGTTGGGGACACTTGATTTCTAGCGATTATCGTCAATTTGATTTCACAGATACTATTTAACTAAACTGATCTAGACAATGACATCTCTGAATTCAATGAAATGCCTTTAACTGAAAATTGAGCGTTTAATCTTATTATTATACATTACTGACACTATATCCTCCAGTTTGATACTGTTAAGTGCATTGACACAATATGTATTGTTAAAAGCGCTATATAAATAAAGGTAAGTTACATCTAATATTGTTAAATTAATATTTATTGCATATTTCAGTTTAATGAGTCTCACCATGATGGTGTTTAGTGCTTGTGTGAATGACACTGCACCTTCTATATATGTTATTATTTAAAAGCTGCTTCTGATGGGCATTGGTTCATCATGTGACTTTCTCAACACCACCTGCATTTAGTGGTTATCAGTGTATTACAAAGGTATAAAACAGATTTCAGTACTTCAGTAAGTTGGTGTATTAACATTATATCAGTTAATGAAATTACGGTATTTAACTGTAAATTTAAGTTAAAACTACAGCTGCCGTTTTTTTTAAGCCAGCGAGATGGATTTTTTTTTACAGTGCAGACTTTTGACTGATAGTGTAAATATAACAACCGAATAATCAATGCACTCAGTCACCTCTATAACAAACACAGCCAACATAATGTTACAAATAACATTAACAATGGCATGTTCAACGTGCAGTTTAATGCATATGACTGAAGATTCAGAGCAATGAACTCCATTAAGAGCCAGACGGCTTTCTGTGAATCTCTCATGCCTTCCTCCCCAAGAACCCATTTGACCAGATTTACTGCACTAGGTCACCCAAAGGGGCACCTGCCGAAAGGGAAAAACATCATTTGTATGCAGAGATAGACACCTTCTACCACACGGAGCTGTGGAGTGTGTTCGTAAACACCTTCTGCTCCTGAGGGGGGCTGTGGAGGGCGCGGATAAGAAGCTTACACATCCCAGCCTGACAGATTATACATACATCCATGTAAATGAGGCTGCCGACCAGACTCATCGCTTTATGACAAAATTATGAAAATATTAAGTATGACAGAGCGATTACAATTGAACCAGATGAGAGGATGAACCTTTGATGTGATGTGGCTTCGTTGACCTCAGGCGTGATGTGATAATGAACTGTCAGCAAATAAACACAGGAACTAAATGATTTGTTCATTTTGAAGTAGGGTGCCACTGTATATTAGAGGTTGTTCAGTGTTGGATATGAAGGTAAAAGACAAGACGGACACTGAGTGTCAGACAACAAAAGAAATAACTTGACAAAGGTGTCTCAGTGTGAAAGAGTGAGTCTGTAGACACATCTTTCAGACAAACATATTCTTCTGTCCATTAGCTCCAGTGGAAACGGCACTCATAGAGACTTGAATGCAGGGGGTAAAGAGAGTTCACTGGGCCATCTAATGCACTGCTGTTATAATCTAGGTCAAAGTCGCTCACCTCTAAAATCATAAAGGATTTATCTTTTCCATTACAATATTTGAGATGTGCAGTCAGATACCCCTCTAGCTAAAGTCTTATACATAAGAGGAAAGCTCTGACTATTGCAAATGCACCTGAATTAGTCAAAAGAAACATGTAAACAGATGTCATTTCTAGGGTTGTACACCATTCAGAATTGTAAAAATTTCACATTAATTCTTGAATTTAAATTTATGTAACAAACTGAATTGTAATTCTAAGAAAGTCAAATTAATATGGAATAAATTGAAAATACATTTTTAATTAAACATAAAAAATAAAGATAAACTAACATTATTATAGTTTTCAATAATTATTGAATTTTTCTATATGAATTACCCATGTTATCATATAACATACTGTATGGAGTATTTCCATTAGATAATAAGAAATTACATAATAAATTAATGCAAAGAAGAATTATTAAAACTATTAATAAAAATAGCCGAATCAAATAACAAAATCAGTAAAACCTATATATACTGTGTATATATATATATAATATATATATATATATTGACATTCAAGAATTGCACAAGTCTAACACTCAATGCCATCTCATTTAAATTCCAGTGCAACACTCAGTTTGCAAATGGATGCGGCTGATTCCAACCAAAAATTCCAACTCATGAATGCAAAGATAGTCCATTCTTAAATTCTGAATTTGCCCAACCCTGGTCTCTTGACAATAAAAAGGCCTTCTGGACATTATAGACACTTATTTTATGAGATGCCTGTATTATACTGAAGAATATCAATCTAAATGCAAGTTTATTTCCATGTCTATTCCTGATTTCTAGCCCACTTTCTCTGGCCCTAAGGCTGTTATCTAAAGGGCTCCCCTAACACTTCCTGTGTCCTAATAAAGGCAGGCTTAGACACAGTCCATGCTTTTCTGAACATTGTCTCCCGATTATAACCTCAGCATCAGGAACAATGGCTGTGGAATGTCAAATCATAATGGCATGGCAGAGAAGGGTTAAACATCTGTACATGCTGCTTGTTTCTGTTTTGGAAATATGTTTGGTGTTTTTTCAAGATAAATGTGTGCAAAGATCTAAACCTATGCAGTGCAAAATCACTGGGGTCAATGACCCCTTTGTCAGTGCACTGGTGATAATTGTTGGTTTTGTTATCTTGGGGATTTAGCATTATTATTGAAAAGTAGGCCAAGTCTATAGATACTTCCATATGAACAATTGGTGCACCCAAACGACCATTTCATGTAAATGCAAGATTTATGTCGACCTCACTCTCATTAACAGTGTGACCTGGTTCTTTAACACATACACACAATGGATAATCTGTGGCCTTTATTTCCTACCAGCTACACACTAATGAAACCATTCTAACAGAAATGTAAATAATCTCAGCTGGATATATACCAGAAGAATACTGGCTGATGATGTCTTTTAACTGCACAGCCCCCAGGTCGTGAATCTGTTTGTACTGAAGGAGTAAAGTCAGGACAGATAAACAACTGACTAATTAAGACAAATACCCTGCAGCTCAATCAATGAAGGGCCTGTATGGGCACATTACAGTATGACTTGCCATATTATATCACTGAATAGGCACTTACCCAGCATTAGAAATTAGCCTGTTGTATAATAATTTTATATAAATAAAATAAAGGTCAAGAATCAAGCTGTATATTACAGGAAATCAATGCATATGGATGGAAGGATAGATTGCATAATATTTAGACTCTATGGCAGATAGATAGATAGATAGATAGATAGATAGATAGATAGATAGATAGATAGATAGATAGATAGATAGATAGATAGATAGATAGATAGATAGATAGATAGATAGAGTGAGGTGAACGTGCTATTGATCATATCTCATCAATATATCATGTTGCATGGCTATGACTGCTAATGAAGTGATTGCTGAGGCAGACGGCGGACCGCAGGAATGATGTGTTGTACAGTACGAGATTAAAATGACAGATCACGAAGCAGAAGGCAGCAAAGGCCAGATAATCGCATATAACTGATTAGATAGACTAAATAGCATAAACTAAGAATATTCTGCATTTTAAAAGCATGTCTGTTGCCAGAAATGTGATTTCTTAATTTCCGTATTCCGCTATTTCGTTATCATTTTAACTCACCTTGAGAATTGCCAGAGGTTGTACTAAAGTCGCCCGATCTGTCCGCTTTATTATCAGACATCTGCGATTTTTTCATCTGTGTTTCAACAGAGCTGAGCTTCCTCCGAGCAAATGCGGCCATGTAGCTGGGATCAGACAGAGATGGGGTGGTGGACTCCGTTGTAGGTGGTTTAATGGTGGCTGCTGGTGCGGCGACATTTATCGGTTTTCTGGCGGACGCGATCGTGGGTGCCGGTGTTAATGCGACAATACCGAGCCGGGACCCAGGAAACCCGTTCGCGCTCGTATTCGGATGCTCTTCCGCGACTGAACGAGATTTCCTTATTACTAAAGGCAGCGCATCGTATGAATGAACCGCCTCGGATAACCCCATGCACACAAATACGATGAATGGGAAAGCCGGAGATATAAACATCATTAAGGCAAACCACCACATAATAATAATCTCAACGCTCCATGAAAACCTCCTCGAGACGGACTTCGCAAGGCCCCCGTCCTCCAATTGCCATCGGGTTATTCCAAACCAGGTGGTTTCCAAGCTGCCCCGATGTAGCCTACTCCACCATATCCGAGAGAGACCCCCTTTTTCTCAATGGCTCTGAACCGACTGCAAGGTGTCTGATCCGCACCGACCTGTAGTAGTAGCGAAGCACATTGGAGTGGCACGCTCACTGGCCAATCAGAATGCAGGACGAGACACCGCTGTGGTGAGATGTGTGTTTTTTCTCCGCGCTTGACAGACGGTGAGGCGTCTGATTGGTTCAAATTAGGCGCATCGAAACCTCGCTGGCTGGTTCATGCAGTCAGGCGATCATTATAATATTTTCATTTTATAGCCTATTGTTGAATCAACCGTGGATAAAAATAAGAAAACACGTTTTAAAATATTTAAGGACTTTCAAAACAACAACATCATACAATGCTACTTCATTCTGCATCTCTGTGAGCAATTATTCATGTATTATTGGCGAACTAAAGTGTCTAACGGGATATTTATATAAGCTACACTGAACAACGACTAGTTTAATAATTTTATTCAATTTTATTATTTTTTTAATATAAATTATTTGATTCTATATTTTGGCATTTATGTTATTAAAAATAAATAATTCTTCCTGTTTGTTTGCTTGCATTTTTTTATTTTATTTTTTTATTAATTTATTGTTTGTGGTGGTATTTGGAGCTCTGGGTTGATATTCTGCGGCATCAATTGCTGAGCACTGTCAGTATAGGTTATTATCATCAGCAGCACCATCTTCTGGTTGTGCAAAAGGATGAGCAACAATTTTGCAGATATCTTTGGTGGGATTGTGATACTATCTTGAGCCACCAATATTAGCAAGACTGTAAAAAAATTGCTTTCAGTAACAGAAACCTCTTCAAATTACAGTAATAATTGCAATTTAATAATTGACTATGCATTTTTCTTCTTTTGCATAAATGTTCTACTCTTCTCAATTTAGCATTTGTGTATACATAATGAAAATGCTTTGCTCTTTTATTTTAAAGATCATAAATAAATTAGTGTGATGGATTTGCTGCTACGTATAGTATCTAAAACCTGACAGAATGATTGCAATGTAAGAAAAATACACAATTTAAAAGGCAAAAAAACAATAAAACACAATTATTTCCAAGATTTTATAGTCCTACAACAGAGCCTCTTTTACGTTTCACCCACATTCCTGCTGTTCTGAGACCTCATCAAGGTGAAGGCCAACATCCATATGGACATCTCATGGATGTGTGGATGAACACCTGGGGCTCGGGGCAGTGAGCTGTGACAAGGTACAGGTGGAGACACAGAACAATTATAACCAGAAATTGCTTTTGATATGGATCTTCTAAATGTTGTAACAAAGAAAAAACAGGTAGACAACAAAACAAAAGGAGGCAGGTGTATACAGTAGCCTACAGACAAAATATTTGTAGACACAACATTGTTACAGAATGTGTTGATATAGGCTCATCTGTTTACATTGATCCTTTTCTCCCTTTAGATTTTAGAGCAGTGCATGTATATTTAGAACTGACTATAAGGCCTACACATTAATAGGTCTTCAAAGTGATTCTCCAAAGTATGAATGTGTAGGAGTGCACTTTTTCCTTTATCAAAATGACTTTTAATTGTTTTTTAATTATTTAGAGCTAAAATATGCTTTCAGGTAGTGGTTATTATAATAAACAAATTAAAAGAGTCCCAAATGGCATTGTAAATTATGCACAATGTTAACAGAAACTGCTGAAGGACAATGCTGTTTCTCAGAATACTGATGTGTAACATGCAGGTCTTGGCCAACAAATGACAACATATGATGGCTAAAACAGTCCACGCGCTGTTGGAGGTGATTGCACAACCCATATAAGAATCATTTTAAAGGGCATGTAGGCCTACACGGTGAGGACTGTGCATAGAGGCAACCTTAAAGCGACAGTTCACTCAAAAATGAAAATTCTGTCATATTTCACTCACCCTTAAGTTGTTCCAAACCTGTATGTGTTTCTTTCTTTCTTCTGTTGAGCACAAAAGCAGGTATTTTGAAGAATATTGGTCACCAAACAGCTGATGGTGCACTGACTTTAATATTAAGTGAAAACGTTATGGAAGTTAATGGCTATCATCAACTGTTTTGAACAAGTGGAGGGTGGGTGAGTAAATTATGACATTTACTTAAAATTATTTATTTTATTTTAAATTTTTTATTTGTATATTTTTTATGAGGAATGGGGGGTTAACTATCCCTCTAAACTATTAAAAAAATTTAAGCCCATAGAGATTGTCATTATATATATATATATATATATATATATATATATATAAATGTAGAGTTATTTTCTTCTTGTTTTTTATATACTCCCAATTTATAAATTGTATTTATTATATTTTTATTTTTTATTTGTAATATATTCTTATCTTGCAGTTCTGGTATCTGAGGTTTATTTGAAATGCTTTTATTGCATAGAAGAAAAGACATTTCAACCTGAAAATCCATATAGGTGCATTAACTGGCTATTCCAGACATTTTATATTAAAGGTGAGTTTGCATTAATTGCTTTACCTTCAAATAGTAACCTATCTAGGTATGTAATTACATAGTGAAAGCTAAGAAACAAAATAGCAAGCTATTATTCAGGAGTTGCTTTAAAGTGGCCCTAAAAAAACAAATCCTTCCAACATTAGAATAGCTTACATTTGAAAGTAAAATCCAATATCCAATCAATAATTATTATTTTAATATCTTATAAATGTTAACACATTAATATAACAACGTAAATTTTAATAATATTACACGTCTAATTTATCAATGCGGTGACCCTTTGTGAGTCTGACCAAGTCTGACAGCTTTCAAGATTGACATGAATCTGTAGCCACGCCTCCCTTCTGTTGTCGCCCAATCAGCGACGAGCACAATCGCCAAGTTGTTCCTGGAACGTCATCAGGAATCTGGTGACTGAAGATTACGTGTGAAGTTAGTTAGCCAGCTGCTAGCTCCGACAAACAGAACACACACAGATGTAACGCCTGGAGAAATATTAGCATTAAACCTGATTTCCTTTACAATGAACCCCAGCTCTGTCAGAGTCTATGGAGTTTTTACGGTAGGTTTACGCTCATCTGTTTTGTTGATTTAGTAAAGGACATGGACGAGAGCTAACATTAGCTAGCTCTGTTTACAATTTTTCTGTTATTGCTCGGCTCTGGGCTTTTTATCGTCTGTTTTGGGGTAGATGTTGTCATACACTGTCAGCATGTGATGGATGAATGCTTCTGGCATCAAGCTTACGTGTCATAATCAATATCTGACACTGGTTAGCTTACTACAGTGTAGCATATCAAGCCAAGTAAACACTGAGTCTCTTTGCACATTCAGTTTAACGTTATTCTAGAAGATAAAAACGCGTCAGAATTTAGTTGATAATAGTGGTTAATTTTATTGTATTGTCCATGTCTTGCTTAAAACAATTAATCTACGTTAAATAATCCTGAACTTGAGTATTAGTAATGTAAATGTAGTATTAATTTGATATGTCACCTCCACTAACTATATTAACAGGCACAGATGTACACTAGATAGTGATGTGTACTAAGCAGTTAACTCTCAGCATGCAGGTTACCAGCACAGGAAACGCATTTCATTCAGAAAAGTATCTGCTGGTTAAAAGCCACTAGATCCTTCTTCTAATGTTGTGATTTTCTCCACAGAGTCAAGGCAGCAGAGAGTAACACCAGAATGAGATCTGCATATGCTGTGGATATGATCCGTTCAGCTTTCCCAGGACCCTAAAGTGTCTCGTTGACAGTTGGGAAGACGTTCAAATCATTGCTTCACACACAAACAGCTATACGCTTCATCTACACTACAGAGATGTTCGCAAAGTTGAAGAAGAAGCTGGCGGAGGAGGCTGCCACTGCCCCTCGATCAGGCCGCATCCCTCGCTCCATGAGCAAAGAGTCCATCACTTCTGTGGGCGCAGATTCTGGCGATGACTTTGTGAGTAGATCTTTCTCTGCTTTCGTGTAATTCTGAGTCTCCAGCTTCTTGCGATATTATATCTTCATGCAATATTGTGACCCATAAAGTAGTTTGGTCTGTTTTAAAATTTCTAGCTGGTGCTAATACCAGGAATACAGTAATCATTCCAGGATTGGATATGATAGGATATCTCGATCATAGTACGATGTTACTGCTTTCTTCATATTTAATGTATACTTTTTCAAATGTTAATGTATTGAGTGCTTTTATCTACTACACCAATTATTAGTGCATTTTACTACCATTCAAAAGTTTGGGCTTCGTAAGATCAAGGATGCATTCATAACTGTTTTCTATTTTAATATATGTTAAAATATGATTTATTCCAATGATGGCGAAGCTGAATAGTCACCATCCACTGTACTGTTTATTCTTTGCTTATTTAGAGTTTGGATTATGGTCAAAAAGTAATAATTTTGTGTATTCAAATCATCCTTTTACAACAAAATAATTTCTAAATAAATTTACACATTCCAAGTGTACTTTCACATCTAGGTATCAGTAAAATGCCAGCTAACATTATTTGATAAGCTGACATAGTAAATACTTTTTTTATGTCCGGTTACAAAAGCAGAATGGCCCTAATAAATCAGCATAGTAATTATTCCTGTTTCAAATGACTGGCATATTTACAGTATCCATTCTAGAGAAAGTTATATGACTGTTTGCTGACTGTGTTTGCTCTGTGCTGCACCTGAACAACCTGGCAGTGTGACCTGGTAGAGTTTATTACTAGAGCGCTGTGCTGTACTTCTTGGGAAACCAGTGAAATCTAGTGAGTGCTAAATAATGTCACATGCTTCGACAGTGTAACCTGACACTTTTGTCCTCCAGCAATTAATGGCAAACACTCTCAGGGTTAGGTTCAGGTTGTCTTTCGCTCTAAATAATTAAGGCTTGTTGGAGGATGAGAGTAGTATCAGTAACAGGTGTAAATCAAAGTCACCCTTATATAGTAGATGTTTGCTGAGAGAAACCAGTGGTTTTGGACCCCAAAAACCATTAAATGAATGTAAATACAAACTTATAATTCTGTATTTGTGCTGATAAACTTTTAGGTTTTATTTTTTAACAAAATAAATAAGCATCCCTTTTGTATTCTGTAGTTCTAATAAAGGATTTGCAATTATATTTCTCTGATATTAGCGTTTTGTGCTTTTCTAATTTATTGGTATTGGTCAATATTGTATATTTAATTGTTCATGCTCATTTCCACTTCTTTTTTTTTCCATTTAGATTGTCTTTGCTCAAAGTGAAATTTGAAATTTAAAAAAATAAATGTAAATTTTCATATAAATATATATATATATAATTCACTTCTGCTTTAAATCTGTTGATTTTACTTTTAATCTCTCTTTTTAATTTTTTTATTTTTTTACTTATTTTAATTTTAATTTAATTTTAAAATGAGCAATTTATCAGTAATTGGCTATAAGACTGAAATAACTAATACTAAAAATTTTTTAAATAATATTTAATCAGTATTAAATTATAAATAATACTAATCAGTATTAGCCAGAATTTTAATATTGATGCATTCCATTTTTTTTTTTCTATGGTACATTTTAAAATATATGTCTCCATCTCTGTCATTGAATCTAAGGCTTCTGATGGCAGCAGCTCCAGAGATGATGTTTCTTCTCAGATTCAGCGAAGAAATGATCAGATACGAAAGCTGGAGGCCAAACTCTCAGGTATCATCAAGACAATACAGTGAAGCTCATATAAATACAACAAGAGAAAAAGACTGAAAGGAGGAAAAAGATATGAAAGAACTAGAGACAGTCTGTTACGTGTACATCCTTCTCACCTGCCACTTTTATGTGCTGAGTCTATTTCAGTCTGTATTTGGACACCTCTAAACCCTTTATACCTTTTGCCACAGTGGAAATATATAAAGCGCATGACATTTGACAGATTTGCCACAAAACAAGCCAGGAATGAATGCAAATGACTCCACTGTAACGGTCTGGAAAAATCCACATAAATAATAGATACCTGGCTCTCGCTATCAGCCTGCCCTGGTATGTGATTACATAGCCTGAACTAGAGACTCCTTTAAACCTAAATGAGCAGTACTAGATAGTTGATTGCATAACTGACCTGATCAGGGATGAGCTATTAGTGTAAAGGTCAAAGGTCAGTCATTGTTCAGCCTCACAATCAGTCTGGTTTTCCCTCCATTTGTTTATCTTCTCAGTCATATTTATCCCTTTGTTTTCTCCCCCCTGTTTTGTCCCTCCTCCCACCCTCCCCCTCATCCTCCTCTGCCTCCCTCCGGTCGTGTTTTTGTGTGTGTGTCGGTATCCCATTCCCCAACCCTAGACTACGCTGAGCAGCTTCGGCTAATGCAGAAGACCAAGGAGAAGCTTGAGATTGCATTAGAGAAGTATCAGGATTGTACGTACCGTTCTTTTCCTCCCATTTCGCCTCTTCCTTCTTTTGGCTTTCTCTCCTCTGCTCTGTTTTCCATTTGTTTGTCCGATGCTTTTACACAAACCTCAAACCAATCAAACATGCAGTCTTACAGACAAATAAGGTTGGTGGTTGATCAGAAAGCAAAAAATGAAGATAGTTAATTGGTTCATTCTCTTTTAATTGATTGTTTTATCACAACTGTCTTCAGGATTTAATATAAGTTAAGATTTTTATTATGTTGATTATCACCGAATATTATTTCTCCCCCAATTGCTCAAAGAATATGTGACTAATGTAGTAGAATCACTTTCTGAGTGTATCTTTGTGAAGTTATGTCAGATGTTCATCTGCAATATTCTCACTTCAAAAAGAACAATTATTATTATTATTACAGCTTAATTATAATTATTATTCTTGTAACTGTAGCAGTAAGTTTTGCTTTTTTAAATAAGTAAATGTATAGATAAAGAGGCATCAATAATTTTCTGTGGTGAATTAATCAAAAATATCCCACAAATGCTGTTGGTAGAGCTTGACTGTTGTTGAACCTTTCTTTGGGAGTTTTCTAAGCCTGGGAAATATGTGTCTGGGGCTATGGCTTCTGAGTTTTAGAGGTGAAATCTATAGAGCAAACACTGCTTTAAACTTTTTTTTTTTTTTGAGGGTGACATTATTTATTTATTTTCTTTGGAAATTGTAAATTGTGCCTGTAGCTACTTATTATAAGATAATTAATTAAGAAGTGTTATTAATCTCTAAAAGCTCAGATCCCATTTCTAGACATACCCAAAGTATAAGGAAAATACACTGATTATAATCAACTAAAAATACTTTTATATACTAACAATCTGTTTTACAGCCGTACTAACAAGGACATCTGGACATTACTGGCAATGTTGTTCTTTTTTCCAATAAAGTTTGATTAATAAAACTAACAAAGATAGCAAAATGCATATTTTATGTGTTGATATGTTAGGTACTTTACATATGTTGGGCCTAACATTACCATCTGTGGTAACACCTAACCACTAATTTCATGTTACATTTATCTGTTTTAAAGGAATAGTTCACCCAAAAATTTAAATCTGCTGAAAATAGACGCAGGCCATCTAAGATATAGAAAAGTAATTTTTTTTCATTGGAATAGATTTGGAGAAATTTAGCATTCCATCACATGCTCATCAATCCTCTCCAGTGAATGGGTGCCATCAGAATGAGAGTCCAAACAGCTGATATTTGCAAAACAATAATCAACAAGTAATCCACAGAAGAAAATGTAATTATCAGTGGTTTAAAGTTAAAATGTCTTGATGGATTTGTGGATATTGTGGATTATTGTGATGTTTTTATCAGCTGTTTGGACTCTCATCCTGACGGCACCCATTCACTACAGAGGATCCATTAGTGAGCAAGTGATGTAATGCTATATTTCTTTAAATCTATTCAGATGAACTCATTTACATATTGCATGGCCTAAAGGTGAGTACAAATTTTAATTTTTGGGTGAACTATTCCTTTAAGTGTTATAGAAATAAACCTTTTTTATTACTGAATAAAGCTGCACATTTCAGCTTTTAAACCCTCCAAATCTCTTTCCTGCTAAACTGTCGATGCAATTATATTTAATGTAAACATGTTTGCTGCTAGTATTACATATTTAAAGTATCATCTGTGAAAACTAAGCATGCAGCATATAGATTTTATGCTGAAAATGATCTGGAATATGAGTTTAAGAAGAAAATCAGAAAGATTAAAGCAGAAATCGCAAAGATCAAGTCGTTTGTTTTATTTCTGTGTTCAATCAGCATCCATGCGCAAACTTCAAGACCAGAATGAATCTTTCCAGGCCAACAGAGCCAAGATGGCAGAAGGCATGGCCTTAGCTTTAGAGAAGAAGGACCAGGAGTGGATGGAAAAGCTAGCTACTCTGGAGCAGGTAAAGATCCTTTGTAACATATGTTGGATAAAGATTTTAGGAAGGACTGTTGAGCCTGACTGGTCACTTTTAGTTTAAAAGCATCCGATAAATGATTATTTCAAACATCAGTGTTAATAACCTGTTATTTTATAATTGTTTTGTCTTCTTTCTCTCGAACAGGAGAAGTTGTCACTGGCAGCTCGGCTAGATGAGATGACGGAGCAGAGTTTAAGTTTGTTCCAGAAGAGAGATGACCTGGATGAGCTGGAGGGCTTTCAGCAGCAAGAACTGGCCAAAGTCAAACACATGGTCAGCACAGTGTATTCTTTTATTAGTTCTATATAGCAAGAGTAGCATTAAAACAGACTTAGAAAAATTACATTCACCACCTTCCTTCACATTCCTGCACTCAACAGTATTGTTTACCTATCCAAGTTAAAGGAATATGTAATCCAACACCAAGCAGTGTGTGAAAACTCAAGACTAGAGCAGCACAGATACATTGCAGAAAAGACAAGACGTTCCATCTTATTCCCAAATTGTTTAAGCGGCCTGATCATAAAATTTGTCCTGCAGCTGCTGAAGCGAGAGGAACAGCTAAGTCAGCGGGAGAAAGAGGTCAAACTGAGAGGAGAGGAGCTGAGCACAGCGAAACTGACTCTGAGCCAAACCCAAGACAAGCTGTATGAGCTGGGAGAGGAACACGAGGAGATGTGCAGGGTCAACTCACAGCTACAGGCCCAGAGGTGTGTGAAGAACTTGACTTCCATAAAGGAATAGTTCACACTCTGATTCATTCCTTCTACAAAACGATTTGGAATGGGATGAAAATCTTTCAAAGGCTGTTGAGACGCTCATTAAATATTTAACCACTTTGGCTTTGAAGGAATTCTTATTTCTGTAGATGTTTCTTTTAGAAAACATCATAATGTCTAAAGGATGAAAGTCAAATCTCCAGTTTGTCCAACTGTTTCTTTCAGGGAGGAGTTGTTAAATGAGAGAACAGCGGCTGAGAGGAGGGTTGTGGCTCTGGAGAGGAGAGAGCAGGAGTTACAGCAGCTGATCCAGCAGGTTTCAGAGGATTTCCAGAAGGTGAGCACTTGGCAATCTTCAGCTCTTCAGTACAGATGAGACTCAGAAGCCAAGAGGGTCACTTTTGAGGACAGAGCCACACCTCCCTTCAAAGTGTTTTCAGCCCACCTTGCACTTTATCATTTCCTTCACTTCACCATATAAATGTTATATTTATACATTTATAACAGTGTTATAGCATTGCTCATGATTTATTTAATGGAGAGTTCTTGGCTTGTTTTATTAAACCCAAGTAATATATTGTTTCCAATATTTCCATGTTATATTATTTTTAATAGTTCTGTTGCAATATGTGTGCAATAACATGTTAGGTTTGCTGTGGTATTGAAACAATGAAATTGCAATTGACTGGAAAATTTGATATTGTGAAATTCTAGACTAATATCTAAAAAAAAAGGGTTGAATTCATAAAACTTTAGCATAATCTGTTATATTTAAACATTCATAAATTGCCCATGAAATAACCATACACTCCTGAAGAAAACAGTCACGATCTGTTTAAAGAATATTGAATGTTTTCCATTTTGCTTGAATGGTATGATAAAAATAATTTCCACATTGTTTCTGTTTTGTTTTTTCTTTGTTTTCCAGGCACAAAACACTGCAAAGGCACTTGAGAAATCAATGGAGCAGCTTCAGTCTGAACACAATAAGCTGAAGCTACAGCACGAGCAGCACAAGAACAAGGTCTGAGTGACTCAACAAAGAATCCATTGATACTAAAGCCTTCACTCGCATTTGCAAGTGAAAATTACTGTCTGCGAATATGCTAAATAATGCAGGCACACGTGAGTGCCATCTAATGGAAACCTGTAGGCTGTGTAATTACATCAAAATAAATGCTTCCTAATTATTAGGACCTATACAATCTAACTATATATGCAAATTACATTTGTCTGTTTTCTATAGCTTTTCATTTTATATTCAAGTGGTTTTTAAGACAGAGTATCAAGATAAAAATCATTTTGGCAATTTATGTTGAGATGCCATCACTGCACTGCATCTAGCTGTTTTTATTAATTAAAAATTATTATAATGTGTTTTGTTTCCTTTCATAGCACTGCATCTAGCTGTTTTTATTAATTAATTTTAAAATTAACTTTTTATTGTTTAGTTATTGGTGTATATATTGCATACTAGGTATTTTCAGATGTTCATGAAGTGATTAGTCAAGGTTGCTGTTGATTAGGTCTGACGTGTATAAGAAATGTATACGTCTTGTGCCCGAACACTCTAAATGCAGTACCATTTCATTATCACATTGTTATAACTCTTCATACCTTACTGTGATTGGTCAGGTTGCAGTGACAGAGGAGGAGCGAGAGCGTCTATTGGCTGATCTGCAGGAGAAAGCCTCTTCCTTAGAGAGGAGACTAGACGCGAACCTCTCTCATGATGAGAACCTACAGGAATTACTCAAAGAGGTCAGAGGACACACTATACAGTACACACCTATCATCTAACTGCAGTTTCAGTCATCTGAAAACCACATATTGTGTTTGTGCATGTGTAGAAGTCTTCATTACAGCAGAGGTTAGAGGAGGCCAGGGGAGAGTTACTGGAGGAGAGAAAAAATCACACCACTGCGGTCAGTTCACTGGAGGCCCAGGTAAACCCCAGCATCTAAACTCGTGCTGCTCTATATATAAGTTTATACAATTGTGATTTCTAGACCATGAAATAAGTCTTTTAAAATATGAATTTTGGATTAATTAATTTTGACACTTTAGATCACGTTAAAACGTCCTTACTCAATAGTTTTCATTCTTAAAAAAATGCTGACCCCAAACTTTTGAATGGTAGTGTAAAAAGTATTTAAAGAATGCTCTAGATGCATTAAAAATACAGAATTTAATCATGAATCAAATCAAATTTCATTGTGAATTGAGTCAGATTGACCTGAATTTGCAAAAAACCCTTTTGAATTGAATTGACAAAAAAATTGAACCTTGAATCTTATCGATTTTCTGTGTACATAAATATTCACACCTCTAATCCTGCACTCTACTGTACTGTACAGTTAAATGCTGTGTTAATCTGTAAAATTATTGTGCTGTAATAACTTTAATTCAGTGAGAAAATTCCTGTTTCTCATTTTGTTCCAGATCTCTCGGCAAAACGCCAGCCTTACAGATCTGCAGACTCTGGTCAAGCACAAAGACGACTCGTCCAAAGCTTACAGAGAGAGGACAGACGCACAGGTGAGTTAACCCACAGTTAACCCACACATCACGTGACTCCGGCTGAATGATCTGAAATGACGTGTGTTGTTTCAGATATCAGATCTGGAGCAGAGGCTGGCTGACTGCACTGAGACAATGAGGAGTCTGCAACAGCAACTTGAAGACAGTGAATCGCATGCAGAAAAGCTGGTACGTCCTGTCAGTCAAAGTCTCACAAAACGTCCCAATAGCTGGCTCAGTTTGGGTCACTGTTTGTCTCAGGCTGTTTTTGCTGAAATGTCGCCCCCTTCTGTCAGATATCAGTCCTACCTATTGGGACGCTAGCATTAGACAAGGAAAATAACTCATGGGGTTTAGAGTTATTAAAAAATTGGCCTGCTAACTCTTTTTAGTTTTCTCTTAGTGTTGACCTCTAACCTTTGGTCCCACAGCAGGCAGAGTGTGCTGAGGAGAGAGAGAGACTACAGCAACAAGTCTCGACACAGAGACAGAGAGGCTTGGAGAAAACAGCCAGGCTGGAGGAGGAACTTCTTGCACTACAGAGAGAGAGAGAAACCGAGGCCAGCAAGCATCAGGACAGCCTGGTGTGTGAAGCATCACTGGTCTTTCTTTAATTATTATTTAATTAACATAGGAACGTTATTAAGTTATCTGATGATTGTCTAATTTTTTCAAGCGGTTACTGGAGGAGGAAAAAACCTCACTGTTGAAGAGCAAAGCTGAGGTTGACCGCACTGTAGAGAGACTGACAACAGAACTAGAGCAGTCCAGAGTGAGAATCATCCGCCACAACTGATTCACTTCACAGATTCACGGTCACATACACTACCATTCAAAAGATTGGGGTTGATAAGATTTATGTTCACCAAGGCAGCATTTATTTATCAAAAATAAAATATTATGAAATATTACAGTTTAAAATAAGTGTATTCTATTCTTATAAGTATAATATTTAAAAAAATATATATAGTTACATGACCCTTCAGAAATCATTCTAATATGCTGAGTTGTGCTGCTTAATACAGCATTTATTTGAAATGGAAATCTTTTAAAATAACTCTTTTTACTCTCACTTTTGATCAATTTAATGTCCTTGCTAAATAATTATATAATATAATATTCATAAAAGTATTAATTGTTTTCAAAAGACAAATTCTAACTGACCCCAAATATATGAAAGGTGTAGTGTAAGTTCAAAAACAAAATAAATTAAAAGTAATATTATAAAACCGTCAACTTGAGTTATGTTGCTGACCAGCGTGACATGTATGTGACACATTTGTCGATGTTACAGGCGGAGTTGATCAGCAGACAGATGGTAAGCGTTGAAATAGCCAAAGCTCTGGAGGAAACCAGAAAACAGAGAGAAGAACTCCAACAACAGGTTAATTCACTGGCTCATTGGCTTATCAAACATGCATCCATTTTTCACTCATAAAGCCTGTGCTAGGAAATTAATGTTTTGCTTGACTTCGATAGGTCAGCAAAATGACAGAGTCTCTTGAGAAAGCGGAAAATGAAGCTAGTCGTCTTTCTCACGATTTAGGAGCAAAGGAGGAGGAACTAAACATGCTGAAGGAAGGTGAGGGACCAGTTGTGTTTTGGTAGCCCCTGTCCACCCCTCAGAAACCCTAAGAACTGGTTCAAACCAGGGTTATTATAGTTATAGTTAACAGGGTTATACTATTTCATATATGTTTCTAAGGCAACATTGCTTATTTTAATTTAGTTTAACTTGATGTACTAAAATAACTAAAACTGAATATATAAAAAACACTAAAAATTACAAAAACATGCAACAAAATTGCTAAAACTTTGAAATTATAATGAAAATGGAAAATATAAAAATAAAAACT
Source organism: Barbus barbus (assembly GCF_936440315.1). Classification (NCBI taxonomy): domain Eukaryota; kingdom Metazoa; phylum Chordata; class Actinopteri; order Cypriniformes; family Cyprinidae; genus Barbus; species Barbus barbus. The sequence continues at coordinate 11,171,962 of NC_136756.1, forward strand.
TTCAAAATGTAAAAAAAAATTATAATAATTTTCTCAATTTCACAAACCCCTAGTAACCTTTATTTAAAAAAAGTCACATTTCACAAATCACATTTATTATTTATAACATTTCTGATAATGATACAAACATTCTCAAACCTTAAAAACATGAAACTGTTCATTTCATTTTTATTTGGACATGTCCAAAAGTAATGTTTTTCAGTGAGTAGGTTGGATTTAGTAACTGTACAAGCCTTCACTCGCAGTGTATTAAAAAACCTACTTAGGAACTTCATTTCTTTGATAAATGGACTTCATGATGTTTTGAATTCTGCCTGCAAAGACATTACAATAGATAAATGTGTTAGGCACTCTAGATTAAGTCCAGTGATGCAAAAAAACCTTTCTGTGCTTCATAATGGTCGCATTAAAAAGCTTGTGTTTCTTATTGTGTGTCAGAGCTGCAGACGGCCCGTAGCGGTCTGTCTTCTCTGCAGGCTGAGTGCGAGTCTCGTCGTTTGGAGGCTGAGGAGCGAGAGCGAGAACACAACTCTCAGCTGACGTCACTGCAGCAGGAGATCCTCACAAAAACACAACAACTCTCGTCTTACCAGTCACGGGTCAGTGTGTGCTTCATCTCAGCTCCCTGTTGCTGTTAGATACATTGTCTTACCGAATTTGATGGTTTTGAATTGGCATATTTCATTGTGTGTAACAGGTGTCTGATCTCGAGGGTGAGGTGTTGAGTTTAACAGCACAGTCACATGCAGATGAGTGTGATGGTGAGCAAAACGGGACGGTTACTGTAAGTGATCTTGACCAGTTACAAAAGGTCAATAAAGACCTGGAGCAACAGCTGGCTGAAAAGAACAAGGTGAGAGCAAAGAAACCACTGAAATGAAAGAACAGAAGCTTAAAGAAGAGCATAGATTTTAAAATTATGTACTTGAATTTAAATGTAAGAAAATAATTAAATGGAGAACGTGCGTATAATAATTCAGTTTCTACTTATTTTACTTTTATAATTATAGAGAACATATTTTACAAGAATAAATTATTTCAAATAATTACATCAATCATTTGTATGGAGACGGTTTTAATGGGCTTTAAAATCCAACAAGAATGTGACACAAAAAAAAATTCTTAATAAATGTCTTTCATTGTGCACTATTCAGTTGTAAATATTGTATATGTAAATATTTCAAATACATTTTACAAATAAAATGAAATGTTTTTAACAAACTTTCATTGCAAATATAACTTTTTTTTTTTTTTTTTTTTTTTTTTTTTTTTTTTTTTCAGACAATAAAGCAGCTACAGCAGAGGCTTGCAGAGCTGAAGAGGACATTACAGAAAGAGCTGGTGAGTGCATTTATTCAGAAGCATTATGTCAGGGTATGCAACACAGTCCACGTCAGCTCTCAGTAAACATTTCCTCACAATGTGTTTATGCAACAGAAACTGAAGCCAGATCCTGACTCTGAGACGAAGGAGAGATTGCAGGAAAGCAGGCAGGAGAAATCAACCGATAAGACTGTCTCAGAGACACCGATGCCTACTGCAGCTCCAACCCCAGCCCCAGGACTCCCTCAAACTTCAGGCCCGCCTCCCGTCACCTCCAACACCACAGTCATCAACAGTTCAGACCTCACCGACACAAGAGAGATCAACTTTGAGTACCTCAAACACGTGGTGCTGAAGTTCATGTCATCCAGAGAGGCAGAGGTGAGGGCTCGATCGGTATCTGACCTGTTTGCTACAGCGGACTGATGTGATTAGTGTTTCTTCCTAATGTGTCACAATTACTGCTGTTCATTCTTGGAGTTAAGGGTTAGAACAAACTCCTAGAAATAAGTAACCTTTAGTTTGTGACCTGGAAGACGATTAAGTGACCAGGTAAAAACATATATTACAGTTCAAAAGCTTGGGGTCAAGTTTTTTTTTCTTCTCTCTCTCGCTCTCTCTCTCAAAGAATTTAAAGGAATAGTTTACCCAGAAATTTAAAATTGACTCATTCTTGGGCCATCCAATTTATTTTAATTTTTTTCCAGCTGCAGTGAATGGGTGCCGTCAGAAAAACATCATAATCCATAAGTAATTATGGTTTATGGACTGGTATTTTGGCCAGAAGCGATGGTTTAAAGTTAAAACGCCTTAATAATAGATTTGTTTCCTATAAACCAGCAGCTTTTCCAGGGTTCTATGCTTGCTTTTCTTTTTGTGCTCCTAATTTAAAAAACTATTAGGAGCACAGTCAAAAATTTAAGGAGCACCTTCTAATCCATAATCGAAATTCTGATCAAAAGTTAGCCTTCCCATTATGAGGTGATATTTGACTCCTTAAAGTGGTTTACTGTGGAATATTTATTATTTTTTTTTTACATTTGTAATGGCATTTTTCTAACTTTATTAAAAATATCATATTTTATGTCAAATTAAAAAATATGTATATTTCTAAGCTTCTTAATTTCTAATTAAAACAATAGAATAAGAATATGTAGAATAAGGTACCAATCAAATGAAATGGGTATTAAAAAAATTGTACTACAGAGGTGGCACAGAAGAACACAAAAGTGGCTTGTAGGTGTATCTTCAGACATTTAATGAGGCTCAGAGGTGGCATAAGTGCAATTAAGTTCATGTTGAGATAAATGTTTTAAATATGAAATAATGAATAAAGAAATATTAAATTATTTAAATAACTGAGAAGATACTTTAAAAATAAAACTAATACTGCCAGTAGGTGGCGGCATGTGACTGATTTTATCACTGAATCATTCATTCATTTGATTCCACCAAGCGGCTGATTCATTCAGGAACTTTATGAATGGGTAATTAAACCATCCATTCACTAGATTATTTTAAAAATGCACGTTCATTCATAAACGATACGAGATGCACAGCGGCTTGTTTGAAACGATTTTCATCGTCTGTGATACACTACTCAACACTGCAAAAACACGTTGCAAGTAGAAAGCTCTCCTGAGCGCAAACACACATATGCTGATCGCGTCAGTCAAACTGGTGCTCCTAAATATTTATTTATAGTCACATGCAGTAGTTTTCAGTCGCAAATGCCACCGAAATGGTCACACTGTAGAGCCCTGTTTTCACTTTACAAGATGTTAATTGATGGACTGGAGTCATGTGAAGTTTTTATCAGCTGTTTGGACTCTCATTCTGACGGCACCCATTCACTGCTGAGGATCCATTGCTTTGCAGGTGACATAATGCTTAATTTCCTCAAATCTGTGCTAATGAATAAACAAATTTTCAGCAAATTTTCATTTTTCGGTGAATGCTGTTAATAATTCTATTCAGCAAAGATGATGTAAATTGACAAAAAGTGACAGGAAGGACATTTATAACATTACAAAATAAACGTTCCTTTGAACTTTCAATTGATTCAAGCATCCTGAAAAAAGCATTGCATTTGCAAAAACATATTACGCAGATCCAGTCATCTTTTGTTGCAGTAGCATTTGGTATATAATGCAGATTATTGAAGCAACAGTGTCCTACATTATTAACACTACTTCACCTTTCAGTACAATCCGATTGGTGTGTGCATCACTGATTTTCAAACACTAGAGAGTCCTCTGCTAACGGTATAAGAGATGCTTGTACGAATTCTCCCATGAGAGGTTACCTCTCTCTGTCTCTCTCTCCCCAGGCTTTCCAGCTCATCAGAGCCATTTCTGTACTACTTCATTTCACAGAAGAGGAGGAGGACATGCTCAAACAGACACTGGAGTACAAGGTGTGTGAGAAAAACAAATGTAAATGCATAAATCTGTAAGTATCTTCTCAAGCCTCATCACTCCCAGCACCCGGGAGCTAATTAGGCCACTCTGCTAAGGCAGCTGGGTCAGGATATCTGGCTCACCGCTCTGAACCAAACCATTAGCACTCAGTGACACGGTCAGGAATATCAGCTGCCAGGTATTTATAACTCACCCCAGCAACTGTGCTGGAAATCACTGCACATCACCGTTCTACATTACGCTCTCCGCTTCACTCCCAGATGCCCTGTGGTCTGTGTGGGGGTTTTGTAGAAAAACTTGAGTGTTTTGTTACAGAAGTTTAACCTTATTTGAAATGGCGTTGAATGTCACTAGGGATGTACATATTATCAGTTTTTATTCTTTGTGACATCTCAAAAGAGAAACTGGTATTCATCTGCTCTACTGTAGATTTATTATCAAGCATCTAAAATTGTAGATTGAAGCTGTTGTGTTGATACTGTGCATCATATTATCAAAAAATCAGTCATATTAGTTACAGGCCAAAATAAAAAAAAATAATCAGTTATTGGGATCATAATGAATGACTTAAGTGTTAATATTAATAAAATCATAAAGTATAGTATTAATGATCATATTAAATTAATTGTAATGAAAATAATTAAATTTTGTTTGTTTAATAACAATAATATATTTATTATTAATAATGATAATTTATTGAGCATATTGACACTTTATTACTCAGAAGAATGTTTTCAGCAATCGCATTAATTTTGAATTTAAACAATAATGTACATTACCGTACAATAAGATTTTTGTATCAGAAAAATCTCATACTATAAACAAGGCCGCAATTATTTGGTCAAAAATACATAAAAAATATTTGTATTAATATTTGTATATTTTCTTTAAATATTCGGCAATATTGTGAAATAAGAATATTATAATTTTTATTAATATATTAATATTTTATATGTATATATATATATGTGTATGTATATGTTTCTTTTGTTTTATAATATATTTTAATGTTTATTATAAATTACATTTATTTTATATTATTTATTTAAAATACTGTGAACTACAACTGTAGTGCAAAAAAATGTATGAACCATTTAGGAAATTCCTGAACATTTCTATAGCAGTGCATTCACATCTTGTGCAATGACCGAATGATGTTTGAGTTTGAGTCTCATGTTTTGTGTGTTTCAGATGTCGTGGTTTGGTTCCAAGCCCTCACCCAAAGGTATCATACGGCCTTCCATCTCAGGAACCTCAAGTTGGAGCTGAAAGACAAATACTCTGAGACAAAGTGAAAGAGGGAACAGTGAATAATCTCAGTAGAAAACTACTGACGTCTGTAGGGAGCGATTGCCGACTCCGCAGTTTCAATCTCTGCCTCAACAGTTCCTATGTAGCTCATGCCCTTTAAACAACGGGACACAAAAACAAATGTCCATTTTTCACGAAAATATTGCAGGGACTGGAAACAAATGCTTTATGAACATCGTCTTTTCGTGACTGGGGAACTTCATCTTTTAAGTATTGGTCATCCGTCTCACTCATGCACTAACTCATCCTTCAACTGGAACAGGATGGAAAACGCTTCTTACTTTCATTTAACTTTTTTTTTTTTTTTACTCCAATCTGAGCTCTTTGAAATCAAAGTTTGGCAAATCATATCCGCTGTTCCATTTCAGTGGTACTTAATGAAGACAATAAATATCTATCCTTTTCCTCTAGTACTGGACGTCAGTGAAAATCAGGAATGGGATGTCATGCTGTCGTGATTTTGAATACGTGGACGCATCTTACTTTAATCTGCCTTGTTTATGTATAAATTACAGTTACGTACATTCCATACAAGTATTTATATATGGATGCCTGTATATAGGTGATAAGAGGATTTATAAATCAGTGGATACATAACTTATGTTGTTTTTTGGTTCTCATACACATGCATTAGTCTCAAATCTTTGTTCATATGAGTGTGTATGTATATGTGTGTGAGATTCTTCACTGTGGGCTTGAAACTGTAATATAGAGGCATATATGCACAGACTGAGGAAACGAGCATGCATGCCTTATACTGAATGCTTTGATTGTACTTTGGTTTTGAGTGTATACTGAAGCATTTGAGTACACTGGAAGCCTTAACATTCAAGGCTAACTGCATTTCTGTTTCTCCGAGAACATGTTAATAGAAACGTCCTTCCTTTTTACCTGTGAAAACAAAGTGGTTTTCGGTCAAAGCCAGTGTTTTGCTGTCAGAACAATGTCATTTTGTGTGTTTTAACACTTTAAGGCCACCTCAGCAGCATTATGGTTAATATTCTGAATGACAAGACTCTTCTGGTAAAAACAGCTGACTAGAGACTTGAACATCTCTGCAGGATGCTTAACGTGTTTCCTGTTTTTAGAAAAAGAAACCCAAAGATTTCTGTTTTATGTGTAGACTGATTGAACTCCATTTATGAAGCTTGAATCAGTGGATTCAGAGAATGAAGGTTAATGGCCTGTGTATGAACCGCTTAGGAATTAGTTTTCTATTGAAAGATCCAAAATGCACTTTTCTACAACTGTATTCGTGTTTTGTTTGGTGTTATGATACTGTAGTTGTCACAGTATCCATTGCCTCTGCTTTCAGCAAAATACCACTACATCCTTCCTTTGGTTTCACTTCATGTATATGTCAGGAATATCAAAACTTGATAAATGAAAATCTTTCTCAGCGACTTTGTCTGAAGATGCTTTTGTGTTCTGTGTGGTTACCAGTGCTGACTTCAGTGCTTCTAACAGTGGATCTGAAAGTGATGAGACAGCATTTCTGAGGAGAACTAACATAAGATCGATGATGAGAAAATTTAAGGAATAAATTGAAAGGAACCCAGTGTGTTTCTAACAGATCTACCAAAAAAAATAAAACTTAAAGCTGGAATAGCTCAGCTGGAACATGAAAATAACCTTCACCATAACTTCTGATCACACCACAAAATGTCTCTTCATCTGTATTTGTTTGTGTTGTTTACTAGTGCAAATATCTAAATATTCTTAAATCAAGATCCATTTACTTAAGAAAAAGACCTAAGTTTAATTTATTTTTGCACCACATGTACCTGACTATGAATTTAAAACATAAACCTATTTAATTTGTGAAAGGTTAAACTAAGACATTTCAAGAAACCCTATATGTGTCCCTAGACCACAAAACCAGTCATAAGGGTAAATTTTTTAAAATTGAGATTTATACATCATTTATACAGTTGAATAAATAAGCTTTCCATTGATGTATGGTATGTTAGGAGGTACAACTATTTGAAAACCTGGAATTAGGGTGCAAAAAAACAAAATCTAAATATTGAGAAAATCACCTTTAAAGATGTCCAAATGAAGTTCTCAGCAATGTATATAACTAATCAAAAATGAAGTTTTGATATATTTACAGTAGGAAATTTACAAAATATCTTCATGGAACATGATCTTAACTTAATATTCCAATGATTTTTGGCATAAAAGAAAAATCAATAATTTTGACCCGTACAATTTGACTATTGCTACAAACATACCCCAGCAACTTAAGACTGGTTTTGTGGTCCAGGGTCACATATGTGGTAACTAATAAGTTGTGTTACTATGGTATTACCATACTAGGGGTCAATGGTAACACTTTATTTTAAGGTGTCCTTGTTACACGTTACATATACTTATTATAATAATTAATTACGCATAATTACATGCAAGTAACCCTAATCCTAACCATATAGTAAGTACATGTAGTTAATTAATATTACTCAGTACTTAAATGTATAATTGCACTGTAACAAGGACAACGTAAAATAAAGTGTAACCGGGGTCACAACGGGGGGGAAATAACCAGAAACATTTTTTTTCCTTTTCCTAAGCCCTGTGAACTTTATCACAGTATGCTTGAGTATCGCTATTAGTATTCCTCATATTAAGAACCAGGAGTAAAACAACTCCCAACCCTGAATTTTAAACTTTGACTGCTCAATCCACAGAGTCTGTAGGGTAAATGAATAATGCCTCAGAACATGCTTTCTGAGGAGAGGTATATTACTGTTCCAAATAACTAGACATAGTACAATAGGTTAAAATGATCCCATTGATGTTTGACTCGAGCCAAGGGACCACAATTTCAAAGAGACTTTTCCAGGTAAACCAGAAAGACCTTGTAAAAATACAACTGCACTGTTACTTGTTTTAAAACTCCAAAATAAAGAACTAGACTTGACTTATATGCATATTAGGACATCATTTCTGATTTCTTTTTTTTTAACGCCTAAAGTGTCTAAAAATTATGTCTGTTAGTAGTCATTGAGTTTGTATTGATAGTTTGAATTTAAGTTCTAGAAATGTTGTGTTTTTGTCTTTTGTATTTTAATTTGTTTTATATTTTATTTTAGTACATCAAGTTAAACGAAAATGAGAAATGTTAATCAATTAGCTGAAATAAAAAAATGTTTAGATTTTTTTTTTAAACTATAGTTAAAGAAAAGAAATACACTCTTGATGTTCTTTATTGCACCAGGCACTTCACAATAACCCTCCCGACCCGACCTGACCTCACACTACGATTTCAACCATAAATCCACCACCTAAATACTATATATTAAACATCATCCTCTTTCTGTACAATAAGAAAAAATGAGAACCGGAACTAAAGAAATGAGAATTACACATCCGAGAGTGCCAACTAAGTAAAACAAGCAAATACAACTTTCATATTTGTCACAGTATTTCATTCCCTGAAACTGCAGCTCAGGGCTTAGACAGCAAAGTCTGGTCACGAGACTCCTCGTCCTTCCGTCCCACAACCGTTCACCTTCATTAGTCGAGAGTCGTGTCTTCTGTAACATATTGAAGAATCAATACATTAAATTTACATTAAATATCATACAATATCTCTGTTTTTAATCGGTTGAGCATGAGTGGTTTTCCATCGGATAAGGTTGAGCTGTGAGAGAGGAAGTTGTCCATGTCTAAGAAAGAGAAACAAATCGGCTCCTCAGACAGATTTTCTGGCAGTCAGCACCCGTACGATAGACCCCAGACCCCCCACAGCGAAAGCCTGAGTGAGAAGACAATAATAGACTTGTGAGATGAAAAACAGACTCCAAAGAGATCATGTCTCTTTATTCCAAGACCGACCTTTTCGTGCCACTGGAGCAGGATGGCGCTGCTGTTGTCCGAGGGCTTCTCGAAGCCTCTGTAGATGTACTTCATCAGCAGGTCCACTCCGTTCCTGTCCAGAGACTTCACGGCCGGCTCGATATCGCCGCTCTTGAATGCAGTCAGCACTCGTAAAACCACCGCCTGTGCCCGCTCCTGAGAGAGGAGGTGGAGGAAGCGCAACAAATAAGTGTAGGTGGTGGAAAAGACAAACACATATCAAAAAGACAATGTCTATATATACTCAATGGACTGTTTAAATGCATAATAGTGATGCAACAAAATAAATGTATAAAAAAAAACACAGATTAAATTATGTTAATGTACTCAGTGCTGTCAAACGATTAATCGTGATTAATCGAATCCAAAATAAGTTGTTTACATAATGTGTGTATACTACGTATATTTATTAAGTATATATAAATACAAACACATGCATGCATATATTTCAGAAAAATATGTTGTTTATATTAGTGCTATCAAATGATTAATCGCGATTAATCGCATCCAAAATAAAAGTTTTTACATAATGTGTGTGTGTACTGTGTATATTTATTATGTATATATAAAGCCACACACATACTGCATGTTTTGAAAATATTTACATGTATATATTTATATTCATATAATTTATATCTTATATAAATATATTTAAGAAAAATATGTAACATTTATATATACATGCACGTGTGTGTATGTATATATACACATAATAAATATACACAGTACACACACGTTATGTAAACAAAAACTTTTATTTTGGATGCGATTAATCGCAATTAATCGTTTGACAGCACTAGTTTATATATCAAATATATTTATATAAAATATAAGAATATAAATATTTTCAAAATATATACTGTATGTGTGTATTTATATATACATAAATATATACAGTACACATACATATATTATTATGTAAACAAAACTTTTATTTTGGATGTGATTAATCGCAATCATTTGACAACACTAGTACTCATATATTTATATAATAATACTATTTTTGTGGTAATCGACATTTTGCAATGAACCCGTAACATTCCCTTAAAGCATTCAGAGTGCTGTATTTCACACCCTCGAGGCAAATCAACAACACATTCCAGACACATAATGAAATTTCTGTGACAACCTGTTATGCACAAATTCCTAATAGCTGTGTTGTTGAACATCTGAAAGCAATACATCAAGCTGTCGGAGCAACAGAACTGGCTCTTACTTTCTCTGCTGGATTCTTGGAGTTGATTGGTGGATTCCTCAAGGCGATGTGAAATGCTGTCATCATGTCCCCTGTGCATCACAGTTAGTTAAGGAAAACTGACCAGCCTGGAAAACCCTGAAGAGCATTCTTGAGATGTGGAGAACATCTTATTTTTAGTGTGGGAAAAATTGTCAAGTAGTGTCACTGGCTGTTTATGTATGATGTTTAAATCTGTAATTTTTTCAGTGTTATATTCAGAGACAACTAAAAATAAACCATTTATAGGATGCTTTCTTTGAAAAGTGTAAACTGTTTCTTTGTGGCATATAAAAACATTGCCCTGTTTAATCATCCTGAACTCCCCAAAACAGTAACATTTCATTTGAGGCAGGACTATGTTTCCTGTCTGACCACTGGAAGACGAGGAGTGTTCAAGAAACCAGTTTGAAAACAATCATTATTACACACTCAAAGATTTTAAAGATCTGAGTCTTACTATTCACTACCTTTAAGCACAGTCATCCAAAATCATCCTCCTTTAAAGAAATCAATGACGACCAAAAGAAAACGCAAAGCCTGCTGCCAAAACAAACATCTAAACACTAGCATAGTTCATACGCTGATGATGCAAACATGCATGTCCTTATCATATTAGTGGAGATGTCAGAGTCAGACCTCTTTAAAGCTCCTACAGTCTAAAAATGTGCCTCTGAGCACCAAAAATGGATCATTCCAGCCACAACCGCTGATGACCTGATTAAATAAATGACATTAGAAACAGTTGGGGGGGAAAGAGAGGGAGTTTTTTTCTTAGAAAAAAAATAAATGTTTACTTTCTGATTTGGCAACTCTGGTGTGTCACTTAAAAACACAGTTAGTATATATACATCACAGGTCAAAACTGCATGACCCTATCATATTCAAGGTTATTCAGAGGTTTTTTAAAGGACCTCATTTTAAAAAAGCTAAAATAAAACTAAAATCTCTGTGGCACCAAAAGTATAGAAATTATTTTCAAAAAGAGCATTAAAATAATTTCTTCTTCTCAGTCGGTGTGTTAACGTAACAGCCCTTTAAGCATATTAAATCAGAATTTACAACATTAAATAACTTATAATTGATTTATAACAGCTAAAAGCTGAAGCTAACTAAACTGAAGCCAAAAACAAAATACTAAAATAATAAGAGCAACAACTTACTAAAACTACTGTACAGAAAATTAAAACTGAAATAAAATTCAAAAGTAAAAAAAACCTAAGCTTCAACATATTTACAGAATAAAATATTAATAGACATAATATTAAATTACTAGGACATAATCAGCACCACCAATCACTCCACTAAATTGTTACTTTAAATACAAAAACCAAACAATGATAATTGTGAATAAAGCTAAAGCTGCCCCACAACACATCTGACAGGTTGTTAACATTGACTCTATGCCTGTGAGCGGTCTGTGTAGCACCGGACAGTGTTTCTGGACATCACAGGGGTGCTGGTGCCTCGGGAGGCAGCAGAATGGGTTTGAGACACAACCTGTGCGTAAATAATGTATGAGGTACACCTGAACCAGGACAAAGTTGTTTTTGGGTGACCTTAAGAGAGATGAACTTACTCCTGGCATGTTTAAGAGAGATGATGTATAATCGATCATGGTCTGATCTGAAGGATATCGCCTGATGAGATCGTCCACCTCGCACGCGTCCGGTCCCTGCTGCTCGGCCGCCTCGTCCTGCTCGTCCACGAATTTATTCTCGTCGTATTCGTCGATGTCGACTCCCCGGAATCGTGAGGACAGGGTGTTTTTCGCCATGAGGAGGAGCAGCTTCAGTCAATCATGCGAGTCCGGTAATGTGCGGTAACGGGACCGATGCGAGTGTATCAGTGCCGAGAGCCGAAGGCACGGAGCGCCGTTACTGCGTTCATCTGTCAGCAGGAAGGTGCGGCTGTTAAGTTACCTCTCCCCCAGCGACAGCATCTCCTCCACTCATTCCTGCAGAGCGCACAAAAATCCCGACTGGAGCGGAAACGGAATCACACTCCATGCTTACGCTGTCACACGGTGTTTCCGTTTCCTGTGATGCAACGATGCAATTCTGCAGTTTATATATTAAGGTATGCATAAAAAGAATGAACAACAGTGACAATCTGAATTTGATTAGCTACCTTCTTATTTTACTCCGTTTCATATTTTACGAAGAAACGAAGTAAATATCGTTTCTTATTGTAAAAGAAAAGAAGAGAAAAAGAAAGGTATGCATATTATGGACTATAACAAAGAATACCGAGAGAAATGTTTATTCGTAATATACAATAGATACTGTTTTCATTAATTTATTAATTTATGTATTTGTTAATTAATTAATTAATATACAATAATTACAATAACACCAGCCTGCCTAAAAATCTGTGCTGCTCAGCTGGCCCCCATCTTCACACAGATCTTCAATAGATCTTCAATAGATCACTGGAGCTGTGTGAAGTCCCCTCATGCTTCAAACGCTCCACCATCATCCCCGTCCCAAAGAAACACAAAATTACTGGACTTAATGACTACAGACCTGTGGCCCTAACGTCTGTAGCCATGAAATCATTCGAAAGACTGGTTCTGGCTCATCTGAAGGACATCACTGGACCCTTACTGGACCCCCTGCAGTTTGCCTACAGAGCAAACAGGTCTGTGGATGATGCAGTCAACATGGGACTGCACTTCATCCTGCAGCATCTGGACAGACCAGGGACTTATGTGAGGATCCTGTTTGTGGACTTCAGCTCTGCTTTTAACACCATTATCCCGGAAACCCTTCAAAATAAACTAACTCAGCTCTCCGTCCCCACCTCCGTCTGCCAGTGGATCAACAACTTCCTGACAGACAGACAGCAGTTAGTAAAGCTTGGCAAATTCACATCCAGCACTCGCACCATCAGCACTGGAGCTCCTCAGGGCTGCGTACTCTCCCCACTGCTCTTCTCCCTCTACACCAACGACTGCACATCTAAAGACCCCTCTGTCAAGCTCCTGAAGTTCGCAGACGACACCACACTGATCGGCCTCATCCAGGACGGTGACGAGTCTGCTTACAGACAGGAGGTTAAGGAGCTGGCTGTCTGGTGCAGTCTCAACAACCTGGAGCTTAACACGCTCAAAACTGTGGAGATGATCGTGGACTTCAGGAGAAACCCCCCTGCTCTCCCCCCACTCACCATCATGAACAGCACCGTGACTGCAGTGGAGTCATTCAGATTCCTGGGCACCACCATCTCTCAGGACCTGAAGTGGGATATTCACATTGACTCCATTGTCAGGAAGGCCCAGCAGAGGTTGTACTTTCTTCGCCAGCTGAGGAAGTTCAACCTGCCACAGGACTTACTGAAACAGTTCTACTCTGCCATCATTGAATCCATCCTCTGCACCTCAATAACTGTCTGGTTCAGCTCAGCTACCAAATCTGACCTCAAAAGACTACGGAGGGTATCCGGACTGCTGAGCGAATCATTGATACAACCCTCCCCACTCTCCAAGAACTGTACTTACCCAGAGTGAGCAAAAAGGCTGGCAAAATCACTCTGGACCCCTCACATCCAGCACACAACCTCTTTGAACTGTTACCATCTGGTCGACGCTACAGAGCTCTGAGCACCAGAACGACCAGACACAGGAACAGTTTCTTCCCTCAGTCAATACATCTCATTAACACTCAATAAATAAACGTGGAACACACAACTAATTCATTATCCATTCACCACACTCAATTATTTTATTTTTATTTTTCTAATTTCTAATTTGCACATACTTGACCTGTACATACATAGTCGCCTATATTATATATTATATATTGTGTATTTTTTTTATTTTTTTTTGCTGCTTTGTACATTGGTCATTGGCTATTTCTTGTTATTTTGTTTTATTACCTGTGTCCTGTCCTGTTACTGTCTTTCTGTTGCACTGTGGAGCTTCTGTCACTACAACAAATTCCTTGTATGTGTAAACATACTTGGCCAATAAAGCTCATTCTGATTCTGATTCTGATTCATTCTGATTCTGATTCTGATATTATCATCATCATAATCATAATAATGCATGCTCTATCCTTTTTTCCATTATACGTAAATATACATTATATAATAATATTAGTAACTATATGCATTTTAAACACTTTATTTATTTAGTTAATTATTTAGTTTAGTTAATTATTTCAATGGTCACTGAAATATATTACATTTTACAACTTATCTGTTGTTTTCCAAGCTGTTTGGAAATTTAAACTGTTATAAACTGCTAAGTTTGGAGAATGTGTGACAAATACCATTTAAATAATAAAATACATTTGAGATTTAACATGGTATATCTTAAAGCTCACCAGACAGTTGGAGAAACGATCAAAAAGCTAGACTAAACATTGCTTTGAATTACAGTAAGAGAGCTTTTCTTACCTACCTGGCCAACAGCAAATGACCACTAGGGGACAGCAGATGTTTTCATTTTAATATTTTACATTTCTTCCTAGTGCATCTAATGTGTATAACATTACAGATGGATCATAAATTAAACCAGTATACCATCTTGAACAAATTTGTTTTATTTGTTTGAAAAATATTCAAAACCTTTTCTTCTTTTTATGCTGTTTGACATTGTAAGACATACAGCTTGATGACGCCATTCATTGCCTCATAATAAATAATTGGATTCATTAAAACTCAAACTTAAAACAAGCAAATAAACTAAGTTGTCGAGCAAATAGAATCTAAAAAAGATGCTTAACTCACATTTTACTTTCATGAAATAGCATGCAGATCACTGGGAGCGTCTGAGCCGGTCTGTTCCCATGCCATCCATTCATTTTCATCACATCAGTGTAATTACTTTCAGTGCTTTTTGTTTTTACTTCTACATGTATGTTTTGCTTCTATTTTTTATTGTTTCTTGTGCCTTGCAGCTAAGTAATGTGTATGCACAGACGTTATCAATACCCAGCTAACATCCTCTCTCTCATTTTCTGAGGGCAATGCAAATATTTACTCAGACTGCTGGGAGACAGAGACCTCTGGGTATTTCCACACAACCCTGCTGCTTTATAGTGTTCATTTAATCAGATCATCTGCTGCATTGATAAGAGTCTCAAGGTACACTCTTTGAACATGTTCAGAATCTGAATAATTCATTCAATATATAACAGTATTTCGTATGGATACAATGAAACAGACGAGTGAACAAAGAGTGACTGATTTAGAGAAGAAATGCTGTTCTTTTGAACAATCTATTCATCCCAAAATCCTGAAAAAAAGTATCAGTTTCCACCCCAAAAAATATTAAGCAACACAACTGTTTTTAACATTGATATTAATAAGCTGTTTTATGATAAAGTGTTTCTTAAGCAGCAAATCAGCATATTAAAATGACACTGAAGACTGGAGTAAGGAAGCTTTGAAAAACAGGAATAAATTACATTTTAAAATATATTTCAATAGAAAATTCTTATTTTACATTATAATAATAGTTCACAACATTACTGTTTTTGCTGTATTTTGATTATATAAATGCAACCTTGCTGAGCATAAGATACTGACCAACCCAAAACTTTTGAACAGTTGATATATTATAAGGATATTCACAAATCAACTCATGAAACTAATATCAAAGTATCAGTAACTGACCTTTTAGTGTGCACCAAACATCACTTAAATGTGCCATTTAGTTTCAAAATCAACAGCTGTAGAAGCATTTTTCTTTTCAGCCTTCAAAAGTCATGTAACGTCATTCCCCAGTGCTGAAAGACAGTCACCAGACGTCAATTTTGGATGGAGTTACATGTTTTAGACAATGTACTAGTTTTATATCAAGTTAGAGAGAGAGAGAGAAAACACCAAAACCTGCAGGGATTTAATTTTGATGAATCATAATAATCTGTGTCAATAGACACTGAGGAAGACCATATGGGTGTCAGAAAACCTAATAAAGTCTATCACTCTTCCTTGCTAGACTTAATTCAACATTACAGCCTGTTCTAAAGCCATTCTTCTTAAAGCCATAAGACATTTAAGTTGTTAGACCCAAATTGGTCTAGCACGCCATTCTGCACTGCTTTGATTCAATCAAACATAATTTTGCAAAGCAGATTTTCTGTATTGGAAAGGAATGAAAGGCCACACACAATTGTGCCGTCAAATGGTTGTCAGACTTAATCCAATCTTCTCCACCTGTTCACAGGACTGTGTAGCTCACATACTGTCTTAGTCTCTAGGGGCCCCTTTGGTCCCCACAAAAACGTCTTGGTGGTTTTGATTTTACGAGGCTGGGACCCCCTCGCAGTGCTCATTATTTTGGGGTGGGGGCTGACTGGCACTCCAACCCTTGTTTTCAATAAGCAGGGATTTCCTTTTATTTCTATGGTATGTCGCATGTCATTCATGGGCTCTGTAGATCTGCTGTCAACACAGGCTTTTCTGGTCCTTGTTTTGGATCGGCAGGGCTCAGATGTGGTTCTGATGCGATAGCCAAATGAAGTTACATAAAACGATGGCAGGACACTGAGAGTGGGAGAGGGATTTCTGTCCGTCAGGGTAGACGGAAACGTTAGCGCTGTAGCTGTGGCCGGGTAACGTGTTTTGACTATGAGTTTGGGATCAGAAGCTTTGTATGAACTTCTGTTCGATTTGGTTCTCCTATATGCACCTTCAGTCTTCTCGGTAATGTCATATTCTTGCTTGTCCTCTACAATATTAAAAGATCTGTCAATGTCATATTGATTTTCTATGATTTCATGTTGTCTAATGTCATCTGTGACGTCTTGTGGACGTCTTTCTTCAGTAATATCATTCTCAAATGTTTCCTCAGGAATGTTATTCTCCCAGGTATCTGTTATATCATATCGCATGCCATCTGTGAAATCATTTTGTCCATCATCTGCGGTTTTATTATCGGTGATGTCTTGTATTTGGCTCTCCATGGTGATGTCATGCTCTCCGAGTTCCTGTGTGACGTCTTGCCTCTCATATACCTCTGAGCTGCTTATAAGGAAAACAAATTGTCAACACTTGAAGTAAAAAGGTGGAAAATAGCTTTCAACATCTTGTTTAACATAAAATAAAATTCCAGCAAAGTAACACGCAATGCATGTGCACTATATTTGTTCACAGATTAAAAGACTGTTTGTTTGCAGGGCAAAATAATTTTACAGCATATTACTTTTAAAACTATGAGGTTTCAGATGTCCAAAAGTCATAAAGAGAGTGGTTGCATCCTAAGGCTAAGTAAACCAGAAATCCCTTCTCCATTTCTGCACCCTGGAGACCTATGTTCAGAGAAATGAGTTTTGCTAGACTGGAACATGAGCGAAACCTGCAAATACCAAATGTGAAATGATATTTGCAGCCTGACCTACAGCTGTATTACAGCTGCTATGATACTGAGAAAAACTGAAAACATCCAGTGCACAGGGTAGTCATGGGAAACTGAAAACATGAAAATATATACAAATGTCCATTGTAATTTGAGTAGATTGGAGAATTTACACACTATTAGCTCTCTGAAAATGCTTTGAGTGGGACCCTCTATCCTGGCCAAATGAATAGCCTTTATCATAAAGGGACTCTAGCTTGACGATGGCCTTGCAGCTTTGTAATGTCTGTTGGGAGCAGTCATTGAGTTAAATTTACTTAATCTGTGAGCATCAGGTTAATGCCATTCCTTACATGAGTTACTCCAGTCTGGCCTCCACTATTGTGAGTTTCGATGGAAGTGAGAACATCACACTGTCACCAGCTGAATGCCAGACACTAACCACACAGCTCACAATGACACCTAATATGGCCTCAGTGGCACAGAGGACTCATCATATCACTCAAGTATCCTCATTAACCGGAGGAGGCATGGATGAACTATTCCATTATTTTTGGCATTTGAATATGCTAACCATCTATTTCGTTTCATGTAGTTTTTACAGCACAAGGTCTTTAGCCTCAACATGTTCTCACTCCCAAGGCATCTAATACCGCTGCATGTTTAACAGACAGGCTGTCATTGAGAAACATTTACCGTCAATAGAGTGCTACACAGCCTTCAGGGATGGTTTTATTATAGTAAAAGTGAAGTAACCATGGTTTTTTGGCATATTGATTACCAATTGTATGACAACCACAGTTTTACTACAAATACCATGGTTAAACTATGATTAGTGTAGCAAAACCATGGTTAATTTGTGGTTACCATAATTGAACTATAGTAACCATGTTTTTTTTTTTGGTTTTATTTATAGTACAACCATAGAGAATTTTTGTAAGGGGTATTTTTTTGCAGGCCAACCCAAAAATTAGCATAACTCTGGTTCCCATGGGATTTTTGTACTGCTTTTTGCATTGCAGAAAATAACCTCAGTGACCAACAAACGTCTCTGATTCTTACAAAGAATGTGATGTTCATTGTCCCCAACAACATTTAGATGCTACTTGTTAGCAATCACGTTTTCAATACAAGTATCTAATATAAAATAAATACCTTAACCGTGTAGCCTATTAACCACAGACCTTTTTTCAGGCATTTAACAAAAACTCATTAAAACACTATTGACTTTAGGATGGTAGAACCTGACGGGGTAAAAAAACTGCTAATTTTTTGGTGTTTTAGCCTACAAAAATACGTCAGGGGAATTTTATCGTCGTGAAATTATGTTTGGGGAATAATTATGTCACCATGACAAGATGTTGAGGTTTTCAATTTGAACACCTAACCAACAAAATCGAACTCAATATAAAACACTTAACATACAGCTAAAAGTAAAACAGACCCAAATAATTGATTATGGAATCCAAGTGCCGATTTCATTGTAAATTGCCACCTGTAGAGGCGTGTAAAGGGCACCTATTATGCAAAATCCACTTTTACATGGTTGTATTAGCATAAATACGTGCTGGCAATGTGTGAACCCAACCACCCTACAATGATAAAAATCCACACAAAACCAAATCAGTTTCCCTTGGCATGCTGTTCTGATTCTCTAAGCAATATGACATTACATTGTTTAGGCCCAGCCTGCATGCCATAGTTTCTGCCGTCAGCAATTGTACGCTATCCTCCATTTTCTCCACGCTCAAACAGCCGTAACATCAGCAATGTCCCGTAATCAATCCCGGTGTTCTGTGTTTGAACGTAAGACTGAACAAAAGAGTCTTCATTTTCTTCCAACATCTGAGCCACTGAGGACGCAGTGGATTACTTTTATTTTTAAAGCTAATACGCCTCAAAATCTACATAAACATGTATATGTCTGCACAAATCACTTCACTCTTTGTGAATGGCATGTCATTATAGTGCTTAGCTAACCTTTTAACTGTGTTTGTGTTTGTACGTTATTGAAGCATTTGAATGGATTTGCGCCACGCTTGTGAGATTAATTTGCGCCGCGCTGTGATAGGTTAGTACTGCACAAGCTCAGTAACATTGCATTGTCTCGTCCCACTTTCAGTGCATTTGGTTTCCCATTTGTATGGCTGAACACCAGCTGTTTCTTGTATGCAAAGCAGTATATGCTACACCATCTTCTGGTTTCTAAAAGCTCATTTGCATTTAAAGTGATACACACCAAAACAGCTTCTTTTTTAGACATGCCCCAAATATGACATTTTTCAGATATTATAATAAATGATCTGTGGGGTATTTTGAGCTGAAACTTCACAGGCATTCTGGGGACACCCAAGATCAGTATTACATCATAATAGGTTCCCTAGCCAGCTCATGTTTCATGATCACGAAATGCTAAAGTTCTTACTTGCATTTGAATGAGATGAATGCGGGAAGACGCTTTTCGTGTCGTATATGGAGGGAGTTGTTTACCTTGGTTAAAGTGATATTATCAAGTAAGTTGAGCGTCCTGTAAGCGATGTCACTTGTCCTTTTCATTATGTGCTTGCTTATGCTCTCTTATTGAAGTTGTAGGCCTAGCTGCTCTGTTTTAAAAATTGTGTTTTTCTACGAATGATAGTCTACCAGTTAAGTATTAGTTTTACCTATTTTCCTGTCCCGGTGCTGTATCTTCTCTCTGCTCCTGCGGCTGATATGATGAAGGCAGGTACAGATGTAGTAATGGGGTTAGACTGAGATTCTTATCTTCAGGAAAATGTTGAGGTCTCTCTTGAAGGACATTTTGGTCATCTTTTCTTCTCCAGAGAATCTTACACATGGGAGTTTCTCCATAAAGAATGAGATTATTGAGAATTAGTGTGAGAAATGGACTGTGAAAATGTTCTTCCAATTTGCTGCTCATGTTTTGTGTTTTGTAAGCATTTGACACTATTTACTCTGAGAAGGACAACATAGCAACAACGTTCTTCCGCTAGTTTATAACTTTGATCGTGAGACCTTCGAGATGACATAAACAATCTCAGATGCCATACAAAACTCAGTGTGCCTTTGCTTACAGAATAACTGTTGAATCTCAGGAGAAATACATTTTTGTAGGAGTTTTGGGAATGTTAGCTTCTTTTTGTTTTTTCAACATTTAATTGCATTTATTTTAGGAAGATGATTTCAATTTTTTAAAAAGTAAAAAGCACATTTCCCGAACCAAGAGGTCAAATTAATGTAGAAATTGTTTATATATATATATATATATATATATACAAACAAATTAATTTATTTCTTATGTCAAATGCAAAAGGAGATGTTATGCAGAATAAAATGAGCTTGTTTCTTCATCCAAACAGATTTGGAGAAATGTAGCATTACATGATTTGCCCACCAATGGAGGGCAGCATCTCAATAATCCACAAATACTATCTTGTGAAGCAAAAAAGCTGGAATTTTGTAATAAACAAGTCCATCAAGATTTGTTTTAAATTAAAATGGTTGCTTCCTGATAAAATTCAAGTCCTCTTTTCATAATATTGCTTTCTCCAATGAAAAAAAAGTTGTCATGTCTGAATCAAGAGAGAAATAAGCACAGATCAAGCACTGTTTAAACAGTCCAAAACAGTTCTAAACAAATATGCTGGTGGATTTTGATGTGAGAGGATAACTTTTTAAATGGAGGAAGCATTACTATGAATTATGGACTGGTATTTTGGCCAGAAGTGATGGTTTAAAGATAAAATCCTTTAATGATGGATTTGTATCTTACAAACACAGCTTTTCCCTTCAGAAGGTATTAATTGATGGACTGGAGTGGTGTGGATTACTTGTTAATTATTGTGATGTTTTTATCAGCTGTTTGGACTCTCATTCTGACGGCACCCATTCACTGAAGAGGATCCATTGGTGAGCAAGTGATGTAATGCTAAATTTTTCCCAACCTGTTGTGATGAAGAAAGAAACTCATGTATTTTGGATGGCCTGAGGTTGAGTAAATTTTCAGCAGATTTTCATTTTTTTGAAGAAATGTTCCTTTAAACAAAAATAATTTAGTTCAGTTTGTGCTTTTAATGGTTCAATAAATGGTATAGGCCTCACACAGAGAGACACCTTGAAGTGTTTCATAGAGGTACCTGGTGTGCTTAATGCTCGGCGTCCCGTCGGATTCTCCAGTGGGACAGTAGAAGGCCGGTGGCTTGAATCCAGCGGGACTCTCTGCCTGTGTATACTGCTCCTCGCTCTTTCTCTCTCCCCAGTTCTTTTAATCACAGTGTATGCATCCCATACTTTCAGTTCACTCTTTGTTTCAACACAGTCTCTACTGTATTTCTGTGTTCTTGCAGAGGTGGAATGAGCTCTGTCTTTCTCGTCTTTATGGGGTGATGATGTGGAGCAGTTGGAGGGTCGTGGTGACAGGACACATCGCACTCCACATGCTGTGAGAACATAAACAGAGATCTTGTTTAACAGAGTTTAAATGGCTTTAACTGCACCCGCTTTCAGCAACAACTGAATCCCAGTAAAGTATAGGCAAATCTGTTAACTGTTAAGTAGTGGAATAATAAGCAGGATAACCCTCTTTAATATGATCACCCTTATGGGTTTTATTTTGCAGTAATCACCGGCTGACTGTGCATTATCCCTTGCATAATAAGTAAGGATTAATAGAAGGCGGCTATTGAATTATTGAAAAATAATGATATAATGTGTAAAATATATATTTAATCCTTTGCTTAACATTGCTCACATTTTAGAGAAGCATTAACAAATTACCTATGAGCAGAGCTTTTTTGGCTGTGAATGATTTCCTGGCGTGTTTTTCCGAGAGGTTTTTTGAGTCTCTAAGGGACCTCCCCTGAAGCATGCTGTTGCTATAGGCACCAGTGTTTGGAGAAGATGATCCATGTTGATGTACTGGAAATGTTTTAAGAGGTGGGACCCCTCTCTGGTTTGTGACTTGGAGCTGTAGTCTTTGATTCACTATGGAGTTCCATGCCATTGAGCCTGCTGTTCTGAGTCCTGTTCTGAGTCTCTGAAACGTCTCATGGGACAGAAATGCATTGCATGGCTCTGCCCATTTTGTTACGGGTCAACATGGGGCACCACGCTGAATCTAATGTGATTGCTTATACAAGTTACACCTAGAGAATGTAAGAAGAGGAATGACAGAGAAAACATACAGTAAATTATGAACATAAATAATGTGTTGGGTCAGTTCTGTTATGCATTATCTTTTGAACTGTGTACTGTAACTTCAGCAAAATTACTATGGACATATTTTTATAATTATGCCAGACTTCCAAAAATGTGTTCGGGTCAAACTCAACTTTATTAATGATGACTTGACTATTTAGACAATAGAAAGAAAATGAACATGATGCAATCTAACAAGATGAAAGTACCCATTTACTCATTTTTTTTAATTACCTTTGAAATTTTATCAGTTTCTATAATATTTCAAACAGGTTGGAAAGTATAGATCGTCTAAATGGAAAAAAAAACTTTTTTGTTTGCTTTTGAAATATTCAAATTATCTCGCAAAACTTTTGTATGTAAATGCAAAACTGGTGATGGAAACAATGTGAAATGGTAGGAAAATTTATATTTCATTTGTGTGTGTGTGTGTGATTGTTTGCAAAACATTTGCATTCCACTGCGAAAATTTGTGTTCGCACAATATTTTTCAGTGCTTTTGTGTTTGTTTGCAACTTTGCAAGCATTCACTTCTCAAATATTTAGTTTTGCAAATGAATGCCTTTGCAAGAGAATGCAAATTGAGATGGAAAAGGAAAGGAAAAACTATAATTCAGTGCATTTGTGAGTGAGCACAAGTTTCTTGTGTTAACACAGAACTTTTACAAGAGAATGTGAATATTTACAAGTGAATGTAGAGTTTCTGGATGGATGAAAAGTAAAACCAAATGGATGTTAAAAAAATTAATACCAAGTAAAACAATTTTCATAAATTTCAAACAATGCAATTACAGAAAGGAAAAAATATGGAGAATTATCTGAAATATTTAATTAAAAATATATTTTTCATATTAGAGATTTAGCACCCAGGGACATGACATTTGATAAAACATAATTGTTGTATTCTAATAATATAACACTAACTAAAATGGTCTCCATTATAAAAAACTGTGGGTTTAATATTTTATCTTATATATTAAGACATAAAACAGGGTCATGCAAATGTACTAGAATGAGGAATGACTCTTCTAAAATGGGATTATCTGTCAGTGTGTGCCAGCATGACTCATTTAAGGCATGTAGATCACAGCTGCATCTGCTGTACGTAACCTATGTGTTCTCTGCGTCCAACCCTCTCGCTCAGTGTTTTGATGTTTTATGATTTTGGACAGTCAGTTAAGATATAATCCCATGATGAAAAGACTTCTGGATGGCATATGGAATGTGAGGTCAACAGTACACCAATAAGGGCATCATCATTAGTCTATAATTAGCTCATCGTGTGAAGTTGTGTGGGTTTTAATTTTTTCTCTGTGCCCCATGTTGCAGCAAGACATTCAGACAAGCTTTAGGCACTTAACTATATTTATATTCCTTATATGCTTAACATGATAAAAAGCAGTTATACTGTAACCGCTTTCCCAGATTGTGGAGCTGCTTTTTAATGTTTTGCATGCATCCATATCATATATACGGCCTGAATGTTTGCCTAGCACTAGCACTCTCTTATGAAAAAGAGGGCCACAAAAAAAGAGGGCCACAAAAAGAGGGCCACAAAGGAAGGCATGCATTTAAAAATATAAAGAAAATTGGGTAACTCTTTATTTTAAGGTGTCCTTGTTACACGTTACAGGTAATAACAATAAATTATACATAATTACATGCAACCCTAAAACAAACCCTAACCATATAGTAAGTACATGCTAATTAATATTACTCAGTACTTAAATGTACATATACACTGTAACATGGACAGCTTAAAATAAAGTGTAACTGAAACCTGGTTAAATTTTTTTTACTTAAGTGTGGATTAAATCTAATGTTTTTAGACAATTTATGGTAACACTTTATTTTAAGTTGTCCATAATACAGAGTAATTACCTAGTTAAGTACTTAGTAGTAGAAGTTGTACTTACGTGAAACAAAATGTACATACCATGTAACTAAGTAACATCCTGTACTTACAGTTTGTAATTATGTACATGCAGCTACTGTTACACATATGTAACAGACCGAGTCTGTTACACAACTACTTATGTAACCCAAAGATTGTTACATATGTGTTGCAGACTTTATACAACATAATTATAAATGTAAGTACACAGACAGAAGCTACTTAAAATAAAGTGTATCAAGATTGTACTTAAGTGTACTTCATGTGTATCTATACTGTACACCTTATCCAGCTGCACCTTAGTTTGATTTAACCCACCAGTATACAGCTAAAATACATGTAATTCACTTCTAATTACATTACAATTACATTACATTACACAGACATAAGCTACTTAAAATAAAGTGTATCAAGATTGTACTTAAGTGTACTTCATGCAATCTATACTGTACACCTTAAAATATACTTTAATGTCATATCTATTGAAACTTGTATGTATTTAAATATATTTGTAACACATTCATGATGGAGTTGCTATTTAGTACATTTAAACTATCTTAACTTTAAATGTAATATAGTTTAACACTACAATTCAAATTATGATCAAGTGCTTTGCATGTGCTTTAGAATGTCAATCAACACATTAAAATAAGTCTACATGATTAGTGAAACAGTTATTTAAAATCTGCTTAGAAAAGTAGAACTTTTCATTTAAATTTTTACAGGAGCTCAAGTGTGTTAAAACATGATAGTGTACTGAAAGTATTTTAAAAGCAATTCATGCAAGTAGAGTTTAGTTTAAAAACACTTTTTAGATTTAAGTGCACATTACAATTAAGTGTGCTTCCCATTCAAAATGGTGTATTTGAACATCTCCTGAATTATTTAATGACTTATTGTTTACACAAGCGACCAGAAGCTAGGTTTGACAATGTATAGTCTGTCATGTTCAAAATAGGAGGAAATACATGGAGAAGGGCCCTCATTTCACCATTCCCATGTTCTCACAAATACACAACATCTGTAAATCCTTAAATGATCCACCAACCAAAGAGATACATAATTCTCTTTCATGTGGCCCAACCCTGAAAAGGGATTGTTCATGAAAACCCCTCCGGTTCCTTTGAGAAACGGTGAAACATGTAGGAAGATTTCCTCACAGGCTTCAATCTGTTGTTTGAGAAGGTTGCTCTCTTACCTGCCTGTAAGTTCAGGTCCAGATTGATTCTTCTGCTTTTACGGGGTTTTAAACTCCAGTTCAAAAGTGTAGAGGTCTCTTTGTTGATGGATTGACCATCTTTGGAGTTTCCTAGGGAACTTGCAGCTTTGGTTTGTGGTTTGTTTAGAGTTTGGTGACAAAGGTGAATGAGCAAGATCTATTATGTAGTCAATGGATACAACAACACAACCTTGCATGAGCTCTATGTAATTATGTGTTTCAGTGTGAAACCAGGGCACCGTGTCAAATAAGAATCCTCAGCATTTCCATGATTTCTTTTCTGATTTTGTTCCAGACAAATGTGTTCACATGGAGCATGATTGAACCATGCATCTGTAATCCACATTCTGCTCATTTTGTCATTCAAAAGCTGTAGTGAACTGCAAAAACACCATCTAAAGATTGTGAAACACATCACAGATGGATTAACATTCTCGTTCCCGTTCCCCTCCCCAGCCTCCCGCCCATTGTTAAACTGTCAGGGCATGATGATGGCTGCTAGCTAAAGAAAAGCATGTTTTAGATTTATAAGCACGTGCAGTCATTCCAACAGCATGTACCTTTGTTTCCAATAACAATAATGCTTTGTCCATCTATTACAATTAAGAATAAGTGGCCTGATAGTCAGAATTTTGATTTGAATGTTATCATAAGTCTCAATTGTGGAACACAAAACTTGAGACTTATTTACTCGCCAAATGTGCCCTGTCTTTCTGTCAGCACATTGGCCAATGCAAGCCCCCATGATCCTTTAGTGACGCTGACTTGTGTTAGCTCTACAAACGTACATTACCTCGCAGTACAGGTGATGTAATGTCCATTGAGAGTATGCTTGCAAAACAAATTTGAATAGTTGAACTGGAACTGAACTGGCATTTCAACTAGCAAGCATAATAAAATCACTCTGTCTGATGGGTTTTACAATGAGGGAAATGTGTTTTAGCTCTTCAAAAACGGCTGGTTTTATTCTTTCAACACCCTAGAATAAATTTAAGCTTATATATAAATATATATATATATATAGAATCTTACATGTCTCTCTTGTTGTGCTCTTTGTATAATGACAACATTCCCGACATTAGCCAACTACAACATTAAGATTATAAAGTGAATGTCTCTGCATATTATGGATTTACACTTTATCTGGTGACAGGCAGGGGTCCAGTTTTTGCTTTACATCCAAGAGCTCTTTCTTTTCTCCATTCTTCGGTTGATTTTCACATATGGAGTCAAGTTTGCTGCTATATAAACATGCTATCATGTGTATTAGCAGAACCATGTTGCATTAAAATTGCCCGCTGGCAGTGAAAACTGATACTAACCGCTCCAACCAAGCTCTTCAGTGATCTTCCGTGATCTTTGTTATTTTAGCAGTAAAGCATGATATAATGCATTCTTTTTAAATGCGATTTGCTTGGTGTTGTGCTTGTGTTGAATGATATCAATGAGAACTTAATGTTGTACAGTTTATGCTGACTATCTCATTCTTCCTCTACATTTCAGATGGATTAAAGAAGACAGCTGACGATGGATTCTCCAAGGGAAGTCTCAGGGTAAGGAATGCAACGAACACTCGACTTCAATATCATCTAAAAAAAATAAAGAAATTCAAGCGGCCCTCATTACAGCCTGGGGGTTAAGATATAGATCGCTTATGAATGTCCATTTCATTTTTCAACACTCAGTTTGAGGTCTAAAATACATCTGCTCCCTTGACTGACCTCCTTGAATAGATTTAACATGCAATATGTTCAGGCTCAGAAAGGAGCTCATAAGCCCTATAACAGTGTTTCCTATTCCTGCTTTAAAGGTTCTCAACTGTAGAGCCTCATGGAACATGGGAACGGGAAACACTCAAGTAAAAACTTTAAAACATACTTGTTAAAGGAGTATAGATACGTGAATGGATCACACTAGGCCAATACGAAGTTTAAATTCATGCAGTCTAATAAATTTACAGCTGTAATTTAAATAAAAAGATAAAATCACAAACTTTTGTACTGAAATTAGTAGGATTGTTATTCAGAATATTATTGCTTATTATGTTTATTAATATTTGGTTCATGCCAATGAATTATCTTTAGATAGAAAAAAATGTTTAACATTTTTTTTAAATTGATTTCATATTTCCCAATTGTATATCCATGGTCTTTATAATCTTTGTCATTTTCTTAACAGATATTTTCTTTTTCAGCGGACATCACAATTTTTCAATTCCTAATCAATAGAGTCAAGTGTTATTCTGCTCTATTCCATTGAACATGCTATGAATATGCCTATATTGAAAATGTCTTTAACATTGACTTAACTGGATATTTGAGTCTTTAAAGAGATACTCCTTTACAGATTTGCGAAAAACTTTTTTAAAACTTTTTTTTTAAATTTTAAAATTGTTTTATAAATGTCAATTGAAAAATGATTGCGAAATGACGGCATTTCCATTAACCAATGTTATGCCACTAAAAAGTCATTTTTTTCCTCTCGCGATAAGTAATGGTGACAGATGTTGGTAGGTTTACGTATATCGCAGCCACCATACTAACCGTTATTTTTAATTGATGGAGACGTAGGCCTGTATATAGTGAAGCAGCGTGGAGAGCTTTGACTCGAGTGGCCACGATCAGCTCTGGTTGCCATGTCAGAGCTGTAACGCAATGAAAATTATCCAGTCATTTATGGCAAGGAAGGCCCCTTATACTTTGAGAGCAGCCACATATGAGGTGTTTATTGGAGGTAATTGTATATTAAAGAATGATCATGTGACTTTTGCGTATTCCAGGTGAAATATTCCTTTTTAGAATGGCCAAAAACAAGCTTTTGCGACCATAAAAAAATTAGTGATATATAGTAGTGTTTGCAAAATTGACGTGTTTCAATTGGCCATATTGTCAGTTGGCAATTTCAATTTGTGCAATTTGAAGTGTAATGGAAACATAGCTAAAGAGAAATGCTTGGTGTTTGTGGAGAAAAAAAAAAATTAAATGGTAATTTTGCCAGATTTCCTAACGGGCAAATTTCCATAAAATTCCATAAAAGTGAAAATTCTGGGGAAAATTCTGCGGGTGATTTACTAACAATGCGCACATTAAAGAACACAGACACAGATCATTTCCATAATGACCAGCTCAATCTACCAAGAGCAGTGCAAATTACTAGTGGTGGAAAGAGTACTGAAAAAATATGCTCAAGTAAAAGTACCATTACCTTCCAAAAAATGTAGTTTGAGCAGAGTAAAAGTACTTGTCCAAAAAACTACTTGAGTAAGAGTAAAAGAGTAGCCTATTTAAAAGTACTCATGAGTATTGAGTAGTGAGTACTGAGCTGTGGATTCTACCCCGTCATAATAACCGCTCTATTATTCTCAGTACAATCATCTCCATTTAAATCATAAAGTTTGAAAAATAGATTTAAAATCATGTGTAAGGCCACTGAGACAGCATGCTGTTGTTGCACATAAAATATTAATGTTTATAACAGTGCAAATACAAACACCATTAGAAACTCATAGTTCAGGATCACACACCATGATATGGGTTAAAATGAGAGCCCATTTCTCTCCAAAACGGTGTCAGTTTTAGCGTTTTGCAATAAGGAAATAAGAATAGCTAAACTTGATCATTTATGTTACAATTTTAACATAAATGCACATTGTTCTAGAAGGATGGCATCATGCCATACCTTTTACACATTTACTCGAATTGTTATGTTGAAAAAACTATTTGTAAGGAAAAATGCATTAAATAGCAAAGTATTTCTGGGGAAATACTTTTTATCAATCTTAGTGACATCGTGATATAAGCATTGTGTAATTGTGCTTTACGAGCCTGTATTTAATCTTAACCATAATGCATTTTCATTTTACTAAGACAAGCTCAAGAATGTAGTGCACCAAACAAATAGGTTGTGTTTCTGTTCCTCCAGGTGAATTGTCTGTGATTGACTACACTTCCCCATGTGCATAAACACCACTGTAAGTAAAGTTTTAAACACAATTTTATCCAAAACTCTATTAGTATATTTTAATAATTGTACTCTTAAATTTGAATACCCAAATC
Source organism: Barbus barbus (assembly GCF_936440315.1). Classification (NCBI taxonomy): domain Eukaryota; kingdom Metazoa; phylum Chordata; class Actinopteri; order Cypriniformes; family Cyprinidae; genus Barbus; species Barbus barbus. The sequence goes on from NC_136756.1 coordinate 11,201,775, forward strand.
TATAAAGACATTTACATGTTACAAAAATCAACAATTCTTTTTCAAAGAAATAATAAAAAAAAATTTCTTGATCACCAAATCATCATATTAGAATGATGTATAAAAGACAGATATGAATGTAATATTATGATAGAAATAGATATGTGTGATGTTGCTTGATAAAAGATTGATTGATTGACCTATTGTTTTTCAGGAAATAATCAAAGTGCTAATGGCTGAAGAACTGTAAACTGGGATATATGGCGAAATGGATTTAATACTGACAGTTTTTTTCTGTTTTTCTGTTTAGTTGCTATTGAACAGTTTGACAGTTTCTGCATCTGAAATATTTGTGTCCGATGATTATTTACGATCTAGGTTTATTATTACTGTACATATGCAAATATCTGAATCTTATAAGAATAAGTTATACCTTATATTAGCACATATGAGTTGAATATTAAATCCTAATTTAAAGTTTTAAATCTATTCCAACCCAAATATGTATTTTGAAAAAAAAAGTGCATCTGCCAATTGCAAATGTTTACAATAGTATGTCAGTTTTCTGTAATCCAAATGATCACATTTCAAATCTCTTGATATTTTAGAACTGTAGTAGATCTGATATGATGGAGTGGATCAATTCAACTCTTCTACTGGTTTAGTAACTGAAGTTTTAAACAAGGTTTTATCACCAACACACGAAAGCTGCTTTCTGACATTTTGTTTGCTGTTGTAACACCCAATAAGTGTTTAAAAGTAGCACAGTTAAAAACGGTCTCCAATCCACTCAGATGCTTGATTGCTTTGCAAAAAGAATTCATCTTTTAAAATGCCTGTTAATTTATTAAATTATTTGTTTTAGCGGTGTTATGTATGTTATAACAAAATAAGGAATATCTTTAGATCTAAATGGCGGATTATGGTGAGTTTGGACTCTTTTTAACTGAATTTTCTGAAAATAATTTTCCACAATCTATGCATGTTTCATGAAGTTACAAACTAAAACGCCACGTGAAAGGTACAGTTGTTTTTTTTTGCTGCGCATCACTTGTGGCCAGTCTGGTTTTATGTGTTATAGCTCTGTGAGGAATATTTTTAGATGATGGATTATGGTGAGTTTGGACTCGTTATAATCTAAAGAATTTTCTGAAAATAATGCTGTGCCATTTTCTATGTTATATGCATGCTTCATGAAGTTACAAGCGAAAACGCCACACAAAAGCTACCTTAGATTTTGTTTTGCTAAGCTACATGTTGTCTACAGTTTTATGTGTGTTATAAATTCATGAGGAATATTATTGATGGACTACAGAGAGTTTGGACTTTTTAATAAGGAGAATCTGTTCTAAATAATGCAGTCTATAGATCTACAATCTAAATGTATAGATACAGTGTGAAATTAACACAAAGAACATGAATGAAGGCAAACAGTCTTTTAATAAATCCACAGAGGGTAAATCCTCAGAAGACAAGCACACACGTAATCCACAATCGACATCTACAATACCGGAAAAGAGAACACAGGACAGACTAGAATTTAAATAGGGAGGCACATGAGGATAATTAATGAGACACAGGTGAATCAAATGATGAAATCAAAGGGAGACAGAAACTAGGTCACACACTGAATACATGAGGGATGAAAACACAACAAAACAGTCCAAATGTGTGACACTAAGCAGGTTGCAAGCAATAAAGTGACATAAATGCTGCATCCATATGTTATTTTCATATGGGTCCAGGGGTGACTTCTTGAACCAAAAACTTGGTCAATATAATTAAGTGTTACTTTAAGTATTTTATATTTTTAAAACGTCACTTTTAAGGATAAACTGACTACAGTTGACTCTCTGTGTCTAGCATATACAAATATATTTTGACTGACATTGACTGACAAATATATTCTAGAGACTATTTTTTTTCAATTGTTCTTCTTCTTCCAAACATCTTTGAATTTTTTAGAACTGTGTGTCAAACGGCAATGCAAATGAAACGAGATGTGATCAAGCACGCCCTGGGGCCTGTACCATGAAGCCGGATTAGGTGGCTAGCCAGCTATGTTTCAGCTTAGTTTCCGCCTGGGTTTTAGGTACTATGAAAGTAGCTCGGCTTTAATCGGTGTTCGTTGCCATGGTATTTTACGCTGCACGGCTAACCTGCTCCGGGGCAGGTTATGTTCTGGTTTAGAGATCTCAATCTGAAATTTGACCAATCAGCTTCAAGCAAAGTGACACATCTCTGACGCAATAAAGCCACCCCTCCAGTTTCTCTTACTCCAAATTAAAGGACGCTACATAAAACATTTTTAAAGATAAAATCATGTGATTTTTAGACATGATTATTTTTTATTATTTATATAATTAGTATACCCTTAATCCATTACACAAGACAGCTTAATTTAATAGTAATTATTAAGCTTTTATTTTAAATTAATATAAACATAGATAATATGCAATATAAATACGTTTTAGAATCAATAGCTGTAAACATGACTACATATGAGTTTCGATTTTTAAGTGTTGTTATATCTATAAATATTATAAACTTTACAAATTTTACTTGCACTTATATGGTAAGATAAGTTTTCCTCTTTAATGGATCGATTGTTTCATTTTGCTGTGTAAATGTGTTTAAATTCTTCATATTGTTCAATCTTTTAATCTTTGGTAGTGAATTCGCACTGACTCTCTCACGAGAAGTGAATCCCAGTTTCAAGGCATGTGATTGGCTGCTCATTACTGATGTAACACTTTCATGTGCACGAGCTCCATTAACTCAGGATCAAGCCTGAGTTGACAGAGAAAGTTGATGATCAGCTTCATGGTACCAACAAAGCCGGATTGAACTGGTTTGGTTTTGTCAACTCAAAACTAATCCTGTAACCCTGAGTTTGTTTAGCCACCATCATGGTACAGGCCCCTGTCCAGCTAGTGACAGTGTGTGGAAAAAGATTTTTGTTATTAGGCTACATTGTTTGTGGTCCAGCCATTTTAGATTGTTTCCACAAGTCTTTGAGCTCTTTTATAGTGACTTGTGTTTCACTCGCATTTCAAGTGCAATACTTTTTAAGTGCAATACTAGGTGATCTACTGAGCAAGTTTACTATATAAGAAAGCATACTGTACATATGGAGCTGGTTATGTGACACAAACATGTTTTGAGGTCATATATTGTGCAAGAAACAAAATGGAATACGTTTTTATTAATCAATAAACTGCCATTAAAACCAATGTGTAAAAAAGGATTTAAAGTTGATGGTACTTTAACACCACTAGTGTTAAATTCAGTTGGAAGTTAACAGGTGCATCTCAAAAAATTTGAATATCGTGAAAAAGTTCAAAATTCACTTTTCAAAAAAGTGAACATTTTATGTATTCTAGATTCATTACATGTAAAGTAAAACATTTCAAAAGTTGTTTTGTTTTAATTTTGATGATTAGAGCTCACAGCTCATGAAAGTCAAAAATCCAGTATCTCAAAATATTAGAATATTTCCTAAAATCAATCAAAAAAGGATTTGTAAAACAGAAAAGTTCAAGTTCTTTAAAGTATGTTCATTTATGCACTCAATACTTGGTCGGGGCTCCTTTAGCACAAACTCCAGCATCAGTGAGATGTGGCATGGAAGCGATCAGCCTGTGGCACTATTGAGCCTTCAGCTCGTCTGGATTGTTGGATTTACTGTTTCTCATCTTTTCCTTGAAAATATCCCATAGATTCCATATGGGGTTCAGGTCAGGTACGTTGGCTGGCCAATCAAGCATCAAGCAGATGGAAGCATAAAGTGCTCCAAAATCCCCTGGTAGATGGCTGCATTGACTTTGGACCTGATAAAACACAATGGACCAACACCAGCAGACGTCACGGCACCCCAAATCATCACTGACTTCGGAAACTTTACACTGGACTTCAAGCAGCTTGGATTCTTTGCCTCTCCAGTCTTCCTCCAGACTCCAGACCTTGATTGAAATGTGTGTTATTCCTCTGAAGAAAAGTACTTTCATTTGTTTGGAAAGCAGTGGACTGTTGAGATATTTTCCCTGTTTCTTGCTCTCTCTCTCTAGATGAAGGAGATTCCAGTTGCCTGGAAGCCCAGAGTGATCGGAATCAAATTAAAACGTATCACATTGCTCCAAGCGCTGGGAAAATACTTTTTTCCCAAGGGCATGTGCTCTGCCATAAAACTAAAATCATTTGTTGGAATCATTTTTTTATTCTCTTGTGCACCACAAATTTAAAATAAAAAGCATAATTTCACTCATTCTGTAAATGAATTTGTATTTCTGGACAGCTTTTTAAAAAGAAAAACATTGAATCTCTAGCAATAAATAGTATGCTATAGAGTTTAATTGCAGCCAATACTGCAGAATTAATATTGCATCAATTTTAGCTTTTTTCACACATAAAAATTGACACATTCTATCCCTGAAGACTAATTTCCTGTGCAAGGTCAGAGTGCATGTACAATATCTGCCAAAAACACTAATCATTTGTTTCCTGTTCTGGCCCTGTTCCTTTCCAGACCCAACATGAGGAAACAACGCATAACCTGAACCCATAACATGCACTTACATTTATTATTCTAACTAATGCCTTTAAGAGTCACTCAGAAAACGGCCTGATGACATCACCCAATGCCAGGTGATGCTGATACAAGCCATAAAAGGTGGAGGTCTTAAGTAAATAAAAGCCTTCATCTGGCCCACTGTGTTTTTCAAATGACACACATGAGCAACTATTTTCTTATTTCAGCTTTTATTTATTTTTATGTGTGTGATGCATTGCACAGTTGAATTTTGTGGGTGGGCATTTATATTTTTATAAAGGGCTAGTTACTCAAGTGAATATTTCTTTAGGAAGGTTTATTTGCAAAAGTAATTTTTACACATAGCTTACAGGTTCAAAGCACTGAGAAAATCAAGTACACATTTATTTAGGTTAACAACACCCTCTTTATACCTCTTGGTGTGTCTTTTAGTATACGTTTACATCGTATATTGTTTGTGTTGTGCGTATATTCTGTTGCACATACCTCTCTTTTATTGTGTGCAATCATGCAGCACTTCTGCTGACTGTGCAATATTCCTGTGCAATATCTGACTGTTCGTTTTCTACTATTTTTTTTATTTATTTTTTTATATATAGATTTTTATCTTGCACTAATTTATTTGTTATTGCACTGGATTGCTCTAATTTCGCTGTACTTTTAGTATAGTGACAATAATAAAGAATGTTGAATCTTGAATTTACCACATTAAACAATGTGTGGTGAATAGCTTTGACAGCCTACTGGAGTTCCACAAATATTGACTTTGTTCTCTCTCACCGGACTTGTGTGTGTGTGTGTGTGTGTGTGTGTAGGTTGATGCAGGATTGCCAAGTTTTTGCAACAAGACCCGTCCAATTGCTACTCAAAAGCGTGGCGGCGCTAGGGCGGGGATTGACGGGGCTGTAGCCCCCCCAAGGATTTCCAAATGATTTTCCTGTTTTTTAACTCATTAACATTGAAAAATAAACATTAAAAACCTAAAAAAAAGTGCCTAATGTGGTCTATAAATAATTTATATTATGGGAGTGGGGGCAAGCAACTCAAGCAAGTAACGCGCAAACTTTGCGCAAGACGGTGAAGGTGTCAGGGTTGTGGGGAGAAGGGATGAGGCGAGGACTCAGTACTGCAGAGAATGGGCTTTATTAATAAAAAATAAACAAACCCAACCAAAACTACCCCGTAGGGGAAAAACAGGACAGCTGGCAGGCTTGGCAAGGCAGGACAGGGCACGACAAGGCAAGGCAGGATCAGCACACGGGAAATTACGACGACGAACTGGCGCAGGACTGCAAACACAAGGAGATTATAAAGGGAGCAAATGAGGAGGGTAATGAGGTAAACAGGTGGGGAAAATTAACCAATAATTAGGAAACAAGGTGGGTGGGGTCAAGACAATTGACATGAGCACATGGCACATAGAACCAAACAAGACAAGCCATGTGCTCACACAAAACAAAAACACAAGCACATGGCCAGCAAAACAAATCACTAGCCATGTGCAAGACAGGACACGAACACGCAGCTAACGAGGAGACTCATAAGCTGCATGTTCACAAAACATGACAAACATGAAAGCACAGATCAAAACAAAACAAGAAAAACACAAACAAAACACACACACAGACAGAGGACAGGGGAGCGCACGACCCGAGCAAACTCGAAATCGCACGCTCCCCAGCAAGAACAAACCTGGAGCGTGAGTGTCCGAACCCCGACACGTAAACCAGAACAGAGTCTGAACAAGACAGGAGTGCCGGGATCCGAACACCACGCCCCAACATGAAACAGAGCACGCAGACAAGAGAGCGCGCAGCTCGAGCACACTCGAAGCCACGCGCTCACCAGAAAACAAGACAAGAAGGGAGTGTCAGGGCTCCGTCACAAAACCATGAATAAACTAGACCGAAGTGACAGAACCCTGACACTACCCCTCCCCAAAGGGACGCCACCTGGCGTCCCTAAGGAGGACACCAAAAACAAGACAGAAACATGACAAAAGACAAGACTGGTACAAACCTGAGAACACAAGACAGACAGGGGTCAACACACAGAGACAAGGAAGGGTGGGAGGGGGGGGAAGCCAAGCCAGTGCCAGAAACTAAGCCCAGGAAGTCTTTAGGATGGTCCAGGGTGGGACGGGAGGGTTGAGCCAGGGAGGCTCCAACAGTTCTGGAGTCCTGGCTGAGGGCCAGGGTGGAGCTGGAGGGACGGACCAGTGGGGCTCCAGCCTTTCAGGAGTCCTGGCTGCGGGCCAGGGTGGAGCAGGAGGGACGGACCAGGCGGGCTCCAGCAGTCCAGGAGTCCTGGCTGAGGGCCAGGGTGGAGCTGGAGGGACGGACCAGGCGGGCTCCAGCAGTCCAGGAGTCCTGGCTGAGGGCCAGGGAGGAGCTGGAGGGACGGACCAGACGGGCTCCAGCAGTCCAGGAGTCCTGGCTGGGGACCAGGGTGGAGCTGGAGGGACGGACCAGGCGGGCTCTTGCGCCTCTGGAACCCCGGCAGGAGGCCAGAGCAGGACCAGCAACTTGGCAGCCGACAAGGGCATCAGAGAAAGGAGCTTGGGCGGCGCTGGCAGGCCAAGGAGGTTGAGCGGAGCCAGCAGGGCAAGGAGCTTGAGTCTGGGCAGAGACTGCAGGGTAAGGAGCTTGGGTGGCGCCGGCAGGGCAAGGGGCTTGAGTCTGGGCAGAGACTGCAGGGTAAGGAGCTTGGACGGCGCCGGCAGGGCAAGGAGGTTGAGCGGAGCCGGCAGGGCAAGGAGCTTGAGTCTGGGCAGAGACTGCAGGGCAAGGGGCCTGGGCGGCACTGGCAGGGCAAGGGGCTTGAGTCTGGGCAGAGACTGCAGGGAAAGGAGCCCGGGCGGCGCCGGCAGGGCAAGGAGCTCGGGCGGCGCTGGCATCAGGGCAAGCCGCTCGGGTGGGGCCGGCAGGGCAAGAAGTTCTGGTGGGGCCAGCAGGGCAAGAAGCTTGGGCGGGGCTGGCAGGGCACGGAGCTTGAGTCTGGGCAGAGACTGCAGGGAAAGGAGCTTGGGCGGCGCCGGCAGGGCAAGGAGCTCGGGCGGCGCTGGCATCAGGGCAAGCCGCTCGGGTGGGGCCGGCAGGGCAAGAAGTTCTGGTGGGGCCGGCAGGGCAAGAAGCTTGGGCGGGGCCGGCAGGGCAAGGAGCTTGTGTGGGGCCGGTAGGGCAAGAAGTTCTGGTGGGGCCGGCAGGGCAAGAAGCTTGGGCGGGGCCGGCAGGGCAAGAAGCTTGGGCGGAGCCGGCAGGGCAAGCAGCTCGGGTGGGGCCGGCAGGGCAAGGAGCCTGGGTTTGGGCGGTGCCGGCAGGGCAAGGAGCTTGTGTGGAGCCGGTAGGGCAAGGAGCTTGGGTGGAGCCGGCAGGGCAAGCAGCTTGGGTGGAGCCGGCAGGGCAAGCAGCTTGGGTGGAGCCGGCAGGGCAAGCAGCTTGGGTGGAGCCGGCAGGGCAAGCAGCTTGGGTGGAGCCGGCAGGGCAAGCAGCTTGGGTGGAGCCGGCAGGGCAAGCAGCTTGGGTGGAGCCGGCAGGGCAAGCAGCTCGGGTGGCTCAGAGACGGCCTCCTGGCCAGCAGAGGGCTCTGGAACGGCCTCCAGGCCCTGAAGGGTGGAAGAAGCCTTCCTCCTGTTCCTCCTCCTCCTCCTCCGTCTCTGAGAGTGGGACACTGCTGCATCATCAGTTGACACTGGGGGCACTGTAGCTTCGTCAGCCGCCGCTGGGGGCGCAGCAGCTTCCTCGGCCACCTCTTGGGGTGCTGTAGCATCGGCCAACCCTGGGGAAGCTGTGGCCTCTTCGGCCACCACTGGAGGCACTACAGTCCTTTCAGCCACCTCTGGGGGTGCTGCGGCAGGTTCAACCTCTTTCGTAATAGAGGCGGACCTGTTCTTCCTCCTCCGTTGGTGGGTCATTGGAGGACTGGGGACTAGGTAGTTTGTGAGGGGAATGGGAGGAGGGCCAAGAGGAGGAAGGCCACCTTCCTCTCCACGGTGGTAGACATACCCCACAAACTGCCAGAAGGACAGTATCCCCAGCATTCCCATCTCCCAGGCATGGACGGGCTCATTAAGGTTGGTGTTAAAAATGTCCTTGAGCTCTGCATCACTGATGTTGAGTCCCTCCGCTACAAACAGGAACTGGTATGCAAAATCCTTCACACTGGCTCCCCCTTGCCGAAGAGAAAGGAGCCTGCTGCGTTGAGCAGCCATCTGATGAGCGGAGGGGCAGGGAGATGGGAACAGGAAGATGCCCATTGTTCTGCTGAGTCCTCTGTGGCCAGTTCGTACTGTCAGGGTTGTGGGGAGAAGGGATGAGGCGAGGACTCAGTACTGCAGAGAATGGGCTTTATTAATAAAAAATAAACAAACCCAACCAAAACTACCCCGTAGGGGAAAAACAGGACAGCTGGCAGGCTTGGCAAGGCAGGACAGGGCACGACAAGGCAAGGCAGGATCAGCACACGGGAAATTACGACGACGAACTGGCGCAGGACTGCAAACACAAGGAGATTATAAAGGGAGCAAATGAGGAGGGTAATGAGGTAAACAGGTGGGGAAAATTAACCAATAATTAGGAAACAAGGTGGGTGGGGTCAAGACAATTGACATGAGCACATGGCACATAGAACCAAACAAGACAAGCCATGTGCTCACACAAAACAAAAACACAAGCACATGGCCAGCAAAACAAATCACTAGCCATGTGCAAGACAGGACACGAACACGCAGCTAACGAGGAGACTCATAAGCTGCATGTTCACAAAACATGACAAACATGAAAGCACAGATCAAAACAAAACAAGAAAAACACAAACAAAACACACACACACAGACAGAGGACAGGGGAGCGCACGACCCGAGCAAACTCGAAATCGCACGCTCCCCAGCAAGAACAAACCTGGAGCGTGAGTGTCCGAACCCCGACACGTAAACCAGAACAGAGTCTGAACAAGACAGGAGTGCCGGGATCCGAACACCACGCCCCAACATGAAACAGAGCACGCAGACAAGAGAGCGCGCAGCTCGAGCACACTCGAAGCCACGCGCTCACCAGAAAACAAGACAAGAAGGGAGTGTCAGGGCTCCGTCACAAAACCATGAATAAACTAGACCGAAGTGACAGAACCCTGACAGAAGGTCATAGAGAAAGTAAAAAATTTAAAAAACAGACGGCCAACGCTGCATTAACGGCGCATATTCTCTCTGAGACAACGAGAGACGAAACTGATAACGGTAACTGATAAATGTCCTACATTGTTCCCTTATTATTTCTCTTGTGGCTCCTACAGTGAAAAACATGAGAAGAAACGTATTTCGCGATAAACAGGTTGTTTTTAAAAATCGGTGCATGAAATAAAGCTTCTCTGAATTGTCATTGATGACTGCAGTGTTAATAATTTTAATTATAGGCCTATAATTCATTGTATAAATTAATAGACCTGTTTTTAAAAATCAAAAGTTTTTATTGAATTGAAAAAGGAAAAAATCCCAACTTTCTCTCTTTTCTATATTCATTCATAAATTATATTACTTTGTAAGTGTCCTATTTGGCAGTTGGCATTATTACTAATAACAGTGGATAAGTTTAATACCACAGAAAAAAAGTACAATATGCCTTTTTTGAAGCTGTTGTATAAAAAAAATGATGTTCATTACTTTCTCTCCGGTCCAGTTTCATAAACAGGGTTTAGGCCATAGTTCAATTAGGACATTTAAGTAATTTTTATAAACATGCCTTAGAAAAGAACATTACTGGTGTGTATCTTGAGACAAAACAAAGGCACTGACATGTTTTAAGATCAGTCAGTGCAAGTTTATTTTTCAGTTGAAACAGCTCAGATTTACATTTTAGTCTAGGACTAGGCTTAAGCCTTGTCTGTGAAACCGGGGGTCAGTTTAATTAGTTTTTTAGCACCTCCTCTGAACTGTTAAGCCCCCCCTAGCACCCCCAACAAAAAAAAAAAAATCCTGGAGCCGCCACTGCTCAACAACAGTAGCCCAAAACTAGCCAATTGCATTTCAACCAGGAAAAAAAAAACGCGTTCTGGGGGTAAAATACACGTTTTTGGGCAGAGTTCCTCCGTTAAAGTTCGCATCCCAGGAGCTAAATATGTCACGTTATTGGGGTCGCTTCAACCCGCGGCAACAGTGTTAAAGTAGCCTAGGCCAGTTCCGCGGGAAAGCCGCGGACTTGCCAACACTCAGGTGAAGCAGGTATTTGGACCAAAACATTGTGAGGCAAGGGAGGGGGAGACTCAAAACCTTTCTAAACTTAAAACGCATTTTTGCCCCGTTTGTATTGCTTTACTACTTGCAAGTTATTTAAAGGATTGTTTTCTTCTTATTTACAATACAATTGTTATTATTTACAATGCTACAGTGTTAACATTATTTACTATGTTATTTACAATACCCCACCCCCTGGGATTTCCGCCTATGGAGGAGGCACAGGTGTATAAGAGCGCGCTCTTGTGTGATGGGATGGAGTGTTCGAATTCTACGCGCACGTGCCAGACTGACTCCTCAGGATGCTGCTGTCTTTGCTGTCGCTGCTGCTGTTGCAGCAATGCTCGTTACCGAGTGGAGCCACCGATCCGTAAGAGCCTTTATGATTATCTTCACAAACACCAGATAACACAAGGTAGAGAGTAACGAGGAAAACCGCAGGTCGAGGACCAGACGAATGTCTTCCACAACTAGACACTGACGAAAAGTTAGTCTAGGGCCACTTTTTAGCCCCAGTCCACCCCTGCATACAAACACAACACCATCTGTATCACATATAACACTAATTAAAGGTAAACTAATAGCTAAGAATACAAAGTGGTATCAAATGTCAAGGTTTGTGCAGGGAATATGCCCAATAAATGATGACACTTTACCTCTTATTAGTTTGCTCTCCAAGACTGCATCAAATTCAGAAAAGATGATAATATTGTGAAATATTATTGCACTTTAATAGATCTATTTTCTATTTGAATATATTTTAGAATATAATTTATTTTGATGCCAAGTTTAATTTTCAGCAGGATTAAGCAATTAATACTTGAGATTATATTGATCTTAATACTATTCTGAAACGTAAGTTTATCAAAAGTGTCCTCTGTTTTCTATTTCCATTAAATGCTGCTCTTAAGCTTTCTGCTCATCTAAGAAAAAAAGCATGTTGAACTGCAATACTATATTTTTAATAGAGCACCGATAGTTAATAAACGATTGATTTTTGAAGGGTCATGTGACACTGAAGACTGCAGTAATGGCTCTTGAAAGTTACCCTTTGCCATCATAGGCATAGTTATTTTAAACCATAATACAATTTTGTAATATTACTGTTTTTGATCGAATAAGTGCAGCCTTAGTGACTGACTACTTTTCAAAACATTAAATCATTATTTCCAAACTTTTAACTGGTAGTGCAAGTAAAATATAAATTTAAATTGTTTTGTAACATGACACTTTAAACGCATTGCCTGGTTAATTTTTTTTCTATGTTCTAAGGTAATTGATAATAGTGCCACATTTATACTGTACCAGCCACTCTCACAAAGTTTTTAATTTTTTTTTATTATATTGTACTGAGTGCACTTCCATAAAGGCATCCAGTGAAGATTCTAGACTCATTCATAGAAATTCCAAGTCACTGCCTCAACTGTGTATTAACCCAAAACAAACCTAGGCTCATGTAACGCTCAACTTATGCTTTTAAAACACTTTATTGTCATTGGATGGTTTATGCGAGTCTCTAAATGCATATCATTGTGTTTTGTCATCTTTCAGCATATACCTGGTGACCGTCATGTCCCAGGTGGTGGGTGGCAACACAGAGACTCTGTGTGCACACATCAATGAGCCCAAAGAGATTCTTTCAATAGTGGTAACTTTGAGGACTAACAATCGCAACCTGACCATTCTACAAGAGAGAGCCAATAATTTCAACAAATGCGTTCCTTTTAAGGTCAGTGCACTCCATATACTGTATCACAATGTATATGACCTTAAGGTTAAAGGGCTTTTCCATAAGATGTATAATAGTTAAATTGTAAGTAAAACCCTAAAACTTGCGTTATCATTCATCTTGCATGTTTTTCACTACTGAATTGTTCAGCGACCCCTGCATTCTTGATGTTGCTTTCAAACTTGCGGTCTATAAGTGGAGTTATACATTCAATATTTTCTTGATGTGTTTTCCAGGTCCCTGTAGTCACTGTGGAGTCTGTGGCATCCATCAATGTTGCAATCCGAGGGACCAAAACATCCCTGAGCAAAGCCACAGACATCCTCATAAATCCCCCCAAAAATCTTCTTTTCATACAATCAGACAAGCCGATCTATAAGCCCGGACAAACAAGTAATGTCTTTGTAAATTTAATACAAAACCGTTAAGGTTGTCAGTACTCGTTTGTTCTTAATGCGAGCTTGAGTCTTTCTGCATTGCATATTATTAATTGTTTTGTTTTTCTTCCCCAGTTCAATTTCGCATCGTGTCTCTGGATACCAATCTCTTGCCTCACAATCAAGTGGTAAGGTTAATTAAATTTTGAATTCTTCTTTTTTTTTTTTTTTTCTTAAAGTGCTGGCAAAATCTTTTGTTCTTTTGATCCAACTAAAATCATCTGTCTTACTCTTGCAGTTTGGAACTGTAGAACTCCAGGTAAAACCCTTTGAAGCTGTTCATTATTTGTTACTAAAGTGCATGCTGATTCCACTGTAGGCTTTTTCATAATGTGCTACTCTTTAGGACCCTTATTCAAATCGCATTGGTCAGTGGTTGAATCAGACGACAAGGATTGGCATTTTGGATCTGTCCCACTCCATGTCTCCAGAAGCCGCTCAGGGTTACTACACGATCACCGCTTGGGATGATAAGAACCAACAAATATCACACAGCTTTGAAATTAAAGAATATGGTCAGAACCAGGATTTAACTTGTCGGTCCAAGACCGATCCGCTTTTTAAAGTGTGCAATATTATAAAGTCCCCCTCCCCACGTCTCTTTTAGTTCTGCCAAAATATGAAGTGAACATCGATTTTCCATCCGTTATAACCGTCCAGGACAAAGAGGTCACTCTGAAAGTTTGTGCAAAGTAATCATTTTTGTTGTTTTCCCCCATTTCTTTGCAGATAAATGAGATGTTAGTGAGGTTCAGCGTGGCTTTATTTTTCTTGTCTTTAGATACACTTATGGCAAGCCTGTGCTGGGGTCTGTGAATGCTGAAGTGTGTGGGCACAGCTATAATTACTATTGGAGGAGACCTTACCCTGGTCCTGACCCTGGTGTGGTTAATGTATGCAAGAAATATTCAATGATGGTGCGTTACCCTTTGCGCGCACACACAACTGTTACATTTTGGGCTTGTAACCCTAAAAACACTAATTAGCATCTATCCTCAACATCCTTTAAATATCATAGGGTCCCAATTACAAGAAATGACAAGCTGATATTACTGTATTTTAATATTCAATATTAGTGTATGTATTTTAGGGGTACTCCTTATGTGCCAATGTTTAAACCCATATTCGAATTGCATTTAGGCAACTTCCATAATGCTTGTGTGCTTTTGGCAGTACTCCAGTACATTATAGAAATCAACACTTTTAGCAAGGATGCTTTAAATTGCTACAAAAGATTTCTATTTCAGATATGCTGTTCTTCTGAACTTTGTTCAAAGAAACTTGAAAAGTGATACTCTGCCGTTTTCAACAATAGTGATAATACCCTTTATTTTTTTTTATAAAAAAAAAAAGACTGATTAATGAAGGATCATGCTAAAAATTCAGCTTTGAAATCACTGGAATAAACCAGTTTTAAAATGTATTCAAAGTAAAGCTGTTTTATATAGTAATTTCAATCTTACCGCTTTTTCTGTACTTTGGACTTAAGCAGCGTAAAAAATCTTCCTGGTCAAACTTTTGACTGGTGTGTATTTCTGTAATGAGTACTACTTTGACATTACATGTATGCCAACGTGTACTTTCTCACAAGTGTCCATACTGCAACATTTTAGAAGTCCATAACATTTTCTTTTTGTTCTTTATTCATTCAGACTGACAAGACTGGCTGTGGGTCTCGGGTGATGCATGTGACGGAATTTGGAATTAGTTTCAATGGGTATTTTGAAGTGAATTGTAATGTGGAAGAGACTGGAACAGGTGAGTGTAAAACAAACGACCATTTTGACGAATAAAAATGAACCGTAATGAAAGATGGTCTTTTGTTCCTCCAGGGATAACTATGCAGGTTTCTGCCTCGGCTGAGTTTACCAGGAGTGATGTCCGTGTTTACTTTGAGGACACACCAGATACATACAGACCTGGCATGCTCTTTAAGGGAAAGGTACCAGCTAGCTTGAAGGTCATAAGCTTTGCTACTAATTGAGCGAATGCTCCAAAAGTAACTTTACAGTCCACGTGTTTTTATAACCATCTTCATAAAAGGTTCATAACTGTACCATAACTGATTGACTTTGTCGACTTTGTAAAATGCAACATTTAATAAACCAATCTGTTTATCAGTGAAAGCAGTTATCATAGCCATGCTGTGTACAGGAAGTTACTTTTGTTTGTGAGGTAATTATTGGCTTTTATTTATTTTTTTTTTTTTAAACAGTGTGTGGTCACTAATTCACAGTCCAGACCAATGAAAAATGAGCCAGTGGTTGTATATGCATATTATGGTGATAAAAGTGTCAATGTGACCCTGACGACAGACATCAGTGGTACTGCCCACTTCTCCTTCAACACTCTGGATTGGTCAGAAAAACCTGTGCAATTACAGGTTAGTGGTGTTTGTTTTCTAACATGTTTATTATTCGGGTATAGATTTTCAATATTAATTTACTTTTTTAATAATAGGTCCATCGTGAGGGAGAACCGACTGATTTCCAGGACTATGCACATTACCCATCAGGCTATCTTTACGTAAGACCCTTTCACTCCAAAAGCAAAAGCTTCCTGATGTTGATAAAGGCTCCGGGGAAGCTCAGCTGTAACAGTGATGCAACCGTGATGGCCAGTTACATCATTCAGGGCAATGCACTGAAAACGGGCCAGAAAACCTTGGCTTTCTTCTACATTGTATGTTTAAATTTAATATTTTTTGAAGCATGTACCATATTTGTTATTAGTCTATATTAAATATTTATTTTATTTAATCTATGTGGGTTTATATTAGAACCTTATGTATAACTTGTATGCTATTTAATGCCTACTTGCATTTAATTTTTAAAAACTAAAAAAAATGTAGTAATGCTGATAAAGGTGTTTTTTTTTTTTTTTTTTTTTTTTAAGCAAATGTCAGTTTCATACTGAACCTCATTACTACACTTTAATAAAAGTTATTTAGACCAATAGGCCAGACTTTTAATATTGACCATTTACTGCTGCCATAGTATGAAAATAATTAGCAGGACTGGACAGAATTTAGATCTGTGGTTTTCTTGGTTTCATAAATCTTGTAGACATAATCGCACGTGAAAAGATTAAGTCACAATGCAAGAAGATTTTTATGCATTACATTGTCATCCAGTAATCATCTACCTGCACTCCAGGTCTTGTCCAGAGGCACCATGGCTCAGAATGGTAGACTGTCTGTGAGTGTGGATGCTGAGAAAGGTACACAGCTCTGTTAACAATCACTTTGTTGTCTAAGTGTATTTTTATGGTTTGTGTATATTGTGCTTCAGCATGCATCTGTTTCCACATGCTCTCGCTTTCATAAAAGAAAATGAAGGAGAACTGACTTTCACAATCAAGAAGACTGCAGCTCTGACTCCATACGCTCAGGTGGTGGTTTACACAGTTCTACCCAATAGAGAAGCTGTAGCAGACAGTATGGATTTTCCCATTGAAGAATGTTTGCCAAACAAGGTCAGAAAATCCCACATGAAATCTCATTTCAGAACTCTTGTGCCTTTTTTTTTTTTTGTGGCTTTTTGTGATGAGCGCATGCCTGTGCTCATATAGGTGTCCTTAAAGTTCTCGTCTCCCACTGCGCTACCTGGAGAGAAGACATCTCTTAGCCTGGAAGCCAGCCCTGGCTCCTTGTGCTCCGTGCGGGCCATTGATCAGAGTGTGCTGCTGTTGAGACCAGAGGCCGAGCTGGATGCAGCCTCTGTATGTTAAACCATAGTCTACATTACAGCTATAACTAGTAGATGAGGGTTTTTTTTTTTTTTTTAAATGGGTCAGGGATGCAGCACTACAAGTATCATTTTGATTTAACTTGCAAAAATGAACCATTTAACCACTTCAAATTTAATTCACAATTTGTTAATCTACATGTATCTCTTTAGAAATGGTGTAAATAGAAATCTTTTATTTGAGAAGGGAAATTCAACAGTTCGACGCTTTTTAAAAGAAATCATGGTGTTCAGATAGATAACCCATTTTAGTTTTAATGTCATGCGCTAGGTACACCACGTGACATTAGAAATATTTTTATTTAATAACATTTTAACATTGCTTCACTGCTTGGTAATATCTTGAAAAACAATTCATATTGTGTAACGTTATTCAATTTTACTTTGTGGATACCACGTGACATTTTTAGACTCACTAAATCGAATTATCATTTATTGTTTATTAGGAAATTGCCTTGTCACTGCTACAGCTCAATATCTGTTATTATTCTACAGGTCCTTGGAATGTTACCAGTTCAGATTTTGTCAGGTTACCCATACAATGTTGAGGAGTGGGAGCCTAACCCCTGCCCATATCCCGGGGGGATAATTCCATTTGCTGAACGCGCAAGACGCAAACGCTCCCGCTTCTATTATCCTCATTACAACAACAAAAATGATGTCTACAACATCTTCAGAGTAAGATGCACAACATGTTCCATTTCTTATTTCAGTGCTCCTCCAGTTTCTTCCTGTACACAATCTTAAACACACCGTAACATTTGCTTTTTCTTAGGGAGTTGGAATCAAAATTGCTACCAACTCTGATGTGAAAGCACCTGTTGTTTGTCATGAGACTCTGATGAGGGAACGTAAGTGCAACTTTCTTTTTTTTTTGGGAAATGCCCTTTTTATGATTTGTATTTACGAACTATCGATTCAAGCAGCCTCTGTGGATTTGGTCGTGCCAGAAATGGCATTTGGTCCAAATGTGGAAAAACTTACTCGGAAGATACGCAAATTCTTTCCAGAAACCTGGATATGGGATCTTATACCTGTGGGGTATGTATCTTGCATTATGGCATTACTGTGTGTATAGGGTAAACATGCCTATTAAGCTCACCAAAATCTACATTGAGAAATTTAGATATTGGTTTCGGTACAAAGTTATTTTATTTTAAAATGACAATTATTTAAGAGATGCAGTGTTGGGCCCCTTCCTGATTATTTTTTTGGATGGCACACTTTAATATTTAAATTAGTTTGCTCTGAAACAGTAATCAAAGATAATCAGTAAACAAGTTTTTGAATGAATTGTTTTTTTTTTTTTTTTTTTTTTTTTTTACGACAGGTTTCTGATGGATGACATGCCTCTTTCATCTTTAGGCATAAACTATAGTTGTCTATTGTCATAAAGCTAAGTTATTAGACATTTTATAAATATTAACTGATGGTTAATGAGAGAACACTGAGCTTAATTGGAGGAGCAACAACTTTTAATATTTCATGTAGTAATGACAAGATTTGGCTAAATAAGTGATCTAGTTCATGTATTAAGTTTATACATTATTTTAATATGAACTAACAATCTCTATGAAAAAAAAAAACCCTGCTTCAGTGTGACCAAGTATAATTTTATAGTGCACCCTTTAAGCTCATCTTAAAATATGAAATCTTTACAAATTATAGCACTGTAAAATGACAGACCAGCAATAAACTGTCAATTTATAATATTATGACTGTAAAAGTACAAGCCGGTTAATATTAGCGTAGCACGCAATCTTCTACAGCTAGTCAGCTAACGGTGTTCTGTAGCTGCGCTATGTTACTAAAACTCTTTTGGATCTAATGTAATTTCCCACATCCAAGTTCCAGGTTATGCAAAAGTCTGAATATTAATCTCTTTTACAGTAAGTAGTGAAACTTGCCCAAAATAAAGGCTTGCATATCTAAAAAAAATAGTTTAAAGGGCTCCTGTTTTGGTGAATGTTTTTAGACCGCTTTCAAAATGGCCACCAGACAGTGTGAACACATGGAGACTCATATCTCAGTGTGCAATGATCTGATTGACAAAGTTACAGGAGGTATGTAGTAACCAACAAACCAATTGGTTAAGACATCAAGTAGGACTTCTTTTTTTTTTTTCCTTCCTCATAATCGGAGCTCAACAATGAAAGTGTGCTTAATGGGTACATTTATCCTACTCTATGCATTACTTTTTTTTCTGCATAATTGAGCTTTAAAACTGCTTCAGCACTTTAATATTTTTAATTTTTAAATTATTTTTGTTGACCCAGGAAATCAGGATCTGTGGATGTTGCAAAGACTGTCCCGGACACTATCACTAAATGGGCAGCAGGGGCTTTCTGCACATCCCGTGTGGGGTTTGGAGTGGCCCCCAAGACTGATCTCACTGCTTTCAAGCCCTTCTTTGTGAGCCTCACTCTCCCTTACTCTGTTATTCGTGGGGAGATGTTCACTCTCAAAGCCACTGTATTCAACTACCTCCCCCAATGTATCAAGGTAAGCCCCCTTAATGTGTTTACTACAAACGCTTGCAAAACCGCTCCAGGACAAGCAAGTAAAGGCAGTTCTTGTACAAATCTGTCTTTTTAATAAAGGTGAATATCACGCTGGTAGACTCTCCACAGTTCACCGCTCCGCCGTGCACAGGCTGCACTACTCAGTGTGTTTGTTCTGAAGAGAGCAAAACCTTCCAGTGGACTATTGCACCCTCTCAACTGGGTAAGCCAGATGCTTTGACATCTGTATGAGCAAAAACAATTTAATTCAATTTGGTTCCCTAAACTAAAAATCTTTACATCTGATCATGTTTGTATCAGGACATGATATTATGCTTATAATGAATTGGGGATTGTTCATCCCAAAATGAAAATTGTCATTTATTCACCCTCATTATTCCAAACCTGTATGAATTTCTTCTACTGATACAAAATATATTTTGAAGAATGTTGGTAACCAATCATAGAAAGACATGGAGGTGAGTAACTGACCATTTTGTGTACACTTTACCACATCCTGCCTTGACTGTCACAGATTTGTTTACTATTGCAGGCCCCAGTCGTACTTTGGTTACAGAAGAAACGTTGTCACTGCCCTAGTGAAAAAAATAGCACAAATTAAATGCATTTCAAATACTCGAAGTACACTACGAATACATTTATGTGCATAATAAAAATACCCTTCAATTGTACTTGGTGTACCAGTTTAGTATACCTAAAGTCTGCAAAATTGGAACAAATTTCTAAATGCATTAAGTGTATGCGTGTATATCCTGAAGTTTGATTTGTGCGTGACCATTGCTAGTATACTTTAGGTACACTTTTAAATGGCTTTCATTTTAAAGACTTTGTTTTACAGGAAAGGTGAATATTACAGTGTGCGCTGAGGCAGTGTGGAGCCGAGAACTGTGTGGAAATGAAGCGGTGACATTGCCAGACAAAGGCAAAGTTGATGCTGTGATGCAGAGCGTTCTGGTGGAGGTACGTGACTGTATGTAACTATTTGAGCTTTCAGAAAACGTGTCACTCTTTAATATCAGCTAACAAGTCAACAGGAAATAATGTACTATAATTACTTGATGCGTATTTCTGGTCATAACTGCATTGAAATGGTGCAAAGTATTCAAAAGAAAAACACTTGGCTATTTAATATAGCTAATAGACATTTTACCCAAATAGCTGTTAAAATGGCTATATTGTTTTCAGTCTTAATTTATCTATCTGTAAATGTCAATTTTATTTTTAAAGCAAAACAGCACACTGTTGTTACTTGCATTTTCTCAGGCAGAGGGAACCAAACAGTCAGTCACTCAGAATGAACTCCTCTGCTTAACAGGTTTGTGTTGTCTATTAGAAGAATAAATTTAAATTATTCCAGAAGCTGACATGTCATTTTACCATACCACAGATAATTTTGACTTCAGTGTGTAAAATTGAAGCAAAAATCATTTACAGTAATGCATTTTAACGAAGTCTATGATGCAAGGTATTGCACTGGATAAATGATACAATTCTTAACATTTCAAAAAGGCTTCCTTTTTTTAATCTGTGAATACACGGGGTTTAAAAGCTGGATTTGGAAGCGTGTTCCATTTTTAATTTATTTTTTTATAAAGTACATGATTTTTACCTGACGTTTTTTGTTCCATTAGACCGTCCACAGGAGAAATCCGTCTCTCTCACTCTACCCAAAGACTTTGTCGAGGGTTCTGCCAAAAGCTTTGTTACTGTTCTGGGTGAGCCTAAAAATATGCTGGCAAATTTCTCCATAATACAAGTATAAATGCTTAATGCTCTGTAATCTGTAGTATTGCTCTCATTGAGTAGTTCTCAGGTTTTAATATGATGGTTATTGCTTTTTTTTTTTTTTTTTTTTTTTTTGACCATAGGTGATCTGATGGGTCGTGCTCTGAAGAACATCGGTGATCTGGTGGCCATGCCGTATGGCTGTGGAGAGCAGAACATGGTGCGTTTTGTCCCCAATATCTACGTCCTTCAGTACCTGGAGAGCAGCGGGCAGCTCACTTCTGAGATTAAAAACCGAGCCATAACCTTCCTGGAGAGTGGTGAGAATAGTTTGCTAGGAAGTAGTTTGTATTACAGAAAAGCATTTGCATTTCCAAATAGCATTTGCTGTAATTACTGGCAAAAATATTAACTGGGGAAATTAGTTTAGTTGAACTTGTAATTTCCACATACCAGACAATGGGTGGGGGGGGGGGGGGCTTAAACTAAAACTAACTCACTGCAGAGCTGATGACTGATTGATCAGTTTCAAAGCTACGTTTATTAAAATGAATCTACCAGAGTTCAATATTTCTCATTAAATGACTATGTAATTAACTTGCGGGTTTTTATAAAAAAACAAGGTCCAGGTGTCTGGCTTTTTAGCAGCTCTGCATATGATGGTTTAAATGTATTTATTGCAGGCTATCAGAGAGAGCTGACATACAAGCATGATGATGGATCTTACAGCGCTTTTGGGAAGACTGATCCTTCTGGTAACACCTGGTGAGTGTGCTACTGAGAATGAAACCATTTGGTCTCTAAATTTATCTTAGTCCACATGGAATTACTGAAAAGTATTGAGGCAGATTTACTGAATTATGGGTATTTGCCAGCAATTTCTATTGCTTGTGTGTTCAGGTTAACTGCCTTTGTGATGAAGTCTTTTGGTGGGGCAAAGAAGTATATATTTCTAGATCAGGCCAACATCGACCAGGCAAAGGATTGGCTGGGTCGACAACAGCAGGAGAATGGCTGCTTCGCCTCTGTGGGGAAACTCTTCAACAACATGTTGAAGGTGAGGATCCTCTTAGGTCCTAATTTTGTGGTTTTAACTGGTCTCCTAGCTTAGTCAGGCTGGTCTGGTTGGCTGGTTTAAGGGAGTTGAATTGTCAGGCTGAAAGACCAGCTAAAGACTAGCTTGGTCAAGCTGGAAGACCAGATGAAAGGCCAGGTAGACCAGCTTAAGCTAGACCAGGGGTGAGTTCCAGAAAGCAAGGTTAACTTGCTTTCTGGAACCCTAACCCTAAACACTCGGTTGATTAACCCCTAACCTTGATTACTGGAGGCATGTTGGTTCCAAAAACGCACTGGGGAGTTGGTCCATGCAACAGGTTCCTGGTTAACACGCAAGGCATCCTCAACGGTGTGACTAATCGATGAGTCTCTATGGAAACTGATGCTAAGAAAAAGCGTGCCATACTGCTACTACACTGTAAAAAATAATAAATGGGGCGAACTTAAATTTAACTAGCTTCAGCAGTTTAGGTTTATACAAAATGGAGATTTCCTAAGAGTTGGGAACTTAAATATGCTGAAGCAGGTTGCCTTAAACTTTTTATGTTTTATTGTTCAAAGGCCGTTTGCATGCTTGGTTCATATCGCCACCTAACTGGTTGGGAAATTTATTTATTTTTTTCTCTCTGCTTAATCTTTAATCCTTTGGAATTAGAACTGTTTTATGCTGACTTTATATATAGTAAGTCTCATCAGATGAATTTAAGTAAGTGCATTATAGCAAATGCTGATCCATGATGTGAAATGAAAAAGAGGTGTGTGAAGAGTTCATTAGCAAAAACCGATAACGAATATAGCAAAACCGAACCAAATAAGTAATGCTTGGACACCCTTTTGCCACTTATTTAGTCTATGAAGCTCTAAGGCAATAAACCGTGCAAGGGACCTAGACACTGGGAAAAACTGAGATGACATGAAATGAGGAGCACCTATGAGAAGCTGTCACAGTGTTGAGTGGAATGAGAACTAATGGAGCAGAGTCATTTATGGATCGGAAACTGCTTGGTCTGGTGGTCCTGGATTTCACAGTTTGGAAATGTCTGTTAGATGACAAAGTGAGGAGATTGAAAGTCTCAGGGTGGGAACGATCTATATTGATGCACTCTTGCATGTCTAAATGTGTTTTTGCCTTGCTCCTGCTTTCCCAGGGTGGTGTCAATGATGAAGTCACACTCTCTGCGTACATCACTGCTGCGCTGCTGGAGTTAGGCATAAAGAAAACTGTAAGTAAACCCCTCTTTATGGGTCCTAAGATGGTCACATAAATTTAAAACCGAAGTCAATAGAGATGATGTGACGAAGGAAGGAAATATTCATCCAGTCTCTGTGTGCTTTGCAAGGATCCCATGGTGGCTAAAAGCCTTGCATGTCTGAAGGAATCTTATCGTAACATCGACAACACTTATATGACCGCCTTGCTGTCCTTCACATTCACTCTTGCTGGAGATGCACAGATGAGACAGAACCTCCTCACCAATTTGGACAAGCAGGCCAAGAGAGAAGGTACCATTTTAGACTAAAGACAAATCACAATACTAAATTACTTCACTTTAAGGATGTGCAAAATGTGTATTTTATATATTTTTTTTATTAAATATAAAGGACTTTATGAACCTTTTATATATGTATGAGCTATTGTTTGCCAAATTAAATTTAGCTTTTAATGTTTACGTTCAGAATATAACGGATTAATTTCTGTATATAGTACAGAGCCCCACATGTCAGCTGGAAAAAAAAGATTGTGGCCATGAATTAAAATTTACTTTATTTTTTTTGGGCCTTTTTATTTTCTCGTTTTAAATTATGGCCACTACTTGCAAATTAGTTTACATGGTTTTTTTTTTTTTTTTTTTTTAAGTCAATTTGTCTGGGCCCCAGTTTGAAAAGCCCTGATCTAGATTATTTTGCCACTTTTAATAAACAACCACCATCCTTCAATGTTCCAGTTTTCTTGTCCTGGTTATTTCAGGTGTTGGACGATATTGGACTCTGGCTAATAATCCACAACTGACGGGGTCTGTGGAGATGAGCGCCTATGTGTTGCTGGCGCTGCTCTCGGGACCCTCACTGTCTGGATTTGGACTGAACTACTCTGCTGGCATCGTGCACTGGCTAAGCAAGCAGCAGAATGCATATGGAGGCTTCTCCTCTACACAGGTAATGTTTATCTCATGCAGCTTTTTTTAGATCCTCTAAGTCTTAACGTGTTTCATTATTGACCTAAGTGTCGCTCCCTCTCTCTTTGTGAACAGGATACTGTAGTAGCACTCCAGGCCCTTGCTAAGTACAGTACTGCCACCTACAATGCAGAAGGATTCATTAGCGTAACCGTGACTTCCCCCTCAGGCCAGAAGAACCAGTTCACTGTGAACCAGAACAACAGGCTGCTTTACCAGGAGAAACCGCTGCAGGAAGCCACTGGCACATGCAAGCTCAGGGCAGAAGGCAAAGGCTGTGTGTTTGTGCAGGTCTGTGCACTGTTCCTTGGACTCGATGTGCATCAAAAGAGGCAGTTCATCTAGAAATTAAAGTTTGCGTTTACTCAAGCTCATGTCATTCCAAAATTGTGACTTTCTTCAATGGATCACAGAAATAAGTCTCAAAGATTTGGAGTTGCATAAGGATGTGTACTGTATGATGTGTATTAAGTGATATAAATTACCTTTGTCTTTGACCATTTTTATTTTTGTCTCAGTTTGCGTTGCACTACAATATCCTGCCTCCTCCAGACTCTTTGACCTTCAAAATCAGTGCAAATACTGGGGTTTGCAGCAACACAGGGAACCCAGCTTTTACACTAACCACTACTGTAAGGTGAGTCACCTCCGTTTTAAAAGGAAAAATTACTAGTTTTCATTCATGGAAACGGCCATTATGTTAAACTTTCAACTTCATTTATTTTTGTAGTACAAATGTAATATAATTTATAGACTTGCTATGCATGCTGCCATTTATTTAAAGGGTCACTACCATGTCCTTGCAAATATGTATGAGACTGTCTCCCCTGGAAAAGAGCTGTGAAGATTTTAAAATCACTTGTTTCATACAAAAATAACTATATAAATGTGTTTTTTTTAAAGTACTTAATCATTTTAATACTATAAACTTGTAAATTTAATTGGACGTTTGAAAGAAAGTACACCCACAAACACTTTTGTTCAAAGTTTTGAGGTCAGTGATAGCTAGTTAGTTGGTATTTATTTATTGCTTTTACTCTGCGGATGAGTAAGATTTGCATTGCTCAAAATTGACTAAAGACATTATAAATGTTACAAATGTATTTTTCAAATTAAAGAACAGCATTTATTCTTTCTATTCAAGAATCCTGGAAAGAGCATTACACTAAGCACAGTTGTTTAATAAATGTTTCTTGAGGGTTAAATCAGCATATTAAAATGACTTCTGAAGAATCATGTGACACTGAAGACTGACGTAATGATGGTGAAAATACAGCCTTGCCATCACAGGAAGAAATTGCACTTTTTTTTTTTTTTTTTTTTTTTTTTTTTTTTAAATCATTGCTGATTTTGCTGTATTTGATCACATTCTTGGTGGGAATACGAGACTTGGACACAATACCAACCTCCCCAAACTTTGAATGGTAATGTCTATAAAAACTAAACTTGTATAGAGTAGTCATGCAGACAGCTGTAACTATTTTTCTCTATAAAGAGAATGAATACGGAGTCAACCTACTTTATGGCCTAATGGACTCTTTGCTGTCAGAACAATGTGATTGTGAACTGTTTGTGGTTGTTGAAATGATTGTATGACAGGTATAGCGGCACACGAGAGGAGACCAACATGGTGATCATTAACGTCAGGCTCCTGTCTGGGTTTAAGCCTGATGAGACGTCTCTGCAGGCTGTGAGTGTCACTTGAAGGGCTCTGGTCCTCTTTTGATCAAGTTGTGTAGCCAGCATTTGATTCGTTCTCATTCGCTCCTGTCTCCACAGCTAAGAGGAGACCCCACCATCAAACATGTGGATCTGGATGAGGATCATGTCATTTTCTATTTGGACCGTGTAAATATTTTATTCAGATACCTTGAGGGGTACAAAACCTTTTTGGGATGGCAGATATTTTGACAATATAAGGGATAAACTGACCCTGTTTACTTGGAGGAATTGTTCACCCAAAAGCGGGCTGAACATGTACTCTCGCTCAGTCCAATCAAGATATGTTTTTCTTCATCAGAACAGAGTTGGAGAAATGTAGCATTACATGACTTGCTCTGCAGTGAATGGGTGCCATCAGAATGTCCAAACAGCGGATTTAAAAAAAAAAACAAACAAAAAAAAACTTTACAATCCACACTACTCCAGTCCATCAGTTAACGTCCAGAGTAGTGAAAATCTGCATGTTTGTAACAAATCCATCCTTAATCTGGAGTCATATGGATTGTCATGGTTTTTATCAGCTTTTTGGATTTTCATTCTGATGGCACCCATTCACTGCAGAGGAACCACTGGTGAGCAAGTGATGTCATGCTAAATTTCTCAAACTTTCTATGAAAAATATTTTGGCTTTTGGGTGGACTATTCCTTGAACCCTCTTTTGTCCATGACCAATAGAAAACAAATCTCTCCGTAGTCATAATGTAATGACTTTCTCTTCCATTCCAGTTGAAAAAGAATGAGAAGTCCATCAGCCTGAAGCTTGTGCAGGAAGTACCCGTGCAGAAACTGAAACCAGCTGTAGTGAAAGTCTATGACTACTACAAGATCAGTATGTGTTTATTCATATGCACTCTGAAAAGTCTGAAAGATCCTTGACCACTAAACCAGTCAAAAGTAGTACGGGTATGTCTGTAGCAATAGCCAACAATACATTAGATTAGATTAGATTCAACTTTATTGTCATTTATGCAGAGTACAAGTACAGAGCTAATGAAATGCAGTTAGCATCTAACCAGAAGTGCAAGAATATAGTGTTTTATATACATATAAGTGCAGAGTAAATGAAGATAAGATTTACAGAATGTACAGTGGAATTGCTATATACAGTATTGAGCAGAGTATATACAGAATATAAAATAGGAATGCAATGTAGGGATTGTATGTACATATGAACAGAGCAATGTAGATTATATAGATTACAGATTATATATACACATTATGAACAGCAGAAACGTGAGAACAGTGGTAATAAATAAATACAGCTGGATGAGTGTGCAAAGTATTGATAGAACAATGTATTCTATGCAAAATAGCAGTAGTGCAATATTTTAGAAATAGTTTACTGTGCTTGTACAGTAACAACTTTAGACAGTTTATAGTGTAATGACTTTGACAATGTGCAGTCTGTGCAAAATATGAGTAGTGCAAATGCATGTGTGTAAAGTACTGTGACCAGTGCAGTAATAAGCAGGTGCAGGAGTTAGATTAGTGGTGTGGCGTTCAGAAGTGTCACAGCTTCGGGGAAGAAGCTCTTCCTGAGCCTACTAGTGCGAGAGCGTAGGCACCTGTAACGCCTGCCGGATGGAAGGAGGGTGAAAAGTCCATGGTTAGGGTGAGAGGCATCCTTGATGATGTTTCTTGCCCTGCCCAGACAGCGCTTATAATAAATGTTCTCAATGGAAGTTAGCTGGGTGCCGGTAATCCGTTGAGCAGTTTTCACCACCCGCTGGAGTGCTTTGCGGTCAGATGCGGAGCAATTGCTGTACCATACTGAGATGCAGTTCGTGAGTATGCTCTCAATGGTACAGCGGTAGAATTCCACAAGGATCCTGGGATTCAGGTGAACTTTCTTAAGACTCCTTAAGAAGTAAAGGTGCTGCTGTGCCTTTTTGACCAGAGTAGAGGTGTTATGGGACCAGGTGAGGTCATCAGAGATGTGGATGCCAAGGAACTTGAAACTCGACACACGCTCCACTTCAGCTCCGTTGATGTAGATGGGTGTGTGTGCATGACTCCTAGTCCGCCTGAAGTCCACAATGATCTCCTTTGTCTTCTGGGTGTTTAGCTGTAGATTGTTGGTGGCACACCACACAGCCAGGTGCTGCACCTCATCCCTGTAGGCTGACTCATCGTCATCCTTGATCAGACCTACCACCGTGGTGTCATCTGCAAATTTGATTATGGTGTTAGAGCCATAAACAGGAACACAGTCATGGGTGAAGAGGGAGTACAGGAGAGGGCTCAGTACGCAGCCCTGTGGCACGCCGGTGTTCAGGGTGATGGAGGAGGAGAGGTTATCTAACTTGACGGACTGAGGTCTGTTAGTCAGAAAATCTAGAATCCAATTGCAGATGGGTGTGCTGATTCCAAGCTGGCTGAGCTTGGAGATCAGCTTGGAGGGGACCACTGTATTAAATGCAGAACTGAAGTCCATGAACAGCATTCTCACATGTGTGTTTTGACAGTCCAGGTGGGTGAGGGCAGAGTGAAGCGCTGTTGAGATGGCGTCCTCTGTTATAGTACATTTATAGTATAGTACATAATACATTGTATGGGTGAAAATTACAGACCCTTATGACTGGTTTTATGGTCCAGGGTCAGATTTTTATAAATCCAGCAAAATGGAATAAAAAATGAATAGGTTTTCCCAGTTGTCATTTATTTCCATTTTAATGTTTAAGACTTTTTATTATTTTTATATATATATATATATCTATCTTGGGCTCAGAGCCTAATTACCCAATGCTTGTATCATGATGTCACTGTATTTAATAAAATGAGTGCAATATACAAATAGTGCACAGAAACAACCTAGTGTCTTTGTTCCTCCAGGTGATTTGTCTGTGACGGACTACACTTCTCCATGTCCATAAACGCCGCTGTAAGTACAATCACTTTAATATATACTAAGAGTTTTAGATAAAATGGTTTCAAACTTAATGTACTTGTAAGTGTCTTTATGGATTTGGGTATTCAAATTTAAATGTTACAATCTTTTAAACGTTCTATTCATAATCCTGGAAAAATCTACATTTTCTAAATAGTTTTTCTTGAGCGCCAAATCATTAATCTGTCTTTTGTACGGTCTAATGTTATATAAATGTGTTGCTTGATAAAAGGTTAATTGACCTATTGTTTTTCAGGCAACGAGCAGACGTGCTAATGGCTGAAGAACTGTAAACTAGATGGATTTAATACTGATTTGTTCCCAAATTGTTTAATAAAAAAATAAAAGCACTTCTGTGTGCAGTTTAGTTATTGAACAGTTTGACAATTTCTGCATCTGAAATGTTTCCGTGATTTTATTATTCCTGTACATGTATGTCTTATAAGAATAAGCTATAGCATGGTGAAATATTGATGTAGCCCTATGGGAATTTTGGGGTATTTCCTAAAAAGCACTGTTTTTATTTTGGTTATTTTCTTTTAAATGTACATTTCATGTTTGTTAAAAAATGTTTAAATAATGTTTATGTGTGTTAGAAAATAAGTTAAGTTAAAATTCACTTACCTAGAAGAAAGATCCAATCGGGGGTCAGGGTGAGAGGTCGCGAGGAAGCAAAAAGATAACGTTGGGAGAACGAGACCGGGAAAAAAAGGAGAGAGGAAGACATGACTGAGAATTGCGCTGTGACTGCCACGTTAGAAATTGGTAAACACCAAAAGTTAATGCGTGTATAGTAAATGTAATTGTAGACTGCACGAAGAGTGAGTTACAGACATTTGACTAAGTTTACAGTGTAATGGTTGATGGTTTATAAAAACTCGGTTAGAGTTTTCAACAAGGAGACAGAGTGGACGGCTAGTCAGCACGATTTAGCTGCAAGGACTTTGCCAGTGAGTAGCCGGCTCGGTTGCCCTTTATGCATCGTCTGAAAAACACTTATCTACAGAGCCATTCCCTGCTTAGCTGTCGGACGACGTTTTCAACCACCAGCATCGCCAGTACCCGCGTTGCCGCGGCAACGCGACGACTACCAGCACTACTACAGCCATTGTTTTGTTCGCTGCGCCACTGCGCGAAGCAACCATTGTGCTTTTAAGGTCTCTCCGCTCCCCAAGCCACGCTACAGGCCTGCAACGTGTCCTCCTCTGACTGTTTGGGTATTTATTTTATTTCATTGAGTGGCCACTTAGTCATTTGCCGGCTTAGCTTTAATTTTGGGGAATTGAGTGGGTTGGTATAACTGGTCATTGGACTGAATTGTGTTTCATTTGAATTTTACTTTTGATATTTGAACCGTGTATATGTAAATACTATATTTTCAGTAAATGGTGTAAACGTATTTCTGTTGAAGATTTTCATTACATTGGGTTTGTGATATTGATAATTTTGATAGGCCTACTTAAAGTCAGATAATATTATTGAGTTAACAGTAGCCTGGTTTAAAGTGAAAGTGTTTATTAGCGCTGATTAAGATAGCCTATAAGTGACATTTCAATTGATGCTTATTGCGCTTATAGTATTGATAGCTGCATACAATTAGTGTTTCACTTTCATTTAGCTATACAGACACGTTATTGCCATTTTGCATTCAGTTAAAAATTACTATTAAGGTAACCGCTAACAACTAAATAATAATCAGGGAATTATAGTAAAGCATTAATTAATATTAGAGAGAGAGATCTCTCGCTACATAGGAATTCGGGGAGCGCACTCCACACTAATAGCTAGACACGCTAGAGGGCGCTACATAAAATGGGGGCTCGTCCGGGATTTTAATTAATGCAATTAACTAGTTTGTAGTTTGATACTAATAGCCGTTAGCAGTAGCAGTTAAATTTTTGTTAGTTTCTCAAAAAATAATTCAAATAGTTTAAGCTAAAACCCTAAAAGAAAATGGAAGCTAAGTGTAGCGCTGCAGACTTAGTTCAAGAGCTCAAAGACTGGTGCAGAAGAGAAGAGTTGGATGATGCCCATTCCCTCATGGTACTGATTTCTGAAGATGTTGCAAATGCCCAGATTGAAGAAGCCCTAGGAACTATCAAAGCCTTAGGCCGAGTG
The DNA here is from genome assembly GCF_936440315.1 of Barbus barbus. Taxonomy (NCBI): domain Eukaryota; kingdom Metazoa; phylum Chordata; class Actinopteri; order Cypriniformes; family Cyprinidae; genus Barbus; species Barbus barbus. The sequence goes on from NC_136756.1 coordinate 11,232,648, forward strand.
CGAGTGAGAGGACGGACAGTTAGTCTGAGGCTGGATAGTCACAGAGTGTTATGCGAGTGCAAAGAGACGGTGGACCCCTCCAAAGTCCCTCCTGACCTGTTGCCAGAGGGCCAGACAAAAAAATGGATGATTGTTATTGCTTCGGAAAGTCCTGCTCCTCCGAGTCCGTTAAAGAGTTTGCCGGGAGACCTGCCAGAGGGTGGCTCGGCAGAGTCTATTATTCGTGCGGTGGGTGATTTGCTAGATAAGATGGGGAAACCATCAGGTGAGAACAGCAGTTACCGTCGTCTGAGAGTATTCTCCGGTACTTTGCCAACTCCAGTTGGAGAAGAGTCTCTTGAGCATTGGTTAGAACATGCACGCCTGATGGTCGAGGAGAGCGAGTGTTCCACTAAGGAGAAACGACGACGTATCATGGAAAGTCTGAAAGGTCCTGCGTTAGCTGTAGTAAAGGCTGTGCGGACTACTGATCCAGAAGTTAGTCCTGCTCTGTGCTTAGAAGCCATTGAGAGTGCTTTTGGGTCTGCCGAGACAGGTGAAGACCTGTATTTTGCCTTTAGGTTGCTACAGCAGCAGCCAAAGGAAAAGTTGTCTGACTTTCTGAGGCGCGTAGAGTTGTCGTTGACCAGGGTAGTTCGTCGTGGAGGTCTCCCTACAGGCCGTGCTGACCGTGCTCGAGTGGAGCAGCTGCTGAGAGGTGCTGTCCACTCCGATATGATGCTTGTCCAGCTCAAACTCAGGGAAAGGAAGGAAAACCCTCCATCATTCTTGACACTGCTGAGTGAGATCAGAAGTGAAGAAGAGTATGAGTCATCAAGGATGAGGCTGAACACCTCTGTCCAGAGAGTTCACACAAATCCTGCTACCGACAGCAGACAGGATGATGTTGAGCGTTTGAGAACCGAAATTCAAGAACTCAAGTCAATGTTCACTGCCCTGAGTACTTTGCCTAGCCAGGTGGTAGCAGATAGCAAAGGGCCTGTGTCAAGGACAAAGATGCCCACGCCCGAGACAGGTGGTGATAGTGAGGTAGCTGTGTTAAGAAAACAAGTGAAAAACCTGCAAAAACAAATGACAGGCCATAAGCTTAAAGTCTCTGAATCCCCTCTTTCAGTTCTTCGAGTAGAGCCATCAAGACAAGCCCAGAGTGAGAATAGAAAGCAACCATCTAACGACTCAGATGGGAACTTTTGTTATCGCTGTGGTGAAAACGGCCATTACTCTGCCAAATGCCAGAATGCAGAGAATCAGGCCAAAGTGATTCAAAAGCTGATACACGCTCTAAAGAAAGCTAAACAGGGTGATCCATCTTCTCAAGCCTCAGGCGGTTGTCAAACAAGGTGCTCAACTAAGAAAAGTGAAGTAACCACCCTTGAAAGAGGCGTTCCTCAAGGACTGATCGGCCCCTGTTCAATCATTCCAGTGAAGATAAATGGCCAGCACTGCGATGCACTTCTTGATAGCGGCTCTCAAATCACGATTATCTTTGAGACCTGGTACAAGCACCACTTACCTGATGTCCCAATCCAGCCAGTGTCCGGGTTGGCGATATGGGGTTTAAGCGACACCAGTTAGAGTTCCTTGCGTTGAAATGGGCTATAGTTGATAAATTTCACGATTACCTCTATGGAGCCAAGTTCACCGTATGCACCGACAATAACCCTTTGACTTATGTACTTACCACGGCCAAACTCAATGCGACAGGTCATCGTTGGCTTGCAGCCCTGGCCACCTATGACTTCGACGTAAAGTATAGGCCTGGAAAGACAAACATTGATGCTGACTTGCTGTCTCGCAACTTGCCTGAAGACGGGGAGGGGGATGGCATGCCTCCGAACGTAGTGAAGTCCATATGTAGGCGGGTGGAAGTGGATGTATCCCCAAATTCGTCCCCCAGATATGTGGAACAATTAGGAGCTTCGCCAGCTTGTATACCAGAAGTGTATTCCTTTCCATCTCAGTTACACCTCAGCTCACTGGAGCAACTATCGAAAGTGGACTTGATGGCTGCCCAGAAGAGGGATGCTGTGATCAGACGCGTGATTGAAGCATTGAAACAGGGAGTCTGGCCTAGAAACAAAGACTTAGACCCAGAGATGCTACTGATGAAGAGGGAAGTTGGCAGACTCGTGATGAGAGATGGACTTCTGTACAGAGCAAGCAAGCAAGCTGCAGAGGAGGCACTACAGCTGGTGCTGCCTGCTGAGTTCAGAGAAGTGGTGTTGCACTCTCTTCATGACGACATGGGCCACCTAGGTGTGGAGAGGGTAACTCAACTACTAAGAGTAAGATTCTACTGGCCCAAAATGGCTCATGACACCGAGGAATATGTGCGGAATTGTGGACTGTGCATCACTCGTAAAACACCTGCCAAGAAAGCTGCTTTCCTACACCAAATCACCAGCAGTGGTCCTATGGACCTGGTGTGTATTGACTTTTTGTCAATGGAACCCGATTCCAGAGGCATTAGTAACGTCCTGGTTGTGACCGATCACTATACAAGATATGCACAAGCCTTTCCTGCAAAGAATCAGAAAGCCCTGACAGTAGCTAAGATCCTAGTTGAAAAGTATTTCGTTCACTATGGCTTACCTGTTAGGATTCATTCTGATCAGGGAAGAGATTTTGAGGCGAGACTGATAAGGGAACTGCTGACAACCTTGGGTATACGGAAATCACGAACGACTCCGTATCACCCTCAGGGGGACCCCCAGCCGGAGCGTTTCAACCGTACTCTGCTCTCTATGCTGGCTACGTTAGGCCAAGAGAAGAAGAGATCCTGGAGTCAGCATGTAGCCTCATTAGTGCATGCGTACAACAGCACAAAAAGTGATGCGACGGGATACTCTCCTTACTACTTAATGTTCGGTAGGGAAGCCAGACTGCCTGTAGACCTGTGCTTTGAAACGTCAAAAGATGGAACTGAGGAGAGGAACCATTTCCAGTACGTCGAAAGCCTAAAACGGGACCTGCAAAGAGCCTATCGACTGGCTAGTTATGCTGCTGACAAGACTCACTTGAGGAACAAGAGAGCATATGATCAAAAGGTTCGTTTTCAGAACATACAGGAGGGAGACCGAGTTCTTCTGAAGAATCTAGGACTTAAAGGGAAACACAAGCTGGAAAGCCGATGGGGTTCCATACCCCATGTAGTGGTAGGAAGGATGCCGAACTTGCCTGTATTCCATGTGAGACCTGAGGGAGGCAGAGGCGGCGTAAGAACCATCCATCGTGACCACATCTTACCTATTGGGCAAGCTGTGAGGATCCCAGTGGAGCAAGCCTGTGAAGAAAACCCAGGGAGACTAAGAACACGTTCAGTCCAGCCAAGACAAAAACAACCAATCATGAGTCAAAGAGAAGAAGTCCCAGAGATGACGGATTCCTCCTCGGATGGGGAGGGTGACCATTCCAGTAGACCATACCGGGAGTACGTGGAACGTCTACTGAAGAGGAGAGAAGTGTCCGATGGAGTCTCAGAGCGTGCACAGTATGAAGACGCCATAGAACCAAATCCTGTGCAGTCAGCAGAAGAGCTAGAGTCCAATATAGAAGATGACGAAGAAGGGCAAGCGGTGACAGATTCGGATCCTTATGATTCCGGAACAGACCTGGATGATGGAAGAAATTCTGTATACGCACCTAAAGGAAAACTAAGCTCTAAAACAAAAGTTAATAGAGTACTAAGACCAAGCATAACTGAGAAAAGACGAATAAAACCAGTATTGAGACTTACCTATGATGAACCTGGAAAGGCAAGTGAGCAACCACTTACCATAGTTCATAGAGGAGTAATTATTAAACTAGGAAAACACTAGGTTTTCACTTAGTTCCTAAGTAGGAGCTCATAGTTCTAAAAAAAAAAAAAAAAAAAGTTAATTTCTCTACATAGCTGCATTGGGGAATAATGTTTTATGTCTAATGAGGACATTTAGACATTTAGTAAGGGGAGGATGTAGCCCTATGGGAATTTTGGGGTATTTCCTAAAAAGCACTGTTTTTATTTTGGTTATTTTCTTTTAAATGTACATTTCATGTTTGTTAAAAAATGTTTAAATAATGTTTATGTGTGTTAGAAAATAAGTTAAGTTAAAATTCACTTACCTAGAAGAAAGATCCAATCGGGGGTCAGGGTGAGAGGTCGCGAGGAAGCAAAAAGATAACGTTGGGAGAACGAGACCGGGAAAAAAAGGAGAGAGGAAGACATGACTGAGAATTGCGCTGTGACTGCCACGTTAGAAATTGGTAAACACCAAAAGTTAATGCGTGTATAGTAAATGTAATTGTAGACTGCACGAAGAGTGAGTTACAGACATTTGACTAAGTTTACAGTGTAATGGTTGATGGTTTATAAAAACTCGGTTAGAGTTTTCAACAAGGAGACAGAGTGGACGGCTAGTCAGCACGATTTAGCTGCAAGGACTTTGCCAGTGAGTAGCCGGCTCGGTTGCCCTTTATGCATCGTCTGAAAAACACTTATCTACAGAGCCATTCCCTGCTTAGCTGTCGGACGACGTTTTCAACCACCAGCATCGCCAGTACCGCGTTGCCGCGGCAACGCGACGACTACCAGCACTACTACAGCCATTGTTTTGTTCGCTGCGCCACTGCGCGAAGCAACCATTGTGCTTTTAAGGTCTCTCCGCTCCCCAAGCCACGCTACAGGCCTGCAACGTGTCCTCCTCTGACTGTTTGGGTATTTATTTTATTTCATTGAGTGGCCACTTAGTCATTTGCCGGCTTAGCTTTAATTTTGGGGAATTGAGTGGGTTGGTATAACTGGTCATTGGACTGAATTGTGTTTCATTTGAATTTTACTTTTGATATTTGAACCGTGTATATGTAAATACTATATTTTCAGTAAATGGTGTAAACGTATTTCTGTTGAAGATTTTCATTACATTGGGTTTGTGATATTGATAATTTTGATAGGCCTACTTAAAGTCAGATAATATTATTGAGTTAACAGTAGCCTGGTTTAAAGTGAAAGTGTTTATTAGCGCTGATTAAGATAGCCTATAAGTGACATTTCAATTGATGCTTATTGCGCTTATAGTATTGATAGCTGCATACAATTAGTGTTTCACTTTCATTTAGCTATACAGACACGTTATTGCCATTTTGCATTCAGTTAAAAATTACTATTAAGGTAACCGCTAACAACTAAATAATAATCAGGGAATTATAGTAAAGCATTAATTAATATTAGAGAGAGAGATCTCTCGCTACATAGGAATTCGGGGAGCGCACTCCACACTAATAGCTAGACACGCTAGAGGGCGCTACATTAAATCCTAATTTCACGGTTTAAGTCTTTCCACCCAATTATGTATTTTGGAAAAAAATGGTATACATCTGCCAGTTGCAAATGTTTACAATAGTATGTCAGTTTTCCAAAATGGTGCATTTAAAAGCGCTTGATATTTTAGAAATGTAGTTGAACTGATGTTGGTGTGGATCAATTCAACTCTTCTAGTTTAGTAACTGAAGTTTTATCCCCAACACATGAAAGCTGCACAATCAAACTTTCCAAACCACTCGGATGCTTTATCTCTGCTTAGCAATCTGTTAAACACTGCAACAACATAACTCAAGTACTGAATCAGTCAGATTTATGCATTAATCATTTATGTTTTGTGAACTGAGTCAACCATTGCATTGAAAAGCATGCAACTGATATGCAGACTGATTATTTCATGAAATCAGACATCACTCCTTCCCTCATAAACTCATGAATGCAACAAAGACAACTAGATAATTTTTTTCTTTTTTTGGTCCAAGACTTACATTTTGGTCTGTTTCTTCCACAAAGCTATTGTATGATTTTGGAAGACTTGGACTTTATGATACTGTACATTGAACTATACCTTTAACAATCATATAAAAGGCCAAAATGACATAAAACCAATGAAACTGATACAGCTTGACCGGCTCATCTAAACATATAAAGCTCTGAAACTCTACTACCTCTATTCCACTCTCACATCTCCTCCAGCAGCCAAGATGGACAGCAGTATCTGCATGTGTTGGGTAGAATAAAGAGCCAATATAAAAATGGATTTACTGGTGTCTTCCACAGAGCAGATGTTGGCAGGACACGACGTCATTTGACTTGTAAAAGTCGAGTGGGAAGACAAGGATCTGGTGCAAATAATAATAAATAATACAAAACAGCTGTATTAAAAAAATAAGTTCACTTTATGGCTCTTCCATGCCCCCCCCCCCCCCCCCCCCCCATTAAGACAAACAATGGAATTACAATGAACTGAAGGCCTATGCATCTACTGTAATGCATCCACACTCTAAATAACTCTCTGTGCTCCTGATTCAGAGATGCTGCTATTTCCTTCATAAAAACCCAACAGGTAATTCCATGGAATGAGCGTCTAGGAATTTGCACCAGATCCTTGTCTTCCCGCTCAACTTTTACAAGTCAAATGGCGTCGTGTCCTGCCAACATCTGCTCTGTGGAAGACACCAGTAAATCCATTTTTATATTGGCTCTTTATTAATAATATAAAAAAATACAAAATAATTTTTTGCTCAATAACACACATTGTTTGTTTTTTTATTTATCTATTTTTATCATTTAATTTAAAAGCCTTTTTTATTTTATTTCTGTACTGTAATACATAATGCAAAATAATACTATATATAAATATATATAATTAATTTTAATACAAATATTTTCTAGTAACAGTGTGCAGTTTAATTATAATTTATGTATTTTATAGGTTTCTAATTGTAGAATTTTGTTTTCTAACAAAATATTCATATTTTTAAAATATTCACGGTTCTAGATATGTTTCTAGAGTTATGCATTTTATTTTGCTTTAAGAAAAAGCATTGTGAGGTGATTGGTAACACGACAAAGTGTGTGCACATTAAAATGTCATGCCAAAGAGCGACCGGTCAAGTTTTCAAAATGTCTCCTTTTGTGCTCTCCAGAAGAAAGAAAGTCATATAGAATTGTAATGTGAATGTAAGTAAATGACATTCATTTTTGGCTATTCTTTCCTTATCCAATCTCTCACACAAACATAAACCTTCTTGGTCCTGGGGGATAGCACAGTTTACTTTTTGAAACCTTTCCTCTCACCCCTTGTTTGCATTGGCGCAGCATCTGAATCTCATTGGCTTCAAAGTCAGTGGCAGAACGAGGCGTAACAATCAGTTACAATATGAGCCACAAGCATCAGAGATACAGGGCGATCTGATTTCACAACATATGGCATCACCTGTTCTCAAGCATATCGCTCATCCCAGCGTATCCCACTCAAACATCTGTGGCCAATTTATCATTCTCACATTAAACAGAGGATTTTTCAGATGCCTGACTGAATCTGTTCTCAAACCCATAATGCACTAAATCCTGTTATATATCACTCACAGCATATCTCAGCTTGTCATAGACAGCAATGTAATATGACACCGTATTTTTGACCCAGTTTACAGAGGGTGGGTTGGTTAATGTATTAATTAAATGCGTATTTGATTTTCTCAGAGCTTTGAACCTGCGGATCAGATTTTATATGAGTTAAAACATAGGGGAAATTGGTACAAGTTGTCACACAGGGAAGTTATAATAAGGAAGTTGGAAATTGTTACAAAGTCTCAGTATATGCTATTAGACCATACTAGTATATATTCAAAAACGTGTCAAGTTATCAGATGTTTTCAATGTTATAAATTTAAATTTAATTTATTTGTAATATTTTTATACAAAAATAAGATTTTTTTAAAGTCAAGTCAAAGTCAAGTCAAAGTTTATTTATAAAGCACTTTTTTTTAAAAACAACAAGTGTTTATCAAAGTGCTGTACATGCAAGAAGTAATAAGAAAAATGATACAACCAGTGACACTAAAAAACACTAAGAGACAATAAAACAATAAAAAGAAGCAGCTCTCACATAGCGTTAAATGCCAAACTATAAAAATACGTTTTTAGGCTAGATTTAAAGACAACAAGTGTTTGAGCCTGTCTAATGTAGAGGGGCAAGCTGTTACAGAGCTTCGGTGCCGCCACTGCAAAAGCCCGGTCACCCCTGCTCTTTAGCCTTGCCAGCGGGACAACCAAAAGCAAATGGTCAGCAGACCTAAGTGCTCTTAATGGAACGTATGGCTTAATCAAATCGGACAGATATGTAGGTGCTACCCCATTAAGAGCTTTAAAAACAAAAACTAGAATCTTAAAATTAATCCTAAAACGGACAGGTAACCAATGAAGGGAAGCCAGAACCGGGGAGATATGTTCCATCTTTCGTGTACCAGTCAGCAGACGAGCTGCCGCATTCTGGACCATCTGTAGTCTAGAAAGAGAGGCCTTACTAATGCCTATATAAAGGCCATTGCAGTAATCCAAACGAGTTGAAACAAAGATATGTAAAATTCTTTGAAAGTCTTTAGGAGACAGCAAAGATTTTACCTTGGTAAGTTGTCTCAACTGGAAAAAACTAGATTTAACTACAGAGTTAATCTGTTTATCCAATTTAAAATCACTATCCAAGATAACTCATAAATTTTTAACATAAGGCTTCACAAATGGATTCAATTCACCAAGGTCCAAACCAACTGAATCACAGATACCTCCCGGAGTAAACAGCATAACTTCAGTTTTGTTTTCATTAAAATTTAGGAAATTTAGTGCCATCCAGGCCTTAATTTCCTCTAGGCACTGCATTAGAGGCGCTAGAGAACTGATATCTTCTCGTTTCAATGGCAGATACATTTGCGTGTCATCTGCATAACAATGAAAGGAAATACCAAACTTCCTAAAAATCTGTCTCAAAGGAAGCATATACAAGGAAAACAAAATAGGCCCCAAAATGGAGCCCTGGGGGACCCCACATGTGAAAGAAGCAGTTGAGGAGACAAACTCTCCGAACCGAACTGAAAAAGTTCTTTCATGCAAATAGGATCTAAACCATCCCAACGCAGTACCCTTAATTCCAACACACTGTTCTAAACGTGTAATCAAAATATTATGATCCACAGTATCAAATGCAGCCGTGAGGTCCAGTAAAATCAAAATCGCATTAAAGAAATGAATAGGTTTTTATAAGGACTTTTATTCAGTGAGGATATATTAAATGATCAAAAGTGACAATAAAGCTATTTATAATATTCTATATGATAGTTCTGTAAGGTTCTATTTCAAATATAGGCTGTTCATTTACATTTTCTAAAATAATTCTAAAATATATATATATATATATATATATATATATATATATATATCTCACAATTCCCAAAAATATGAAGCAGCACAACTGTTTTCAAAAGTGATAATAGTAAGAAATGTTTCTTGAGCAGCAAATCAACATGTAAGAATGATTTCTGAGGATCATGTGACACTGAAGACTGGAGTAATGCTGCTCAAAATTCAGCTTTGCATCACAGGAATAAATTACATTTTAAAACATATTCAAATAGAGAAAAGTTGTTTAAAATTAAAATTATATTTGAAAGTATCACTGTTTTTATTGTATTTTTGATCAAATAAATGCAGCCTTGGTGAGTCTAAAAGACTTATTTCAAAAACAATAATAATCATACTGACCTTTTTCATGTTTCTTAAATTGTTTGCTGTTCAAGTTTTGATGAAAAGCCACAAACTACTCAATGAACTGTATCTTTTTTTTTTTGCTGGGCAATATTGGTGTAAATATTCAATAGTTAACCCTTTAAGCTACGTGTAAAAATAACTTTCACAAATAAACCTCAATACCACGACTGAGGTGAGACCCTTGAGCAAGAACCACCGAACCCCCAACTGCTCCCCGGGCGCCGCAGCAATGGCTGCCCACTATGTTCAATACTGTGTGCACACTTGGATGGGTTAAATGCAGAGCACAAATTCTGAGTAAGGGTCACCATACTTGGCTGAATGTCACTTCACTTCACACTTGGATGGGTTAAATGCAGAGCACAAATTCAGAGGAAGGGTCACCATACTTGGACACACACCATTCCCTTTCCCTTAAGAAATATTCACTTGATTAAGAAATGTGACAACTAGCCCTTTATAAAACTAAAAATGTCCACCCACAAAATTCAACTGAGCAATGCATCACAAATATAAAAATAAAAGAAAATAGTTGCTCATGTGTGTCATTTGAAAAAACACTGTGGGCCAGATGAAGGCTTTTACTTAAGGCCTCCGCCATATCTTTTAGAATTTCCCTTGCACAGGAAATTAGTCTTTAGTGATAGAATATATGAATTTTTGTGTGTGAAAAAGCTAAAATTGATGCAATAATAATTCTGCAGTATTGGCTGCAATAAAACTCTATAGCATACTATTTATTGCTAGAGATTCAATGTCGTTTTACTTTTTAAAAAGCTGTCCAGAAACATGTTCATTTATAGAATGAGTGAAATTATGCATTTTATTAGAAATTTGTGGTGTTCAAGAGAATAAAAGAATGATTCCAGCAAATGATTTTAGTTTTATGGCAGAGCAGATGCCCTTGGGGACTGCTGTTGTTAACTGCCTTTTCATAAGTATTTTCCCAATGTTTAGAGCAATATTACGTTTTGATATAATTCCGATAACTCATGGCTTCCAGGCAACTGGAATCGCCTTCATCTAGAGAGAGAGAGCAAGAAACAGGGAAAATATCTCAACAGTCCACTGCTTTCCAAACAAATGAAAGTCCATTTCTGCAGAGGAATAACACGCATTTCAGCAGGGCTGCTGAGAGCAACATATTCGGTTTTCTTGTCTCTTATATTAAACACAAACAGTCCAAAGCAGCATCAAAATTCACATCTTTGATGGTTTTCTATGTTTCAGCTCTTTTCAGTTCTAACAGATTTCTCTCTCAGTTATGTTGCATATATTAACTTCCAACTGAATTTAACACTAGTGGTGTTAAAGTACCAACAACTTTATTTTTTACACATTGATTATAATGACAGTTTATTAATAGAAACTTATTCCATTTTGTTTCTTGCACAATATATGACCTCAAAACATGATTTCATTACATAACCAGCTCCATGGCTTTCTGATATAGTAAACTTGCTCAGTAGATCACCTGATAAAGTACTGCACTTGAAATGCAGAGTACTTGGGTACGAATGAAAAACAAGTCACTATAAAAGAGCTCAAAGACTTGTAGAAACAATCTAAAATGGCTGGACCACAAACAATGTAGCCTAACATCTTTTTCCACACAGTCACTAGCTGGACAGGATGTGCTTGATCACATCTCGCATTGCCGTTTGTCACATGGTTAAAAAAAATAAAAAATAGTTTGGACCGAGAAAAAAAAAAAAAAAAAAAAAGAAGTCTCTAGACAATGCCCTTTTCTTTCCACTGCCCTGCGTCTCACATTTTTAAACAAATTGTGTAAATGGCCCCTAAGGGCTACTTTCCTCATCGGTTTATGTAAACATGACAATTGTGCTGGCGTTTCATGTCTTACAGTTTTGTGAAAGATAGTTCTAAAAAAAAAAAAAAAAAAAATGCAACAAGTCAAAATTAGTTCCGTTTTTAAAAACCATGTCTTGAGACATCAAATAGAGAAGACTCATACATTGAGAAACTATTGAGATGGAGGTTGTGTGTGAGATCCATATGAAAATAACATATGGATGCAGCATTTATCAAATTACGTCACTTCCTTGCAACTTACTTTGATTGTAGACATTTAGAGCACTCGATTTAAAAAAAAAAAAAAAAAAAATTATAGTGAGGTCCAAACTCACTATAATCGGTCGTTAATATCTAAAGACATTCCTAAATGAATAAATGTAAAACTTTAAAAAAAAAAAAATGCATTTTTGCTCGTAACTTCATGAAACATGCATAGGTTGTGGAAAATTACACTTAAATTCTCAATTAAAAGCCCAAACTATCCATCATTTAGATCTAAAAATGGTATTCCTTATGTTGTAATGCATAATTTTCTTAAATACCAATTCTAACATGATATTATTGAAGTTAACAGCATTTTAAAAGATTATTTATTTGCTAAGCAGAGATAAAGCATCCGAGTGGTTTGGAAAGTTTGATTGTGCAGCTTTCATGTGTTGGAGATAAAACTTCAGTTACTAAACTAGAAGAGTTGAATTGATCCACACCAACACCCGTTCAACTACAGTTCTAAAATATCAAGCGCTTTTAAATGCACCATTTTGGAAAACTGACATACTATTGTAAACATTTGCAACTGGCAGATGTATACCATTTTGTTCCAAAATACATAATTGGGTTGGAAAGACTTAAACCGTGAAATTAGGATTTAATATTTCACCATGCTATAGCTTATTCTTATAAGACATACATTTACATACATGTACAGGAATAATAAAATCACGGAAACATTTCAGATGCAGAAATTGTCAAACTGTTCAATAACTAAACTGCACACAGAAGTGCTTTTATTTTTTTTATTAAACAATTTGGGAACAAATCAGTATTAAATCCATCTAGTTTACAGTTCTTCAGCCATTAGCACGTCTGCTCGTCGCCTGAAAAACAATAGGTCAATTAACCTTTTATCAAGCAACACATTTATATAACATTAGACCGTACAAAAGACAGATTAATGATTTGGCGCTCAAGAAAAACTATTTAGAAAATGTAGATTTTTCCAGGATTATGAATAGAACGTTTAAAAGATTGTAACATTTAAATTTGAATACCCAAATCCATAAAGACACTTACAAGTACATTAAGTTTGAAACCATTTTATCTAAAACTTTTAGTATATATTAAAGTGACTGTACTTACAGCGGCGTTTATGGACATGGAGAAGTGTAGTCCGTCACAGACAAATCACCTGGAGGAACAAAGACACTAGGTTGTTTCTGTGCACTATTTGTATATTGCACTCATTTTATTAAATACAGTGACATCATGATACAAGCATTGGGTAATTATGCTTTGAGCCCAAGATTAATAAAAAAAAAAAAAAAAAAAAAGAAATAAATGACAACTGGGAAAACCTATTCATTTTTTATTCCATTTTGCTGGATTTATAAAAATCTGACCCTGGACCATAAAACCAGTCATAAGGGTCTGTAATTTTGACCCATACAATGTATTGTTGGCTATTGCTACAGACATACCCGTACTACTTTTGACTGGTTTAGTGGTCAAGGATCTTTCAGACTTTTCAGAGTGCATATGAATAAACACATACTGATCTTGTAGTAGTCATAGACTTTCACTACAGCTGGTTTCAGTTTCTGCACGGGTACTTCCTGCACAAGCTTCAGGCTGATGGACTTCTCATTCTTTTTCAACTGGAATGGAAGAGAAAGTCATTACATTATGACTACGGAGAGATTTGTTTTCTATTGGTCATGGACAAAAGAGGGTTCAAGGAATAGTCCACCCAAAAGCCAAAATATTTTTCATAGAAAGTTTGAGAAATTTAGCATGACATCACTTGCTCACCAGTGGTTCCTCTGCAGTGAATGGGTGCCATCAGAATGAAAATCCAAAAAGCTGATAAAAACCATGACAATCCATATGACTCCAGATTAAGGATGGATTTGTTACAAACATGCAGATTTTCACTACTCTGGATGTTAACTGATGGACTGGAGTCGTGTGGATTGTAAAGTTGTTGTTTTTTTTTTTAAATCCGCTGTTTGGACATTCTGATGGCACCCATTCACTGCAGAGCAAGTCATGTAATGCTGCATTTCTCCAACTCTGTTCTGATGAAGAAAAACATATCTTGATTGGACTGAGCGAGAGTACATGTTCAGCCCGCTTTTGGGTGAACAATTCCTCCAAGTAAACAGGGTCAGTTTATCCCTTATATTGTCAAAATATCTGCCATCCCAAGAAGGTTTTGTACCCCTCAAGGTATCTGAATAAAATATTTACACGGTCCAAATAGAAAATGACATGATCCTCATCCAGATCCACATGTTTGATGGTGGGGTCTCCTCTTAGCTGTGGAGACAGGAGCGAATGAGAACGAATCAAATGCTGGCTACACAACTTGATCAAAAGAGGACCAGAGCCCTTCAAGTGACACTCACAGCCTGCAGAGACGTCTCATCAGGCTTAAACCCAGACAGGAGCCTGACGTTAATGATCACCATGTTGGTCTCCTCTCGTGTGCCGCTATACCTGTCATACAATCACAAACAGTTCACAATCACATTGTTCTAACAGCAAAGAGTCCATTAGGCCATAAAGTAGGTTGACTCCGTATTCATTCTCTTTATAGAGTCAAATAGTTACAGCTGCCTGCATCACTACTCTACGCAAGTTTATTTTTTAATAAACACTACCAACCTCCCCAAACTTTGAATGGTAATGTCTAAGTCTCGTATTCCCACCAAGAATTTGATCAAATACAGCAAAATCAGCAAAAAAAAAAAAAAAAAAAAAAGCAATTTCTTCCTGTGATGGCAAGGCTGTATTTTCACCATCATTACGTCAGTCTTCAGTGTCACATGATTCTTCAGAAGTCATTTTAATATGCTGATTTAACCCTCAAGAAACATTTATTAAACAATTGTGCTTAGTGTAATGCTCTTTCCAGGATTCTTGAATAGAAAGAATAAATGCTGTTCTTTAATTTGAAAAATACATTTGTAACATTTATAATGTCTTTAGTCAATTTTGAGCAATGCAAATCTTACTCATCCGCAGAGTAAAAGCAATAAATACCAACTAACTAGCTATCACTGACCTCAAAGCTTTGAACAAAAGTGTTTGTGGGTGTACTTTCTTTCAAACGTCCAATTAAATTTACAAGTTTATAGTATTACAATGATTAAGTACTTTTAAAAAAAATTGACTAAACCACAAGCTTAAAAAAACAAAAATTTATATAAGTGATTTTAAGATCTTCACACAGCTCTTTTCCAGGGGAGACAGTCTCATACATATTTGCAAGGACATGGTAGTGACCCTTTAAATAATGGTAGCATGCATAGCGAGTCTATATAAATTATATTACATTTGTACTACAAAAATAAATGAAGTTGAAAGTTTAACATAATGGCCGTTTCCATGAATGAAAACTAGTAATTTTTCCTTTTAAAACGGAGGTGACTCACCTTACAGTAGTGGTTAGTGTAAAAGCTGGGTTCCCTGTGTTGCTGCAAACCCCAGTATTTGCACTGATTTTGAAGGCCAAAGAGTCTGGAGGAGGCGGGATATTGTAGTGCAACGCAAACTGAGACAAAAATAAAAATGGTCAAAGACAAAGGTAATTTATATCACTTAATACACATCATACAGTACACATCCTTATGCAACTCCAAATCTTTGAGACTTATTTCTGTGATCCATTGAAGAAAGTCACAATTTTGGAATGACATGAGGTTGAGTAAACGCAAACTTTAATTTCTAGATGAACTGCCTCTTTTGATGCACATCGAGTCCAAGGAACAGTGCACAGACCTGCACAAACACACAGCCTTTGCCTTCTGCCCTGAGCTTGTATGTGCCAGTGGCTTCCTGCAGCGGTTTCTCCTGGTAAAGCAGCCTGTTGTTCTGGTTCACAGTGAACTGGTTCTTCTGGCCTGAGGGGGAAGTCACGGTTACGCTAATGAATCCTTCTGCATTGTAGGTGGCAGTACTGTACTTAGCAAGGGCCTGGAGTGCTACTACAGTATCCTGTTCACAAAGAGAGAGGGAGCGACACTTAGTCAATAATGAAACACGTTAAGACTTAGAGGATCTAAAAAAAGCTGCATGAGATAAACATTACCTGTGTAGAGGAGAAGCCTCCATATGCATTCTGCTGCTTGCTTAGCCAGTGCACGATGCCAGCAGAGTAGTTCAGTCCAAATCCAGACAGTGAGGGTCCCGAGAGCAGCGCCAGCAACACATAGGCGCTCATCTCCACAGACCCCGTCAGTTGTGGATTATTAGCCAGAGTCCAATATCGTCCAACACCTGAAATAACCAGGACAAGAAAACTGGAACATTGAAGGATGGTGGTTGTTTATTAAAAGTGGCAAAATAATCTAGATCAGGGCTTTTCAAACTGGGGCCCAGACAAATTGATAAAAAAAAAAAAAAAAAAAAAAAAAAAAAAAAACACCACCAAATTAAAACATGTAAACTAATTTGCAAGTAGTGGCCATAATTTAAAACGAGAAAATAAAAAGGCCCAAAAAAAATAGTAAATTTTAATTCATGGCCACAATCTTTTTTTTCCAGCTGACATGTGGGGCTCTGTACTATATACAGAAATTAATCTGTTATATTCTGAACGTAAACATTGTTTGCCAAATTAAATTTAGCTTTTAATAGCTCATACATATATAAAAGGTTCATAAAGTCCTTTATATTTAATAAAAAATATATAAAATACACATTTTGCACATCCTTAAAGTGAAGTAATTTAGTATTGTGATTTGTCTTTAGTCTAAAATGGTACCTTCTCTCTTGGCCTGCTTGTCCAAATTGGTGAGGAGGTTCTGTCTCATCTGTGCATCTCCAGCAAGAGTGAATGTGAAGGACAGCAAGGCAGTCACATAAGTGTTGTCGATGTTACGAGAAGATTCCTTCAGACATGCAAGGCTTTTAGCCACCATGGGATCCTTGCAAAGCACACAGAGACTGGATGAATATTTCCTTCCTTCGTCACATCATCTCTATTGACTTCGGTTTTAATTTATCTGTGACCATCTCTTAGGACCCATAAAGAGGGGTTTACTTACAGTTTCCTGAATGCCTAACTCCAGCAGCGCAGCAGTGATGTACGCAGAGAGTGTGACTTCATCATTGACACCACCCTGGGAAAGCAGGAGCAAGGCAAAAACACATTTAGACATGCAAGAGTGAAAGTCTCAGGGTGGGAATGATCTATATTGATGCAATCTCCTCACTTTGTCATCTAACAGACATTTCCAAACTGTGAAATCCAGGACCACCAGACTAAGCAGTTTCCGATCCATAAATGACTCTGCTCCATTAGTTCTCATTCCACTCAACACTGTGACAGCTTCTCATAGGTGCTCCTCATTTCATGTCATCTCAGTTTTTCCCCAGTGTCTAGGTCCCTTGCATGGTTTGCCTTAGAGCTTCATAGACTAAATAAGTGGTGTCCAAAAGGGTGTCCAAGCATTACTTATTTGGTTCTCTATGATATGCGATATGAACCAAGCATGCAAACGGCCTTTGAACAATAAAACATAAAAAGTTTAAGGCAACCTGCTTCAGCAGATTTAAGTTCCCAACTCTTAGGAAATCTCCATTTTGTATAAACCTAAACTGCTGAAGCTAGTTAAATTTAAGTTCGCCCCATTTATTATTTTTTACAGTGTAGTAGCAGTATGGCACACTTTTTCTTAGCATCAGTTTCCATAGAGACTCATCGATTAGTCACACTGTTGAGGATGCCTTGCGTGTTAACCAGGAACCTGTTGCATGGACCAACTCCCCAGTGCGTTTTTGGAACCAACATGCCTCCAGTAATCAAGGTTAGGGGTTAATCAACCGAGTGTTTAGGGTTAGGGTTCCAGAAAGCAAGTTAACCTTGCTTTCTGGAACTCACCCCTGGTCTAGCTTAAGCTGGTCTACCTGGCCTTTCATCTGGTCTTCCAGCTTGACCAAGCTAGTCTTTAGCTGGTCTTTCAGCCTGACAATTCAACTCCCTTAAACCAGCCAACCAGACCAGCCTGACTAAGCTAGGAGACCAGTTAAAACCACAAAATTAGAACCTAAGAGGATCCTCACCTTCAACATGTTGTTGAAGAGTTTCCCCACAGAGGCGAAGCAGCCATTCTCCTGCTGTTGTCGACCCAGCCAATCCTTTGCCTGGTCGATGTTGGCCTGATCTAGAAATATATACTTCTTTGCCCCACCAAAAGACTTCATCACAAAGGCAGTTAACCTGAACACACAAGCAATAGAAATTGCTGGCAAATACCCATAATTCAGTAAATCTGCCTCAATACTTTTCAGTAATTCCATGTGGACTAAGATAAATTTAGAGACCAAATGGTTTCATTCTCAGTAGCACACTCACCAGGTGTTACCAGAAGGATCAGTCTTCCCAAAAGCGCTGTAAGATCCATCATCATGCTTGTATGTCAGCTCTCTCTGATAGCCTGCAATAAATACATTTAAACCATCATATGCAGAGCTGCTAAAAAGCCAGACACCTGGACCTTGTTTTTTATAAAAACCCGCAAGTTAATTACATAGTCATTTAATGAGAAATATTGAACTCTGGTAGATTCAATTTTAATAAACGTAGCTTTGAAACTGATCAATCAGTCATCAGCTCTGCAGTGAGTTAGTTTTAGTTTAAGCCCCCCCCACCCATTGTCTGGTATGTGGAAATTACAAGTTCAACTAAACTAATTTCCCCAGTTAATATTTTTGCCAGTAATAAAAGCATTTGTATTTCCAAATAGCATTTGCTGTACTGTAATACAAACTACTTCCTAGCAAACTATTCTCACCACTCTCCAGGAAGGTTATGGCTCGGTTTTTAATCTCAGAAGTGAGCTGCCCGCTGCTCTCCAGGTACTGAAGGACGTAGATATTGGGGACAAAACGCACCATGTTCTGCTCTCCACAGCCATACGGCATGGCCACCAGATCACCGATGTTCTTCAGAGCACGACCCATCAGATCACCTATGGTCAAAAAAAAAAAAGCAATAACCATCATATTAAAACCTGAGAACTACTCAATGAGAGCAATACTACCGATTACAGAGCATTAAGCATTTATACTTGTATTATGGAGAAATTTGCCAGCATATTTTTAGGCTCACCCAGAACAGTAACAAAGCTTTTGGCAGAACCCTCGACAAAGTCTTTGGGTAGAGTGAGAGAGACGGATTTCTCCTGTGGATGGTCTAATGGAACAAAAAACGTCAGGTAAAAATCATGTACTTTTTATAAAAAAAAATAAATAAACACGCTTCCAAATCCAGCTTTTAAACCCCGTGTATTCACAGATAAAGAAAATGATAAAGCCTTTTTGAAATGTTAAGAATTGTATCATTTATCCAGTGCAATACCTTGCATCATAGACTTCGTTAAAATGCATTACTGTAAATGATTTTTGCTTCAATTTTACACACTGAAGTCAAAATTATCTGTGGTATGGTAAAATGACATGTTAGCTTCTGGAATAATTTAAATCTATTCTTTATTCTTCTAATAGACAACACAAACCTGTTAAGCAGAGGAGTTCACTTTGAGCGACTGACTGTTTGGTTCCCTCTGCCTGAGAAAATGCAAGTAACAACACTCAATTTTATTTTTAAAGCAAAACAGCACATTTACAGATAGATAAATTAAGACTGAAAACAATATAGCCATTTTAACAGCTATTTGGGTAAAATGTCTATTAGCTATATTAAATAGCCAAGTGTTTTTCTTTTGAATACTTTGCACCATTTCAATGCAGTTATGACCAGAAATATGCATCAAGTAATTATAGTACATTATTTCCTGTTGACTTGTTAGCTCATATTAAAGAGTGACACGTTTTCTGAAAGCTCAAATAGTTACATACAGTCACGTACCTCCACCAGAACGCTCTGCATCACAGCATCAACTTTGCCTTTGTCTGGCAATGTCACCTCTTCATTGCCACACAGTTCTCGGCTCCACACTGCCTCAGCGCACACTGTAATATTCACCTTTCCTGTAAAACAAAGTCTTTAAAATGAAAGCTATTTAAAAGTGTACCTAAAGTATACTAGCAATGGTCACGCACAAATCAAACTTCAGGATATACACGCATACACTTAATGCATTTAGAAATTTGTTCCAATTTTGCAGACTTTAGGTATACTAAACTGGTACACCAAGTACAATTGAAGGGTATTTTTATTATGCACATAAATGTATTCGTAGTGTACTTCGAGTATTTGAAATGCATTTAATTTGTGCTATTTTTTTCACTAGGGCAGTGACAACGTTTCTTCTGTAACCAAAGTACGACTGGGGCCTGCAATAGTAAACAAATCTGTGACAGTCAAGGCAGGATGTGGTAAAGTGTACACAAAATGGTCAGTTACTCACCTCCATGTCTTTCTATGATTGGTTACCAACATTCTTCAAAATATATTTTGTATCAGTAGAAGAAATTCATACAGGTTTGGAATAATGAGGGCGAGTAAATGACAATTTTCATTTTGGGATGAACAATCCCCAATTCATTATAAGCATAATATCATGTCCTGATACAAACATGATCAGATGTAAAGATTTTTAGTTTAGGGAACCAAATTTAATTAAATCTGTTTTTGCTCATACAGATGTCAAAGCATCTGGCTTACCCAGTTGAGAGGGTGCAATAGTCCACTGGAAGGTTTTGCTCTCTTCAGAACAAACACACTGAGTAGTGCAGCCTGTGCACGGCGGAGCGGTGAACTGTGGAGAGTCTACCAGCGTGACATTCACCTTTATTAAAAAGACAGATTTGTACAAGAAATGCCTTTACTTGCTTGTCCTGGAGCGGTTTTGCAAGCGTTTGTAGTAAACACATTAAGGGGGCTTACCTTGATGCATTGGGGGAGGTAGTTGAATACAGTGGCTTTGAGAGTGAACATCTCCCCACGAATAACAGAGTAAGGGAGAGTGAGGCTCACAAAGAAGGGCTTGAAAGCAGTGAGATCAGTCTTGGGGGCCACTCCAAACCCCACACGGGATGTGCAGAAAGCCCCTGCTGCCCATTTAGTGATAGTGTCCGGGACAGTCTTTGCAACGTCCACAGATCCTGATTTCCTGGGTCAACAAAAAAATAAAAAATGAATTGAAATAAATTAAACTGCTTCAGCACTTTAAAAAAAGCTTTAAAAATATTAACATTATGCATTACTTTTTTTCTGCATAATTAAGGACTACAGTAGGATAAACGTACCCATTAAGCACACTTTCATTGAGCTCCGATTATGAGGAAGGAAAAAAAAAAAAAAGTCCTACTTGATGTCTTAACCAATTGATGTGTTGGTTACTACATACCTCCTGTAACTTTGTCAATCAGATCATTGCACACTGAGATATGAGTCTCCATGTGTTCACACTGTCTGGTGGCCATTTTGAAAGCGGTCTAAAACCGTTCACCAAAACAGGAGCCCTTTAAAATGTGTATTTTTTTAGATATGCAAGCCTTTATTTTGGGCAAGTTTCACTACTTCCTGTAAAAGATTAATGTTCAGACTTTTGCATAACCTGGAACTTGGATGTGGGAAATTACATTAAAACCAAAAGAGTTTTAGTAACATAGCGCAGCTACAGAACACCGTTAGCTGACTAGCTGTAGAAGATTGCGTGCTACGCTAATATTACTCGGCTTGTACTTTTACAGTCATAATATTATAAATTGACAGTTTATTGCTGGTCTGTCATTTTATAGTGCTATAATTTGTAAAGATTTCATATTTTAAGATGAGCTTAAAGGGTGCACTATGAAAAAAAAAAAAAAAACCCTGCTTCAGTGTGACCTCAAGTATAATTTTATAGAGATTGTTAGTTGTTCATATTAAAATAATGTATGAACTTAATACATGAACTAGATCACTTATTTAGCCAAATCTTGTCATTACTACATGAAATATTAAAAAAATGTTGCTCCTCCAATTAAGCTCCGTGTGCTCTCATTAACCATCAGTTAATATTTAAAATCCAAGTTAACTTTATAAAATGTCTAATAACTTAGATTTATGACAATAGACAACTATAGTTTATGCCTAAAGATGAAAGAGGCATGTCATCCATCAGAAACCTGTCGCATTTATAAAAAAAAAAAAAAAAAAAAAAAAAAAAAAAAACAATTCATTTAAAAACTTGTTTACTGATTATCTTTAAGGTTTCAGAGCAAACTAATTTAAATATTAAAGTGTGACATCCAAACAGTGTTAATTTCGTTGACTAAGACGACGACGAAAAATATTCGTCAACTAACCTTTTTTCTGTGACTAAGACGAGACGTTGACGAGCTAAAACTAATATCTGATGATAAAAACTATGACGAAATTTATGCGCGTCTTCGTTAACAAGACGAGACGGGACTAAAATGTCATTTGAGGACTACCGGACATTCAAAATACATCCTATAGGCAAAGTTAACTGTCTTGTCTTTCAAAATGTGCGTCTCTGTCATTGGATAAGGGGCGTTTGCATATCTAGTCTCAGTATGGCAGCCGCAGTGGACGGATAGGCTACCAAAACGCGAACTATAGCGATCTGAAACAATGGCCTCAGCAACCGAAGGGTTAGGGAGTGGGTGACCAGACGTCCCGTTTTTCCCGGGAGTCACAATTCATTGTCGATTAACTTAGTCAGTGAAGGTGCGATAGGCGGAAACGCGCTGATAGAAGTGCTCTCTCGCGCACGCTCCACTTCTTCAGTTCTCATACAGCGCGCGATCAGTTCTCAGTGCTCAAATACACACACAGCAGTCCAAATGTCTCTCATGTAGAGTATCTCACGGAAATACAGTCCGTTATGGTTTAAGTGAGCTTAAACAGGTGGGTGAAAACTGAATGTAATTCAGTAGGCTATTACATGCATACCTTCCGTCTTAAATGGACAGCATTCCTAATTATCTGTCATAAATGTTAACCACCAAAAGATGTTAAATAAATGTATACTTGTTAAGTAAACCTGTATCTGAAAAATTAGTTTAATTTATATTTCTACCAAAAAAAAAATGAACATTTATTCCAGTTTTTCCAAATTCAATCCTTGATTCAAATTTCTCATAACTAAGCTTAATTGATTTGGTCTAAAGAGAGAAGAATTGATGACTATTTTTGTTTAAATACTACATAAAATAGCTACCAAAATAAATGTTGGTAACTGCAGTTTGACTAAAAGTTGACAAAAATGCAATGACTTTTCGTCGACTAAAACTATGATAGACTCAAATGACTAAAATGTGACTAAGACTATTAAGCATTTTCGTCTCAATATAAAGACTAAATCAAAAATGCCTGCCAAAATTAACACTGCATCCAAAAAAAATAATCAGGAAGGGGCCCAACACTGCATCTCTTAATCTCAAATAATTGTCATTTTAAAATAAAATAACTTTGTACCGAAACCAATATCTTGTGCACGAAATTTCTCAATGTAGATTTTGGTGAGCTTAATAGGCATGTTTACCCTATACACACAGTAATGCCATAATGCAAGATACATACCCCACAGGTATAAGATCCCATATCCAGGTTTCTGGAAAGAATTTGCGTATCTTCTGAGTACGTTTTTCCACATTTGGACCAAATGCCATCTCTGGCACGACCAAATCCACACCCCCACCATTGCCCACAAAGGCTGCTTGAATCGATAGTTTGTAAATACAAATCATAAAAAGGGCATGTCACAAAACAAAAAAAACAAAAAGAGTTGTACTTACGTTCCCTCATCAGAGTCTCATAATGACAAACAACAGGTGCTTTCACATCAGAGTTGGTAGCAATTTTGATTCCAACTCCCTAAGAAAAGGCAAATGTTACAGTGTTACGGTGTGTGTGAGATGAAGTGTACAGCAAGAAACTGGAGGAGCTCTGAAACAAGAAATGGAACATGTGCATCTTACTCTGAAGATGTTGTAGACATCATTTTTGTTGTTGTAATGAGGATAATAGAAGCGGGAGCGTTTGCGTCTTGCGCGTTCAGCAAATGGAATTATCCCCCCGGGATATGGGCAGGGGTTAGGCTCCCACTCCTCAACATTGTATGGGTAACCTGACAAAATCTGAACTGGTAACATTCCAAGGACCTGTAGAATAATAACAGATATTGAGCTGTAGCAGTGACAAGGCAATTTCCTAATAAACAATAAATGATAATTCGGTTTAGTGAGTCTAAAAATGTCACGTGGTATCCACAAAGTAAAATTGAATAACGTTACACAATATGAATTGTTTTTCAAGATATTACCAAGCAGTGAAGCAATGTTAAAATGTTATTAAATAAAAATATTTCTAATGTCACGTGGTGTACCTAGCGCATGACATTAAAACTAAAATGGGTTATCTATCTGAACACCATGATTTCTTTTAAAAAGCGTCGAACTGTTGAATTTCCCTTCTCAAATAAAAGATTTCTATTTACGCCATTTCTAAAGAGATACATGTAGATTAACAAATTGTGAATTAAATTTGAAGTGGTTAAATGGTTCATTTTTGCAAGTTAAATCAAAATGATACTTGTAGTGCTGCATCCCTGACCCATTAAAACCCCCCCCCCCCCCCCCCCCCCCCCCCCCATCTACTAGTTATAGCTGTAATGTAGACTATGGTTTAACATACAGAGGCTGCATCCAGCTCGGCCTCTGGTCTCAACAGCAGCACACTCTGATCAATGGCCCGCACGGAGCACAAGGAGCCAGGGCTGGCTTCCAGGCTAAGAGATGTCTTCTCTCCAGGTAGCGCAGTGGGAGACGAAAACTTTAAGGACACCTATATGAGCACAGGCATGCGCTCGTCACAAAAAGCCACAAAAAAAAAGGCACAAGAGTTCTGAAATGAGATTTCATGTGGGATTTTCTGACCTTGTTTGGCAAACATTCTTCAATGGGGAAATCCATACTGTCTGCTACAGCTTCTCTATTGGGTAGAACGGTGTAAACCACCACCTGAGCGTATGGAGTCAGAGCTGCAGTCTTCTTGATTGTGAAAGTCAGTTCTCCTTCATTTTCTTTTATGAAAGAAAGAGCATGTAGAAACAAAGAGATGAATGCTGAAGCACAATATACACGGACCATAAAAATACACTTAGACAACAAAGTGATTGTTAACAGAGCTGTGTACCTTTCTCAGCATCCACACTCACAGACAGTCTACCATTCTGAGCCATGCTGCCTCTGGACAAGACCTGGAGTGCAGGTAGATGATTACTGGATGACAATGTAATGCATAAAAATCTTCTTGCATTGTGACTTAATCTTTTCACGTGCGATTATGGCTACAAGATTTATGAAACCAAGAAAACCACAGATCTTAATTCTGTCCAGTCCTGCTAATTATTTTCATACTATGGCAGCAGTAAATGGTCAATATTAAAAGTCTGGCCTATTGGTCTAAATAACTTTTATTAAAGTGTAGTAATGAGGTTCAGTATGAAACTGACATGGAGATTTGCTTAATTTTTTAAAATCAGTATTACTACATTTTTTTAGAGTTTTTAAAAATTAAATGCAAGTAGGCATTAAATAGCATACAAGTTATACATAAGGTTCTAATATAAACCCACATAGATTAAATAAAATAAATATTTAATATAGACTAATAACAAATATGGTACATGCTTCAAAAAATATTAAATTTAAACATACAATGTAGAAGAAGGCCAAGGTTTTCTGGCCCGTTTTCAGTGCATTGCCCTGAATGATGTAACTGGCCATCACGGTTGCATCACTGTTACAGCTGAGCTTCCCCGGAGCCTTTATCAACATCAGGAAGCTTTTGCTTTTGGAGTGAAAGGGTCTTACGTAAAGATAGCCTGATGGGTAATGTGCATAGTCCTGGAAATCAGTCGGTTCTCCCTTGTGATGGACCTATTATTTAAAAAAAATTAATATTGAAAATCTATACCCAAATAAACATGTTAGAAAACAAACACCACTAACCTGTAATTGCACAGGTTTTTCTGACCAATCCAGAGTGTTGAAGGAGAAGTGGGCAGTACCACTGATGTCTGTCGTCAGGGTCACATTGACACTTTTATCACCATAATATGCATATACAACCACTGGCTCATTTTTCATTGGTCTGGACTGTGAATTAGTGACCACACACTGTTTAAAAAAAAAAATAAAAGCCAATAATTACCACAAACAAAAGTAACTTCCTGTACACAGTATGGCTATGATAACTGCTTTCACTGATAAACAGATTGGTTTATTAAATGTTGTATTTTACAAAGTCGACAAAGTCAATCAGTTATGAACCTTTTATGAAGATGTTATAAAAACACGTGGACTGTAAAGTTACTTTTGGAGCATTCGCTCAATTAGTAGCAAAGCTTATGACCTTCAAGCTAGCTGGTACCTTTCCCTTAAAGAGCATGCCAGGTCTGTATGTATCTGGTGTGTCCTCAAAGTAAACACGGACATAACTCCTGGTAAACTCAGCCAAGGCAGAAACCTGCATAGTTATCCCTGGAGGAACAAAAGACCATCTTTCATTACGGTTCATTTTTATTCGTCAAAATGGTCGTTTGTTTTACACTCACCTGTTCCAGTCTCTTCCACATTACAATTCACTTCAAAATACCCATTGAAACTAATTCCAAATTCCGTCACATGTATCACCCGAGACCCACAGCCAGTCTTGTCAGTCTGAATGAATAAAGAACAAAAAGAAAGTGTTATGGACTTCTAAAATGTTGCAGTATGGACACTTGTGAAAAAGTACACGTTGGCATACATGTAATGTCAAAGTAGTACTCATTACAGAAATACACACCAGTCAAAAGTTTGACCAGGAAGATTTTTTACGCTGCTTAAGTCCAAAGTACAGAAAAAGCGGTAAGATTGAAATTACTATATAAAACAGCTTTACTTTGAATACATTTTAAAACTGGTTTATTCCAGTGATTTCAAAGCTGAATTTTTAGCACCATTACTCCCGTCACATGATCCTTCATTAATAAGTCTATTTAAAAAAAAAAAAAAAAAAAATTATATTATCACTATTATTGTTGAAAACAGCAGAGTATCACTTTTCAAGTTTCTTTGAACAAAGTTCAGAAGAACAGCATATCTGAAATAGAAATCTTTTGTAGCAATTTAAAGCATCCTTGCTAAAAGTATTGATTTCTATAATGTACTGGAGTACTGCCAAAAGCACACAAGCATTATGGAAGTTGCCTAAATGCAATTCGAATATGGGTTTAAACATTGGCACATAAGGAGTACCCCTAAAATACATACACTAATATTGAATATTAAAATACAGTAATATCAGCTTGTCATTTCTTGTAATCGGGACCCTATGATATTTAAAGGATGTTGAGGATAGATGCTAATTAGTGTTTTTAGGGTTACAAGCCCAAAATGTAACAGTTGTGTGTGCGCGCAAAGGGTAACGCACCATCATTGAATATTTCTTGCATACATTAACCACACCAGGGTCAGGACCAGGGTAAGGTCTCCTCCAATAGTAATTATAGCTGTGCCCACACACTTCAGCATTCACAGACCCCAGCACAGGCTTGCCATAAGTGTATCTAAAGACAAGAAAAATAAAGCCACGCTGAACCTCACTAACATCTCATTTATATGCAAAGAAATGGGGGAAAACAACAAAAATGATTACTTTGCACAAACTTTCAGAGTGACCTCTTTGTCCTGGACGGTTATAACGGATGGAAAATCGATGTTCACTTCATATTTTGGCAGAACTAAAAGAGACGTGGGGAGGGGAACTTTATAATATTGCACACTTTAAAAAGCGGATCGGTCTTGGACCGACAAGTTAAATCCTGGTTCTGACCATATTCTTTAATTTCAAAGCTGTGTGATATTTGTTGGTTCTTATCATCCCAAGCGGTGATCGTGTAGTAACCCTGAGCGGCTTCTGGAGACATGGAGTGGGACAGATCCAAAATCCCAATCCTTGTCATCTGATTCAACCACTGACCAATGCGATTTGAATAAGGGTCCTAAAGAGTAGCACATTATGAAAAAGCCTACAGTGGAATCAGCATGCACTTTAGTAACAAATAATGAACAGCTTTAAAGGGTTTTACCTGGAGTTCTACAGTTCCAAACTGCAAGAGTAAGACAGATTATTTTTGTTAGATCAAAAGAAAAAAATATTTTGCCAGCACTTTAACTGAAAAAAAAAAAAAAAGCAAAATAAAAGAATTCACAAAATTAAATTAACCTTACCACTTGATTGTGAGGCAAGAGATTGGTATCCAGAGACACGATGCGAAATTGAACTGGGGAAGAAAAACAAAACAATTAATATGCAATGCAGAAAGACTCAAGCTCGCATTAACAACAAACGAGTACTGACAACCTTAACGGTTTTGTATTAAATTTACAAAGACATTACTTGTTTGTCCGGGCTTATAGATCGGCTTGTCTGATTGTATGAAAAGAAGATTTTTGGGGGGATTTATGAGGATGTCTGTGGCTTTGCTCAGGGATGTTTTGATCCCTCGGATTGCAACATTGATGGATGCCACAGACTCTACAGTGACTACAGGGACCTGGAAAACACAAATCAAGAAAATATTGAATGTATAACTCCACTTATAGACCGCAAGTTTGAAAGCAACATCAAGAATGCAGGGGTCGCTGAACAATTCAGTAGTGAAAAATATGCAAGATGAATGATAACGCAAGTTTTAGGGTTTTACTTACAATTTAACTATTATACATCTTATGGAAAAGCCCTTTAACCTTAAGGTCATATACATTGTGATACAGTATATGGAGTGCACTGACCTTAAAAGGAACGCATTTGTTGAAATTATTGGCTCTCTCTTGTAGAATGGTCAGGTTGCGATTGTTAGTCCTCAAAGTTACCACTATTGAAAGAATCTCTTTGGGCTCATTGATGTGTGCACACAGAGTCTCTGTGTTGCCACCCACCACCTGGGACATGACGGTCACCAGGTATATGCTGAAAGATGACAAAACACAATGATATGCATTTAGAGACTCGCATAAACCATCCAATGACAATAAAGTGTTTTAAAAGCATAAGTTGAGCGTTACATGAGCCTAGGTTTGTTTTGGGTTAATACACAGTTGAGGCAGTGACTTGGAATTTCTATGAATGAGTCTAGAATCTTCACTGGATGCCTTTATGGAAGTGCACGTAGTACAATATAATAATAAAAACAAAAATTAAAAACTTTGTGAGAGTGGCTGGTGCAGTATAAATGTGGCACTATTATCAATTACCTTAGAACGTAGAAAAAAAAAATTAACCAGGCAATGCGTTTAAAGTGTCATGTTACAAAACAATTTAAATTTATATTTTACTTGCACTACCAGTTAAAAGTTTGGAAATGATGATTAAATGTTTTGAAAAGTAGTCAGTCACTAAGGCTGCACTTATTCGATCAAAAACAGTAATATTACAAAATTGTATTATGGTTTAAAATAACTATGCCTATGATGGCAAAGGGTAACTTTCAAGAGCCATTACTGCAGTCTTCAGTGTCACATGACCCTTCAAAAATCAATCAATCGTTTATTAACTATTGGTGCGCTATTAAAAATATAGTATTGCAGTTCAACATGCTTTTTTTCTCAGGATTCTTAGAGGAGCAGAAAGCTTAAGAGCAGCATTTAATGGAAATAGAAAACAGAGGACACTTTTGATAAACTTACGTTTCAGAATAGTATTAAGATCAATATAATCTCAAGTATTAATTGCTTAATCCTGCTGAAAATTAAATTTGGCATCAAAATAAATTATATTTTAAAATGTATTCAAATAGAAAATAGATATATTAAAGTGCAATAATATTTCACAATATTATCATATTTTCTGAATTTGATGCAGTCTTGGAGAGCAAACTAATAAGAGGTAAAGTGTCATCATTTATTGGGCATATTCCCTGCACAAACCTTGACATTTGATACCACTTTGTATTCTTAGCTATTAGTTTACCTTTAATTAGTGTTATATGTGATACAGATGGTGTTGTGTTTGTATGCAGGGGTGGACTGGGGCTAAAAAGTGGCCCTAGACTAACTTTTCGTCAGTGTCTAGTTGTGGAAGACATTCGTCTGGTCCTCGACCTGCGGTTTTCCTCGTTACTCTCTACCTTGTGTTATCTGGTGTTTGTGAAGATAATAATCATAAAGGCTCTTACGGATCGGTGGCTCCACTCGGTAACGAGCATTGCTGCAACAGCAGCAGCGACGACAGCAAGGACAGCAGCATCCTGAGGAGTCAGTCTGGCACGTGCGCGTAGAATTCGAACACTCCATCCCATCACACAAGAGCGCGCTCTTATACACCTGTGCCTCCTCCATAGGCGGAAATCCCAGGGGGTGGGGTATTGTAAATAACATAGTAAATAATGTTAACACTGTAACATTGTAAATAATAACAATTGTATTGTAAATAATAAACAAACAATCCTTTAAATAACTTGCAAGTAGTAAAGCAATACAAACGGGGCAAAAATGCGTTTTAAGTTTAGAAAGGTTTTGAGTCTCCCCCTCCCTTGCCTCACAATGCTTTGGTCCAAATACCTGCTTCACCTGAGTGTTGGCAAGTCCGCGGTTTTCCCGCGGAACTGGCCTAGGCTACTTTAACACTGTTGCCCAATAGCGACCCCAATAACGTGACATTTAGCTCCTGGGATGCGAATTTTAACGGAGGAACTCTGTCCAAAAACGTGTATTTTACCCCCAGAACGCGATTTTTTTTTTCCTGCTTGAAATGCAATTGGCTAGTTTTGGGCTACTGTTGAGCAGTTCAGAGGGGGTGCTAAAAAACTAATTAAATTGACCCCCGGTTTCACAGACAAGGCTGAAGCCTAGTCCTAGACTAAAATGTAAATCTGAACTGTTTCAACTGGAAAAAAAAACTTGCACTGACTGGTCTTAAAACATGTCAGTGCCTTTGTTTTGTCTCAAGATACACACCAGTAATGTTCTTTTCTAAGGCATGTTTATAAAAATTACTTAAATGTCCTAATTGAACTATGGCCTAAACCCTGTTTATGAAACTGGACCGGAGAGAAAGTAATGAACATCATTTTTTTTATACAACAGCTTCAAA
Source organism: Barbus barbus (assembly GCF_936440315.1). Taxonomy (NCBI): domain Eukaryota; kingdom Metazoa; phylum Chordata; class Actinopteri; order Cypriniformes; family Cyprinidae; genus Barbus; species Barbus barbus. Next base: position 11,263,307 of record NC_136756.1, read on the forward strand.
AAAAGGCATATTGTACTTTTTTCTGTGGTATTAAACTTCTCCACTGTTATTAGTAATATACTAATGCCAACTGCCAAATATGACACTTACAAAGTAATATAATGTATGAATGAATATAGAAAAGAGAGAAAGTTGGGATTTTTTCCTTTTTCAATTCAATAAAAACTTTTGATTTTTAAAAACAGGTATATTAATTTATACAATGAATTATAGGCCTATAATTAAAATTATTAACACTGCAGTCAGAGAAGCATTATTTCATGCACCGATTTTTAAAAACAACCTGTTTAACGCGAAATACGTTTCTTCTCATGTTTTTCACTGTAGGAGCCACAAGAGAAATATTAAGGGAACAATTTAGGACAGTTATATACCGTTATCAGTTTCGTCCCTCGTTGTCTCAGAGAGAATATGCGCCGTTAATGCAGCGTTGGCCGTCTGTTTTTTAAATTTTTTACTTTCTCTATGACCTTCACCGTCTTGCGCAAAGTTTGCGCGTTACTTGCTTGAGTTGCTTGCCCCTAGAGATGGGGAGTCGACTCCAAAAGAGTCGATTCCTCGACTCTCACTAGCCCTAGTGTCAGAATCGACTCCAGGTCAGGAATCGACTCCCAGTGTCGAGTGTTTTCAAGTTCAACACAGCAACAGTTCATTATAACGAAAAGATTATAATGAATGTAAAGATACAGAAATTAAAACAAAAAGATAAAGAAATGAGAGGAAAAAATAAGTAATGCCAGGAAAACAAAGAACAATAATGTATAGATAGTTTTTTCTGTTGGGTCTGTTTTGCGGCTCAATCAATCATGATGTGGTTCAATACAGTCAATTGGTTGTGATTGGCACAAAACACTGCAGTAGGTTTTACGAACCAATCATGTACCAGTCCTCAGGATGAGAGTGGGACATGCCCATAATTGGCAAGTGGTGGTTGATTGAGTGATACTGTTGAGTGATGACTGTTTTTGAATCCAGTAACGTTAACTTATAATGGCAACCCCGACCTCAACCGTGTGGAAATATTTCAACCAGACCGAAGACAAAACTAAAGTTCGTTGTGATATTTGTAAACGTTGTTATAAGGTTTAGTTGATTAAACATTTTAGTATAGGAAACATTTGTATCCTCGCTCTTGACTCCTCAGGAAGCCTCCTCGTTCCTCGCTCTCCTCCCGGTGGAATTAAAGAATTTAGATGTCCTACAGGAGAGCGGATCTCGATCGGTTTCAGGGTCGTAGGACATACGAGCGAGAAGTGGGGAAACGAGGAAGCATATTGAGACGTACCTTCTGAATCCTGACCCTATTTTAATTCAAAGTAAATAGAGTCGAGGAGTCGATTCCACCGACTCCAAAATTAGGAGTCGGAGTCGACTCCAAAAAAAACGGAACCGAACACCCCTACTTGCCCCCACTCCCATAATATAAATTATTTATAGACCACATATTAGGCACTTTTTTTTAGGTTTTTAATGTTTATTTTTCAATGTTAATGAGTTAAAAAACAGGAAAATCATTTGGAAATCCTTGGGGGGGCTACAGCCCCGTCAATCCCCGCCCTAGCGCCGCCACGCTTTTGAGTAGCAATTGGACGGGTCTTGTTGCAAAAACTTGGCAATCCTGCATCAACCTACACACACACACAAGTCCGGTGAGAGAGAACAAAGTCAATATTTGTGGAACTCCAGTAGGCTGTCAAAGCTATTCACCACACATTGTTTAATGTGGTAAATTCAAGATTCAACATTCTTTATTATTGTCACTATACTAAAAGTACAGCGAAATTAGAGCAATCCAGTGCAATAACAAATAAATTAGTGCAAGATAAAAATCTATATATAAAAAAATAAATAAAAAAAATAGTAGAAAACGAACAGTCAGATATTGCACAGGAATATTGCACAGTCAGCAGAAGTGCTGCATGATTGCACACAATAAAAGAGAGGTATGTGCAACAGAATATACGCACAACACAAACAATATACGATGTAAACGTATACTAAAAGACACACCGAGAGGTATAAATAGGGTGTTGTTAACCTAAATAAATGTGTACTTGATTTTCTCAGTGCTTTGAACCTGTAAGCTATGTGTAAAAATTACTTTTGCAAATAAACCTTCCTAAAGAAATATTCACTTGAGTAACTAGCCCTTTATAAAAATATAAATGCCCACCCACAAAATTCAACTGTGCAATGCATCACACACATAAAAATAAATAAAAGCTGAAATAAGAAAATAGTTGCTCATGTGTGTCATTTGAAAAACACAGTGGGCCAGATGAAGGCTTTTATTTACTTAAGACCTCCACCTTTTATGGCTTGTATCAGCATCACCTGGCATTGGGTGATGTCATCAGGCCGTTTTCTGAGTGACTCTTAAAGGCATTAGTTAGAATAATAAATGTAAGTGCATGTTATGGGTTCAGGTTATGCGTTGTTTCCTCATGTTGGGTCTGGAAAGGAACAGGGCCAGAACAGGAAACAAATGATTAGTGTTTTTGGCAGATATTGTACATGCACTCTGACCTTGCACAGGAAATTAGTCTTCAGGGATAGAATGTGTCAATTTTTATGTGTGAAAAAAGCTAAAATTGATGCAATAATAATTTTGCAGTATTGGCTGCAATTAAACTCTATAGCATACTATTTATTGCTAGAGATTCAATGTTTTTCTTTTTAAAAAGCTGTCCAGAAATACAAATTCATTTACAGAATGAGTGAAATTATGCTTTTTATTTTAAATTTGTGGTGCACAAGAGAATAAAAAAATGATTCCAACAAATGATTTTAGTTTTATGGCAGAGCACATGCCCTTGGGAAAAAAGTATTTTCCCAGCGCTTGGAGCAATGTGATACGTTTTAATTTGATTCCGATCACTCTGGGCTTCCAGGCAACAGGAATCTCCTTCATCTAGAGAGAGAGAGCAAGAAACAGGGAAAATATCTCAACAGTCCACTGCTTTCCAAACAAATGAAAGTACTTTTCTTCAGAGGAATAACACACATTTCAATCAAGGTCTGGAGTCTGGAGGAAGACTGGAGAGGCAAAGAATCCAAGCTGCTTGAAGTCCAGTGTCTAAGTTTCCGAAGTGATGATTTGGGGTGCCGTGACGTCTGCTGGTGTTGGTCCATTGTGTTTTATCAGGTCCAAAGTCAATGCAGCCATCTACCAGGGGATTTTGGAGCACTTTATGCTTCCATCTGCTTGATGCTTGATTGGCCAGCCAACGTACCTGACCTGAACCCCATATGGAATCTATGGGATATTTTCAAGGAAAAGATGAGAAACAGTAAATCCAACAATCCAGACGAGCTGAAGGCTCAATAGTGCCACAGGCTGATCGCTTCCATGCCACATCTCACTGATGCTGGAGTTTGTGCTAAAGGAGCCCCGACCAAGTATTGAGTGCATAAATGAACATACTTTAAAGAACTTGAACTTTTCTGTTTTACAAATCCTTTTTTTGATTGATTTTAGGAAATATTCTAATATTTTGAGATACTGGATTTTTGACTTTCATGAGCTGTGAGCTCTAATCATCAAAATTAAAACAAAACAACTTTTGAAATGTTTTACTTTACATGTAATGAATCTAGAATACATAAAATGTTCACTTTTTTGAAAAGTGAATTTTGAACTTTTTCACGATATTCAAATGTTTTGAGATGCACCTGTTAACTTCCAACTGAATTTAACACTAGTGGTGTTAAAGTACCAACAACTTTAAATCCTTTTTTACACATTGGTTTTAATGGCAGTTTATTGATTAATAAAAACTTATTCCATTTTGTTTCTGCCAAAATATATGACCTCAAAACATGTTTGCGTCACATAACCAGCTCCATATGTACAGTATGCTTTCTGATATAGTAAACTTGCTCAGTAGATCACCTGGTAAAGTATTGCACTTGAAATATGAGTGAAACACAAGTCACTATAAAAGAGCTCAAAGACTTGTGGAAACAATCTAAAATGGCTGGACCATAAACAATGTAGCCTAATAACAAAAATCTTTTTCCACACACTGTCACTAGCTGGACAGGACGTGCTTGATCACATCTCGTTTCATTTGCATTGCCGTTTGACACACAGTTCTAAAAAATTCAAAGATGTTTGGAAGAAGAAGAACAATTGAAAAAAAATAGTTTCTAGAATATATTTGTCAGTCAATGTCAGTCAAAATATATTTGTATATGCTAGACACAGAGAGTCAACTGTAGTCAGTTTATCCTTAAAAGTGACGTTTTAAAAATATAAAATACTTAAAGTAACACTTAATTATATTGACCAAGTTTTTGGTTCAAGAAGTCACCCCTGGACCCATATGAAAATAACATATGGATGCAGCATTTATGTCACTTTATTGCTTGCAACCTGCTTAGTGTCACACATTTGGACTGTTTTGTTGTGTTTTCATCCCTCATGTATTCAGTGTGTGACCTAGTTTCTGTCTCCCTTTGATTTCATCATTTGATTCACCTGTGTCTCATTAATTATCCTCATGTGCCTCCCTATTTAAATTCTAGTCTGTCCTGTGTTCTCTTTTCCGGTATTGTAGATGTCGATTGTGGATTACGTGTGTGCTTGTCTTCTGAGGATTTACCCTCTGTGGATTTATTAAAAGACTGTTTGCCTTCATTCATGTTCTTTGTGTTAATTTCACACTGTATCTATAATTTAGATTGTAGATCTATAGACTGCATTATTTAGAACAGATTCTCCTTATTAAAAAGTCCAAACTCTCTGTAATCCATCAATAATATTCCTCATGAATTTATAACACACATAAAACTGTAGACAACATGTAGCTTAGCAAAACAAAATCTAAGGTAGCTTTTGTGTGGCGTTTTCGCTTGTAACTTCATGAAGCATGCATATAACATAGAAAATGGCGCAGCATTATTTTCAGAAAATTCTTTAGATTATAACGAGTCAAAACTCACCATAATCCATCATCTAAAAATATTCCTCACAGAGCTATAACACATAAAACCAGACTGGCCACAAGTGAGGCCCAGCAAAAAAAAAAAACAACTGTACCTTTCACGTGGCATTTTAGTTTGTAACTTCATGAAACATGCATAGATTGTGGAAAATTATTTTCAGAAAATTGAGTTAAAAAGAGTCCAAACTCACCATAATCCGCCATTTAGATCTAAAGATATTCCTTATTTTGTTATAACATACATAACACCGCTAAAACAAATAATTTAATAAGTTAACAGGCATTTTAAAAGATGAATTATTTTTGCAAAGCAGAGCAATCAAGCATCTGAGTGGATTGGAGACCGTTTTTAACTGTGCTACGTTTAAACACTTATTGGGTGTTACAACAGCAAACAAAATGTCAGAAAGCAGCTTTCATGTGTTGCTGATAAAACCTTGTTTAAAACTTCAGTTTCTAAACCAGTAGAAGAGTTGAATTGATCCACACCATCATATCAGTTCTACTACAGTTCTAAAACATCAAGAGATTTGAAATGTGATCATTTGGATTACAGAAAACTGACATACTATTGTAAACATTTGCAATTGGCAGATGCACTTTTTTTTCAAAATACATAATTGGGTTGGAATAGATTTAAAACTTTAAATTAGGATTTAATATTCAACTAATGTGTGCTAATATAAGGTATAGCTTATTCTTATAAGATTCAGATATTTGCATATGTACAGTAATAATAAACCTAGATCGTAAATAATCACCGGACACAAATATTTCAGATGCAGAAACTGTCAAACTGTTCAATAGCAACTAAACTGCATTTTACAGAGATGCAGTTTTTTTTTTTTTTTGTAATTTAAGAAAATTTTAGAAGAACAGAAAAACTGTCAGTATTAAATCCATTTCGCCATATATCCCAGTTTACAGTTCTTCAGCCATTAGCACTTTGATTATTTCCTGAAAAACAATAGGTCAATCAATCAATCTTTTATCAAGCAACATCACACATATCTATTTATATCATAATATTACATTCATATCTGTCTTTTATACATCATTCTAATATGATGATTTGGTGATCAAGAAAAAAAATTGTATTATTTATTTGAAAAAAAAAGTTGATTTTTGTAACATGTAAATGTCTTTATAGATTCGGGTATTCAAATTTAAGAGTACAATTATTAAAATATACTAATAGAGTTTTGGATGAAATTGTGTTTAAAACTTTACTTACAGTGGTGTTTATGCACATGGGGAAGTGTAGTCAATCACAGACAATTCACCTGGAGGAACAGAAACACAACCTATTTGTTTGGTGCACTACATTCTTGAGCTTGCCTTAGTAAAATGAAAATGCATTATGGTTAAGATTAAATACAGGCTCGTAAAGCACAATTACACAGTGCTTATATCACGATGTCACTAAGATTGATAAAAAATTGAAAGTCTTAAACATTAAAATGGAAATAGATTTTCCCAGTTTTGTTATGATTTATTTATTTAATTTTGATTTATTATATTTTGCTGGGTTTACAGTAAAAACCTTATATTGTATTTTATTGAATAAGTATGATTAAACACATACTGATCTTGTAGTAGTCATATAGACTTTCACTACAGCTGGTTTCAGTTTCTGCACGGGTACTTCCTGCACAAGCTTCAGGCTGATGGACTTCTCATTCTTTTTCAACTGGAATGGAAGAGAAAGTCATTACATTACGACTACGGAGAGATTTGTTTTCTGTTGGGCATGGGCATAAAAGAATGTGTGAAAGGAATAGTCCACCAAAAATTTTAATTTGAAAATGTAGACACTCTTGTACCATGATGTATGAGTTTGTTTCTTCATAGAAACAGTTTTGGAGAAATTTAGCATGACATCACTTGCTCACCAGTGGTTCCCCTGCAGTGAATGGGTGCCGTCAGAATGAGAGTCCAAAAGCTGATAAAAACATCACAATAATCCACACGACTCCAGATTAAGGATGGATTTATTACAAACATGCAGATTTTCACTACTCTGGATGTTAACTGATGGACTGGAGTCGTGTGGATTACTTGTGGATTATTGTACAGTTTTTAACAGCTGTGTGGACATTCTGATTCTCATTCTGATGGCACCCATTCACTGCAGAGCAAGTCATGCACTGCTACATTTCTCCAATTCTGATGAAGAAACAAACTCATCAATATCTTGACTGGACTGAGCGAGAGTACATTTTCAGCCCATTTTCATTTTTTGGGTGAACTATTCCTCCAAGTAAGCAGGGTCAGTTTATCCCTTATATTTTCAAAATATCTGCCATCCCAAAAAGGTTTTTAACCCCTCAAGGTATCTGAATAAAATATTTACACTATCCAAATAGAAAATGACATGATCCTCATCCAGATCCACACGTTTGATGGTGGGGTCTCCTCTTAGCTGTGGAGACAGGAGCGAATGAGAACGAATCAAATGCTGGCTACACAACTTGATCAAAAGAGGACCAGAGCCCTTCAAGTGACACTCACAGCCTGCAGAGACGTCTCATCAGGCTTAAACCCAGACAGGAGCCTGACGTTAATGATCACCATGTTGGTCTCCTCTCGTGTGCCGCTATACCTGTCATACAACCACAAACAGAGTTCACAATCACATTGTTCTGACAGCAAAGAGTCCATTAGGCCATAAAGTAGGTTCATTCTTTGCTTATAGAATCTAATGGATATGTTACAGCTGTCTGCATGACTTCTCTACATAAATTATAATATTTTTTTTAGAAACATTACCATTCAAAGTTTGGGGTTATTGTTGTTTTTTAAGTTTCTTATTATCACCATGAATTTGATCAAAAATACAGCAAAATCAGTAATGGTTATTACAATTTAAAATAACTGTTTTATATTTGAATATTTTTAAATCTAATTTATTCCTGTGATGACAAAGCTGAATTTCCAGCATCATTACTTGTCACATGATTCTTCAGAAATCATTTTTAATATGCTGATTGGAAGCTCAATAAACATTTCTTATTAATATTTATATTGAAAACAGTTATATTTTTGTTGTGTAATGTTTTTGTTCTGGATTCCTTGATGAATAGAAAGTCTGAAAGAACAGCATTTATTTGATATAAAAATATTTTGTAACATTTATAATATCTTACCATAGTATGATTACCATAGTAATCATGGCTGTGCCCACACACTTCAGGATTCACAGACCCCAGCACAGGATTGCCATAAGTGTATCTAAAGACAAGCAAAAAAGTATTTCATCAGGCTGAACATATTACTCTAACACAGGTATGCATCTCATTTATCTGCAAAGAAATAAAAAAAAAGATTACTTTGCACAAACTTTCAGAGTGACCTCTTTGTCCTGGACGGTTATAACGGATGAAAAATCGATGTTCACTTCATATTTTGGCAAAAGTAAAAGAGACGTGGGGAGGGGGACTTTAAAAAATTGCCCACATTAAAAGCTGATCAGTCTTGGACTGACAAAAGTTAAATCCTGGTTCTGACCATATTCTTTAATTATGGATTTTCGCCGCATTTTGGGACAGGATACACACACGGCAGTGGTCTACGGCAAATAAAAGAGCTTTAACACCGCTAAACGTCGTCTGTATGCGTGTGCAAATAATTAACTGCACTTGAAGCTTTCATAAAATGAAAAATGATACAGCCAAAACTGTATATGCAACCCGGTCTCATATAATTTTTTTAAAAATGATTAATATACGTTAAGTGTTTCCTATTTAAAAAAATTACCTTCCCTTCACGTCGAAAAGTGACGCGAAAGGGGTACCTTGAGCGTCAAAAAGCGACGCAAAAACCAAGCGTCAATATGTGACGAGTTGGGATGAGACTGTGTTAGTATATGGCATCATCGCGAAGACAAACTATATACGTGAAATTCTGGAGGGGACGTCGGATGGCATCACGTGATGACGTGTGCCATTATTCGATCTGTGTACTAAAACATGTAAAACAGGAACATGAAAGGATTATTCTAAAAGCAACTCATGTAAACACCTTAATCATAATATTGTCTTAATCAGAATAAGGTTAATAATTAGATTACTGATGTTCAATCGTAGTCAATGAAATGTGTTGTATATCATGAGAAACAGCATGTCTTCAGTATCAGCACGAGGGCTGTTGAATATGCTGGAAGGTCATTTAGCTCACTCTATGTTCCACTGTTTTATCAGTGATTACATCAGAGGAAGACTTCCGACAATGCAGGAGGAGAACAAGAGACCAGTTACATTGCCAACATTGTTTAAAGATCCCAACTAGCTTGACCCAGTAACAGCTCAACCACTGGTGTGATCTATTTGACTGACCAATGACAGCTTGTACAATTGTTCAGGGAAACCTGTTTGAAAATAGTCATTATTTTTTTTTGCATTTGGTGACACTAGTGGCACTAAGATTACACTCTTCACCTAGGATCCATGTTTCATCCACATTGCTTATTTTATTAGCCAACTCTGGGACATTGATTAGAATATATTACCTCTTTACCTTGTGTTTATTGTGCTTGTTTGACCCCGTCATTCCCAGCATGCTGAAAGAGATACTTTCACAGCTGAGTAACTTGGATCACAAGATTTTTTTACAGCGCTACGTTGCCTTCAATGGTGCTTAACTCAGTCTGGACAGCACGCAAGAGTTGATTATTCTGGCATTTGACAGCACGCTTTGTGTGCGCATGTGTTTGTGTGGATGGATGGGTGATTGAGCGTGTGTTTGTGTGTGCAGAGTGTGTATTTTTCTTGGCCGTTTGCCTCACCTTTGTGTTAAAGCGAGCAGCTGGGTAACCCCGTCGCCCCATTTTGTTACATGTTTTTGGTCTTTCAAGCGCCATTGCCCACACTGCTCAATCAATAAAAATTTTGTTTTTGCATCAAGTTTTATGTGTTTTGTCTTTTTTGTTTCTCCTCTAGTGTGTCATCGCTCAGTGTGTCTGGAAGTAATCAATTCTGCATGTGTTTGTAAGTTTACTTTTTACCGTACATGGAAAAAGTGGAATTTTTCTTTGGAAAGTACAAAATAAATTTTATTTGTCAAAACTTTCCTTGTGAAAAATAAGTGTGCCAAATTGTATTGAACTAAAAGGCTACTGAAGTGTACTTAGAGTAGACTTTTCTGACTGTTTCTTTAGACTTAAGTACACTTTTAAAAAGTGCACTTCGTAATAATGCCAGATTAAATGTTTTACTTTAAAATACATTTTAAATTAATTTTTTAAGTACAGTTAAATTGATGTGCTGTCTAGCATATTAAAGCACATGTAAATTACTTGATTATAATTTTAATTACCATTAAAGTTAATTTTGGTGGCCATAGATGCTTGCCAGTATATTCAACAGTACACTTTTAACCATATTTCAAAGACAATAATAGAAGTAATTATGAAACTACATGTAAAGATGCACTTAAGTTGTACAAGTGGTTCAATAAGCAAGTTCCACGAATTGTATTTAACATGAATTTAAATTAGAATACAATTTAATTAGAATATGCAATCAAGTGTCCAAAAACATTACATTCAATTCGCACTATTCTTTTAAAATATTACATTTGCACTAAGTACTCTTTTAAAAAATGATGCTAGTGTACTTCTTTTTCACAAGAGTTATCTCACATTCATAGTTATAAATGTATTTTACCCCCAAAAAATAAATTAATTAATGAAAAAAATGAGCCTGACCTCTTTTAAAAATATATATCGCCACATACTTACCATGGGAAAGGATTTCTATTGCTTTCTAACATAGATTTATTAAGTGGTGTAATGCTACTTTGTGGCAAATGTGCCCCTTGTGGTTCAGCGTATTAAGATGTATGTTCTTAGCTTCCTGTTCATGACCCCTCTTGTCATTTCTGTTTCCTCTCAGTTTGAGACTTTGAATGCAGTAGGTTAGCCCTTGTGACTGTAGTTTACCTCAGTCTAAATATGTTGAGCTTTTTCTGTCACAACACGGGTCATTATTCTCTCTCTGGGCTCTCTTCCCGTTGATGACATTTACTCTAAATGAAGAGAAACTATATTAATTCAGCTTCCTGTTGCAGCTGAAACTCTCAGCAGTGAGGTTGATGAGTGTTACACTAAGGCCCACTCAAATACAGTGCTCTTTATATTTGAACAATCAAGCTACGATTCCCAGGCATTTTCTGAGCCCATGTCACAAACAACATGACTTGGGTCGGCTGTATTTCTTGTCAGGCTCAGTGTAAGGAACGGTTTCTTCATCCATATTTCTGCTTTTTATTTCAGGCAGTGATGTATGAAAGTGATGACAGCATTCAAAGATTTATCTGGACATAAATCTCTCTTTTGTCATGATGAGTGGGACCTCTGAATTCCTCTGGCTCTTCACATTTGACTCCATTGGTTCTAAAGACTGCATTGTGTTTTTTTGCAATGGCTTCCTACAGTGTCCATTCAGTATGTGTGTGTGTGTGTGTGTAAGTCACGAGGGCGACTTCTTTGCTGATTAGGGCTGTTCATACAGTACCCCTCACATCCTGTTAGCAAATGCTTGCACACACGACAGGACACATCAAATACTTGCCATCTATTACTGAAAGAGTCTAGCTTCACTCACTCCTTTTTTGAGCACAGACTTTAATCAGTGTTGCGGATTCTATTTTGAAACATGTTTTTCAAGTTTTTATAGCTTTATATATATATTTTATAAAAAGGGAACAGCACTACAGCGACTTAAGTGGGGCCATGCTTTTTTATAAATTGCAATGACATAATGTATTACTTAATCTGAACCTACAGTTACTGAGACAAAATTTAATTAAATTACTTATGAAAATGTTAATGATTACAAACGGAATATTTTCACTCACACACACACACACACACACACGTTTGTTTTTGTGAAAAGTGGGGACATCCCATAGGAGTAATGGTTTTTATACTGTACAAACTGTATGTGCTATTGCCCTACACCTACCCTACACCTAAACTTAGCCCGCACAGGAGACTGTGCATTTCTACTTTCCCCAAAAAAACCTCACTCTGTATGATTTATAAGCGCTTTGAAAAGTGGGGACATGGGTCAATGTCCTGAAAAGTCACCTTCACCTTGTAATACCTGTGTCAAACCTGTGTCATTATACAAATTTATGTCCTCATTTGTCACAAAAACGTGCGTGCACACACACACACACACACACACACACACACACACACAGATTTAATTGATTTCTTTCCCAAGTTACATTGACTGACTAAAATATGAGACACCATGTTTCAGGAGTTTAGGACAGAATAGGGCACGTGCTTATTCAAAAACTTTTATTTCCTATTTGGGTTTATTTTTTTATTTTATTTTTAAGATTAACTGTTTTTCCAAGGCATTGTTAGATGCCAGTGTTTCCTGTCATATCTGTGCAAAGATTTGATTTCAAAAACAGTATCATGCTATTAAACTATTTCTTGTTTTGATTTTAAATCGATATTTAACCTCAGAAGTGCTAAAGTCTGATTTTGTGGTGGCTATGCTTTAAAATGAAATTATTATCATCTTAATTTAAAGGGGTCATCGCATGCCCATTTTCCACAAGTTGATATGAATCTTTTGGGTCTTAATGAAAAGTCTGTAACATAGTTTAAAATTCTCAATGGTAGTGTTAAAACACACCTTTTTAAATCTGAAAAAAAAAACAGCTCTTGTCAGAGCAAGCCATTTTGTAGCATTTTCCTTTAAATGTTAATCAGCTCTGCTGACCCTGCCCCTCTCTTCCAAGCCGCTCTCTGAAGGACTGTTTACTTTAGCCGCCTGTTTACTTTATTCATGAAACTTGCTAATTAGCACATTATTAGGAAAGGCCATTTGCAAAGATTCATTAAAAACCCTTATACTCAATTCTTCTGTAGGTGAAGCGGGATCACGAAGGTTTCATGCAAAAATAGACACATTTAGGTAGATTGGGGGCAAATTCAAATTCAAATTCAAATTTTATTTGTCACATACATATACATACGTAGTACGACATGTAGTGAAATGTATTGTACGACTGTCCAACAAATTGTCCAACAAAATTAGAAAAACCTCAAGTTTACAAAAATACAAATAGAAAAAGTACAGTAAACATATATACAGAATAAACTAGCAATAAAATAAAATAACAAATAGATATGAGAATAAAAAATAGAATATGATTCTATATAGATTCTATAAAAAGTAAAGTGTATGTCAGTGATAAAGTGTCCGTGTGCTGTGCTGTGCAGTGCAGTAAAGTGTATAAGTGAGTAAAAGGATACTAAAGACAAAGACAAATGGCATGTAAGTCCCACTCATTTATCCTTTCGTAACCTTCTACAAATTAGTGCAGATTGTACTTGAAAAATGTGCAAAGTGGAAGTGTGGGGTGATGTGATTAGAGTGGAGAGTGGTTTAGACTCCGAATGGCCTGCGGGAAGAAGCTCCTCCTCATTCTCTCTGTGTTCGCCTTCATGGAGCGGAAGCGTCTCCCTGAACGCAGCAGAGAAAAGAGTCCATTGTTGGGATGGCTGAGGTCCTTCACTATCTTCCTGGCCCTGGTCAGGCACCGCTTGCTGTAGATGTCCTGCAGGTTAGGGAGCTCGGTGTGAATGGTACGTTCCGCTGAACGCACCACCCTCTGGAGGGCTCGTCTGTCCTGCATAGTGCAGTTCCCGAACCAGGAAGTGATGCTGCCCGTCAGGACGCTCTCGATGGTGCAGGTGTAAAAAGTCTTAAGCACCCGAGAGGGAAGTCTAAAGTCCTTTAAGCATCTCAGATGGTACAGACGCTGCCTGGCCTTCTTCACCAGGGTGCTGGTATGACAGGACCAAGTCAAGTCCTGCGTGATGTGAACACCCAGGTATCTGAAGCTGTCCACTCTCTCCACTGGAGTCCCGCTGATCGTGATCGGCTGGTACGACCGCTCCTGCTTCGTACTGAATTCCCTTCAAAAACAAATGTAATCCTCTGCATCTTCAGCAGCTCAGATGTCAGGAGTAAATGATGACTGCTATTTTCATTATTACATCCAACAACAAAACACCTCAATCGCTTAATCGCAGACATCTTGGCTGTATCCGAAATCACCCCCTATACCCTCAAATAGTGCACTATTTGAGGGGACAGCCATTTTAAGTGGTGTTCGAAACCATAGTGGACGTTCTCGAGTGCACTCATTCAATCCCACAATGCACCGTGAAAACGAGTGTACAACCGCTGTACACTCAACCGCTAGAGATAACCCATAATGAGAGTCAATTCCCGCGTCTCGCCAGAAGATGGCGCCCGCAGCTGAATCATCCATTCATTCATTTTAGAAGCGCTCGTCCACGGCGTAATACAGGTTTTTGTTGTTTAGTACATGATTAAATGATTCAGATTTTTTCAGTGCTACATATGAGAGAAAGAATCATTTAGGATGAATTCACTAAAATGTTTCATTCGAATGTTTCAGACTTTCCAACACTGTGTACGAGGTAGAAGCATCTAGGATTAACTGATTCACTAGAATGATTCATACTTGTAACACTAGGTTTGTCACGCTACGGTGAGATACACACATGAAGGCGGCGAAGATAAATGCAAATAGTCTTTAATAATCCACAACAGCGCAAAACATAGGGTAGACAGGCAGGATCGACACATAGGGACTAAGCAGACCAGATGACAAACAGTGAACTGAACACAACTTAAATAGGAAGGGTGATGAGGGTAATGAATGACACACACCTGAACCAAATGACAATAATCAGACATTAGGGAAAACTAGGTCATAATAATCAGACATGAAGGAAAACTAGCCCTGCGTTCCAGTCGGCAGGGCCCATCCCTATGCCCTAATCCCTTCAAAGGGTTTACCCTCCGGAGTGAGAGCTTCGAAGGATTGAAGGCGGTAGGGGACCAAACAAGTGCCCTTCTTGAAATGCCCTTCTGCGTCATCATCACGCCCACACGGAGGCGCCGTCATCATGCAAAGATTCTGCGCAAAGGATCATGGGAGCCCGAAGTGTCAGTTGTATCCTTCGAAATCCTTCATTCCGAAGGGAAGTGGCTAGTTTTGAGCACTTCGGTTTGGAACGACCCTTCAATATGGCAGCCATGATTGTTTTCGCTCCACAGTGCCTTTCGGAGGGCGATATATCCCATTTGGAATGCACCGTAGGTCACACAGAGCACATGGGGAAGGACACACAAAACAGGGACAAGGGGTTAAGGCTAGAAGGGATGTGTATGGCGCTACTGGGCATGCGCACATCAATACAGTGTAATTTTTGTCACGCTGTACAACAATAATTACAACTTTTTCATTATTGTAAGGTGTAGGATTAGGATGGGGGTAGGTGTAGACATTAATAAAACACATTCTAATAGGTAGAAAATTTATTTAATTGTTCATTTCCAGTTGGAGCTGTATCCCTTCTAGCCGCAACTGTGCCAAGGATATATGAGAGAAGAATTATTATGATATCCCAATGGCCAGAGAGAAAGAATAGTTTAGGATGAATCAATTCACTGGAATGATTTGGATTTCCAGCATTTTATGTAAAATATAGAATTGTTTAGGATAAATTATAATGAAAAATTATTATAATGATTCAGACTTCAATGCAACAAATGCGAGAGATAAATTTAACAACAAACCAATTTCCAACACCCTGAGAGATAATTGTTTGGGATTAATTGGCTCACTAGAATGATTCAGATTTTCCAACACTACATATATAAAAGGAAGAATTATTTAGAATCTGTTCACTAGAATGATTTGGATTCTTTTTTGCAAAACGCTACATATTAGGTAAAGGAATGTTCTAATGTTCCAATCGTAAACTACTCTCAGGCTACTGAGAGATGTCAAGTTTGAGTTAGTTGCTCCCCAGCATGGCTTTAAATGAACTAATATAGCCTGTTGCACACTTTGCACTTTTTCTTGGTGTGTTTTGATGGGTTTCCATAGAGGAATCGACCCTTCTCAGTATTGTTATGCATAAAATGTGATTTGAGTCGCAGCCAGACAATTGCAAACACAATTGCCAAATCAACGCTTATTTGCTGAGTGTCTTGCGCAAGTGATGGACTTCTGGGGGCTTCTTGCAGTGCTATTGTCATAATTAGTTTCATTCCCCTTGTGGTCAGGCTTCAGATTTTATTTTGTATGCCTTAACCACATTCAGAGAGCACTGAATTAAGGACTGCTGTGGAAAATAACCTCATTAAGCTTCAATGAAATCAACTAAATCCAGTTATGCCTGTAGGTCAGAGGCTCTGATGGGCAGGAATGGAAATCCCCTTTTTGAGTGAACAGTCATGTACAAAGAACTTGTCGATCATCTTGACATTTAGTTCTTGTACCTCTGGAACTAAGTGTTTGGTGGCTTCAGAATCTGTTTATTTAATGTTTTTGGAGGAATAGATGACTCGAAGTCCCAGCATAGTAATTTGGATTAGGGTGTGTGTTGGAAAGGTTGCCTAGACTCTCCGATATTCAAAGCGACTTGTAGGCATGCCAAGAGGAACTTTAGGGGGTCTGGGACACTGGAGCTGCACAATACTAACCCGCCACGGCTCATTTGTCTTCTCGGTTAATCATATTAATGACATCCTGAACCAAATATGACAACCTGCAGCTTTTATTAGGGTTATGAGTGTGGTCTTGATATCTTGATGCCCATATTAACAAAGAAACACAAGTATCCAAGTGTGGCTTGCACATAAAACAAATCCTTATCCCTCTGTGCATTTGAGCAGATAGATGTGGTTTATTTGTGCATCATTGATGGAGTACTGATGTTGGCTTGGAATTCTGCTGTGCAAGACTTTGGCTCATGATTAAGTGTCTTGTGGGTTAATTCAGATGCGAACTCTCCACGCATTAAAGCTGAACCTCCGCCCTGTTCCTCCAACAATATACTATACCTCTCCTGAGTTCATCCACACACCCTGCCATGTCAGTCAATCATCACCACACCCAGACCTCCCAAATGCAACAATGACCTCATGAAAACATTTTATCTGGGTTTCCTCTTTCCTGCTTAGACAGAATGAATGTGACCTCAGACCTGGAAGAGCAGAAATCTACATGCCATTTGTGCATAAACACCCACTGATTTGCTTACAGGAATAGGTGTTATTAATGGATTTGAACATGTAACTTCACGGTTACTAGGGTGTTCTGAGTGGTTTGTACTGTTTCAGCTGTTTTTGTCCATATACTGAAAGTCAGTGGGGTTCAAAACAAAACTGGAACACGTACATTTTCATTGTAGATAAAAGACATTTCTCTAAACATTTTCTTTTGTGTTCCACAGAAGAAAGGAAGTCATATAGTTTTGGAACATAAGGGTTAGTAAATGATGATAAATTTTGGGCAAACCATCAGTTTCATTTTTGGTATGATCAATAGTACCCTTGCAAAAAAAGAAGTGTGCTTAAATGTGCAAATCTTAAACATATATTCTTAAAGATCGATAATAATATTATATGAAGTAAAAGGACACCGCAGTGTACACTTTCATGAATGTGTTTCAAAGTATACTTTATGTCAAAATAGTAGTTTTGCTTTAAAGTACATGTGAAATCAATAAGAAATAGAGAATAAGATAATAGAAGTAATTCTAAAGTTACATATAAAAAATGTACTTATCTGAGTGGTCAAAAAGGCACTCTAATGCAAAGTGCTTTTAATATACTTCTAAACTAACTTTTTAAATTGAAAGTGAAAACACTATATTTAGTTTGCACTTAAGAATATTCTTTAAAAGTATATTATTTAAGTGCTATATTTAAGTGTGCACAAGGGTAAAAACGCTAATAATAATAACATTAAACCTAAATTTACTGTACACTCTGACCTAGAGTTATTTCCAACTATGTAAAACATGTCTTCAATCATACATTGCAACATTTTAAAAATGTCAGACATCTGGAGAAGGGGAGTTATGTCAAGTGACAATGATTCATTGTTTCCACACCTTTATAGCTGCACATTGTATTATATACCACATAATGAAGTACAGAATGGAAAACATTACATCGTGCATTAGGAAATGAATACACTGCAAATGATTTTAGAGTAAGTTTATTTGAACTATTTTACACAAAATGTGAAATGTGTGCAACATACAAAACACTGTAACTCATCCAGGAGTAATCATAAGTAACCATGAATATAATATTAAATATCTGCCGATGATAAATCTGAGGTTTTATAATAGGAATATTCTAACACAACTTATTCTTGGAAATATTTACAATGAGAATGTAATATTTTACAAAATGAATAGCTAAAATAATGAAATGTACATAACATTCAAAATCCCATGCCCCCAAATTGATATTGTGCTGCTGTTAAATGATATTACTACACATTTTGCAAATCTTGAATGTTAGATTACTACATAAAGCTGTGCAAAGCCATTCAGGTTACACTGTATGTTTGTTCAAGATCCTTAACTGTACCATTTTTTTTTCTTACAGTGGTAAAGGTTGTGGCCTGATTATTAACTCCATAAAAATGAGACATGCATCGCCTTAAAATCCTCAGACTGTTTATAGTTGAGGGTAAAAATATATATGACCCTGGACCACAAAACCAGTCTTAAATGTCAATTTTTCAAAATTGAGATTTATGCATCACCTGAAAGCTGGATAAATAAACTTTCCATTGATGTATGGTTTGTTATGATAGGAGATACAACTATTTGATAATCTGGAATCTGAGGGTGCAAAAAAAATCAAAATATTGAGAAAATCGCCTTTAAAGTTGTCCAAATGAAGTTCTTAATAATGCATATTACTAATCAAAAAGGAAGTTTTGATATATTTACGGTAAGAAATTTACAAATGATCTTAATGGAACATGATCTTTACTTAATATCCTAATGATTTTTGGCATAAACAAAAAATTTATCATTTTGACTCATACTATGTATTTTTGGCTATTGCTACAAATATACCCCAGCGAACCCACGGTGACACGGATGTCACAAACACTGGTGATTATCTGGAAAGGTCTTTTTAAAGCATTATCCCTCACTTTCACATCAGGAAGTCCCTAAGTGACATATAATGAACACCCAGGTTTAGTCATGCGACAATATGTGCAATATTACATTGAGGTCTAAAGAGAAAAACAAAATAAATGTTTTTCAATTGAGAAATAAACGCCCAATGTAACATATATGTAACATGAAAAATGTATTATAAACGCCCAATGTGTCGTATATGTAACATTACATATATTTCACAAGGAGGGGTTGGATTTCAAAAACAACTGCAGAAACATGTTATAAGTGGTGCATTTGGTTTGTTTTATATGCCCCATAATTTTCTTATAAGGAGAAATTGGTGCGGGTTCTTATGGGTTAAGACTGGTTTTATGGTCCAGGGTCACACATTCACACAGACTCATTTTTATGGAAGCGTCCACTCAATATATATATAAAAATAAAAAATAAAATTGCAACCTTTTATATCACAATTACGTTTTTTGCAGTACTTTTTGCAGTAGTTTACATCTTATGCTTTTTCACTTTTTTTTCTTGGAATTGTAAGTTTATATCTCATAATTCTGTCTTTTTTCCATGGAATTCAGAATAAACATTTAGACTTTTTTTTAAGACACCTGACCGCACGCACATGCACAATTTTGAGAGAAAAGTCACAATTCTGCGAAGAGTAAAAGATCACATCAACCTTTTTATATTTTTATTCCGCTTCCATAGTTTAACACTTCATCCTAAATCATCATACTGATAAAGAAAGCAATGTGCTCCCATAAATGGTGTATTCCCCTATGCAATCAGATTTTAGACAGAATTTCACTGACCCACAAAGTGAATATTGTAGGTCATCTGATGGCCATTGTCCCAGGCATACAGTACCTTATCTTTGGGATTGTAGTCCACTTGGGTAACAAAAGCGTGCTCATTAGTGAACGGCAAATGTGGAGCGGCCTCCGTGTTGGTGTGCGTATCGTAGGCGTACGAAATCTCGCCCTCTTTCTGGTTGTAGACGTCAACGGCGTACAGCACTCCACACACGATGAAGCAGTTTCCGTACGAGTTGCGCTTCAGTCCAGTCCTCCATGTCGTCTCCTTCTTCATGGACAGGTCGCTTGGGTCCAGCTTGCTGATGACGATGACTTCATGTTGCGAGTAGTCGTAATCCAGCGCAGGGTAGATCACCCAGAGGCCGCTCTCGTCTACAGCGAAATCGATGTCTGAATGTCCACGCCATTTCCAGGGTGTGGTGTCCTCATACACGGCATCATGAAGCTGAGTCCAAGCTGCCACGTAGCGCATGTGCAAGTCATATTTGATAATGTTTTTGGTGAAGGCTCTGTTGTAATAGAAGGCACCGTTGTAGACCACATGACCTGTTCCTATCCAGTTGTAGGGAAGCTTGTAGAGGTTACTCCAGCGCCCTATCATTGAGGAAGACATTCAAAAGATCATGTTTATGATTCAGTTTGTTACACTTTATGCATGTATAATTTATATTAGCTACACATTCCATTATGGAGCAATATTCTCAACTCCATAGTTGGGGGAATTTACCAAGAATGAATTGTGTTCGCTGATAGCGTTTTTTATTTGCTATCTGCATTGTTTTAACACCTGATTCACTAAAGAAATTATGCAAATTATTAACAAAATTTTCTCTGAATGCCATTTTCGCAGTGCAATTCTCCATATTGCAGGTTAATTTTGAATGCTGGGTTTGATTATAGCACTCTTCTCCATGATTTAATCTTCATTTGAATAAAATAAATAAAATAATTATAAAAAATAAAATCTATATTTTATATAGGTATAATCTAATTTACATTAAAAACATTAAACATTTTAAATACTCATGGTACAGTGATTTTTCAGTGCCTTTAGAGCCTTGAACTGGTTTGTGCATGGTTAGTAAACAAGAACCATAAAAGAAATATTGTCAGAAATCTTTAGTAAATTTGCCCCTCTTTGTTTTGCTGTTTTCACCTTGTTTGAAATTCTCCAGGTTGCGGAACTCCACCAGGTTATTGCCGTAGTAGTAGTTGGTAACATAGATCTTGTTGTCTTTGGCCACTGGGTCTTTCATCCAGGCTCCTTCATTCCGTCCATAGCTGTGATGCTTCTCTGGCATCTCCACTGAAGCCAATGTGCCCTCACAGTCTAAAGATTTACCTATTCAAAGAAATAAATATAGATTTCCATATATCTACACATGTACCATAAATAAAATATGGAAATAAAAAGAGTGAATAGAAATACATACATACATAAAAAAATACATTTTAAATGCTTGGGTCAGTAAGACTTACAGCAAAAAAATACAGCAAAACAGTAATACTGTGCAATTTTTATTATAATCAAAATAACTGTTTAGTATTTTAATATATTGTAATTTATTTATGTGATGCAAAGCTGAATAGTCCAGTCTTCAGTGATCCTTCATAAATCATGCCAATATGCTGATTTTTGTGTTCAATGAAGATTTATTAGTATTTTCAATGTTGAAAATAGTTTTGCTGCTTAATATTTTTGTGGAAAATAATTTTATTCAATATTATTGAATACTTTTTGAAACCTCCATTTGCCAGTTTAACAGCTCTAAATTTTCGCCTATAATGCCTGATGAGGTTAGAGAACACCTGATAAGAGATCAGAGACCATTCCTTTATCAAGAATCACTCCAGATCCCATGTTGGTGCTTCTTCTCTTCAGTTCCCCTCACTCATTTTCTACAGGGTTCAGGTCAGAGGACTGGAATGGCCAGCAGAAGCTTGGTTTTCTGCTCAGTGACCCATTTTTGTGTTGTTTTTGATGTTTGTGTTTGGATTATTGTACGGTTGGAAGATTCAAACATGGCCCATTATAAGATTTCTAACACAGTCAATCAATTATTGATTTTTAGATTTACATTTATGCATTTAGCAGATGCTTTTATCCAAAGCGACTTACATTGCATTCAAGTTACAGTTTTTACATTTTTTTTTTTTTTTTTTTATCAGCTCTTGCTTTCCCTGGGAATTGAACCCATGACCTTGGCGTTGCTAGCGCCATGCTCTACTATTTGAGCTACAGGAACGCATTATTTATTACAGAAAAACATTTATTTCAAAATTATATTTATTCCCCCCATTTTAAATTCTTATTATCCAATGAAAGGTTAGATTTTTGTGAATTTTTTAAATAAAAGATCAAAAGGATTAACAATGCAGATTAATTTTCACAGCCTTCTTTGATCATATTTACCAAGAGTGCCGATATTTTTGGCCATGACTGTATAAATCTCACACATATAAAATAAATGAATAAATCGTACCCGCTTTGTTCAAGTGTGTCTTTCCTCCACTGCCTATTGGTTTCTCTGGCGCTGGGGTGGACAGGGTTGAATTCATGATGGGCACTTCACTGGTGGTTGCTAGTGTGGTGCTTGTTTTTGTCACAGAAACAAGAGTAGTGGTTGTTATTGGTGGTACAGTCGACGTTATTTCAGACTCTTCCAAAACTAGCTCGGAGCCTCTTTTGTCCTCGGTTAGGTGGCCAGTGTGGGTTTTGGCAGAGTTTTCTGAAAAGAGAATAAGGAGAAAGCCAGGGAGGGTTTGAAAGGCAGATTACAACTCTTGGCCTGAAGTTTCACCCCAAGCATTTCGGATTCCTCACATCAAAAGAATTATTAATGAGATGTTGCACTCGAAGAAACTTCCTGCATTGTAACCCAGTCTCTGCCTGCAACGCTTGGATTCGACATTCCTACACTGAGCCCATTTCATCTCATGCCATGTACAACAGATCTCCACAAGACAATATCAGCGGAGAGACCCTAATCTGAGCCTCCTCTTCCTGCACTGTGGGAGCGTCTGGAACATTAAACATGTGGATGTGCGCACAGGACATAAGTACATCAGATATTCATATACACTCCATCACTGCTATCTGTCATTCAAGGACACAGGCCCAGTACTGTAATACTTTTAGACACCTCAGCAAACTTATGATTATTTTCTCTTCCCTGCATGTCACTGTTTTATATTTGGTTCTGGAAAGCAATGGGAATGATTTCATCCCAGAGGAAAGTTCTTGCTGATACTGTTGATGAAATAAGAAATACAGAGCAGCATTTCACTAAAATAACTCAAGTTATTGCCTCTCAGGGGATACATTTATTACCCGAGAGGAACTTATGGATCCACTATACTGTAGATTTCAGGTCCAGATTTATGAGAAGGGAAGGGAACCACCTTTTCCTAACCTTGGGCTATTCTGGTGTTCACAATTAAGGATTTTAATGAGAAATAAAATATAAGAGGAAAGGAATTGTGGAGGAATTTTATAGAGGATATGTCAGAGATCCAGTCGCGCTTACAAGAGGCTCGTGAAATATAAACAATAAAATGCTTCTCTTGACTTTCTGCTCTTGTACCTCCTGTAAGTTTTTATAGTCATAAGGTGTGCTGGAACATTTTAAAGCCTGGGGTCACAAAAAAACTACAGGTGCAAACAACCTGTCCTTAAAAACTTTATATAAATAGCATAGACTATGGTACAAAAAACAACAACAACAAAAAACAAATACAAATTTTAAACTATTTGTTTGGAGAAAATGTGAATGGTGATTTCCAAAAATTGCTGCCACAATAATACATGTTGCTAAAGGCTGGATGCACTACATGACTTTTGCCCCGATTTACAGTCTAGACAAGTTGATGTTGCCGAAAATCAGAGCCAGTCTGCACTTTGAAGTTGACAGATTCCATAGAAAAGCATGTCGTTTATAATGATTTTTTTTATCTTAAGGCTTAGATCCATTCCAGTCATTGGATTTCAAACATGTTTGATATTATGATTTCAGCGCAAGTTTGTTGTGATCAGAACAACTTTAAAGTCTGGTAGTGTGTGATTCTCAGTCGTGTAGTGTATGATGGCCAGTTTTCCTCTGTGACTGTTTACAATGTGGACAAGTGTATGATGTCCAGCATTTTAAAATCTGGTCAGGTTGGCGTCAATAGCCTCGTGGTTAGTGCACCGGAATATTGTGCAATTGTGCTCATGCTGACCCGAGTTCCATTCCCGTCCCAAGATCCTTTGCCGATCCCGCTCCCCTCTCACCACCCAATGCTTTCTTGTCTGCTCTCTACTGTCCTGTCTATTAAAGGCATAAAAAAGCCCATAAATACAACTTTTAAAAAAATCTGGTCAGATTTTAAAAGTTGTGTAGTGTATTCCAGCCTTAAGGTATTCTTGGTGGTTGCTTGGGTGTTACTATGTGGTAAAAAGTTGTTTTGGGTTGTTAATAAGACAACGCAAGGAAGTTACTAGGGTGTTCTGGGGCCAGTCGTGTGAACTTTGTGTAACTTAATTTACCATGTTAAGACAGTGTATGAAGTACGAGTCTAACCAACTAGCAGTTAGCCAAGGGGTAATCAGTCTTATGCTTTGGATTCAACTTGGACTAAACATCATACCATCATACGCTATGTGATTTTCTATGTAATCTGTCAACTCAATCTATAGACTGGCTCTGACTTTCAGCAACTAGTGTCAACTTCTCCAAAATGTCAGTCGGAACAAAAAACTGGGCAAAAGTCATCTTATTGTGTTGTGAGTAGTTGCTTAAAGTCTCCATGATGTTCAAGAATATGGAAGTGTTTCACCCATTTTATCACCCACGGTTGGTATCAACCGGATTGCTTTTGGCTCTGCACTGAGGTGGTTTTCAGAAATAATTAATTGAACACAGATGTGATGTGCATGGTCTCAATACCTCTCTCCCCTCTCCCTGCTGAATGTGACTCAGAGTCGTCTGTCTTGGACGCTTTGTAGTATGTGATCCCCCTGATGACTCCCGCCTGGTGCACTAAGGGCTTGGTTTTGCTGGTGGGGTCTGGCTTCGCAGGTTTAGATGCTTTGGCAGGAGCCTCTTTCTTGGGCTTGACGGGTTTCTCTTTAGGCTTTTTGGGTGGAGATTTGACAGCTGGGGGTTTCTTGCTGGGTGGTTTTATGACCTCCTTGGACTTTTTACTCTCAGTGCCCTGGAATCATACAGTTTTAAATTACAAGACTGATTTTGTGCATTTGTGTGTGTGCCATTGTGTTGGAGAAAGTGTGTTTTACCTGTGCTTTACTGTCAGAGGCGGCGTCTTTCTGCAACAGCTGTAGTCCCAGGCTGGAGATCTCTTTCTTGATGCTCACCATGATGTCAGTGTAGTTCTCGTAGCGCTTCAGCTGATTGGACAGATTTACTACGCTGTCCCTCACAAACTCATTCTCCCTGGTAAGGTTTGTCTTTATGGTCTATGAAGAGATCGTTAGAATAGTGTCATGCTTATGTCAGCTGAAGCTTAATTGATGTTTCACATTCAAATCTGATAAATCAGATGGTTACCTCTTCTAGTGTGTTCATCTGAGCCACAACCTTGTTCATGTAGGCATGGACCTTCATCAGATCCATACTGTACAATGTTCCTTCCAGCAGATCCACCATGGAATGGAGCTGGACACAAACACAGAATAATAAAGAATGTTTCTTTGAGCCAATGTGATATTCGATATTAAAACACTGTATTTACACTTCAAGTAATATTAATTGGAATGGCTATTGATTATTGCACCAGAATTTAGCTTTGGATAAAAAGATTGGAGTGCTTTCTTGCCATCAGAGTGTATAGGATGAAAACTACATATTCTTTCATACTCTTTGTTTAGCTGTCATGTGTGTGTTTTGGGCTCTGTGGACAGCATCTGCTGCATGCTGCTGATTACCACAGAAAATAAGTTTGACCTTGTAGTGAGTGGGGCGGTGGTCGAGAGCCGTGGGAGCAGAGCGAGGCCGGTGGAGTTAATGATAATGAGCGACACCTGCGCCACCGGTCTCGAGTCCCACGGAAGAGCTCTGGAAGGATAAAAGTAGGAGTGACGACAGTGGAAGACGAGAGAGGACCAGGCCTGGACATTATTTGTGTTTTGTGTGCGGCAGTCGTCCGCGAGGGGCTGCCGCTTTACTTTTGTGTTTGTTTATTTTGTTATTAAATTCTTTAAATGGTTGCCGGTTCCTGCCTCCTTCTTCCCATTCTACGATCTGTGTTACAGACCTTTTTCGGTTTGGAAAAATAAACAAAAAAAAATGTGTCAGTGTTTTTTGTTAGTTTTTAGCTTTTGAGGTGCAAAATGATTTTCTGTTGTAATCGACAGCATCTGTGGCATGCTTTCCATAAAGATAAAATTATTTTTATTCTCAGTAGAGAGGTTCTCTTAAGTTTGGCAACTTTTGGTTTGTACAATTCAAGATTCAATTCAATTCCTTGTACAAAAACAAGGATTTGTAAAGAAAAAGAGCTCATAAAATGTTAAAACTGTAACTTGAATGCAATGTAAGTTGCTTTGGATAAAAGCGTCTGCAAAAAATGTCAGAGGAGTTTGATGTAAGCCAAGAGGAGACTAGATTATAGTGTATAGTAACATGTCAAGTGAATGTTCCAAATCCACTTGTACTGTTGTCGGAAGTAGCTTTTTCTATAAAGCAGTTTTGTTAATAATAATAATTTAAACTTCATAAAATGTTGATGCTCAACCTCAACGATTCAACCTAAATATGCACTGCTTTATGCTAAATTTATTTAAATAATTTAGCAATTTTTGTAATGGTATTACTAATGTGTGTCTAAATACAGTTTAAAGAAATACTTTTTGGTCTACTACAATAACTAAAATCAGTTATAGTTATAAATTTTACAGATCCGTTGATGTGCTACCATTTGGCTTTCAGGACCTCGATTTATATTCTGTTGGTGTCACTTAACTGGAGCATTCTTGTAAAGGAAAGCTTTCCTCTCAATGTCCCAAGTTCCTGACCTGAAGAAAATGTTGATTTTTACCTTAAGTAGTTCAGGAGCTTGTTTCCTGAGTTTTTCCGTTCTCCATTCGTTCTCACATGGGTTGAGTGAGGAGGGAGGAGCTGTGCAGGAGCATTTACAGTCGGAGCCTGAGCTGACCGTCTCCACCGTGTAAAAATCATCCACTCGCAAGCTTCCGTCACGGAGCCTGTGGCAAGCCTCAATGCTCAACGGCCGCATCACACATTTACAGCGGCAGTCTGAACCCTCAGATATCATCCTGACTGGCTCCGGCTCACCGAAAATCTGACAGAGACAGAGAATGTGAGAAGGTCAAGAGAACGTATATATGGAAAAATATAAAACATGCTTTCGAAAAACGTTTGAGGCATAGTGATGATATATACACTACCATTCAAAGGTTTGGGGTCGGTAAGTTTTTTTAAATAAGTTTATGTACACCAAGGCATTGATTTAATCAGAAACTAAAACAGTAAAATCAGTAGTATTGTAAAATATTGTTACAATTTAAAATAACTATTTTCCTATTGTAACACTTTTAAAATGCTATTTATTCCTGTGATGACAAAGTAGATTTTTCCTCCATGAATTTTCACATTAAACAGAAATCAAGAACATTTGATTATATAAATGTTAAAATGTGCTGCTTAATTAATTGTTTTTAGGATTCTTTGATGAATAGAAATATCAAAAAACATTTGTTTGATATAGAATTTGTTTGTAACTATGTAACCGTTGGTTGATCAATTAAATTTTTCCTTGCTTACTAAAACAATTTATTTTAAAAAAACAATCTTACTAACCCCACACTTTCAAATTTGAATTAATTTTAAATTTTGTCATACGGTCTCATATGGTATTTTCATTTGCATTATACATGGAGTTATGTGACGTATAATATATATCATATGGAGTAGGCCTATTTCTTATCATAACCAGCCTGAACATGAAGATCAAACTAAATCCTTCAAGTGCCAGTGGAATGACATGTGGTGCAATTGGGAACAAAACAAATGTTTAACCCTTTCATGTCTCTCTTAAATCATCAGTTTAAAGCCTTTCTGCACTTTAGTACATGGCCAAGCAAAAAGCTGCTAATTTACCTTGAGGAGCATAACAGACTTTGCCTGACGGCTTGAGCCCTGATGCTCTGGAAGTGATCAGCCATTACACTGTGGCCCATGAGGAACCCACTGCAGTGAAGTCCTGTAACATTTGAACTCCCTACCTTCACACATAATTTTACTTGATGGATCTATGCCATTGTACATCCATTTCAAATCTTATCTCTAGTTCCAAGTAGCACAAGTGCACAAAAATCTATCTAGTATCTGCATTTTATGAATCAAGACCACTACCTTTGGAGAAGACACAGAAAAAGACTCTTCTCTCTCTCTCACGCACGCATCTGTTGTCACTTAGCGCTAGCTTTTACAATGGCACTGGCTTTGAAGACAGCCTGGGGCTTGAGATTCCCATAAATTCAGCCCAGCGAAGGGACCTGAGTGGATCTGCACCTTCTCTCATAAACAACTTGTTTTTAAATCACATCCTGCAGCACCTCACAGTTTGACAGAACAACTCTCATTTCTCAATAACAGCCTCGCATGACATCCAGTGGGTTACATGTGAATATCATTTACAGAGTACTACTTGAGCCATAAAGCAATAATTAAACTGATATAAGGCTTCATAAAAGCCAGGTGTTGTTGAATATGGAGGTTGTCCATATATGGTGCCGGACTCTCCAAGATGTCGGCCACATGTACTTCAAAAAGCTGCTTTCGTAATACCTACCTGACACTGACAGCACTAATAATTCCAGCTTCATGAACAGTAGCAGTAAAAGCGAAAAGACTATGTGGAGCCACAGGGGCAGAACCCACAGAACGGATGAATGCGCAATGATGGCATACAATTGAGAAAGAAGTAGTAAATGATGCACAGATGTGCTGATTTTTCTAGGACTGACAAAACTACATGCTGCTGCTGAGTATGTACTGAAAACAGGAGCATATCTAAAAAGTTATAAAACGTTATTTGCTTGTCTCATGAATATGAATTAGCATGGCATAAGGCTCTACTCTACCGATTGACAGAACCTCTGCTTTGCCTTATAGGCAAAGTACATCAGGGTTGCCAGGTTTTCACAGCAAAACCCGCCCAATTGCTACTCAAAACTAGCCCAATCGCTTTTCAGGGGCGATACCCTGGTAAAAATAAAATCACGTTCCGGGGGGTAAAATACACATTTTTGGCGGTGTTTCCCTGGTAAAAGTTGTATTTCAGGGGCTAAATATCATGTTATTGGGGTCGCTTTAACCTGCGGACATTAAAAACATACTGCGGCAATGGTGTTAAAGTAGCCCAATTCTGCAGACATGGCAGCACCCAAATAAGAATAATTTTGTCATTTACTCACACTCATGTTGTTGTAAAACTATATGACTTTCTTTCATCTGTAGAAAACATAAAG
The DNA here is from genome assembly GCF_936440315.1 of Barbus barbus. Lineage (NCBI taxonomy): Eukaryota > Metazoa > Chordata > Actinopteri > Cypriniformes > Cyprinidae > Barbus > Barbus barbus. Next base: position 11,292,566 of record NC_136756.1, read on the forward strand.
ACAGTATGACCCTACATAAAAGTTGAAACACTATGACTTGATTGATACGTGGCTCCGCCTCCATCTAACAGTGGCCCTTTTGCTCTCTGACTGTTTGCCCAAAGATCTCAGGCCTGTCATCTGTCTGTACTGAAAATTTAAAGGTCTCTATAAATGCTCAGCCACTGCACATGTGGAACTGCTTACAGGCAGTGAAATATTTCAGAAATTCTTCATTATAAGATCCGCTCCATATTTGAGACATCCATTTGTCTGATCTCGCAGCTGCCACGTAGTTGGGTACATTGAGGCTAAAGGCTCCCCAGGGTAAAAGGACCTGTTGGGTTTTTTCCACTCTCAAAACACTAAATAGCAAATAAAGACACCACAGTGCTTTCCTAAACACCTGTTTGTTGTTACGTGCTGAAAGATTGTCCTGAACTATATAAGGTCATCATGTGCAAAGGTTGCTAATGAGGCAATCTGAATTTTTTTTTTTTTTTAAATGTTGTCTTATAAGTATCCCTGGAAGAATATTGATTTTATAGGTGTTTTACCTGTAATTTAGCATTGCGTTTAGAGTTAACATAAATTAAGTAGCTGTAAGTAGTTTATAAGCTGAAACCATCCGTCAATGTAGTTCTCAATCTTAACTCTAAACTCAATACAGTTAAAATGCAAAGGCAAACGAGTTAATTAACTGACCGTTTGGATCGAAAATCTTAATAACATGGCTTAAAGTCCAAGTCCATCTGGAGACTTTAATCATGTAGTTCCATGATAACCACACAATAATGCACATGGGTTGCCACACAAAAACTGAGTGACTGTCAGCTTGAAGTGGAAGGATTAAACAAAGCTCTGCTGTTCTTTTGTGTAAGCTCAGACTGATAGGGGACATTAAAAAGTATGCCCAGTAATTTGCCCAACTTTTCAAAAACACATTTCATCCTCTGTTGAAATTACCCCAGAATGGCTTCCATTGTTCAAGTGAGTTAATTAGGTGAAAAGTCCTGTAACACTTGCAAACATATTCCCGCACACACTCAGCGTCTAAAGCATAGTGGCTTTGACAATAAGAGCCCTTGTTAACCATAATGAAAGAGTGTGTTATGGTCATTTTGGTGTGTGTGCATCAGGCATCAAGGCATACTTAGTTCTTTGTATGCTCTCTAAAGCTCTATAATATTAGCTATAAAGTCCTAAATACTCTCTAATACATGCATATATGCGTTATATCTATATGTTTGCATCATTCAGTAAGAAAGAGTCTTTAGTAAAGTTAATCTCAATGCAAAATGAACCACAAAATTGACTGAGCTGAATGAAGGTTGTCATATAGATTTAGATATAATTAACTAAATAAATGGCGTTCCAACAGTTACAGGTCATGCAAACAAACACATTTGTTACCTAAACCTGCTACTTGAACATTTGGTCTGACTGTAGCAGTGTACCTCACAACTGACCAAACAGGGAATGGGCTGCTATCCTGAGATAAGATAGTTGTCTTTCCAAAAATACTTGGCAGGAGCAGTTGTCAACATTGGCCGCTTTCCTGAAAAGCCTCTTAACCCAATAACCTCATGCCTGGTGAAGCAGTTCAGGTTATGAGTCTGATCTCTCTTTCAATGAGGTGTTGCCAATGGCCGGCTCATCTTATTCCTTTAATCTAAGCCTTTGAAACAACACTAAAGCAAGTTTATGGCTAGAATTCAAGATGATCCCACACTAAAAGAAACATGTGAAACTGTCTAGAGCATTCTGAGATTACAAAGATACATCTCTTTGATGTGCACCAGGGTCACGGTTCATATCAAGTGTGCCTTCATTATTCCACTAAACATAAAAATAAGAAAAAAAAAATCCAGAGTCAATTTAGGGTCCATAGGTACTCGAGGAGGTCTGTGGATTGATGTATAAAACATTGATTTATGGATCGATCAATCAATCTATCAGTAAAAAAAAAGCACTATGATGTACTATTATTGCAATTTAAAATAACTGTTACCTGCAAAGCTGAATTTTCAGCATCATTACTCCAGTCTTCAGTGTCACATGATCCTTCAGAAATCATTCTAATATGCTGATTTGCTGCTCAACAATTTGTATTATCAATGTTCAAACCATTTTTACTGCTTAATATTTTTGTGGAAACTGTAATACTGTCACGATTGAAAACTGTAGCAAAACGAAGAACATTGACACGAGGATAAACTCAAAATAAACAGTCTTTAATCCACAATCCAACAGCGGTAACACAAGGCAGGGAGAGACTCACAGGAACACAACATCGACATTAATACCGGACTGGGAACACAGGCAAACATAGGGCTTAAGTAATCTGAACTAAATGAGATAATTAATACAACACAGGAGGTGACTAATGAACTAATAATGAAACAATGAGGACAGGAACATAACCAAATATGGGCAAAACACATAGGAGAACAGGGTAACGGGGAGCAAAACACAACACAATACGAACACAAGCCTGACAGATACTTTTTCCCCAGGATTTTTTTTCCTTATAAATGGCTTTACTACAATTGAATGCATCCTTTCTGAATTAAAGAATTATTTTCCTTCATGTAAACACACATCTATATTATATAATATCTAACAGTTTATATTAGTTGGTTCGCTGAGTTGGTTGAGCATAAGGGTGTTGTTCCTATAGGGTCAAAAAAGACTGATAATAACCTGATTGTAAAAAAAATAAATAAATAGTAATGTGTCCTAACAAAATATATCAGCATACAATTATTGTACTACAGTTTTCAACTGCTTACTCACAAAATCTATACTTGTTGCAGAATTTCTGAAATTTCTGAAACCACACACCAAATCTGCAAAATCACGCACTAATTCTCGGCCTTTGACTCAGTTTTCAATTTCATAAAACTCTTTTTGCAAAACACAACACACAATTCTCTATGTAACACACACAAATCTAACAGCAATTAATATTATGGCACAGGTGTTTGCAAATGTCTTTTCAGATGTGTTTGTGATATTTTGAATGCAGTGCTACATTTTGCAAGAGATGTGAGGCATTTGGCTTTTTGCTTGTGCAATTCTTGGATTTGTGTGTAAAGTTTTGAAAATGTGTGTAAGCACTGTATTTGAAACCAAAATGCAGTTTATCATAGCCTTGAAGACACTTTCTCATTTAGACTCAGACAAAATAACGGATCTACATCTGAGGACACAACTAGAGTCTCCAGCAGGACACACACAGATGCCATTAGGACAGACATGTCAATTGGGCCCAAACTAGCTAAGTGAGCACTTGTTGATTTTGGGGACACACAGCTACATTCCAGCTGAGCCTGTTTATGTGTCACAGCTCTCTCTGAAGCTCTAACTCTTCATGCTATCAGTCCAGCCAAGAGATGTGAGACGTTCTGGCAGAGGAAGTCAAACAGATGGTTCACGTTCAACAAAACAGACTCTGAATCTCAGATAAATGCTACCTGATTATAAAACAAGCTTTCTTTACATCAAACTGATAATATAGATAAAAGTCTTTAAAAAAAATATTTAAGAACATGTAACCTTTGCATGTTCATATTCTTTTGTGAAAATTAAGTACACTTTTGAAGCATGCTTTTAAAGCGAATACATATTATGGAAATAGTACTTTAAAAGAACATACTTCTGTGTGAACACAGTGTAAGGTTTTCATACACTTAACTATATGTAAATGAAAACGTATTCTAGTGTAAATTTATATTAAATGCAATTTAAGACTTGAGTGCTTCATGATCAGTACATTTTATATGCAATTTCATATTCTATTAACTTTGAAATAAGTGTACAGTTGAATAAGCATTTATGGTAACTAAAATATAATTTAACATCATTTCTAGGGAAACTTGTATGTCATCTATATTTAAATATATTTGTAAATGCACATTTATACTGATGAAGTTGCAATGTAATATCAAATAACACACACTTTTAGTCAATACATCAAATTAAGCCTACTTCTTTACAACTCGAGAAAAGATCATTAAAACACATTATTACATTTTAAGGCATACTTAAGTGTGTTGAGAAATGAAAATGAAAGTGTAAACTTGATATCTTTTATTAATATTATGTTATTGCATGTATAGTTTTAAATATACTTTTCAGATTCGAAGTACACTACAAGTGGACATTCAGTAAAATTGAATTCAATTCATCATTCAGAACATTTTACACAATGGATTATCTGCCACTCTCCTCATTTTAAGATACCAAACATAATCTAATGCATTTATTAATGTATTGTTAGCACAGTTTGCATCATAGACATGATGCAAAGCTTTTTGCTTTTATAAGATGAGAGCAACAGCAATTTAGTTCAAATCACCAATATTCAATAATGAGTTGCATTATTACTAATAGTTCAGCATTGCCACCTCTTTTGCCAAATAAAATAGCTGTTTCTCCACCAAGCTCAGTGTGGTGCAGGCACCAGAAAGGGTTTTATCCACTAGTCAGTGGGACATCGATGACTCATGTTTGTGCATTAAAACATCACTATTATTTATTATCAACAATACTGTATAACAGAGAACACTTGACTTGTTTTGATATGATTTGTATGACTTGTTTTGTTTATCAAGCCTCGGCATGATGATCATTTGGTTTTACAATGGATTATGGAGTGAATGTTTCAGCGAACTGGAATAGTTTTGAAAATGGTACTGACCTAGAAATGTCTGACTCCCTGGACAGTACACTGACTAATTAGGCAGCCGATTGAGACACCCATAATCCATAAATCTAACTAGATGCTGTTTATGGTTGCCAGACAGATTGTGACATTAATATAGATTGTAAAATGGCTTTGAACATGGCTTACCCAATCAGAATTTAGCATCAAAACTCATTTTATACTGGTCAATAACCTTCCTCCCTAAACCAAGCAATTATTACTCTTATAGTTAAAAAAGATAAAGACCCGACTGATTGTAAAAGCTATCGGCCAATAAGCTTAATATCTGTTGATTGTAGACTTTTATCTAAAATACTTGCAAATAGATTGGATAAAATACTTGGGTCACTTATCCATCCTGATCAAGTCGGCTTTATTAAACAGAGAATTTCTTCTGATAATGTGAGACTCCTTATAGATATTATGTGGTCGGTGCGGGACTCAAATGATCCAACAGCAGCTATTTCAATTGATGCTGAGAAAGCGTTTGATAGGCTGGAATGGAGATATATGTTCCATACACTCAAAACTTTTGGATTTGGTCAAACATTTCTCAGATGGATAGATATTCTTTATAAAGACCCACAGGCTGCGGTGAGAACAAATGGTCTGATTTCCTCTTATTTCACACTTAGTAGAGGTACCCGGCAGGGATCTGCATTGTCACCGGGGCTTTTCTGTCTAGCTCTTGAGCCTCTTGCGGCAGCTATTCGTAAGAATCAGAATATTCAGGGAGTTAAAATTAATGAGTTTACACACAAGCTTCTGCTTTATGCGGATGATATTTTGTGGCTTGCTTCGGACCCAGCTAGATCTGTTCCAGCATTACTGGACGTTATTGAATCGTTCTCTAAGATATCAGGGTATAAAGTCAACTGGTCCAAGTCAGAGGCCCTTCCATTGACTTTATACTGCCCAAAAACGTTATTTCAGGCGGGGCAGTTTCAATGGCCTACTGAAGGCATAAAATATCTTGGTATCCTTTTCCCTCACCAAATTGATAAAATAATCGAAAAGAATTTGGACCCACTCTTTAATAATATTTCAATAGATATAGATAGATGGTCACCATTATTCTTATCATTATGGGGAAAGGTTAATGTCCTGAAGATGAACTGTATTCCGAGGTTGAATTATTTGCTGCAATGCCTTCCTATTGCAATACCCCAAAAGTACTTTAAAAGGTTTGACCAAATTTGCAAAAAGTTCTTATGGAATGGCAAACGTGCAAGGATAAAATTAGAAAGGCTTCAGGTGCCAACCAATAAAGGTGGTATGGGTCTCCCCAAATTAGCCCTATATCATTATGCCTTTTGCTTAAGACATATTGCTCAGTGGACATTGCCACCTGAGAGAGCTCCTCCCTGGTTGGAGATTGAATGGAGACTATTCTCACCACTTTCCCCTATAAATGCTCTGTCTAGCAACATACCCTCCAAATTAAAATCTCACCCTATCATATCCAATCTCTGTAATGTGTGGAAGAAGTTTTCTAAATTTTTTAATATTAATGTCTATCTTAACTCTGAATCCTGTATTTGGAATAACCCAAAGTTACATATTAGTAAACATTCCCTTCTATGGAAAGATTGGATAGAAAAAGGAATTATTACATTAGCAAATCTATATGACAGGGATAGTATGAAGTCATTTGAAAGGTTGGTTGGTGAATATAATTTGCCCAGAAATAATTTCTGGAAGTATTTACAAATGCGTCACCTGTTAGTTACTGTCATAGGGAAAGGAATAGAACCTCAGCAGTCAAACCTTATCTCTCGGATTACGAAAATAATGGGTTTGGGACATGAAGCTGCGATTTTTTATGCAATGTTATTCCAACAGACAGTTACTATATCTTATGCAACAATGTTAACTTGGTCGACAGACTTGAATATTAATGTCACATATAAAGAGTGGGATCGCATTTGTGAAAACATTAAGAGGGTTTCAAGAGACATTAAAATTAGATTAATCCAGTTTAAGATTCTTAATCGCTTTTATTGGACTCCGACTCGGCTGTTTAGGCTGAAGCTGAGGGATAATGCAGACTGCTGGAAGTGCTGCAGCTCGGTAGGGACCTTTTTTCATCTGCTTTGGGAATGTCCCATGATTCAGAATTATTGGTTAAAGATTCATGATTGTATTGAAAATATTACCCGGTTTAGTTTGGAGTTCTGTCCGAGGCTGTATGTTTTAAATGATCCACAAATTACATCGAACTGTGGAGCAGCTGACTTTATTCAGACCAGTATAATGGTTGGAAAACAAATAATAATGAGAAATTGGAAGAACCCAGGTGAACCCTCTTTTCAAGAGTGGAGTATGGAATTGGCAAAAGTGGCATCATATGAAAAAATCTCTTTCAACATTAATGACAAGGTGGAAAAATATGTGGCTAAATGGGGAAAATATGTGCAATATATTGCTATTAGATGACAGCATGGTGCTTGTTGTTGGAAAAATGTACATTTGATTATTATTTATTGATTTTTTATTATTTTTTTTTTGTTGCTTTTGATTATTTTTGATTTTTATTTTATTAAACATTACTATGGGATACATGTTAAGATTCAAATTGTAAAGTTGACTATAATGTTGACTATAATGTATCAGTGATGTTCAAAAACTCAATAAAATACTAATTATAAAAAAAAACTAATTTTATAGCTAAAAAGGAGTTAATTTGATGATTTACCAGAGTGCAGAAAGCACTTGAAAATGAATGCCGAGAAGCCAAATGTTTTACGCAAAGCTGTTGCAAATAGTTCATGCTGGAAAATAAACATTAACCAAACATCATCTGCTGTGGCAGGTCATGAGTTGTTATAGTGTTGGATGGACAGTAGCTGCCAACAGAAGGGCCACTAAAAGTCCAGATTTTGCTCACCACACAACCAGTGTATTTCCTGTTATTCACTGAACATACCGAGGTCAAAGATCAGGTCTTATGTAAAGATCTATATAAAAGAAGACTGGCATTGTTGCAGGATTCTGAGGTTCACTGTCTGGTCTGGATAAAAATATGACAGCCCTTCAGCTATGATGGCCATCACTACCGTGACGGCTCAGTAAAAGATGTGACGCCTTAAATGGGATGCAGATGTTCCCGGTTACTCCTAGTTTAAATCTTGTGGTAGAAGAGTTATGAGACTTTCATAAACAGGAACTGCTCAGTCTTTGATTGGCATTGTGTGAGGTAATATCCCATGAAACTACAACCAATAGAGTTTGATATTAACAAAACACAGCGGCTGATATTTCTATGCCTCTGTTCTCTTTTAGCATCAACCCTATCATTCCTCATCCCTCCATCTTTCGCTCTCTCTTTTCTTCTTATGATCTCTCATGGGTAACTCTGGGATTGTTTATGAATGCCTCCGTATTAAACTTTCCTGGCATCACCTCCAAGACCAGATATTTGGCATGTTGTGCTAATAATTGTATATTTTATGTGCTATTTTAGTATATTTTTATATAAAATTATACTGTTTCTAAATATTACTTTATATTTTCAGTATTCATTTTAATTTTCAGTATTCAATTTAGTAATTTCATTGTCTGCTTTTGTCAATTTTATTAGATTTTTTTTAAATATTTGAATTTAGCTTGAATTTCAGTTTTAGTAATTTTTAGTACTTCAACAAACTTATTTTTTTAGGTATTAGCTTTTCGTCAAATCAATTCAATATATAATTTAATTATTATATCAAATCAATTCAAATAAATTTATATTTATATTTTTATATTATTACATATTTCATATTTTATTTTAGCTATGAAAATGATGTTTAATAGTGTATTTTTGATTTAGTGTTAGTTAACAATAACACTGTACACACATGTATAAAAATATGATTTTTACTTGATTTTTACACTATATCAGGTACACTATATCAATAACTTTGTCACATTGGTTTCTGATTTTGTTTTTAGGTTTCACAAAATGTTCAGTTAATTGCCCCACATTAGTAACAGGTTTTGTTATCACAGCCCTGCCTATGCTGTTTTAACCTCCTCACCTCTTCACACATTTAACCAACAACAAAGACATTTAAAAAATTTCACAACATAACACAATTAGTTAGGGTTACTGAGTTGGTGACTATCATTTACAATGAGTCAAGACCTCTCTCTCTCACTCACACACACCCAGCCATAAGAGGGTAGGGCATGTTTCTGTGGGACTGACTGGGCTGTTCTTAAGTGCTACAGCTGTGTAAGCAGACATATATTGTTTTTAACCCCAGCAGAACTCGACTCCAATTACCATACTAGGCATCGAGCCCAAAACACACTCACACACCCAATCAGGATGAGTTTTGAAACAAATGTCATGGTTTTCTGAGGAAATGACAGCGGTTCTGTCTGTCTTTATTGAAGGACATCTGTCTCTGGTTGTATCAGCTGCACTGTTAACACAGCTGAGGTTTGATAAACTCACTCATCTGAGTCTAAAACAAGGTCAAACAGAAGAAAATCAACACCATGTTCGGCTACTTCACAATGCAGTACGGTGTGTTTATGGTGTATTGTGCAAGTAAACTATTAAAACATGCTGCTTAGCATTGTGGCCAGTTCTCACAGCGTTAGCCCAAAACTGGACTCGAATTACAGTAAGGTCAGGGGTCTAAAATGCCAATTAAATTATAATGCCATGCCATCTCAAGGATTAAAGATTGGAATGTTCTGGCAGTGCCAGGAGTCATTTAGGCCAGGGCATATGTGCCAAAATATGTTGCCTGCAGCTCTGGGAGGGGAGGTTGTGTGAGAAAGCTGATTTGTTAAGTGTTGTTTGACTTATTCTGAGTGATCTGTCTGTGAAACTGAGTGTGAAAACCCCAATTCTCCCATATGGCCTTTTCTGTCCAATTGCACCACTCACATACTCCGATCTGGAACACTATAACAAGTCCAGTGATGCAATAGTGCTGTTGGAATAAATAGCAGCACTCATGGAAAGGCATTTGGCCAATCAAATTCAAGGACCAAATTAAACCATTGTTACTATATAATATAATTGTATGTTTTGCTCACCAAGGCTGCATTTATTTGATTTTGTTTACTATTTTATTACATTTTAAACTTTTATTCCAGTGACGGCAAAGCTCAATTAGTCAGATCAATCCTGTAAACAGTCCTGCTGTTTTTTGTTGTTGTTGTTGTTTTACTTTGATAGAGGTCAGGGGCATGTTCCATAAAACAGGTTTATCAAATAAGCCTGGCTTATTTCAGTTAGTCTGGTTTATTTTGAACCAAACCAACTGACAATAAGTCAGACTAACTGCAATAAACCTGGCTTATAACAGGCCCCTGAGTAACTGCATTTATTTCAAATAGATTTTTGTAACATAATAAATATATTTACTGTCATAACTTGCTTAAGAAATGTGTTTAAAAAAAACCAAACATAAATGAATAGGCCTACCTATTGACTTCAAACTTTTGAACGGAAGTGTATAATGGTTTAATACAGGTTTCGTGTTCCCGGATCCTTTATTAAGACAGATCAACATGATTACAGGATACGTCATTTCACAATCCCAAGATGAACTTCATTTCAAAATCTCACGAATTCTGCAAATACAGACGCTCCCATTCATTGCTATTACAAAATCAAGATAATGTTGTCTGCTCTTAGTAATTTGGCTGAAGATTTGAAGTTCAGTCTTAAACTCTTCCAAAAACACAATGCTCAACAAACGAATGGCATGCCAATGCTAAAGACAAATTAATCTAGTTATCAGATGATAAATGCACTTGTCAAATAGGCTAATCGAAACGAGATCGAACCAAAGCAAATGAAATCACACACTAATAATCATGCTTGGCTATTGCAAAACCGTATTTAGCATGCAACCTGTGCGTAAAATGCAAGTGTGCTATTCAGAAAAAAAGAAAAAAAAAAACGCGTTTTACCTTGCTCGTAGCTCTTGCATCCCTTGCCAAAAGCAGCACATAAGTTAAAATACTTGCGTAGATCCACATTTTTCATTAACTACCCCAAGTCCCTTTTTTGCACAGCTTCCACTTGATGATATGATTTGGCGTCTCTGAAAGCACCTGTATCCTCAGTCTGGAATTATGAGCCTAGATCCGCTAGAACACAGGTTTACGGCTCCATGATTACAGGTCGGTGCCATGCAGAGTTGTGTATGTTGTGACGCGCAGCTCCAGCTTTGCTCCGCGCAGATCTGTGATGAACACGCGCGCGCAGCACACACCCACCCACCAGCACCATCTCCGACTCTCTGTCTGTGCCAAAGCGAGGCGGAGAACCGCTGGCCTGGATGCTCTTCTGTGCCACAGCGACATTATGTTTTATGCGTCTGTGCAACGTTCTAAGAACATTTAAAAGGGACCGCTGACCAGTAATTATATTTCTATATTAAAAAGTTATGCGTAAGCTATTTCGTGGTAAATAGCCTAACATGACATTAAAAGGAGATGTTTCTCTTAAAAAAAAGTTGTTCTTATTAATAATAGCCTAATCGTATCTGTGTTATTAATGTTAGAAATATTATTGTATAAAATATTAACTATATGGTTTATATTTTCAGTGACTAATAATGGGCAACCTCAAGCAGCCTTTAGGTAAAGTTTTCGCTGTTGTATAGCGCCCTCTTTCAGTTAATAGGCGACTGATTATCCAGTTGTGACCGGAATGGTACTATGTCTTGGGAATTCATTAATGGGATAGTTCAGCCAAAAATGAAAATTCTGTCATAATTTACTCACACTCAAGTTGTTCCAAACCTGTCTGAGTTTCTTTTTAACCAAACAGAAGATAGAAACTCATACAGGTTGGAACAATTTGAGGGTGAGTTGTAATGAACTTGTCAGACACAGCAGGTTAGTGAAAGAACAAAGGTGTTTAATAGTGAATCTGGAATCGGAAGAACTGAGGGGTTGGTATTCTTGAGATGAGTAGAAGTCAATGGAGTTACAGGAGACCCGTGAGCCGGGATAAACTCAGTCACTGTGTCTTTGACAGGGATGATGACAGCGGGAACCTCCAGCGTGCAGGGGAGTGCTCTGTGTGCCGTGATACGTGTCCAGTGAGTGGTAACCACAACAGTGTCCGTCGTCGAGCGTCTGGATCTGCGGATGGGGAAGATGAAGAGGAGCAGAACAAGAGGTAAGTTTCAACAGGTAAGTATCGTCAGGTAGTATACTCAGCTATGAGTCTTGAGAGCGTCGGTCCTTGTATGTTACAACAAGATCGGACACTGTTGTGATTGAGGAGAGTGCTTTTAAGTGTGTGGTGATTGTTCGCTGATGAGGTGCAGGTGCGGGTGATTAGAACTCTGGTGACGTGGATCGTGGCAATTGGTTGAGAGGAAAGCCTGGTCGTTCTCTGACAGTACCCCCCTCTCCACGGCCCGCTCCTGAGGGCCGACCCCGGCGTCGTGGTGGTCTACCTCGTCCTCGAGGAGCAGGGCGATCAGGATGGTTGGAATGAAATTCACTTAATAGATCCGGGTCAAGTATATCATCCCTGGGAACCCAAGCGCGTTCCTCTGGGCCGTACCCCTCCCAGTCGACTAGATATTCGAGTTGACCACCCCGACGCCGGGAATCCAAAATCTCCTGGACTTTATAGATAGCACCGTCGTCAATGATGAGAGGGAGAGGGGGTTCCTCGACCGGACCAGGCTCTGGGGAGACAGAAGGAAAATACGGCTTGAGGAGTGAGACGTGGAATGTGGGGTGGATCTTGTAGTGTGCAGGTAGTTGTAGTTTGAAGGTTACCGGATTGACCTGTTCCAGAATGGTAAAGGGGCCAACGAATCTGGGACTAAGCTTGCGGCAAGGCAGGCGCAGCCTGACGTCCCGTGTGGAGAGCCAAACCTTTTGTCCTGGATGATAATCAGGTGGGGTCGAGCGACGAGCATCGGCGGAGATCTTTTGCCTGCGCACTGCCTGCTGAAGATGGTGATGAGCCGAGTCCCAGACTCCCTCGCTCTCCCGGAACCAGTGATCTACCGAGGGTACGTCAGATGGTTCTCCTGACCATGGGAATAGGGGAGGCTGGTAACCGAGTACGCACTGGAAGGGAGTGAGACCAGTGGTGCCTTGCCGAAGGGAGTTTTGAGCGTACTCGGCCCAGCCTAGGAACTGGCTCCAGGAGTTCTGGCGGCCGTGACAGAAGGTTCTCAGGAATCTCCCTATTTCCTGGATTTTGCGTTCAGTCTGCCCGTTGGATTGAGGATGGTATCCAGAGGTCAAACTGACGGTCACACCTAGGAGAGAGAAGAATGCTTTCCATACCCGTGATATGAACTGTGGTCCTCTGTCGGAGACGATGTCCTCCGGGATTCCAAAGTAGCGGAAGACGTGGTTGAAGAGTAACTCGGCAGTTTGTATAGCGGTGGGTAGTCCAGGGAGAGGAAGGAGTCTACAGAATTTGGAGAAGCGATCAATGATGACGAAAATGCAGGTATTCTTATCTGAGAGTGGTAAATCAGTAATGAAGTCTACTCCTAGGTGTGACCATGGACGATTGGGAATGGGTAGTGGTACCAGTTTGCCAGCAGGGAGATGACGTGAGCTCTTGGATATCGCGCAGTCGGGACAGCCCTGAACGAACCTCCTCACATCCCTTGCCATGTTTGGCCACCAGAAGCGATCGCTTAGCAGCGAGAGAGTAGCGTTGGCCCCTGGGTGGCCTGTACCAATGGATGTATGCGAGGAGTGGATGAGAGGCGTGCGTTGAGTCCGGGGTACATACTGGCGATTCGGGGGACAGCCCGGCGGATTGGCCGGAGGAGGATCGGAGACAACTGGAGGAGAGGTCCATACAATGGGGCTGGCAATAATGTTGGTAGGGAGGATCCCCTCGGGCTCATCGGAGACCTCTTCTTGAGAGTGAACCCGGGACAGGGCATCAGCCTTGATGTTACGAGGACCTGGACGGTATGAAATTTTGAAATCAAATCTAGTGAAGAACAGCGCCCACCGCGCTTGACGAGGATTGAGCCTCTTGGCGTCTCGTAAGTACTCTAGATTTTTGTGATCTGTTAAGACTAGGAAGGGGTGGTTGGCTCCCTCCAACCAGTGTCTCCATTCTTCTAACGCTAGCTTGATAGCTAGCAACTCACGGTTTCCGATGTCGTAGTTCCTCTCCGCCGGGCTGAGTTTTTTAGAAAAGAAGGCACATGGATGGAGTTTCGGAGGGGTCCCCTGCTGCTGTGAGAGAACCGCACCCACTCCGGTAGTAGAGGCATCCACCTCTACGGTGAAGGGTAAATTGGGTTCGGGATGGACTAGGAGTGGTGCGGTCGTAAAGGCTTCCTTAAGGCGGTTGAAGGCGTCGGTCGCATCTTGGCCCCAATGGAGAGATTTCTTTCCTCCCTTCAGGAGGTCAGTGAGGGGACTGGTTATGGTGCTGTAGTTACTAATAAAGCGACGATAAAAGTTAGAAAATCCTAAAAATCTCTGTAGTTCCTTGATGGTAGTGGGTTGGGGCCAAGAGGTGATGGCTTCCACCTTCCCCTTGTCCATGCGAATGCCACCATGACTGATGATGTACCCCAGGAAATGAACGGTTGTTTGATGGAATTGACATTTTTCGGCTTTCAGATATAACTGGAACTTTCGTAATTGCTGGAGGACCTCCGCAACGTGTTGGCGATGTTCGGCCAGGCTCCGGGAGTAGATTAAGATGTCATCAATGTAGACCAACACAAACCGGGGAAGGAACTCCCGGAGCACCTCATGCATGAACCCCTGGAAAACGGAAGGGGCGTTGACGAGGCCATAGGGCATGACCCGATATTCGTAGTGGCCAGTAGGGGTCACAAAAGCGGTTTTCCATTCATCCCCTTCCCTGATGCGAATGAGGTTATACGCGCTGCGGAGGTCCAGTTTGGTGAAGATGGTGGCACCGCGGAGTTGTTCCAAGGCTGCTGGGACAAGAGGAAGGGGATAGCGAAATTTGACAGTTATCTGGTTGAGCTTACGGTAATCGATACACGGACGTAGACCTCCATCCTTCTTTGCCACAAAGAAAAAGCTGGAAGCAGCAGGGGACGTGGACGGTACAATATAGCCTTGATGGAGGGCTTCCTCGATGTACTCCTCCATGGCCTTCTGTTCAGGTAGTGAGAGGGGATAGATCTTTCCTCGTGGTACAGGCTCACCCGGAACCAGGTCAATTGCACAGTCCCATGGCCGATGCGGTGGAAGTCTGGCAGCTCGCTGGGGGCAGAAAACGTCACTGTAAGAAGAATACTCAGAAGGGATATCCACGGATCTTTGATCCACAGGACTCTCGATAGTGGTGGCATGTAGGGGAAGTGAAACGGTTGCCCAATGAGTAGGTCGAGGTAAGTACGGGAAACATTGAGGGAAACAGGACGAACCCCACTTTAGCACCTCGCCAGACTTCCAGGACAATATTGGATTGTGTTTCACCAGCCAGGGCAGACCCAAGATGACATCAACAGTTGCCTCTTCCAGTACCAACAGGTGAATGAATTCTTGATGGAGTTGCCCTACGCGAAGCTGCAACGGTCCAACACAATTCTCAACAAGATTGGGAGTGAGTGGCATACCGGTTATGGACTGGATCTGGTAAGTGGTCTTTGTCGCGGCGATCGGGAGGTCGAGCCTTCGACAGAGATCGCCGGAGATGAAGTTCCCGGCCGAGCCGGAGTCGAGGAGGATGGTAACTGGGAGTGGAGTAGAGTCTATTATCAGATGTGCATTGGAAGTTAAAGGGTTCATCTTGGGAAAGGTAGGTTGGATGCCACTCACCGCAAGTCGAGTAGGACGTTGTGGGCATGATGAGATTCGGTGGGTTGGGTCACCACAGTACAGACACAGGTTGTTAGCGATTCTTCTTTGTCGTTCTGAGGGGGACAAGCGAAACATGTCTGTCTGCATGGGTTCCGGTGAGGGTCTGGCCTCTGGCTGGGAAGTTGGAGGAGTAGCAATGGCAGATGGTGAGGGAGTATCAGAAAGACATGCCTTCATACGGTTCGAGCAGCGGATGGCGAGCTGTATAAACTTCTCGAGCCCATAAGTATCATCATAAGCAGCGAGATGTAACTTCAACCGGGGGTTTAAGCCTTGTCGGAAGGCAGTAAGTAGTGCAGGCTCATTCCAACCGCTCGTGGCTGCCAGGGTGCGGAACTTCAGAGCGTGTTGATGGATAGTCGATGAGCCTTGACGTAACTTAAATAATTGTTCGCCTACCGATGAGTCCCCCGGTGAGCTGCTAAATACTTCTTTGAAGTGGGCGAGAAATTGGACATAGGAATGTGTTGCGGGACCGGCTTGGCTCAGGATCGACTCGGCCCAACTGAGGGCTGGTCCCCGGAGCGAGGTGACCACAAAGGCAATTTTTGCTTGATCGGAGGTGAACATCTGAGGATGCAGATCAATAGTTAGTGAGCATTGTAACAAAAGGCCATTGCACTCCTCGGGATCACCTGAGAACGGCGCTGGTCGGGCCATGGGACTGGCGAACATGATCGGTGAAGAAGAGCTGAATGCGGAAGTGGCTGGAGAAGGTACTGGAGCTGGTGCGGGAGGAGAGGTGGAATGAGTGAGGATCCTCTTGAGTGTGTCGACAAGTTCCTGGAAGGGATCAGCTGTACTCATGATGTTGCTGTCCTGGTCCGATCTTCTGTAATGAACTTGTCAGACACAGCAGGTTAGTGAAAGAACAAAGGTGTTTAATAGTGAATCTGGAATCGGAAGAACTGAGGGGTTGGTATTCTTGAGATGAGTAGAAGTCAATGGAGTTACAGGAGACCCGTGAGCCGGGATAAACTCAGTCACTGTGTCTTTGACAGGGATGATGACAGCGGGAACCTCCAGCGTGCAGGGGAGTGCTCTGTGTGCCGTGATACGTGTCCAGTGAGTGGTAACCACAACAGTGTCCGTCGTCGAGCGTCTGGATCTGCGGATGGGGAAGATGAAGAGGAGCAGAACAAGAGGTAAGTTTCAACAGGTAAGTATCGTCAGGTAGTATACTCAGCTATGAGTCTTGAGAGCGTCGGTCCTTGTATGTTACAACAAGATCGGACACTGTTGTGATTGAGGAGAGTGCTTTTAAGTGTGTGGTGATTGTTCGCTGATGAGGTGCAGGTGCGGGTGATTAGAACTCTGGTGACGTGGATCGTGGCAATTGGTTGAGAGGAAAGCCTGGTCGTTCTCTGACATGAGTAGCCTGCATGATGATTTTTTTTGCATTTTTTAGTTAACTTTATTGAAGGTTTTTTTTTGGGGGGGGGGGGGGGGGGGGCTGAATTGCAAGAATAATAATAATGTTATTATTATTATTATTGAACAGTGCTTAATTCTAAAGCGTTGTATTTTCAGGGCCTGCAATTTTGGGGGCTGAAATTTAACTTGACATACATTAACATGTATAGCTTGTATTGTATTGTATTGTATAGAAATATTTGAACTTGGTAAATTACACACATATTTTTATTAATCAGAATCAGAAAGGGTTTTATTGTCAAGTGTGTTTATACACACAAGGAATTTGTCTTGGTGACAGAAGCTTCCAGTGCAAAGAAAAAGATGTGCAGACATAGATATAATAGACATACATATAATAAAATGAAATATAACACTAATAATAAAAAGAATAGACAATAAATTAAAATAATAATAATTATAACTATGTGGTGTTATGACTGTGTAAATATGCTATTTATAGATAAACAGTTTTGAAAAGTAATGTACAGATGTCTAGTCCTGAGATATGTAGGCAGAGGCAAAAACGTGCTTGATAAGCAAAAACGATGGCATCCTCACCACTCTTTGCTTGGAGCCGGCGTTCCCCTTCTGCCGACCTACATAACAGATCAATAGCTGCTCTGAGGTCCAGAGGCCTTGTGTCTGGTCCCTGTACAATCTTAAAGAGACAGTGCAAGCTATAACTGGTCCTACTTGCCCCGCTCCAAGCAGGCTTCGAACCGCAGTCTCTGGCGTGGGAGGCAGGTGCTCTAACAAAGAGGTTAAACACCATATCAATTGCTAGAGCGCCTCTTGAGATCAGGGGAGTGAGTTTTACACAAACAGCTCTTACTGGCCTACGACTGGGTCTGGATCTGCCTCCTCCGGGGGCAGTGCTTGCAGGCTCACCACCTGATGGTAGGATCCTATAGGCACATAAATATCTTAACTTGTCTTTTGAAGATGAATTAAGTTTTTACAGGTTTGGAACGACGTGGAGGTAAGTGATTGATGACAAAATTTTCATTTTGGGGTGGAGTAACCCTTCAATAACTGCTATAATTTTGTATTTAAAGCTGCAGTCCGTACGTTTTGCCTCTATGTCGCCATCTCTGTTTGAAAACCTGGAATTACAGCTGTTTGCGGAATTATCTTCCTTGTGTGGGCTGTGCTCTGGAACGGCTCCAGTGCAGATGATTCTAATGTTTTGAGGAGTGCGTGTCAGTCACCGCACCAGTGTGGATATTTACTGTACTTTGCAATCACAGATTCTAGCCTACGTCTTGGAATATATGACACAAATAAGAATTTTCATTGTATATTGCCATCTGAACAAGTAACAAGTCTGCCACGTATGTTCTGACTAACTGAGCAAAAAAGTATTACCATAAATCACGCTACCAATGGTGATTTAATTTAAAGATCAGTTAGCTCATACCACATCAAACCATGCAAATTATTATTATTGTTATACTTTATTCTCAAATTATTACTGTTAACAACATCAGCATTGCGTGACTATGAGTATAGTATGTATTAGCGTGTAGATTTCAATATCTGTACAGTCTAATCTAATTGCCATGCCATTCGAATTTCATATTAAGAAATTATTTTAACCCAAAAAGCAAATTATGAGCTACAGTGATGATATTGCACATGCTAAATCAGCCCCCCATCTTTCCTGGATGAAATTAGGCACATGTGACCATTCCTTTTACAAAAAAATAAAAAATAAATAATGGTAAAAAAGTATTTTTGTAATAATCAGATTTTTTTTGGTCATACTGTCTAAGATGTTTGCGTGAAGCATTGTAAAAACATATGATTTATATCTGTGTTTTCTTAGCTTCCAACAGGCATAGCTAGCATGTGTCAAAGATATTGTGTCAAGCTATTATACCAAGTTTTATTACGGCTGTCAAGGGTAGGGAAAGTTGCAACCGTCCCAACATGCTGTCCCTTACCACAACATTGATACACTTGGTTAACTGCTAGTTGGTCAAACTAGTTCTTAAGACAGTGACTAAGTTCATTCAACTGGCCTTAGTTCAGTAATCACAGATGTTAACATAATGTTATTATTACATTTTAGTGTCTTGATTCTGATTAAATTAATATTTTGTAACCAAGACAAGGTTGTTACTTGAATCCCCCCCCATTTACTATTCTTGTGTGTTTTCCTGCCTTAGGTCAGCGTGTTTGGCTTTGGAGTGAACGGCAAAGGCACTTGGAAAAACATGCCCAAGGGTTTTAAACGCACTGGTCAGCACCCTGGAGGGATTGAGCATGCGATCATCTTAGTACTTCAGGAAAGGAATCTGATCGATCTATACACAGGGTGTTGAGAAGGACTACTTAATGGGATACACAATACTTTTAATGATACACTCGCTACTGTTCAAAAGTGTTTGCTAATACAGAAAAACATTATTACAAAACAAATTATATTTATAAATACTGCTGCATCTATAAATTGAGTGTGTTTGTGTCTATACTAAAATAATGAATAAAATAATTGACATTAAGCAACATTGGTAAGTGTTTAAAGCTGTCCACACTGTGATATAATCAAGGCAATTAATTTAATGCACTTAAATGTATTTAATTTTTTTCTCAATATGTATATTTTGGTGTTTCACTTGAACATGATAATTCAGAGAACTGCACTATTAAACCATAAGTATTCGCACATTGTTTATTTCTGTTAAATTTTTCAGCTAAATCTGCAACCCTTATCACTTCACGAGGCATCATTGTGAAATCTAAAATCATGGTTACACTTTATTTTGATTCAACACTTCGACACTTTAGACATTCAACTAAATAGAAGTAACTTTGCAACTACATGTCAACTATAATTCTCATTAATTTGCAACTACATGTCTACTAACTCTCAGACTTAGGTTTAGGGTTAGTAGAATAAGTTTATATATAGGCTACTTGCAAAGTTTCTCATAGTCAGCATGTTGTATGTTGTGGACCCATCAAAATAAAGTGTTACTATAGAAGATATTAAGCAGACAGTCTACTAATACTCGTATTAGTATTTGTAAACAAACTGAATGTTGTCTGGAAGGTGAATAATAAATGACTGAATTTTTAATACTGATTTTTTTTTTCAGTTAAAATATTCACAGCTTAACTGCAAAGTCATGTTGAATTTACAGTGCATTACAAAATGCAAGCACTGTTTTGTTTTTTTCAATTATTGCAATTCAATTTTTTTTTTTCTTCAATACTTTAGTCATTAATTTACTTCTCCCAAATGTTGTTTTCAAATGTGGCAGTAGAAGCAACATGGGTATCCAAAAAAAAAAAAAAGTTGAAAAAAAAACCCTGTTGAAATAAATGTCAATATTTAAATATGGAAATCAATACATATTGAAATATAAAAATTAACGAACAGTTCACAATACAGCTAACAATACAGTTTACAGTTAAGATTAAGAAAAAATAAATAAAGGGAGAAAGGGTAATAAAAAATAATCAGAACTACTTAAATAGGCTAACAAATTATAATAAATAGGCCTATATTTGTTTTAGAAATAAAAATAATATTTTTAATAAATTTAGCAAATACTATTTTTTAGCACATAATTCCTAAATTAATAAGTTAAAAATTAACATTTAAAACAAATTCATAAATGTTATTAATTAATTAATTAATTAAATGTGACCCTGGACCACAAAACCAGTCTTAAGTCGCTGGGGTATATTTGGAGCAATAGCCAAAAATACATTACATGGGTCAAAATTATTGATTTTTCTTTTATGCCAAAAATCATTAGGGTATTGTAAAGATCATGTTCCGTGAAGATATTTAGTAAATTTCCTACTGTAAATATATCAAAACTTAATTTTAGATTAGTAATATGCATTGCTAAGAAATTCATTTGGACAACTTTAAAGGCGATTTTCTCAATATTTAGATTTTTTTTGCACCCTGAGAGTCCAGATTTTCAAATAGTTGTATCTAATATTTTTCAAATATTGTCCCATCCTAACAAACCATACATCAATGGACAAATAATTTATTCCGCTTTCAGATGATAGCCTATATAATCTCAGTTTTGAAAAATTGACACTTAAGACTGGTTTGTGGTCCATGGTCACAAATGTTAATAAATAGAATAAACAAGAAAATTAAAACCAGAATAAATAGGATGGCAGCATACGTCTAATAACAAATACTGTTAATGCTGTAAATAACTCACTGATCTATTATATCATCACAATAAATAACTACCAACATTTTAAAAGCAATAGTCCTTGAAACCTTTTCTTTCACACAATGCACACAATGCTCTGTATTCTTCCGTTTCTGTGATACTGATATTTGTGATACTGATTAAAATGGCTTATTAAAGTAATTAAACAAATCCATTAGTTATTTTGATGTCAAGCCGTCACCCCGCCCCCTTGGTCACGAGGAATAGTATTGGCCAAAAGAAACCCGGAAGTAAAGTGCAGTGTTTTCAAAGGCACGTGTTGGAAATATGGTCCGATTCAAGTCGAGGTAATGAAGGAAAATAGTTACTTTGCGCTTTTTTAAACTCATAAACAGTTCTGACCTCTCGTTATTGTGTGACCTGTCCAGATATTTGCTGTGTGAGGTTTGCGTCCCTGACCGGAGCAGTCTTCAGCTGTTGGAGGAGAAGACCCTCTACATCGCACTCAGAGCCGCCATGAAAAGAGCGCACGGCGACTACGGATCAGCGGTCTTTAACATCGGGGTGATGGGTAAACACTGGGCTTGTTATTATTTTGTGCCTATTAAGATCTCAACCAGATAGGTAATCAGACTGCTGCTCGTTTTATGTTACCGTTATTTTGATGCGGTGCAATTACGCAGTTTAAGATTACGTGTATTTAGTTCAGTTTAATGTCTCATTACTGAAAGGTCAAATCTCCTTTAGTGAAATACCTGAACGCCCACACTGGAGTGGTCCTGATACGCAGCAGGAAAAAATACTATCGACTCCTCTGGTCTGCCCTTTCTTTAATCACCTGCCTTGAGAACAGAGGCCAGAAGGTGCAGTGCTTCCTCAACTGCTTACATGTTGGAGGTAAGAGATGTTCTGTCTAGTTTAGCCTCCATCTGACACCAAACACCACACCATGTGCTCTTACCCTTCCCTGATCTCTTCCACAGGAACGATTAGAACATGTCAGAAGTTTCTTGTTAAATATAACCGACAACAGCTCCACAGAATGCTGCCAGACTGCAAGACTGATGGTAAGTTCTTTCTGTTATTACAGTCTGCAGAAACTCTAAAAGGCTGTGAATTACTATTATTAATTTTCTTTTCTTTCTGATCTTGACATACAAAAAGTATGATAACGACTTTTTTGTGTGTTCTCGACAAAATAGTTTTTTTTTCACTCTGCCAGCTTTTGCTGTAGTCTAAAAACACGAAAATTAAAATGCACAAATATTATCAAGTTACATCTGTTTTGGATTAAATAAAGCAGTAATGCTGAGTTCACACTGCACAATTTTTAAAGTCATTGGATCACTGTTGTTTTCACGCTGCACGACTATCTGGGGTAGCATTCACACTGCACGATTTTAGCCCCGATTTTCATGCACTGAAAGGTTTTGCAAAATCCCCACCAAATGACCAAAATCTGTGAAATTATCGGTGAAAGGCAAATCGGTGAAATTATCAAAGATGCGTTCTGAGAGAATTGCTTATCTATCTATCTATCTATGCTATTATTATTATTATTATTATTGTTGTTGTTGTTTTATTTATTATATTATAATTATTATTCATTTTAATTGTAGTTATGAGAAAACATAACTATGTTGACATCGCAAGAAAAACATTTTAAATCTAGAGATCATGGGAAAATTAAATGGCGATCATGGAAAAACAACTTGTCGAGATTGCAAGAAAATTAAGGTCTAGATCACAAGAAACAACTATTTAGTTGTTGATCACAAAAAAACTTGAGATCACAAGAATACAACTATTTGATTGTAGACCATGAGAAAACAAGTTCATTATTTATCTCGAGGTCATGAAAACAACTATTTTGTTATGTAAAGGTCACAAGAAAACAGCTATTCTATGTCAAGATCAAAAGACAAACTTTATTTTTTTTTTCCTCGAGATCACAAGAAAACAAACATTCGTTATGTCAAGATCATGAGAAGATTAAGTCGATCACAGTAAACAACTATTTTATGTCGAGGTAAAGAGAAAACAAACTTTATGTTGAAATCGCAAGAAAATAACAAATAAAGAAAAAATATAATGCATGGCCTTTTAGGGCTTCCATCATTTTAAGCACAATATAACAGTATATTTATTTATTTTGGAAAAGAGCGTCCCCAGGTGGCAAGCTATGCTTATCTGGAAAATAAATACTATAACCCTGTACAGGTTTCTTTCTTCTGTGGAATCAAGGTTTGGAATAATTTGATTCGGAGTAAATGATAACAGAATGTTCAATTTGAACTGTTCTTTTAGTCCACCAAGTTTGAGAACCACTGATGTAGAAATTTCACATACTGTATACACACTTTCTCTTTCTCTTCCTGTCCACAACACAGCCGAGAAACAAGAGGTTAGGAGAGCGATCCTGAGCTGTTCCCTGAGTAATGCCAGAGAGGAGGAAGCTGATGAAGATGGAAGTGATGATGGTGATGAAGAGACATGACTCCCCTCATAAAAATACTTTAGACGAGTAGTTTAACCATGCAGTAATGGTTAAATGGCTGACATTTTTTATACCACAAGACACATTTGCGTTTTTGTTTTCTGCAGCATTTCATGAATTGTAAATGGAGTATATCATTCACATTACTGATATTTCTGTGTGAACTCTGGCCATCTGCTGTGTAGGTCACGTGTATATGTATTGATTAAAATGTATACTACTGCTTCTGTTATGTCTGTAAAGGTCTCTTTCGAATAAATCAAATAAGAACAACTGGAAATGCTTCGATAGTAAAAACAGAACTGTCTCTGGCTATAAAGAATGCGAGATTACACATACATTACACCACGTTTTACAGTCAAATGTGCCAATCAGAATGGTTGAATCCGCGCATGCGCACTGAGTAAGTCTGCGAGGTTTATAAACCTCATCCGGGTGTTTACGGTTCCCGATTGGCGACCCGTCGCCATATGTCTGATATTATTTAGCTGAACAAAAATTTGGGTTAAAACCCATTTATTCATCCGTTTTCCTCTTTTGGAGAGCGGTTAACGCCTTGTGGGGCGCAACACTTCCTACACCAAGGAAAAACGGTGCTTTTCAAGGGGCGAGGCCCCGCTTTTTGGGCACTTGTTTTTTTGTGTTAGCACACAGCGTTTTTTTACTGAGACATTTGGATTGTGTCTCTGTTTTTCTCTCGGTTTGTTTGTGGTCAAGATGTCGCCGTAATGGAGTCTCCGCGTTTGACAGAAATGAATAAGGGCCTTCGTCGCCTGACCCGCATCCGCAACGACCCGTTGTTTTCCCCGTTTAATGCTAAAGAGCTCAGAGGCTCTCTCCCCGGAATTCGGCCTCAAAATGGAGAAAAACCCAAACGCCAACAACAGCAGCAGCACGAAGATCCCGCCCCGCTCCAGCTCTACAGGCCCGACTCCTGCAGACTCTAAAGCCAAAACAGGTAACATCTAATACACACAAACACACGCTTATTGTGGTCAACTTCGAGGGGAAAGTGTATGTGTTTGGGGCTTACGGCATGGTGTTGTTTGTGTCGGCCGAGTTGACGTAGCTACGGCCAGCGATTGGCCCGTTTCCTGAATAAACAATGGAGGAAGTCAAACAATATCAGTCAAGATTGGTATTAAATAGTGTCAGAAATTAACTTTAAGAGGCAATGTTTTCTCTGAAATGGTGTATTTACATTTATAAGGTTATTAAAAATATTTTAGTCAGCTTATTAAACGTATCAAATTCATAATAAACTAAACGATCAGTAATATAACGTATACAAGTATATTCATTATATATGAACATTGAATTACATGTAAATAAATTAATGAGAATTCAGATTGTTTTAGGGAAATGTTAGCTTAGTACTTTAGGCAATATAATTTTAGTTTATTTACATGATATTTATTGTTCTGCATTTAAGAGAGTGACACACACAGACTGGTTGTGTCATCAGAAAATGAGTTTATATCAGGTGGGTATGTGCTGACACAGATGGACACCAGAATAATATACACAAACACACGGGCTGAAGGCTGTCAATTCTAGGAGAAAGGCAGAACTGGTTTCATTGACATTACATCATGAGTGTTATTAAATGTTACATTTTAAGATTCCTTCAACTTACAATCTTTCATGGCTATTTGCACCTTTTAATTTTGTATTCGTTTTATTAAATACCTTTCAGAAATTCTCATTATGCAATTTAATGTCTATTAAACCAATTCCAACTTAAGACTGGGTTTACAGATATAAGCCTATGTGTTTGTAATTTATTGTCTGTGTAAATGCATATATTCACCCAATATAAATTAATTTTCTGATAACACAGACATGGGTGGGGTTTGTGTGTCTCACTCTTATACAGATAAACCAATATCGAAACTGAATTCCCATAAACTAACCTAACAAACTAATAAAATTCCCCAGAATTCCTTGATCTACCCAAGGGGCAAACTTATATTTGGGTTTATTTTCCCCTCCGCTTAGTAGCAGATCAGATGCATGAGGATCATGGTCAGGATCTATTCTTGTCTGCCATGTGACCACAAGAAAAGCTTCAGCGGTGAATTGCCCTCTAGCTTTTGGATGGTTCCAGGAAAGCCTCCATCATATCAGAATCAAATCACTGTAGATAAGAACTAAAACAGTGTGGTCTGTTTTAGTTTTAATAATGTTTTGATGTGGGCTTGTGAGCCGTACAGGACGGTGGTCTCTGCTGACGGGTGATAAGCTGAGTGTGTTTACGCCCCTCTGCTCTTATCATGTGGTTGTCCCTGAATCACTTTAAGAGCAGCACGTGACTGGATTGATTAGCTAAGACTGTGCGAATGTTGTCAAAAATAATGAAAAATGAACTGGGGTTTCGTTCTACAAAAACTCAGCTCGCTGAGGGAAAACACACTTAAAGTTGTCAATATTGCACTAAAAAAAAAAATAAAAATAACTTTTTTCTGAATTTGCTGGGGCAGCCTTTTGTCAAATAAAATGTTATGCTTGGAGTAATATATTGATGTTTTTTTTTTTCCCCGTTCTTTTAGATGGTAAGAATAATGGGGGCTCAAAGCGCTATAGCCGCAAACGTGAGCCCACTTTTGCCAAGGCTGAGAGCTTTCCAGGCCCACGCCGCTCCCAGCCACATAAAAGCAAGAATTTTGACAAGAGACCCCCTCAGAGAGGTGGCGGAGGTGGGAGAGAGTATGGACTCGCTGGTGGTGGGAGAAGAGAAGAGGTGCGTGAGAATAAACCTTTGGATTATGATTAATTTGCACTCCCATAAAGGGCTGTGTTTATGTTTCCTTATTGCATGTTAATGTGAAGGTTGCAGTGATCATGTTGGTTAATTAACTACCTTCCTATAATACAAACAAACAGACCTGTACTTATATGGGTTAACTGGGATTAACTGTTGGATTCTGTCATTAGGTAGCAGAGAACCGCCGGGCAGAGTTTAGCCCGGCTCAGTTTGCTGGACCCAAAAAGATAAGTTTGAACCACCTGCTCAACTTCACGTTTGAGCCACGAGGAGGCCATTTTGGCTCCGGAGTTGATGGCCACTCCTGCTGGGGTCGCCGCAACAAGTGGGGTCACAAACACAAGCCCTTCAACAAGGAGCTTTTCCTGCAGGCAAAGTGAGTACAGCGGAATATGTTTCATACATTTGTGACTTGATATTAAATCACATGCAACGATACACTGTGTACTGCAGTGTTATCATAAGCTGATAAAAATGAGCAAACTGCTAAGATGATGAGTGTATTTTCCCTTTGTCCACCAGTTGCCAGTTTGTGGTAATTGATCATCAGGATTATCAAGCCCACTTCACTGATCCAGACACTTTGGTGGACTGGGACTGTGTGCAGCAAGTGGTCAGTTGAGACTTCACATTTCCTTTTATATCCTGTTAGTGCCTTTTCTGCAAATCTCAAAGTGTTCATCATGACACTTTTTTTCTCGTTCCACACAGCGCATCAACAGTCACGAGGTGCCGTCTTGTCCGATCTGCCTGTATCCCCCCGTGGCAGCCCACATCACGCGCTGTGGCCACATCTACTGTTGGCCATGCATGCTGCACTACCTCTCTCTGAGTGAGAAGAGTTGGTCCAAGTGCCCCATTTGCTATGAGGCCGTGCAGAGCGCTGATCTCAAGAGGTTCATACAGAAAACACCCGTTTATAATACTTGTTTGGTTTTTAAATTAGTGTTAACGTCATGATGTAGAAAAGAAGAAATCTGTTATTTATTTAAATCAGCTCCTGGTATATCGAAGTGCCGTAGTTCAGTCAAGACATTGCAGTTTATTCACTGTTGTCACTGAAGCCTGTCTTGTCATCTTTCAGTGTGGTTGCAATGGAGACGCATCAGTACGTGACCGGTAACGTCATCAC
The DNA here is from genome assembly GCF_936440315.1 of Barbus barbus. Lineage (NCBI taxonomy): Eukaryota > Metazoa > Chordata > Actinopteri > Cypriniformes > Cyprinidae > Barbus > Barbus barbus. The sequence goes on from NC_136756.1 coordinate 11,320,007, forward strand.
TATGCGTCTGATGCGGAGAGAGAAAGGATCGCTTGTGGCTCTTCCCAGCTGTCAGTGGGTGAAGTTGGAAAAGCCCATTCATTTTGAAGGTGAGACATTTTGCTGTTTGCATGAGACTTTTGTGGAGTTTGAGTATGTCGTCTTTGACACTTTCCTTCATTTCTTGCAGATGTGCATTTGCGCGCATACTCTAAGCTGCTGCTGGCATCTCAGAAGCAGGTTTTGGGTTTGCTGGCTGAAGAGAAGGTGGCTCTCCAAACTCAGCTCTGCCAAGAGAAAGATGACCCGCAGGCCTGTTTCATACAGAGCGCCTTGCTGCAGCTGCAGGTACAAGCTAAACAAGTCACGCTACTGTTTTGAAAAAGTGGTCTGTATAGGTTGCTTAAATATTTTGGACGTTGACGATAAGGTGGAAAAACACTGAATTGTATATCTCATATGTAATTTATTGTATAATTTATTACAGAAAAACAATGAAAATTTGGGTTAACAGCACCAAACGTCATGATTTGTATGCAACTATCTTCTGTTTCATAAACCGTGTTATGAAACTAAAAACATACAATATAGCTGAAAAAATAACTGGAAGAGTTACATGACTTTGGATCGCATTGCATAACTTTCTGAAGTAACATTGGTTTAAACGGCACAAAAGTAAATGAAAAAGTAGTTGCTGTAAGTTACTTAAATAGCTTAAACTACAGTTAAAGCTATTTCAATTACTTTTAAATGTTGTAACTCAAGTTACTAAATAATCTATTACATATAAATGATGAGAATTTGGGTTGATAGCTTGAACAACTGACTAATGTTTTATAAACCTTTTCTGCTTCAAAAACCATTTTATAAATCTGAAAATATATAATGTAACATTTAAAAAAAAAATCAGAATGTTTACTGGAAGTGCTACATGGCATAGAAAAAGCATTGAGCTATGTTACACAATTACAGTTAAAAAAAATATATATATTTGTTTGTTTTATATAAATATACTCCTTAACACTACACACAAACCTCACATTATATCTCTGACTCTGAACGAACAGGAGCGCGAGGAGCGTCTTTTAAAGGGATGCTGTAAAAATGGAGGTTCTGTTGATGGGGCGGACATGAGGAAACTGTCTCTATCTGAAAACATCTCTCCAGAGGTGCCCGTGGTCAAGAACCTCACAAACTCAAAGGTTAGTAGAGGTAGTGCTCCTTTCTTTTAGCATAAGGTTGTTATGCAATTAGTCATCTTGTACTACATTTGTGAATTTTGTCATTCATAGTTTTCAACCATAAGAAAATAGGTTTTAGTCCAGTACTATGTTACAAGTTTACAGCTTTCAATTTTATAAGAGACACAAATGGTGATCTTGTGATCTGGTCACCTGATTGAGTGAACAATATTCAGTGCAGTCCACAAGTCCACATGTAATTTCTCTCCAGAAACTCCCATCATGTTACAGATTTTTATTTTTTTTTTTGTTACATTTTTAAAGCTTCTCTTTTCTTCACTTCTGATGCATATTATTATGCTTTACTATGGGAATGTTTGTAATGTAGAGAAACGACATGGACTAGATGTTTATCTGCAAAGTTAATGAAAGCATTTGAACTTTTCTGTAAATGTTTAAAAGGTCAGTAAATCACTGTATATTTCTGGAAACAAAAGGTCAGTGTGTGATTTATCATGTGTTCTACCACAGCCCATCCTGCAGTATGCCTCAGCATTTGATGATGAGCTTCAGGAGGCTCATGAGGAGCCTGTGGAAGAGATGGCTGCTCAGAGTGTTCCTGAGGTGGCTGAAGAGATGCCTGAAAGAGCTGTGGAGGACAAACCTGTAGAAGAGACCCCTCAGACCAGTCAGGCCCCTGCTCATGGCCCATATTACTACTTCTATCAAGGTGAGTGTGTGCGCGTTAGTCTATTTGTAATGATGCTTAAGGTTCATTTTCTGGCTCTTTTTTCACATTTACTCTGTGTAAGTATTAGAAATGGAGATTAAATATAACACCTATTTCTCTTTTGTATCTGTAGCTGAGGATGGCCAGCAGATGTTTCTGCACCCGGTGAATGTACGCTGTCTGCTGAGAGAGTACGGGAGCCTAGAGAACAGCCCTCAGTCTATCACCGCTACTGTAGTGGAGATTGATGGACAGACTGTCACCGAGGTACACACATTCATGTCACAGAATAGCAGGAGCTATTGGCAGGACTCAGGATGGAATACTAGTTAACTGCTTACTGAATACTTTATACTGGAGTGAAAGAACAGTGTGGTATGATGCTATCATGTCTAGTGTCTGAAGCCACAGCACCACTGAAGCATGATTGATAAATGTACTTTTTGCAGGTGTGCATTTATATCAGGCTCACAGAATCGGATTTTGAACTGATTCTGTAATGCCTAGTGCCTACTATGAAACTAATTGACAAATTTCATTTGCAGGATATTCGCCGTCGACATCGTTACCTCTCTCACCTGCCGCTCACCTGTGAGTTCAGCCTGTGTGAGCTCAAACTAGAGCCACCCGTTCTCTCAAAAGAGACCTTGGATAGCTTTGCAGGTACATGAACATAAACATTACACTATTCCATTCCATCATGAAACCCGCTGACCATGTTTAGCATGAAATTCCAACTCTGAATGCATGAAATGGCATTAGACCTCCCCTTTAATACATTTTAAAATGTAATTTATTCCTGTGACGCAAGGTTTTCAACATCATTACTCCAGTCTTCAGTATCACATGATCCACCAGAAATCTTTCTAATATGCTGATTTGCTGCTCAAGCAACATTTCTTATCAATGTTGAAAACAGTTGTTCAATATTTTTGTGAAAACCATTATACCAGTACTTTTGTCCAGGATTATTTGATGTATAGAAAGTTCAAAATAACTGCATTTATTTGAAGAAATTGTCTGTGTATATTTGTGTATGTTTCATTTGAAATTATACTTTTTGAATAAATGTCTGCTCACTTGGGATCAATTTAAAGCATTCTTGCTGAAGTATGAATCAGTTATGTTTGTTTTGATAGCCGTTTCATTAATTGAACTTTGAGACCAAAAAAAAAAGAGAATGTATTGGTAAATAATTTCTCTTTCTGACAGATGACTTGGAGAAGCGGAAGCGCCTGAGACAGAAGAAGGCAAGGGATGAAAAGAGAAGGGAGAAGAGGATTGAAATTGAGGAAAACAGGAAACACGGGAAATGTGAGATTTTATTCCTGTTTTTCACACAATTATGTACATGGCACACAATTTCATGAAAACAGACAAAATATCTGATTGTAGAACATTTTGTTATTGGCTTGCCAGGGTGTGATTTTTATTGAATTTATCTTTGTGTCTTCAGATCCAGAGGTGCACATTGGGCTGGAGAACCTCCAGCATTTTCCTGCCTTTGGATCTCCTCCTCAGAGCGGCTCACAGGTGCAGCTCCAAGAGTTCCTGCTGGGACCCCTATCTCCTCTGAGTGGCAGCCCCTCATCAGGTAACGCTCAGCCTCTCTTGCCCTGGCTTTCAGTGGTTAGTCTCCTGTGCTTATCGCCTGTTTTTATTTCAGATGGAGTGATGTTTCCTAATCTGAGTGAGCACAGTCCGTCTCTGAGTGTAGCTAGTGTGGAAGAGGACTCTCACTGCATGTCCTTCGCTCAGGTTTACTCAGACTGCCTAAAGCACTTTCTTTCATGGCTATAACAACAAAATAGTCAACTTTGTAGCCTTCATGTGGTGGGAAAATCATTAATAAAACTAATTTAAACTAATTAAAAATAGAATAATAAAAACAATGGCATCTGGAGAGTTGTGAGTATCTAAATGTACCATGTTTATGTGTGCAGATGCTGAAAGATGGGAAAGCCCGTGTGGATGCCGGGCCTAAAACCACCCCAAAGAAAGGTGAGCATCCTGTCATCACATGACTTTACTGTTGGCTCACTGGCTACACTGATTCCTAATAGTGTCATTTAGTAGTGATTTTTAGTGATTTGTATTTTTTTTCCCTCCACAGCAGACATGTTCCTGGCCCCTCCTCAGGCAGACAGTGATGGAGAGAGTGACTGCTCTGATCGGGTCCCAGTACCTAGTTTCCAAAACTCCTTCAGTCAGGCCTTTGAACAGGCTTTGTCACAGCTGGACCATGGAAATCCAACTCCAGCACGGGCTTTACCCATCCCTGGTGAGAAAAAGATTAATATTAAAGGGATAATTCACCCAAAAATCAAAACTGTCATTTGCTCACCCTCAAGTTGTTCCAAACCTGTATGAATTTCTTTCTTCTGTTGAACACAAAAGATATCTTGAAAAATTTAGTGTAACAAACAGTTAATGGTCCCCATTGACTTCTATAGTTTTTTTTTTTTTTTTACGGTGGGGTCCATCAACACTTTTTTTTTTTTTTTTATATAAAATGAATGCTCTGAAACGAAGGATAATAAAAGCTGATTATGTTTTTAATCACTTCTGGTGTTTGCCATAATGTTTGTTACCCATGTGACCTTTCTTCTCTCTATTTTATAGATGAGAAAGGGGGTAAGAAGAAGAAGAAAAAACAGAAGCTTCTGTTCAGCACCTCTATGGTTCACACCAAGTAAACACTGAAGTCCACCCTTCACTCCTGTTTCTACCTTTTGCCTTATTCCTCCCATAAGCTTAGAATTTATTATGGCCCTCAACAGCAGTTTCTTTTTTTTTTTTTTTTTCTTGCCCGTTAAATGAGACCCTCTCCAGACGTTCAGTGACCTGCAGCAAGTTCAGTAGCAGCATTGATTGTACAAACCATAGACTCAGTGTTATTGATCAGACCCACAGTTGTCCAGTATTTCTTACAGTAGGAACATATGCTGAAATTAAAGTGTCTAGATCAGGTCCATTTGACATGGTGCTCGTTTAGAGCTGATGCTCCATTATTATTCAAAATGTAGGTGGAAAAAATGTTGTGGTTGTTGGTTATGGTTGCAGATATATATATATTTTGGGGGGTCCTGAGATGGCAGTCAGCCAGCTGCAGAAATGTCCTGTCCCTCCATCATATCTAACACTTTTTGTACTTCAACCATGGTGCTTTGAGTCTGGGAATAAAATTAAGCAATGCTAACAGCTGAAAAAAAATGCACAAAGTGAAGAACCTGTGGTGAGGATTATATGCATTTGAGTTCTTCCTGTCAGGCACATACACGCAAAACTGCTGATTGTAACACGTTCTTGCTTGGTTACATGCCCCCACACATTTTTCTTCCTGCTTATTGACAAGTTCTGAGCTCTAGTCGTGGACTTCAATCTGTATTCAACTCTTACCAGCTGTTATCATCTGTCCAGCCTGAGAACTGCCTTTCACAATCGGACACATTAATACATAAAAATAAAACATTGTTCTGCTGGAAGAATTAAGTGGGTCTTTTAAGCACTTGACTTTGTTAGAACCTCCACCTCTTGGACAAGATTCAGAGCTGCTCATGTTCAATTGTGTTCAGATGTTAGAGGCATCAGAGACCAGCCGACTCCACTGCTTGCTATGTTTTCAGTGAAGAAAATATGTAAAGGCAGAGAAAGGCTTTATAAAATGTTGTAGAGGGTTTAATTTTTCTCCATTTTCTTTTTTTTCTGATGAATCCTGTGATACAGAACCTGCATATAGACTGTTGAATGAATAAAGGATTATTATGCACTGGCATTCTGTTTGTTTTATTTAGAACCAATTTCATTTCACTCTTTTAAAGACCATTCACAGTTTTGTGAACATTTACATAGAAATATCATTTTTGGCTTTTCTGATCATAGTATCATAGATGGCTTTGCTATAAAATGTTAAGTACAGTTTGACAGTTTCAGTAAAATCCTTTATAGTAAAATAATTTATAGTTGCTCTTAATGATCATCCCTGTGGTTTAAGACTTATCTTCTCAACTAACAAGAGTTCAAAAGAAATAGCTCATTTAAAATATCATTAAATGAATTCTCCAATCCTGTTTTTTTTTGTACTCTTCAGTTCATCCTCAGCTTAAGTGCTATGCAAAACTTGTTATAATTTAACACTAAAAAAAAAGTGACTTTAAACGAAAAGAAATGTACAGCCATTTAAAACTGATTGTTTTAAAATTAAGTAAAAATGGTAAATTAATAAATTTTCCTGAAATATTGAATTTTATTTATTTGATAATCTAACTACGGTTTAAAAACAAAATAAATTGAAAATTAAATCTAAAATGCTTCAATAAATCAATTGTTTGTTGCTTTGTCCTTTTGTCTATGAAAAATATGGCATTTCAAAAACATTCACACATTCTATTCAGTATGCACGGAGATATTTATTCTGATGAACTTCCAGTTGATAAAGAAAGCATCATGCTCCTTTTGTTTTCCAAAATGCTTTTGATTTTTCATTACACGTTTCTACAAAATGGGCAGTTATACAATATGCTGTATTCTCACAGTATTATCAGTCACAGATGGAAGAAAATTTGGATAAGATGATTTTGTGTGTGAATAAGAGGAGTGTAAATGTTAAGGACGTGAAGAGATGCATTTATGTAATAGTATGGAGCAGCAACAAAAGGATAAAATGGACAGTTCATCATGGAAGGATAAAAGGAGCAAAGGTCATTGTTTGCCCCAGTTTTACATGAACACACAACGTGTCAGACGGAGAAGATATGAAAGCCATTAATAGAGAAATGGCACTAGACGGAAATAATGAAAGACCAGAAAAATCATTGGACGTGTATTTAAAGCTCCAGGTACTTTGTCGCCATGGCAAGAATTGGGGCGCCTGTTGGGACACCAGGGAAAGGGCCGCTGGATCCAGCTATGTCAATATGGGAGTAAGGCAGAGGTTTGTCCGAGTCCACTCCATGCTGTGGGACAAACATGCAGATGGTTAATGTACTTTTACAAAAATGTATTAAAACCTAAACTATTAATACACCCATTTTGTGTTTGTCTACCTTATCCAGTCCAGAAGCCATGATGAGGAAAGCGGCAGGCGTCTGGTGTCCACGTGGTGTGGCGGATGAGGGCAGGTTATTGGACTGCAGGATCTCCTCATACTCAGACTTCCCTTTGTGGAACTCGTAATCTTCCCGACGAATGGTGGACACCTCGAACAGATCTCCCAGCACCTCTCCCGCTGCCACACAAACCGATTTCAGACAAAAGAGGCTACATTTATAGAAGCAAAAACAAACTCTTCTTAGCTCTTCTTACCTTTCTGCCACTGCAGAGCGTTTCCTGAGCGGTGAGCAGCACCGTTATCCATTATGATCTACAGGGACAGATAATAATAAAAAGTTTAATTTATATAGCGCCTTTCCCAAGCTCAAGGATGCCTCACAATGACAATAGCAAATAAACAATTTCGTACATAACCACTTAGGTGGACAACTGACATTTGCCCAAGTCCAAGTTAACATTCTCGCAGCAGAATTTTGAATATATTGCAAACGGGAGATGGAGTACACTGGTAGTCCAGAATAAAAAAAGTGTTACAGTAATCGAGGCAAGATAATAAGGTAATAAATGCCTGTACTAATGATTCAGCATCTTTTGGGCTGACGAAGAAATGGAGTTTGGCAATACGGCGAAGTTAAAAAAAAAAAAAAAAAAAAAAAAAAAAAAAAAAAGAGCTTTAGAGAGTTTACGAATATAAGCACCCATGTTTAATGAAGAGTCAAGAATGATACATAGGCTAAGTTTTTGACAGTGACAGATAATTGATGTAGCTTCAAGGTCAAGTCTAGGGGCATTAGTTATTTTGTTGGGGGACCGACGAGTAAGATTTATGTTTTAGTCAAACTCAAACTGAGAAAATTGGTGTTTAGCTAGGTCTTTAACTCATTGATGCATGACGATAGAGATGCAGTCTAGTGAATAGAGTCAGGTTGGCAAGCAGTATATATCTGAATATTGTCGGTATAGCAATGGTACTGAAAACCATGGCAGTGAATTATTTGTCTGAGGGGCATAATGTAAATAATAATAGCCCGAGAACTGAGCCCTGTGGAACACCCTGTTTGAGTAAGACAGAGGGACAATGGTTAAAGTACCACTGATGTATAGTAAACAGTTTTTTCTCAGCCCTCCGAATATATGTAGGAGTATGTTGTTGAAGTACTTACGGAGTAATGCGGTCCCATGGCTCTGACAGCATGTCCTGTCAGAGTGGCTATAGTGAAGAGATGAGGAGACACTTCCTGCAATGCCTATAGAAAAACAAAAGAGCTCTAGATCACCAAGAAAGATAATGTCATATTTAAAATAAATTGCTTAATTTTAGTGGCAGATCTAAACAGGTGGATCTGGGGGAGGCTCTGATAGAACACTGCAGGGCCAGTCTACAGTAAATACTGAACCAGACTATTTAAATGTTGAGCAAGCAATCTCACTAGTCTGATGTTAGCAGATTGCATGTAATGGACCTATTACCCAGCACCATTTGGAATTTCATGACTGAAATTAATAATATAATCTATAAAATCTTTTCTAAACTAAAATTTTAAAATAGTTTTCATTAATTGAAACCAAGCTAAAATAAAATTAAGTATAATTTTTTTGATAAAGCATTTAAACTTCAACACAAATAACTGAAAAATAAAAGTAAAAAAAAAAAAAAAAAAAAAAAAATGTAATCCCAATTAACAAGTTGCTTATTATCATGCCTATCATTAACATATCGGCTGTTTATTAGTGCTTATAATGCATTTATTCTATATGACTATATTCTACAGCCCTAATCCTACCCAATACCTAAACTTAACAATGAGCAACAAATTATGAGTTTATTGAGGCACAATTCGTAGTTAATGGTTTGTTAATAGTGAGAATTGGACTTCAAAATAATGTGGGACCATGTATATGAAGATGTGCTGTTGGGTCCGACATAAGCAACTATACAAAGCCAACATTATATTTTTACTTATTCATAAAATTAAATGTGCAGCTCAAACTCAGAAGGTCTTTTAAAACTATATGCAGAGCAGATGCTACATACAAGCAAATAACATTTTTATGTTTTTATGTAATGTTTTGGTATTAGTTTTTTTTTTTTTGGTTCTGTCAAACGATTCTGATCTCGTGATGAGGACCATTTAAATCTTAAAATCGTAATGAAAGCTATTTTAGATAGTATTTACCTGCTCCTTCATCTCACACAGCAAGTCCACCATGACCATTCTTCCTTCAGCATCAGTGTTTCCAACTCTGATTCTACGACCAGCACGAGACACCACCAACTCGTCCGCTACATAGCAATCTGCCAAAAAAACCCACAAATTAAAAAAAAGTGACCCATATTTGGCAATAGACACCCAAACTGGTCCCACACATGCACACAAAACTGCTTACCAGATCCCACACTGTTTCGCACCATTGCCATTGCACCTACAACCTTCAGGTGTTTGGGCTTTAGTTTGGCTAAGATCTAAAAAACAAAACAAAAAAAACACTGATATTACACTAATTTTCTTGTCAGTAAAAAGAGCAGGTGTATGTGTGATCGGTACCTGGAAGAAGCCAGCAACCGCCGCAGATCCACATTTATCTCTGTGCATTCCAGCCATGATTCCTCCGGCCTTGATGTCAGCTCCACCGGTGTCATACGTAATGCCCTGCCACAACATTCAATGTTCATATGCACTGGAAACTCTTCTATCCCTGGTGTCCAAGTACAGTAACCTAAAGCCCACCTTGCCAACCACCATGAGGGTCCGTTGAATGGGTCCTTCCCCACAGTACAGCAGCTTGATCACTCGGGCCTGGTGGCGTGGCACAGCTGAAACACAAACATAATGCATTCATTATTTTATTTGCAATATATTTATTTATTTATGTTTTTGGAAAAGTGGCAGCATTGAAAATAAGTTCAGTGTTTGAAATAAAATCTATCTTACTGTTAGCACAGCGGTTGACCGCAGCCAAACAGGGATACTCCTTCTCCAGAGTATTCAAATGACTCACTACCGTCACCTAGGAAAGACATGGAGATGAATGAAGCACGTCAATATTTAGTGAGATGAGATACAGTTTTAAATGCTCACGTAGAGACTCACCGTTACAGGAGTATCCTTGAAAACTGTTTGCATATACTCGGCTACACGAGGGGCAGCCATTCGCTCCGGGTCAGAACCACCGATGTCACGACAGACAAACCTATACCATTCACAAATGATCATTTTACTGATTTTTGTACACGATGGATCATAGCAGACACCTGGAGCCTGTTTCAGAAAACAAGTTTACCAAATAACCCAAGTTTATTTCAGTTAGTCTGATTTATTGTCCATTGATTTGGTTCAAAATAAGTCAGACTAACTGAAATAAGCCTGGCTCATTTGGTAAACTTGTTTTATGAAACAGGCCCCTGGTTAATCCAAAATCTTTGACCATATAAAAATTCCACACAGGCTCGTACCTGCCGCTCTCAAGAGCAGTGGCCAGCTCAGTAATGGCTTCTCCTTGAGCCCGGTTCTTCGCCCAGACGCCCAGCACAGCCACCTTATGAGAGGACGACTTGTGCTCCCTCACCTCTATAGGCTAATGACACAGAAAAATAACTAGGTTACTGACATATATACCCACTTTATTTCAATTAACTAAAATATTTTTTATAACTTTTGGTGTAAAATAACAACACTGAGAAATAATTTGTGTTAAATGGAATTAAGTATATAATGAAAAATATAAAATTTTACAATTTTAACAGTTTTAGTTTTAGGCATCAATAAAATAAACATCTACATGGAAATATAAAATAGAATATAATATATTATTTAGTGCTGTCAAACGATTAATCGCATCCAAAATAAACGTTTATGTTTACATAATATATGTGGGTGTACTGTGTTTATTTATTAAGTATATATAAATACACACACGCATGTATATTTTTCAGAAACATATGCTAGGTTTATACATGAAATATTTATACACAATATAAATTCTATGTGCGTCTTTATATATAATAAATATACACAGTACACATGCATATCACGTAAACAAAAATGTTTAATTTGGATGTGATTAACCGTGATTAATTGTTTGACAGCACATATACACATACACACACACATATATATATATATATATATATATAGAAACTGAAATAATATGTAACTATTTGGATGAGAGAATGAAATAAGTGAAAATTAAAAATGTACATTACAAAAAAAAAAAAAAAAAAAAAAAAAAAAAAAAAAATCTCTCACCATGTAGAGAACATGCAGGGCTCCTAGAACAGCCACTAAGGTGCTCTTTGCATAGCTGCTGTGTGGAGGACAAACCAGCAGAGGGCGCTGCATGCCAGCTTTCATAGCCCTATAACAACAAAAAAAAAACCCATTCAGATCAACATAAAACCTCTGGTTAAGAAAAAACTCCTCTTTAAAGAGTGAAATGTGTCCTAGAAGAACGTGAAACCAAGAACACGCGAAGAAAAGATAATGTTGTTTTGACAGGATGTACATTGATCATTACACATCACACATCATGTTTGCACAAGCACCTCTTAATGCCATTAGCAGCAGCATCACTGAAGCGCCGGACATCATCATAGTCCCGATTCACCGGACCGGTGCAGGCAAACACCATTCTGTTTCCAGAGAGACCAGGAACCCTGACCACCACAACCTCTTCACCAACGCAACAGTCCACCTGAATATGAAAGAGTGACAGATGTGTGCAATACAAAGAAATGCATATCAACAGCAGGGCGGCTAGGAGTGTGTGGTGTTGAACTCACTGCACTGTAGTCCTGTAATGGTGCTTTCAAACACTCCAGCTCATCAGGAAGCTGCTCATAACTTTGGCATATCAAGATTACGCCATCAAAACTGCAAAAGAGAAGAATAACCCAAATCAACCTTCATGATAGAGCAATATACACTTTTGCTCTAATATAGCTGCAGTAAAACCAAACAGTCTGTACTGTTGTTTTCTAATACAAAATATGCAAACCACATACATTTACTTGTGAATCAAAATTTTGGAAGATATTAATACTTGTTTTCAGACACTATACCCATATGGCCATATGTTGTTGCTGTTGATTAAACTAATGATTAAAACTAATTTTAATTCATTTAAATAAAGCTGAAATATAATAAAATAAATACAAAATGAAAAGATTAATATTTATCTATCATGTATTTATACAAGGTATCAAAAATAAATGTTTGTATTACAGAAAGCCCAGTGTCCGGTGCTTTTTTATTTTATGCAAATAATTAATTAAATGTATTTATTTTATGGATAAAACAGGAAAAATGTTTATAAATGCATGTGATTTTAAGGAAATATGTAATTTTACTGGAAAATCTAGACAAAAATACAGGTCTAAATGTGTAGTTCAGTTTACACTGGGTCACGCTTGAGACAATAAACTATAATTTCACACATCAGTTATCAGAAAGCAGGCTAAAGTCTATGCGTTATTGATTGTAAAGCAGGCTGTTCAGGAAGTGATGACTGCACAAGTGAAGCACATCAAGTTCAGAGTTTGAGACCGTGATCATATACTAACTTCTGGTCCTTGCAGTCAGTGGTACACTGGAGAGGCTGGACACTGGAATGAAGGAAAGACAGAAGATTAAAACCTTTACAAATGTCATCTTGCTTGGTTTACAGACATGAATGGCTCTTCAAGATTGATCAAATAAGTTGATATTTAGCTTGACTCATTGCAGCTGCTCTCACTATTTCTGATAATGTTTGATTAACATTTGAGTGTTTTGGCGTATTCGAGTAGTGGGGTCCAAAGGACTGAAACTAGGACAAAGAACCAAGAATACGCTTCTGTTCTGCTAGTTCTATTTAAAACATTTTTCCACAACATGTGGTGCACACGGAAACAACTAGGAAGAATAAATCACTTGCAGCTTAAGCAACTACAGTTCCTTGTTGTACTGAAACACTTCTCATATTTTAAATATTTATTTGTCTTTGTCATATCAGCAAAGGGGAACGGTTTTGCTGAAACTGTTATTTAATTCCACCACAGGGTTGATAGGGGTCTTTGGAAAATGCTTTCTAAACACTGATAAATGAGATTAATCACGATTTATATAATCGTAGGAATAAACAGATAAAACAAATTCCACAGAACAACATTTTAATTATATATTAACAGTGACCCTATTAGCCAGTACTACTGAATAATCTAGCTTTTAGCGATTTATTACTTAAAATTTTTGCAGTCGCACACAGACTTAATGCAGTGACCGCAGAAAACTCAATAGAACCACACAAAAATAGCAGTAATAATAAAACTTATTTTAAACGTCACAAATTCCAAATAATCCTCCTACCTTACAGACATCCTCACGTGTCCTTCTGTCGTCTTGCAGAAGTGAAGTCTTGATGTCAGCTGACAGATTTTAAAGACACCTCACATGACCAATAGAGTCACGTGATAAATGAAACTGTAGTTTTTTTCCCCCTCGAATTTTGTAATGAAATAAAATGCACAGAAACTGTGGAACTAACACATTGATCTATTTCAAATGTGCAATTTTTAAAACGTATTTCAATATTATAACTCACGCGTGTATTTCCTAAAATTACATCTTTGTCAACAAACATCCCTTAAACTACAAAATAAAACCGGAAGTCACAGAGATTAAAAGTCCGACTCATTTCTGTGAATCGGTTCGTTTGAACAGTTCATTACAAACCGACTCAAAAAACAATTCTTTAGTCGTCCCATTAGAAACATATATCACACACGACTGTTTATTACGTTCATATTAAGTTTTATAACAAACGACGAAGAGTGTTTATTATATTTCCATGTGTCCCAGTTAATTTTGTCGCAGCTATTAATCATTTATATATAAATATGTATATTAAAACTATGCATTATAACCACATTTGTTTTGTATGCCCTTGAATGGTCGTAAACACAAATGTTTTCCACATACCTCGTTTTTAAAATTGTCTTCCCAAAACAATATTTCTGGACACTTCATCACAGTTAAATCCTCATGAATCCGTGAACCGGTTCAATCCACTCAATGAAAAGATCCGACTCAAAAGAACGAATCCGGACGTCAAGTCACATGACAGCGACTACAGCGAGCGTGAACTGTCTGGTATCAAAGTACACAGAAAGATTGTGTAATTTTACTCGGAGAACAGTGAGATGTTGCAGCGAGTAACACATTAAACCTCAGACAGATTATTTTTGTAATTTGTTTTGTACTGTGCATGATCAAAGCTGCAGGTTTTTTGCATCAAGATCAGGTAGGACTGTCACACAGCAATGCAAGAATCTGAAAGCAGGGGAAAGTAACTTCTTATCTGCACTGCCTTGCATAATATCTTATTTCTAGCGATAAACATGTTGTCTTAAGCAATCGGTAATTTGATTTCTGCTGAATTTCTGTCACATAATCAAAAAACCTGCTGAAGCTGGGGATGGGCTGCTTTGATGCCTTTATCTGAAATAATGCTGCTGTCTTCAGGTGCATTCATGTCAAAAACACGGAAGGAGTCTAATAAGAAATATTAACATGCTTTGTGTTACAGAAAACAAACGATCAATATCCAGTGATTAACACGATGCTGCTTTAAGTGATTTTATGCTAAACAAAGAGTTTGAGTTTTTGTGTTGAAATATTTTAATTATAGGTAAGTCTTATTTACACAATGCAGATTTGTTAAAGTTGCTCCATGTTTTTTTTTAAAGTGTTTTAAGTTCAACTTAAAAAGCTTAAGTCGAATTTAATTTGCCTTTATTATTTTATAAATATTATTTTTTTTTTCAGTAGGTTAAAAACTATGGAGAACCAATGCTGCAGAAATTAAAATAAATAAATACATTAATAAATGTAGTAATATGAAAATAAATAAAGACATAAATGACTTGATAATTCAAATATAATCTGAATTTATTCATTACCTTTTTTCTTTATTATTTTCTAGTTTTTATTCTTTTATTTACTTATTCTTTTATTTTATATTTACTTCTGCAGGTTTGGTCCGCCATAAAAACTGTTGTCTATTGTTCATCACACCTTTAAAAGGATAAAAAATACAGTATGCAAATTAAAATAACTTGCACAATCATTCGTTATAATTCACTACATATTTTCTATATAGAGATTATAGATGTATTATATATTAACCATATTATAGATTAGTGCTTTCGCAATGTTTTAAATCAACACACCCCTTCTAGTGTCCCGATTCTGCAACTCATGTATTATCTGATTTTCTCTCTCTTAAATATGAATTTGCTTGGTTATTTATGTGCTTGGAACTCACAAATATGATATTTCTAACTCCATTTGAAGGGCACGTTATTTCTCCTATCATCTTGCATCTATTGGTATGTTTGTCCATTTCTCTCTTTCACTGCTGCATGTCTTTTCTTCTGTCTGTCTCTCTCTCTTTTCCTCTGTTTTCTAATAGATGAGATTTCTGGGTATTTCTCAGCTCAGTCTGAGGAGACTCAATGCCGTATTCTCTGCAGGCACCGTCAGAGGCACCGCAAGCTCAGCCGCTATGAGACTCGTCCAGTTCTGCCACAGAGGAGGCGAGGGGGGCGTCAGAGTCGGGGTGGAGCAGGCAGAAGGTCAGGGGGTCATTGATCTGAAAGCCTTCAACCCCTCCATACCTTCCACTATGAGACAGTTCCTAGAAATGGGGCAAAACGGAATGGACTGTGCTAAGAGGTATCAAGAATGCACACTGTAACACAAACCACACAAACTCATCAAAGAGAGCACATACTTTACAGTTATTTTCTTAAATCTATTAAATATGAATTTTATTTGGAAATATTTTAAATATGCAGTTTATGCATATAATTACTTGAATACACCTGTTTTCAATATGTTTTTAATTATTAAATTAATATTAATTTGATATTTTTGAAATTATTACAATATCATTATAAAGAAGGAAAACAAAAAAAAAAACTAATTCTTGAAAAGATGATTCTTAAGTAGTTTAGCGTATTTTTTTTGTGTGAAAGTCTCTTTTCCTGCCTATTCTATATATGCATGTTTCATGAACATTGTGAAATGAAATCATGTTTTGGAGGCAAAAAAGTCAATATTTTCAGATCTGTCAGGCGTTCTAATAAATTTGGCCACCACTATCTATATAGTGTGTGTGTGTGTGTGTATATCCAGGTGGATGCTGCACACTGGTGGTGGTTGAGGAGAGACCCCCCATATGATTGCAAAGCTCTTTGGGTGTATAGCAATACACAATAAAAGCGCTATATAAATGCATCATTCATTAATCCATTCATTCATATGTTATTAGTTCATTATTTAGGCATTCACAAATTGATATCAAAGAGATGTTATGGGCAGAATGCGTTATGATATAGAAAACTGCATTTATTCATCTTTCTGTCTCCCTCAGGGCTTTGTCCAGCGGTCAGCATGTGGTGCCGCGGTCAGATATCAGGCTGCTGTCCCCAGTGACCGGCCCAGAGAAGGTGGTGTGTGTTGGTATGAATTATAAAGACCACTGCCTTGAGCAAAATGCCCCGATTCCTGAAGAGCCCATCATATTCAGCAAGTTCCCCTCCACCATCACTGGCCCTTATGATGACATCATTCTACCAGAGGAGAGTCAGGTGAGTTTCAAACTGACAGCTGGTGTCACTTTCATCCAACAATGACTCTCCATACTACTGAAAAACTACTCTATGAGACTGACTCTTGTAGTGTCTTCTGGACTCACGTGCAGATTAAATCAAATAATCCTATTTTAAATGAAATTAAAATAACCCTATTTTGTTCAAAATTGAATGTTTAATGGAACAAATGTAATCCAGATTTTCACATTGTGGCGGCTCAATTTACAGGAAGTGGATTGGGAGGTGGAACTTGCCTTTGTGATTGGACGGAAAGGGAAGCACATTAAGGTAGTAAAAGAGTCATTGATATCTTCATCTGTTGACATATGTATATTAAAATGTTCTGTTAATTGAGTGATAAGATTTACTGTATTAAACATTACATGTGTAATTTCAGCAGCAATAGCAGAATACAATCATATTTAAGCATGTGAATGAGATTAAATGATAGACAACTGGGAGCAGTTCAAATATGCAATATAACACATTTAACCCTATAAAGCCTACTGTACAATTTATACACAAATTTCTAAGGCCTCTAAATTGATCAATTGAAACATGATCATAACTTGAGAAATCTGTTGTACACAATCTGCTTCATACCTTCTGTCGTATGATTGACAGTTTATAGTTTGTTCGTTTTTTTTTTTAGCAAGCAAAGGCATTTTAGTACAATTGTAAAAACCATCCTACTTTCAGGTCGTTACACACAGGTCACTCACAAGGCACTGAAATATTTACTGATATATTTATATATTTACTAATTTATGTGTTTAACTTGTGTAAACGAATGTGTTTGAGCTCTATATTCTCCTATATCATATTATATGAGCCATAAAGGCCTCAAAAAATACAAATAAATAAAAAAAAACTTTTTTGATTTTGTTTTAAGGTTCATTAACTGCTCCATTTCGAAATATTTTTCTATTATTTCATATCCCAGTCAATAAAGACTTAAGTATAATTCAGCGTCCTAGTAGCAGGACATTTCTTATGCCATTCCCACAAACACCCGAACCTAATGTATGTCAAATACATTTGTCTATTTGTGTCAGGAAGAGGAGGCCCTTTCCTATGTGGCAGGTTTCACTGTAGCACATGACGTGAGTGCTCGTGATTGGCAGATGAAGCGCAATGGAAAGCAGTGGTTGCTGGGAAAAACATTTGACACGTTTTGTCCACTCGGACCAGCACTGGTTACCACTGCAGCACTCAAAGGTAAAGTGGAAAATACAAAAATAGGAAAAAGACAGATGTTGTATTTGATCATTAATACTAGCAATATTTCCTGTCAAACAGATGTTCATAACCTGGGTATCCGCTGTCTGGTGAATGGGGCCACAGTTCAGGACAGTAACACCAATCAAATGATCTTTCAAACTGAGAAGCTGGTCGCCTGGGTTTCAAAGTAAGCAAACTCACTCTGGTTTCAAGTGGTTTTATTTAGAAAATCACTATGCTCGTCTTCATTTGATCAAAAATACAGTAAAAACGGTAATATTGTGAAATATTATTAGAATTTAAAATAACTGTTTAATATATTGTAAAATGTATTTTATTCCTGTGATGCAAAGTTGTCAGCATCATTTCTCCAGTTTTCAGTGTCGCATGATCCTTCAGAAATCATTCTAATATGCCGATTTGCAGCTCAAAAAACATTATTATTATTTATTCTGCTGAAAACAGCGGAGTAGAATTTTTTTCAGGTTTTTTGATGAATAGAAAGTTCAGAAGAACAGCATTTATCTGAAATAGAAATCTTTTGTAACATTATAAACATCTTTATCATCACTTTTGATCAATAGCAGCCTTGCCAAATAAAAGTATTAATTCCTATAATCTTAAAAAAATATATATTACTGATTTTGCTGTATTTTGGATTAAATAAATGCAGGCTTGGTGAGCAGAAAAGTTTCTTTAAAAAAAAAAAAAAACATTAAAAATCTTACTGTTCAAAAACTTTTGACTGGTAGTGTATGTAATATGCATTAAATTTGATACATTGTCTTCTCAAATTGGTGTTTTTGTGCAGGTTTGTGACTCTTTGTCCCGGTGATGTGTTTTTGACCGGAACGCCTCCAGGTGTGGGGGTGTTCAGAAATCCACCTGTGTATCTAAAGGTGAGCTCTTCTATAGGAAAATCAATGTACATTTCAGCATGGCTGGGTTAGCGTCACAACCCACAATCACTGCACCTGGCAGGCTGTTAACACCCGCTTAAAGCCTTTCCTGAAAGCTTTGTTTTGATCCGCAGATAAAGTCTGGCTGATTCTCTTCTGTTTAAACAGTCAGAACAGTGTGACTGACACTGACACAATGAGAACAGCTGAAATACAGAACAACACAATGGTCTCATTGACGCCGTCGTGATGTCAGTTTTCACACGAAACCAAAGTTTCAAAAGAAAAGAGGCATTTAGCAGGCACTAGCTTCAGTATTTAAGCTTTCTAATTGGCATCGACAAGACTGACAGCAATTCAAGCTGATTTACAGAGGGAATCACAGGGCCGAACAAATCGGTGCAAAGATGCAATTACTGACGTCGGCTATTCTATTCCCAGTTATCCATCACACACTTACCAAGAAAAAGTCTAACTACATTTTCTTTATATCTCCAATGAGATATAATGAACTACAATCTAAAGTCATTGCTGAAAGAAATTAATTGCATTTGTAAATATTAAACAAAAGTTATATAGTTTATGTAAGAACATAGATCATTATTGAAGCTACTCTAATACTCAAGTGGTTAAAAAATAATATATATATACACATACAAAATAAAATTGCATGCATATTGCATACGCTCAAATTTAAAGCTTAGACCTTTTCTCTGTGTACGAATGACGTTATATGCACAAGGAACGACGTATTAAATTTCCAGCAAAATCCATCCTAATAGCTCTAAAATTTAAATAAAAACAAAAACCTTCATTCTTCATTCAGTCCAACAGTGATCTTCATTCAGCGTGCGGCAGACGTGCCCAAGAGAAAAGCAGCCGCCACTCCACACGTCATTTACACCAAATATGAGCTTGTTATAACTGACATTAATCCTGGGTGATTGTAAATGCAATTTGCACAACAGAAAAGTGTTAGTTCCTTTAGAAAACTGTTGTATTTTGACTCAATTGAGTGGCTAAAAATATGTACTATCACATTTAAATTGATCTAGTCCGCTGAAATTTACAAGCAAACGTGCACCACTGGGTATAAGCACATCTTTAAAATGTTTGAGGATCTGTTAACAGAAACTGTATAACCTTAATATTAAATCTGTGTCCCTGTAGATGTAATTGGTTAATTTTTCTGTGCAGCCAATTTCCTATCAAATAGTTCTCAAGAGTAGAGTAGTAAAATGGTTTATCCTTTTCATAATGCAGCAGCCATTATTATTTGAACATTTTGTATTTCCCTTATTGTTGTTTTTACTGAAGGTCGGTATATTTTTTGAATGTGTTTCAGAAGGGAGATGTTGTGGAGTGTCAGATTGACGAGATCGGATCGATACGGAACACAGTCGTGTAACAGGAAGATCCTACATTGATTCAAGTGCCACTTCTGCATTCGCAATTATTTCATATTGACACCAAAAAACATGGATTATTTTTTAACTGAAGAAAATGAAATAAACATTATGTTCTGAGCCACTTTTAAAAGAAAAGCTTTTAGAATGCATCCTTTTATTCTCATTACCACTGTTTTTTATCATTTAGTTTCAAGTGAGTGCCAAACTATGCCCAGGTTTCCAGTAGAGGGCATTACTGACCTGTGTATGTTAGCTTTCATTATTTCTTGTCCATTTGATCTATTCGCAGCTTCAGATAAATGGTTCCCAGAAACAAATTTATTTTTGTGTTGAATTACACTGTCATTCAAAATAAGGCGACTATTCAATATGCAGGATTCTGATTCATATGTTTGGAAAATTCATTCAAATGAATAATAATCGTATCCAAAAAAAAGGTTTTGGTTTACATAATATATTTATATATGTGTGTAATTTGTATATTTATTATGTATAAATATACACAGTATATATTTTGAAAATATATACGTATTTACATGTATATATTTATATTATATATAAACAACATTTTTCTGAAATATATACATGCATGTGTGTGTATTTGTATATACATAATAAATATACACAGTACACACATATATATTATGTACACAAAAACTTTTGTTTTGGATGTGATTAATCGTTTGACAGCACTAATAAAAAGTCTTGGTCAAAAGATATGGGACCCCTGAGTTTAATTCTAAATTTAATCCAATAAAAGCAGGAATTGTAACCCTTTTTCAGAGTATCTTAACGTCAACTAGCGACAGATGTTGTCTATCATACTGTGACATAAGTATGTAACAGATCCGCTGGAAGATCCATTAAACTTGGATCCATTGGTCATTGATTGGATCAGTGACCACTCAAAAACTAATGCATGCTTTCAGTCAAATGCAAGACAAGAGCAGGGTTTAAGTAGACTAAATGATAGAAGTGTGCCATATATCACCAGATGGAAGTCTTTTGATGAAATTAAGAAATAAAAAACATGGATGAATCGGTCACAACAAGATCTATAATATGCATTCACAAAATAGATAGGGTTACATTTCATGCCAACCTTAAAACAGTGATTTTTAAATTAAAGTGTTAATCAAGTGAATCCCTGAGTGCAGCGGCCAACTGTTTTTTCTCAGCTCATCTTGTTTCTTGTTAATAACCCTATTCCTTTCCCATTTCCAGCTTTCGAGCTCATCTAATGGTGTGTGTGGTGAGTCTGTAGGTCGATTGTCTGGGTGGCTCTAGAGAGCTTATTCAGCACTTTCGCGCTACAAGCAGCAGCCGTCCGTTAGTCTTTGTGTTTCAGACGAACATGTAAGGCCATTCACTCAAGAATGATGGTTGTGTGTAAACTACATTTACTCAGGAACTGTTCTCATGTTGCGTGGACAGGGTGTTTATATATGAGACTGTCAAGAGATGGGTATATATAGAGCCAAAGTCATTTCCAGGGAGTGATAGTGCAGTGCTCGTGTCTCTGTAGTATCCGTCTTGATTATTACCCATCAATAGTGCTTTTAGAGAAAACCTCCTGAAACTATACTGGACCACTGGAATCACTGATTCTTGAGACAGAGGAAGTGTTTTGGATCGATCTGTTGAGAGGTGTCCATTTACTTTTCAGAGTAAAAATTATTTTCTTTTAATTTTATGGATATTTTTAATAACTAAATGTCGACATATTAAGTATTGCATACTCTAATGTTAAATATCTATAATATTCATAAACAGCATTGAAACAGTTAAGAATTTAGACTTCAGGATGGTTTTCAAAAATTTTTTTTTAGCTGTCTATTGAATTCAGGAAATTGTCAAAGTGTTGCAGTGTTAAAAAAAAAGACTTCTTAATCATCACGTTTAGTGGCAAATAATCTGAAAACTGAGGCAAATTTTCTAAAAATCACAAACGGTTTCTTTGTAACTGAGCAGTTTTGATGGAGTTGACATTTCCTCTCACCAGGTACCTAAAATGGAAATAAATAAATAATTATAATAAAAAAAACAAACATAAATCTCACTTGAGCTGAGGAAATAAACTGGTAAAGGTGGTGATTTTTTTAAAAGCATCTCAGTGCAGACAAAGTATAAATGTGGCTGTGAAACCTTGAAAATGACATTGATTTTTAATTAACATTCCTCTCTCAGGAGATGGCATTTCTGTTTTGTCATATACATAGTTTTAATATATATTAAGTATTGGTCTATTTATTTTTTAAGATTTCTTTTCACAATTAATTAATTAATTTTAATTAATTAATTTTAATACCTTTATTTTTTTTAATGTTTTATAGATTTTGTTCAGAATGTTATAATGTATATTAAATATTCATCTATTTTGTACATTATTATTTTTTATTTTTTTTGTAAAGAATTATTTAGTTTACAGTAAATATGCACATTTTGGTGATTATCTTTTTAAAGTGCAACTGTTATTTTTTTTTAAACTAAGGACAAGTAAAAGCAAGACCTCTTTTGTTCCATGTCTCAAGAATCAGTTAAATTGTACTTTGGTGTTCAGTGTTTGTGCTAATGGAAGCAGAATATGCATAAAAAGGAAATGTATGTGATAATTCATCTTAATGTTTTAGGTAATGTGGAATGTAATTGCATACATTTGAACATTCACATGCAACGCTGTGTGGCAAAACTATAAATCAAACCATGACAGAAACACTGCAACTGTCAATTATCAGAAATGTATGTACTGAACCAATTACATATTCATTACAGATAAACAAAAGAATAATTATAAACAACACTATCAAATGAAACTT
Organism: Barbus barbus; assembly: GCF_936440315.1. NCBI lineage: Eukaryota > Metazoa > Chordata > Actinopteri > Cypriniformes > Cyprinidae > Barbus > Barbus barbus. The sequence goes on from NC_136756.1 coordinate 11,342,925, forward strand.
AAAAAACTTTTAGCAGCGATTTATCTGCTCTTTCTAAACAGAAAACATTATCTACTGAATAAAACAGAACATTAACCATCTGAATAGCCATTATCTAACCAATAACTAAACCAATTCTGGGCTCTCAACAACAAAATTGAACAAAAAAAGCAACCTCGTGCGTTACAAAAAGCAAGTGCGCTAGGCAAAACAGATGTATAAACACAAAAAAGCATTCATAATTAATGATTTACACAACTCTGAAGAACTGAACCAGAATTTCAGAAGTGCTTACTGCTATCATTCCCAGCTGAGACTGACTTCTCTTCCAAACATTTACTTTTCTCTTTCAGTTATAGATGAACTGTTTGAAAAACTGCAAGAGCTTCTCTTTGTGAGCACACTGAGAGAAGAGAGGACTGACATCTAGATACACATCTTCTCTCTGGCCGTCCTCAATCAACACCTAAAGCACAGGAACAGAGAAATGCTATTTAGTCTCCAGAGGCCAAATTAATCGTCCTTCATTTCAACACCTGCTACATATCGTTACACTTTACTATCCTCCGTTTATCTGGCCTTGCACTCTTATTTACAGCTTCTGTATTTATGTGTGTGTGTGTATATATATATATATATATATATATATATATATAGTATAAAATCAGGATGTACAGAATTACTTACCCCAAGATCAATGAAGGTACGAAGCGCCATTCTCACCAAGTCAATAGATGAGCTCTCTACAGAAGATTCACAGGAACACATCAAATATACAGCGCTGGAGCGATCACATGACACCAGGACTTCAGTACTGAAGAATTATTTAATAATGCTGGAACACAATTTGGTGTGCAGCAACTCTCAGCTACTCTTCAGCAGAGTAAGATTACTTAGTAACAGAAATCCAGTGGGATTAATAATACATTAAAGATAAAGCAGCAGCTGAAGTGAAGCGGTCAGCATCTATGTAGGCCGTTTAATGGTTAAAACAACTTCATTTATGCTCAAAGAACTTAAGAAACCTTAACGTTGCAATCCAGTTCACATAACCTTGTACATATGTGAATATACACGGTCATTGTTTAAAGGGATGTGTTTAATAAAAACATAAAATATTATAACTGGTGTGTTGTTAGCTAAAGCACATTGTCTTTGTCTATATTTGTGGTTTTGTTGAACATCAGATCACTTTTATGGCCAATTAATGGAGAAAGCCAATTAATTCCAAAGGCTTCACATACTTTTCTTACTCCTGTATGTCAATAGAATATTTTGGGGGAAATATTTAGTAATTATTCAGTTGCATTCTAATTGGTTCAGGGACCTATTCAATAAAAGCTACGTCTGTGTGCTATGCGTGTCCTCATCGTAGCCCACCACCTCCCCCAGCACCACCTGTCTAGATCTGCTACGGAGACCTTGCTCTTTCTAGCAGCAGCGTAACAGATGTAGTCCGCCAAGACAAAACCTATGCACATTCTATTTACATCTATCCCGAGAGTTGTCATGGCTGAAATAAATATATGCACATTTGTACAATTTAAAATGTATTTACATTTTTTAATCCGATTGAGAAAATTCAAGCATTTACATGATTAATTTGTTGACTGTGGTCTACACCACCCCTTTCTGCCTGGTCGAAATTTTAGTCAAATGGAGCTCAATCAGATCAATTCAGGTGTTGACATGAAGGCTTTTCAGTCTCATTAAGCTGTCAATCCAGTTACTAGACTATTAGTCTATATATAGAAGTAGCTACTAGAGATCTGTTTGGTGATCCGGTCACAAGTGCTTTACACAAAATAGTAATATGTCTCAAATGCATTTTCTGATGGGATTTCTAGGTAGGGATGGGAATGTTGCCACTTTGCCAATTTGGTTTGGTCTTTTAGCAGTTCAGTAGAAGATTAAAACAAACTAAATTATTTCTATTACTATGTCATCATTGCATCTTTTCCATAAAACATTGATTTTGTACTGGTGAGATGTGACACAATGACATAAAAAAGTGAAACCTTTACAGTGAAAGCTGAGTCTGTTGATGAAATCAAGTGTTTTGGCAAAGAAAACAAAACAGCATCTGCTTCCATGGTGTATTCCAAAAACTTCCCTTAAAGAATGCCATGTTACAAAAGAAAAGAGGAAAACATCTTTACTTGATTCAGTTTGAAGGTTGAGAGGCGTTCTTGGGGGACTGGATATATTCATCTGCCAACTGCCTGTCAGGCCCTGTCAGGTTTTTGTCTAATCTGTTTTTATTGCCTACGCTGACCACTTGTGATTGGATCAGTCAAGATGGATGCTCTCCGTTTAAAACAGATCTCAATGTGGATCTAAGATGTAAACTCTGGCAAATCCTTCAGCTTCATGGTGGTGAGTGGAAAATGAAAAATGTGTTTTTATCTCCTACCGTAGTGCGCTTTGTCCAGCTGAGCTCGGTTCTTCAAGTGTGCATGTAGCTGGCTCAAACAGTCTCTCTCTAACAAAAACAATTTTTAGGTTATAAACACTTAGTTGTTCACACTCAGTGTGAATAGTGACAGCGATGCTGCCAAAGCACACTTACGCATCACACATGGCTACAGCATTGTTTGGCCAGAGGCCAGAGTTTGTGTGTGTGTGTGTGTGTGTGTGTGTACTAACCTGTGATAGGCGAGGGGAGGTAATGGAGGCTCTCTAGCGCCCAGCACAGAGCTCTCAGCCGGACACTCAGTAAACTACAGAGAAAGAACAGTAGCTCTGGGCACTGAGGCGGCTGACTCAACTAGAAAGCAAAGAGAGAGAGAAAAGACAGCAGAAGGGAAGAGGACAGTGAGAAACCATGCAAAGGTTATTATTAGTTAGGTAACAGATGTTGTTTGGGTGTATTTATAGACTTTAAGAAAGAAAGAAAAAAACGGACTTCAATTATTCTATCCAATCATCAAATATTCCTCAAAAAAATAACATATAACATGTTTCTAAAAACATTTTGTTGGTTTGATTGCTTCAACTGTCAATCATTTGTAAGCAGCACAACTGTTTTCAATACTGATAATAATAAATGTGTCTTGAGCAGCAAATCAGCATATTAGAATGATTTCTGAAGGATCATGTGCACTGAAGACTGGAGTAATGATGCTGAAAATTCAGCTGCGCATCACAGGAATACATTTTAAAACCTTACTGTATATATATTTAGTCTATGTATACATTTAGTCATTATACTACGGTACTGTTAAATGCTTGAATCTGATTGGCTGTTGAACGTTCTAAGGTGTGCAATTATTTTCAGGGATTCGCACGGCTAAAATCGTTCCAGGCAGGTCTTGACTGAATGACATGATCATATCACTTCTCCAAAGGATTTCAGTTATTTCAAAGGTCCTTACAGCCTTACAAAAGAAAACGAACGAAAACCCACAACAACACTGAGCAAGCGAATAAATACAGTAAACAACCAGATAAAAATGACAAATTGTTTCCATCTTTTTTCCACAAAATTAAGTTTTATTACTCTTTCTCCGTCTCACAAGAAATTAGTCCTACACAAACCTGATGAATGTCTTGAAATACAACATCTGAACTGATGTCTAGTGGTATGGTAAAGGTAATATGAGTGGAATAATTGACTCCAGTCTGTTGAATTATTAGTAAATAAGGTTCACCCGAGGTGTAACGGCCGCTCCGCTTTCCATCATGGCCGCATTACCACCCCAGGTGTGCATTATTTTGTAATAATTTAATGGCCCATTGTCAATTATTCCTAACTTATAGAATGTTTTACCATTATCATGCTTGGATTTCTATTTAAATAAATAAATAACTGTCCAGGAAGAAAAACTTTATGATTACATTTATCTATTCTTAATATGTATTATTATAAAATACGTTTATCTATTATTTATTTAATTTATAATTATTAATATTTTATATACACATAATAAAAATATAAAATTCAAACATAAATTAAATCACAATAAAAAGTTCCTATCTAGATGAAAATTTGTGTTCAAAATGTTTGCTTGAGCTTCTGATGCAAGAGACGACACAATCCACAGCATCTTCTCTCCTGCAAGCTCACGCCATTGACATTCCCTTCCTGTTCTCTTTGTGCTGAATTCATCGCACAGATACTGAGATACTGCGCAACACGCAGACAGACACCAGACTTCAAGAGCAGCATCTCTGAACTGTCTGTTTTAGTTTTAAGTCTATTTGTGTCTGAGGTTTGCGTGTTAGTGTTTGTGCGTGCTTTTCAATTCGCTGGAACTCTGTATCCAAAGTGTTCAAAGATTGTGAGTACTCTGAATCTGAATATATAATTAGAAACAAATCCAAAAACACTCTGAATTTCTAAACAAAACTTTCTGGATGCTAACTGTCTATATTTTATTAAATCTGTCTGTGGGTTTGTGTACCTTATAAGAGCGTGCGTCTGGTTCCTCACAGTCTGAATCGCTGCTCTGGTCAGGATCGTCTGAAACAGCCCATGACAACACACCTTGCCTTTTCATGAAGTCACACACCGGTGTATCCCTCTGAACCTACACACACACACACACACACACACACACACACACACACACAAGCAACAAGTTCACATCTCTAAAGACGCATAAAAACAAGCTGCAAAATGATCAGTTTAGGGTTGAAATGACCTTTAACCACAGACAAACAAAAATAGCTTTCACGTCTGTGGGTGTTTGTGAATCAGAAAACTGTGGCTACACTTGAAAATAAATGGACACAGGCCGAACGGTCAGCATGTCGGAGATTAGATCGAGTCTGAGAGCTTGCTAGATGTCTGGGCAGTGGAGTGAAAACTGTATTTTTGGCCACGTCTCTGAATTCTCTGTTTGCTGTTTTGATCTTGACATGGAAAATCTACATTTGTGAGGGTGTGACCCTGTATTTGATCCAGGCTGAAAAATTATCTCTGCATTTATATATCTATCTCAATGTTTTATTTATATCTCTATTTTAAGATTACCGGTATCAGCTGATAAGTGTGCTGCTTTGGCCGAGTAGCACAGAAGCTGTAGTTTCCCTTGTGTCAGTGCCAAAAAACTACCAACAGCCTAATCAATGAGGCTAAAAATAATCATTGTCTGACATTTTATATCATGCTCTATTTCAATCATATTTAGTCATCTTATCTTGTTTAGTCAAATTTTAGTTGACTGAAAGTCTGTGAATTTCAGTCTATTAAAACACAGTCAGTCAGTCATAGTTTTAGTCATGCTGCATAACGGTTAAACTGATAATCAATTATTGTGCTCAAAATTATATTGTTCACGATAGTTCAGAATTATTGCACTTTCACCTATAAGCACACACATGGATTATTTTATCTCATCTAGTTTCCTGATTTATTACAATATCAGAAGTATAAACACTCTTACATTGTGAAAAATGATAACTCAGAAGTTTCTTTATTTCATTTTGTTATTCATTTTACTTTAGAAACTACATTTTTGTGTTTTTTATCTTCAATACTGCATTTTGATATAGTCACAGTTAATATTTAATGATGTCAGTGATGTCTTGTCTTCATTTTAATCTTACTGGGAAAAAAAAGGGTTGAATTTTTGTCATAGTTTTCGTTAACGAGTTTAACACTTATAAACAAGATACCCATTATCTTTTTTTTTTTTCTGGTAGAAAGCATTCATCATCTGTCCATGTTTCTTCAAATATAAATTCAAATATGTAAATATATAAAAATGCTAATTTAAATATCTTATAAAACATGATTCCCAAAATAATATAATAGATCTGTAAATACGCTGTAGTATATGATAACTACTCTATTCTCTAGAATATTAGGATCAGCCACTGAAAAAACATTTTGATGACCAGGGGTTTTGAAAATGCTACATGTGTGAAGACGCATGTGTTTGTTTGTTAATACAGGTGTCTTACCTCCTCCATAACAAGAACCCCGCAGCGCACCATGCTGTCCACCACATCAAGAGCAAAGCCATGAGCGGTTTGACACGGCTAAGAGAAAAAGGCAGACGTAGGGATGGACAGACAGACAGAAATGAGCAGATAGACAGGAGGAGAGATAATTAGTTATGTAGAGTTTTTGTTCTTGTTGACATTTCACAGGCTTTACAAGTGTTTATTTGCTGATGCAAGTGTAAAATGTGCCGGCAATAATTACACATGCTATTCCCGCCACTGAAGAACACTTGAAAGGGAAACTAGACATCAAGAGAGAATAACAAAGGGAACAGATGGGGAGCGATTGATCGATTGGAACCGTGAGAGAGAGAAATTTGGAGAATGTATGAAAAATAAATGAGTTTTTTACTGAGTGACGGATGAGCAATATGGCTGTATGAATCACTACTAGCGTCAACGTGATAATAGACATCATAGTAAGATGCCCTTGTGTGTGTTTGAGTGAGACTCACCGGTATGAAGCCGGGTGACAGTAGATGTGTGAGTTGGAGGCTTTTCTCCGTCAGCTCCTCCTGGCCCAGAACAACATCAAACTCTAGGTCTCCACCACCTCCACAGCCTACAACCTCACTCAGCATGGCTGAGACAGCACACGCTATACACAAACACACACACACACACACGCCTTCAGGATTAGTACTGTCAATAAACCCTGCTGTGGTGCAAATGTGACTCAGCCCAAACACATCAACACCCTGAAGTGCAGAACCATTCAAACGGGCATGTGCCCTCTCAGATTATTGAGCCAAGTGGAGTTTTTGTTTAAAAAGTTACTTTTATCTTGTATTACTAAAGGAAAAGTTCCACAATTATTGTTGGCAAAATAAGTGTTTGTCTAAAAATCAATATGAATTTTTTGAAACTGAAAATTAATCAAATGTTATTATAAAAGTAAGTTATTAAAATTGACTGGGTAATATTAAATACTGGGCAAAAATATAAAAGTTTCTTATTTTGTGCAATCTCTGAATGATCTCAATATTGATTTTTATAATCCCCAAATAAGTTTAAGATGGTTTTTGAAAGAAATCAATTTTAATCAGCAAGGAAGCATTAAATTGATGAAAAATAACAGTTAAGACATCTCCGCCAAAATACTTCTATTTCAAATACATGCTGTTTAAAGAAAAAAATTATAATAGTTTCCACAAAAAAATATTAAGCAGCACAATGTTTTCAACTGTGAAAACTGTAAGAAATGTTTCTTGAACAGAAAATCTGCATATTAGGAGGATTTCTAATCATCAAATACATTATAACTGTCTGAAACATAGCCAAAAGAATCAGATTCAAATCGGAAAATTTGCATTAAAGTCTTAAAGGGATAGTTCACCCAAAAATGAAACTACCAGAACATTTCATACATGTCTCAAATCAATTAATTCTTCCATAACACTAACAAAATCTTTCAAACACATCTTGTCACTCATAAAACACTGACCTAAAAACATTAAAAACAGGTTGCAATATTTGCTTTTTTAAAATTTCTTTCCAAAACAAGATCGACACTATCTATTGTTTATAATTCACTGCAGTATGTTTGCATTACAGTACAAAATTATTCCTACTGTAAGCTTTCCCCTTTTGTATAGATGGTAATGAAATTGAAAAACTAACACTTGTGTAGATTGTCAACTATATCAAATTGTTTTTTTTTTTGTTATGTTTTTAAATTCAGAATATATTTCAATATGGCATTACTGTAGAAATGTAGCAAATTTATGTCTTATTCATTTTTGTATTATGTTAGGTTTTGAAATTAGGCTTAACAGTTTTGTAAAGAGTATGCAATCAGGTGTAAACTGGCTTGTAGGTACATAGAGTTTTGCCATTGTTATTGTCTGAGTGAGAAAAGAGTTTATGTCATTTGAATGATGTAGTTATTGACCGCAATTTGTGCCAAAGCAATGACAAATGATCCACAGTTTAGCCCACATCGAATACTGTTGTGCTCACCGTGTGAAGAGTTTTGAAAAAGTGACCAATTGTAAAAAACTGTAATTACTCACCCTCATGTCATTCCAAACCCACAAGACCTTCATTCATCTTGGGAACACAAATTAAGATATTTTGGATGAAATCCAAGAGCTTTCTGACCCTGCATAGACAGCAACGCAACTGACATGTTCAAGAAAGGTAATAAGGACATTTTTTAAATATTCCACGTGCCATCAGTGGTTCAACCGTAATTTTGTGAAGCTACAAGAATACTTTGTGTGCAAAGAAAACAAAAATAACGACTTTAGAAAATAACAACGATTCAATAATTTCTTTTCTTCCGTGTCAGTCTTTGGCACGCGTTTACAAGAGTACCATGACACACAATATTGTAATTTGTGTTCCGAAGATGGACAAAGGTCTTACAGGTTTGGAATGACATGAGGGTGAGTAATTAATGACAGAATTTTCATTTTGGGGTGAACTATCCCTTTAATATTAGGTCACGATTTTACCCTGCTTGCTAACCAAAAATGCAGCAATAGACTAACATCTCTTAAACATAATGAAATTAACTACCGAGTTTTCTTTTTCTTTAGTCATCATTTCTTATTTTGCCAATGTATACTAAATGAGCCAGAACTCCCACTGATGCCCTCTCAAAAAAAGACAGGTGCATGAAGCCTGCCAACAGCAAGTTTCCTTGCCTCCACCCAATCTTCAACACACTCTGCCCACCTCCTACAGCCTCGTGTATGAAGACATGAATGAGCAAATCGCAGTGCTGGCTCAGTATGAGCAGAGAGTCTGGATTGGGCCGGGGTGCTATGATGGGTTCTCCTGTGGGCGGAGCTGCAGCCAGGAGCAGATACGGGTGGAGCAGAGAGAGCGCGTGATGCACCAGCCCGATCAGAGAGCCACCGTAACCCACGTCTGTGTTTCTGAATAACACCTCCTCCAACAGCCAACAGATGTCCCTGCACAGCACGGATACACGCACACCCTGAGAAAGAGGGAGAAGATCGTTACAATCATTAGCAACGTCATTAAATCAAGCAGAACCATGTTTGATGCTTGTATGAATCATCTACAACCAGTGGAGGATTAATAAACCAACTAATGTACTATTATAAAAGAGTTCCGGTGCTTGATTTTTATTGGTTAACAGAGCTGGTATTTTTTTACACAGGCTTTTATTAATACAGAGTGTAGACACTTACTGTCTTGCAACATTGTTTAAAGGGGTCATCGGATGCAAAATTCCCTTTTTAAATAGTTTGAACATAAATGTGTGTTGGAAGTGTGTGTACACATCCATCCTATAATTATAAAAATCCACCCAGTTGTTTTTTTTTTTAAATCCTTATTTTTAAATCCCCTCTCTCAAATCAGGCTGTTCTGAGAGTCCTGTCAGAATGACGTAGTTCTGCATAGGCCCCTCCCACGATGGTTGGGATAGGCCATCTTACCTTAGAGCCGCCCTGAATCAGCTGAGTGAACTGAGTGAGCTGTAAACAGTCCGACCGCCACTGTGTCGACTCCGGTGCAAGGGAAGACAAGATGTCTCCGATTAAGCGATTGAGGTGGTTTGTTGTTGGATGTAATAATGAATATAGCTGTCATCATTTACTCCCGACATCTGAACCGCTGAAAACTCAGAGGATTAACGTTACTTTCGTTTTGAAGTGAATACGCCGATCCCCAATCTGCCTAAATGCAGGTTACTAGGTAACTAGTTATGGTATAGCTGGGGACTACTTTCAGGCGCTGTGTAATATCATTGTGTACAGCAGCAAAGTTCCTTGATTATTACGCTGGAATGAGAGTATAGTTCCTAGCCATATCAGCCTAGAAAATTGCAACTTTTCATTTTCCGTCGGTCTTAGTACACACCTATTATGCTCCTTTTTACAAGATGTAAAATAAGTCTCTGATATCCCCAGAGTGTGTATGTGAAGTTTTAGCTCAAAATACCCAACAGATATTTTTTTTATAGCTTGTTAAAATTGCCACTTTTAGGGTATGAGCCAAAAACGCTCTGTATTTGAGTGTGTTGCTTTAATGCAAATGAGCTGGTGCTCCCAGAGAAGAGGGCGGAGCTTCCAGAGCTCACGCTCCAGCATTAGCAGTGCTAGCCTTTGCAAATAAACATTCCACAATTAGTACAAGCCGGTTATGTTTACAGAAAACATACTCTGTTTCAAAGTCAGTCATCTGATTGTACTGTGCATAATGAATTCGCGTCTATGAATTACACAGAGGGGAGCACAGCGGGATAAAAATAACAACATAGCTGGTCTCATGGTGCATGGCATGCTATCACAAACTTTATAAGTCCCACTCGTGATTATGAGCTCAACAAACTCAAGCGATCTACTCACATTGCTTTCATATGCAACTTTTAACTACCACATTCCTATTCACCATCATTCATGAAGACAGCACCAGTGAGAACAGACAGAGACGATGGTAGCTTTAGCATCATTTGCCTTATAGAGTGCCAAGAAGCTCTTTCAGAAAGGCAATTTGGAAAACAAACGAGTGACAGTTACTTTGTCTGGAGCTGATGTTCGTGCACGAAGCGTTGGTATTGATCACTACACGTTTTGGAGACCGATTTTTTTCCAGGACATTTCCTTAGACAATGAAACTTAACCACAGCTTCCTCAGTGGCTCAGATGGAGGTAGTCTATAGAGACTCCTAAGTTCGTTAGTGCATCCCAAAACACAACACTTGAAAAGCCTCTTTGGCGCTGACATTGTATATCTCCAGCAGCTAAAGCAATCAGTAACGTTAATGGCGGAGGCGGACACAGCTTCTCACTCAGGGCTGTGTTTATGCTTATAGGGCAGCGTCACTAATGGGCGGGACTTATTCCCCTCGGAGACGTGAACAGAGGGAGAAGCTGTAACAGCTCATACTGAGAGACTGTTTAATATTTTTTTAGATTATAATAAAATGAGTTGGTGGATTTTTACCATTATAGGCTGGTTGATTTCACACACTGCGGCCACACAACTGTATTCAAACACCTTATAAAAGTGATTTTTGCATAATAGGTCCCCTTTAAATAGGAAAACTATCGGAACTCTTTGGTCATTTTTGAGTGATTCAATGATCTATGCTAAGCTACGCTAAAAGTACTACCGCCAGATCCGGAGATCGGCTGAATGGATTAAAAAAACTGTAAAACTCAACTGTTTAACACTAGGGGAGTTGTAAAATAAGCCTATTTCCAAAAAAAGTGGAGTGTTCCTTTAACCTTAGTTTTCATGGATACTAAATTTGCTTAATAAAAAAGTAAAAAAAAAAAAAAAGTGATATATGAATGTGTGATTCAAAGCCCAAAAGGAGTTTTTTAAAACCTTGCGATGCTTGTGGAGCAGCAAACAGGACACCAGACTGGTAGACATGACGGCCATGCTTGTAGTTGAAGCTAAAATAAAACACACACACACACACACACACACAAAGCTTAGCCTCTTACATAGAGTAACAATTATTAAAGCGCAAGAGTTTGATCTTTGGGAGCTTGCGTGTGTCGAACAGACTCACAGTACATCAAATGAAGAGTCAGTGCGATAGTCTGCTGTCTATCAGCAGGAGACAATTCAGGCATGACAGCGGGAGGGAGGAGCCAGGAAACATCCTTCTGGCTGGAGATAGTGTCCATCCTGATGAAATAAATCACATTTCATTTTATTACACCATATTTTGTCCAATATATATACATATAGGGGTTTCATTCCCTGAAACAGCCCCACTGCCTTGATCTCAGCATTAAATTTACATTACAGTCCTCTGCAAACCTCCTGTGACTGTGTAACCTGACTGTTCATTGTTCTCGCTCCCTAACGTGTACAACAAAAGGCTTTACAACAATACATTATTACCAGCTGTCAAAATGCAAATGCCGAGCCCGCAGGGCTGAGTCTTCATGATAAGGCCTCCCGCTGTGGATTTGCCGCTTTAAAACATAACAACCCCCGAGGCTATCGGAAGAGACTGAACAGCGGATGAGAAACTCTTAGTAGATTTTCCAGGATATTCCAACTCATTATGAGTCGGAGTTGGAATAACTGACTTCTCCCGAGAACCTGAGTTGCTTAAAATGAGTGCACTGCAGAAACGTTTTATGCATGTGGGTCTGGAGGTCTGATTCAGCAGAATGGAGTCTCAGTTAGACAAGAAGTTGACTTGGCTGAAGTGGATTAAAAGGTCATCCATAATCCATCCAAGATCATCCATCATTCTCAAAGCAGCATCCTTCTGTCACTGTTTATTCTTCCTGTTGTTTTTCTTGTTTTTTAGTCTTAACAATTTGGCGTGTCAGATAAAAACCCCAAGGTGAAGAAGAATTGGAGGTCCAGACCTCCAGGGACCTTCATGACTGACAAGAAAATCTACAATGAAGGATGCAGGAAGAATGAATGGCTTGAAGTGAAATTTGTGAACTCTTTCGTCTTTGACCATATGGGCCAAAGGTGCTACAGGGGCAAATGGGAAGAGATGGATGAGAGTGGAATGCTGCAGATAGGAAACAGGAACAGAGGGATTGAAGTAACCTGTCATGCAGTATGGCGGTCAACAGCAGGTCCTGTAGGGGGCGCCCTCCATCCACACGACACTTTCCACTCTCGCACATCTCCTGAGAGAGAGCGAGTGAATGAGAGTGTAAAACTTTTCAACAGTGCTCATACAGAAGCTTCAAAAACTGAGGGTTTTTTTTGCATTAAGTAGGTGGTTCTCAAATTGTGGATGTCAAATGGCAGTACTAGATTTCTTTACTACACAAAAATAAGCAGATTTACGCTTAAAATTACACATGAAATTGATTAATATTACCACAAACTGCATAGATCCAACTATGTAGTTTTCTCAACAAAGATGTGTGCCTCTTATGCTTTAGTAACAGAAATTGTGAATCTGTGTTTAAGGCCTTGCAGTGGAAATAGCTGTCATTTACATAGTTATTCCATATCAAACAAACTATAATATAAAACAAAATGTCTCACTTGGATGGATGGATAACTTAAGTAGCTTTAATAAACCATCAATAAAGAGAAAAGCCATGATTCTACAGCATTAAATCGGTATTATATCTAGGGAAATGACTATGCCAATAACAATAATAAGTTTTCTTTTGCATATTTGTCCTATTTTATTTGTTCTAATGCTTGTAATTTGTTTCCTGATTCTTTATTTTATCACTTACTGTTCACTTGTTTTAAACAGCTACTTGAGAAAATGAAAAAAAAAATATTTGCAAAACCATGCAATTCAATTTGTGTTACTGAAATAAGTCTTTTAACCTCACCAAGGCTACATTTATTTGATCAAAATACAGTAAAACAGTAATATTGTAAGTTATTAATGCAATTAAAAAAAACATGTTTTCTATCAATATATTTTAAAATGTAATTTATTCATGTAGTGCCAAGCTGAATTTTCAGCATAATTACTCCAGTCTTCAGTGTCGTCGTCGTGACGTATTGTCAAGTATGGTGACCCATACTCGAAATTGGTGCTCTGCGTTTAACCCATCCAAGTGCACACACACAGCAGTGAGTAGTGAACAAATCCACACACACACACACACACACCGTGAACACACACCCGGAGCAGTGGGCAGCCATGCTGCAGCGCCCGGGGAGCAATTGGGGGTTCGGTGCCTTGCTCAAGGGCACCTCAGTCGTGGTATTGAGGGTGGAGAGAGCGCTGGACATTCCCTCCCCCCACCTACAATCCCTGCCGGCCGGGGGCTCGAACTCGCAACCTTTCGATTACTAGTCCGACTCTCTAACCATTAGGCCACGACTTCCCCCTATGATCGCATGATCCTTCAGAAATCATTCCAATATGCTGATTTGCTGCTGAAAAATATGTCTTTTTATTATCAGTGTCAAAAAATATTGTGCTGCTTAATTTTTTTTGTGGAACTGACATTTTTTTTTCAGGAATATTTGATGAACAAAGCTTAAAAAAAAGACGCATTTATTTGAGATTATTTGTATTAAAATTATATTAATTGTATTAATAAAAAAAAGGATCGACTCCAAACTTTTGAACAGTAGTCTATGTATATGAAAAGTCTATGTATCAAAGTATTTAAAAGCTATAATCTATTGTTTCATGTAATGTGTTTATAATTATATTGATTTTTAACTTTTTTAAAGGAGTGGTATACAAAGTAAAATCATGAAATAATTTTTTAAAGAAATTCTAGGTATTGATATCAACTACTCAAATTGTGATATTGCAAAAGCCCAAATATTACCAAACACTGGATTAATCTGCAAGTTTATGAATTATTCTCCTCCTTTTAATGTTAATTAGCCAATTTGTTTCACCACTTACTTACTCTATGCATAATTACATGGAAAGATGCATTGTATTATTTGCATTTATTATTCCCCTGCTATCTGTGACCCTATCAGAACAGTCCGGCCGCCAACCAGCTGAGAACCACTGTGTTAAGGGTCTGCATTTGTATGAAACTATAATTTTTTTCATTTGTTGAGAGTGTGTATGGATGAGCGAGTGAGTGTGTGAGTCATACCTTCAGAGAGAAAGCCTGTGCAAAATGGATCCTAACACTTCCTCTGTGATCACCCTTCAGCAGGGAGACGGCAAACCGCAGAGCAGACATCAGGCCGGCCTCCAGACCACACAAACAAATGAAAAAACACTCACTCAAACGCTGCCACTCACACAGGCTGATCAAATGACTTGGATCTAATTCGAGAAAACTTCACGGAGCTCTAATGGTGAAGAGCCATTAGAGGAGAAATTAGTGGCTGTAATCACTATAATAACTGGCGTCTATTTGAGATGGATGCACACAATAATATAGATTTCTCTTTATCTCTCTCTGAGTCGAAAACATTCTAATCTGTACCATTGCTGAGTTAGAAAACACATCTCACAAGCTGCATAATAAAAATCATCAAATCAAAATGAAAAAAACATACCATCTGATTTTAATTATTTGAATATTGCTACTTATTACTATGTAATGAATCATTTCACCTCAGGAATTACAAATACAAAACTACACCTGTGCAAGACTTCTGAGTGGTTTATTGCACACCACTGTACTAGTTGCTAGGGTGTTCTGGGATGTTGCTATGGTGTTCCTTAATGACTATCAAATGGCTGGACGTTCCACGCGATGATTCTTGCTCTGGGTGGCTGCCAGGGTGTTGCTATGCTGTTGCTAGGGTGTTCTGGGTGGTTTCTAAGACAATGCTAAGTGGTTGCTAAGAAACTGTTCTTTGGTTGGTTACTGTGGGGTTCTGTGAGGTTGCCAGGACAATGCTGGATGTTTGGTAGGACATTGCTAGGCGGTGGTCGGTAGGGAGTTTTAGTAAGTTGCTAGGGATAATGATAGATAGTTGCTAAGGAGTTCTGGGGGTGGCTAGTTTAGTTCAGTTCATTAATTTATACAGGGACAAGACACTGCTCTTTGTTTGGTTGCTGTGGTGTTCCGTGTGGTTGCTAGGACAATGCTGGACATTGCTAGGTGGACTCGTTTTGGGTAGTTGCTAGGATAATGCTAGGCGGTCACTAGGGTGTTCTGGGCAGTTGCTAGGATAATGTTGCTTTCTAGAACATTGCTAGGTGGTCGCTAGGGTGTTCCTTGTGATTGTTAGGATAATGTTGCTTTCTAGAACATTGCTGAGTTTGCTAGAACATAGAACATTGCTAGAATATTACTGTTTTGGTGTGGTTGCTAGAATAATGTTATTTGCTAGGATATTGCTAGGTGGTCAATAGGGTGGGTCACTTTTTGATGGTTGCTAAGATAATGCTAGGTAGTCGTTACAGTGCTCTGGGTGGTTACTAGGATAATGCAAGGTTGTTGCTAACAAGACTTGAGTGGTTGCTAATTTGTTTTGGTATTCTGTGGTTGTCATGACATTCTGTGGTTGACAGTGACTATGCTAAGTGGTTGCTAGGACATTGATAGGTGGTCACTAGAGTGTTCAGGGTGGTTGCTAGGACACTGCTATTTGGTTGGTTGCTGTGGTGTTCTGTGTGTTTGCTAGGACAATACTGGATATTTCTTAGGATATTGCTAGGTGGTCGTTCGGGTGTTTTAAGTATAGATGCTTGCTAAGGTGTTCTGAGTTCTTGCTGGGGTGTTCTGTAAGGTTGCTAAGATAAAGTTGTTTTCTAGGATGATGCTAAAAAACGTTGGTTGTTAATGGCTGCTAAACACTGGTTGGTGTGTTCTGGATGATGTTTAAGACATTGCTAGGCGGTTGCTATGGCATTCTGAGTGGTTGCCTAGACATTTCTAGGTGGTCACTAGGGTGTTCTGGGCGGTTGCTAAGATAATGTTGGTTACTTGGACATTGCTAGGTGGTTGCTAAGGTGTTCTGGGAGGTTGCTAGTTGTTTGGTGTGGTTGCTAAAACAATGCTAGATGTTTGCTGGGGTGTTCTGTATAGTTGCTAGGATAAAGCCGGGTGTTTGTTAAGGAGCTCTGGGTGGTCGCTAAGGTGTTCTGTGTGGTTGCTAGTACAATATAGTTTTTCTAGGACATTGCTAGGTTGTTTCTGGGATGTTCTGGATGGTTGCTAAAACATTGCTAGTGTTCACTAGGGTGTTTTAGGTGGTTGCTAGAGTTCTGGGTGGTCACTAGGGTATTATGTCTAGTTGCTAGGATAATGTTGTTTGTGTTGTTTGCTAGGTAGTCACTAGGGTGTTCTGGGCAGTTGCTAGGGTGTTTTGGATAGTTCCTAGAATAATGCTAGGTTGTTGCTAATGAGTTCTGTGTGGTTGCTAAGTTGTTTTGGGTGGCTGTTATGGTGTTCTGTGGTTGCTAAGACAGTGATAAGTGGTTGCTGAAGTATTCTGTGCTAAAGTGTTTTGGTCGGTAGAGTGTTCTGTGTGGTTGCTAGGGCATTGCTAAGTGGTTGCTAGGGTGTTCTGGGTGGTTAATAGGAGCCTTAAGGACGTCACACACCGGACGAGAAACGCAGAGCAGCACTGCATTGCGCCGAGTTGTTGATGGGTGCTGCTGGTGTGTGCACACTCATAGAAAACAATGTGTAGAAAATAGATGTGGCGCAACGCACTTCTCGTCCGGTGTGCGACCCTCTTTAGTGATAATTACTTATAATTATAATTATAACTAATGACTAATGACTTTCTATGGGGTTTATTGCAACTATGATCAGGTTTTTTTTAATTGCTTCATTGTTTGGCAGGTGAAAATAGTCAGATCGCTTCAATAAGCAATTGCACATCTTTCCAAAATGGGCTGCATGTTTTTAGGCATCACTCATGTCTGTAGCACTGGGTTACTTGACAAAGTTTAATACTAAGTTAAGAGTTTGGCAAAGTCTATAATCACTGTACTTATGAGCACCATTATCGTGTTTGTCTAGGTCAGGTAAATGTGAATCTACTTGTGTTTGTAATTTGTTTAATAGCCCCATGCGCTGCTGGTGATGGTCTAATAGAGGTCATTATGGAATGGAGTGTGTGTTGTTAATACTAAGGTCGTCACCTGTGGACGTGTAAAGTAGCGTGGCAGGCAATCGTAGGAAATGCCTACTGGCACGATGCTAACATCAGGCACTAGACCGTCACTGATGGCCTGATGTACACGTGCTAGCCACTGCCTGCCGTGACCTCCGGACGCACAGATGCCCACACTCACTGCAGCCCCCTCTCGTAACAGCTCGCCAATAAACTGTGGAGTGGAACAAAAGAGGAGAAATGATGGATAAAAATGTTTGTGGGAAAACAGAAAGGCTGGACAGTTTTATGATGAGGAAGAGACATGAAACAGAAAAAATTAACTGCAATATCTGCAAAATCAGTCCAATAAAAATCAAACTGAAAGCCTGTATGTTTGAAGCAAGCATCTGTGTGTGAGAGGAGAGACATAAAATGTGCTATAGCAAGAGAGAAAGTGGCAAGTTGACACTTCTATAGAATAAAATGGTACTTTTCTCATCCTTGGACAAAGCATTATGACAATTCTGTCATCATTTACTCACCCTCGCATCCTTCTAAACCCATACGGCCCAAAATGGACAAGAAAGCACCACAGAAATGGCTCATGTGACTCATGCACAATTCCAAGTAGTGTTACGTGTCCAAGGAACAGATTTAACTGTAAGTCATTATTAAAACCTAGCTCTCAAATTTGAATATGCTTGTGCATATTCAAACCGGTGTTATTACAGTATTTATATACTATTAAATTATTAATTTTGAATTCACTTTTATTTTTATATTTTCATTTTTATTTTAATTGTAGTATTAGTTAATAGTTTTGTGTTTGTCATGATTAGTTTTCTATTTCTTTTTTGTTTCAATTTGAGAAATGTATTATCTGCTTCATTTCAGTTAATGAACAGGATTTTTGCTCCTTGTGTGCTTTGAATCTGTATTAATTGAAACACCATACACCGTAAGAGTGAGGGAAATGCATTAGATATGATTTATTTCTACATGTGAAAGAGTCCACAATGAATTTTTGGTCACACCCGATCTAGCTGTAATTAATTTTCACTAAATAGTTAGCATTTTTGTTGTTGTTGTTGTCTCTGTAATAATATATAAACTGACTGAATTGACCACTGATGGACTATTACAGGGATAGTTCAAACAAAAATGGAAATTCTATCATTATTTACTCACATTGATAACCTTCAAAACACACATGAAAATATTTTAATGAAACCAAAATGTGATGTCCAAATGTGCTTAACGCACAAGAACCAATGAGATGGGAAGTACAGCTGAGCTTCTGTTTTCCATATTTGATGTGCTCTATGTATGTGTGTTGATTAATGCATATATGTGAATAAAAGCCTAAATTAAAGAAGTTCATCACATAAAGCAATCATAACTCTTCAGAGGACTTGGATTAAACTGTTTAAATCATATGGATTACTTTTACAATAACTTTATGACCTTTTAGAAGTATCAAAGTTGTGGTGGAAAAGACTTTGACTGGAGAGACAGTAATCTCTCAGGTCTCATTTAAATTATTAAAGTCTTATGGTTTTGGAACGACATGAGGGTGAGTAATTAATGACAAAGTTTTCATTTTCGGGGGAACTATCCCTTTAACATTCCCTGCTCACTGTCTGTTTCAAATATGAGAAAGAACAGCATTAATGCTCTGCAAAAATGTCTCCTTTTGTGATTCATGCAAGAAAGTATGTCATATGAGTTTTGAATTATATAAGGGTGGGTAAATGACAAACTTGTAATTTTGAGTTAACTATCTCTTTAACTCTTTCTGTCTCACACACACACACACTGAGCCAGATCTCTCCCAAATCCATTTTGAGAAGCCTGATAAGCTCATATGCTATTCCAGGCATGACAGATTATTTCCTCTGTTCATTTACACCAGTCCGAATCCGTACATATGCACATATCTAATCAAAGTCTCTCATATTAATACTAATATCAGCTCTTCTTGCAATCAAGATGCTAATGCAGATTATGCCAAATCCTCTGACAATCACAACGTCCAAAGTCTTGTAAATATTTCTTGTAAACGGCTAATAAGACATTCCTTCAAGAAACTAAGATAACAGTATGTTTCTGACAGTAAGTCTGGAGGCTGAGGAGATTTATTATCCACCTCCCTCCAGGCATCAGTGAGGCAGAGTAATGGGTTCAGCGACTCATGCAACCTCCCAATGAAACATCTGCAGTCCGCAGGTGCCCCATCGTCATGGGAACCGCTGTGCCCATCAAGGGCAGGTTACTAATGCAGCCTCACCCACTGTCTGTCTAGAGACTAAAACCGGTATCGGTGGGATTCAAAAGCAGTGTGTCTGCGCAAACGTCTTAAGTACGGTCTGGCAGCTCAGCGCCTGAAGCGACAGTCTTTTTCAGTTGTCTTATCGTATGCTGAATCTTGGCAATTCAAGCAGAACAGCACACTCAGCCTTTGTGGGGGCTTACAGAGGTCATGACTGGAGAATAGAGGCTGTCCATCTCAGCATCTCGCTCTGAGCCACTGCCTTCTGGGAGCAAGACGACACCCAGCCTCTGAAGGATGGACCTGAGAAGACAAAACAGCCTCAATTAACAGTGACTAATGGGACATTCCTTTAGGTTATTCATCCAACAAATAACATAGATGAGGCTTAAAGGGGCAATATACTGCACTTTCACAGCACTTTATTTCTTCCCTGATTTCTATTTAGAGACAAGGTCAGAATTTCACAGGGTGTTCTTCAATCTGTTCAATCTGTGCACTGCCCAAGGACCAAATATCAAAATAGCTCCGGAACTGCATTTTTTTCCTGCCGAGAACTTACCAGAATGCACAGTAAAAACCTGCAAGGCTACTAACTATATTCACTTGCTGGAAATGTCATCATCATAAAGTCTTTAAAAGTCACAGGACGAGCAAGCCTTTCTTTTATGTTTCTAATTACACTACCGTTCAAAGCTTTGGAGTCCACATGGAGTAAAAACTGTAATATTGTGAAATATTAATGCAATTTGAACTGTTTTCGATTAGAATATATTTTAAAAAGTAATGCTATTCCTGTCATGCCAAGCTGAATTTTCAGCATCGTTACTCCAGTTGTTAGTGTCACATGATCCTTCAGAAATCATTCTAATATGCTGATTTGCTGCTCAGGAAATGTTGAAAACAGTGATGTTGCTTAATATTTTTGGAAACCATGATACATTTTTTTTTTTTTTTTGATGAATAGAAAGTTGAAAAGAATAGCAGGAAAATTTAGTGACATTATTAATGTCTGGATTGGCCACCTTTGATCAAATTGTTACGTCCATGCTAAAGAAAAATATTACTTTCTTTCAGAAAAACCCAAACTTTCAAACAATAGTTTTCATCTATGTAAGGGAACTAATCCTGCAAACAAAAAATATTATTTATTGAAATATTTGTTAAAATCTTGATAAAACACCCCCTCCACCAACATATTTGTTCATTTATGTATGTTATGCAATTTTTGCACTGACAAATTAATGCTTATCTTTTTGCTTAATGTCTGATTTCCATTATGCATGTATATTATCTGCTTTTTTTAATATACATAAGACAGGACAAGCACATATTTCATAATGGCACTTAATGAGATACTTTCTAACAGCTACAACAAAAGTGTCATATAGCGATGTTGATAAATACCAGCTACATTTTAATGCACGACCCTCATAATCGTGTCGCCGGCTGATCGCAGGTAATTGACTCTGCTGTTTAGTGGATAAAGGGCTTTGCTAGTGCCTGAAATTGTGTTTATGATGCACTGATTCATCCACATAACATGACCATTAATCACTTCTGCTACTGTACTGTTTAGACTTAATCCAGCATAATTCACACTGTCAAAAGGTCTGGGGAAGTAACTTGGCACTGTGAAAAAAGGGATGGGAATCACAACAAAATCAACAAGTTCATCTTACTCTTTCTGGTTCCATAATTCCATTAGCGACTATTTTAATACTTTGAAAAAAGTGTGGTTCATTAAGTAAGCTAATAATTGCTCAGTGATTGATTGTGTCGTTAGACCAATTCAAAGCAACAAGTCTTTTTATTAGTTCAGTCAGGTTCAATTCAGATGACAAGCTCACAGCACAGCTAGAATAAAAATTTAGTAGCAGCACTAACACTGAATAACAACTGCAGGAAACACTGTCAGGGTGGTTTAGTATGATGATCCATCCACATAACTGGAAAAGTGCATGTTTGAAAACTGTATTTTCGATCACTAAAATTTCCAAAAGGGCCACAGGATGATGTAAAAGTTTTTTAAATTAAAGGTGAGGTATGTCTTTTTTCAAAAACGTTTTAGAAAACTGAGTCAGGGCCGAGTCCCAAAACAAACTTGTAGCCAATCAGCAGTAAGGGGCTTGTCTACTCATGATATGAAGGAGAGAGCGTTCAGTGAACAGACGAGCGGAGCGACAGAAAGATAGAGATGGCGGATAAAAAAAACAATAGTGGAAAACGTCTGCGTAACGGTAAGGCTCTTGCCTTTATACGTAGGACCCGTATAAATATCGGATCAGCTTTCCAGCGCTGGACAGAACTCAAGGAGCGGAAGGCCTGCGATCGGACGTCGAGGTTGCTTTGTTTCTTCCCGATAGGTGAGTAACACCATGTCTACACCGGACACGCCGCGACGCAACAGCTAAAGCCTGCCTACACTGGATGCGTGTATTTCAGGCGAGAATGTAGTTGTTTAAAATTCAAATCTGCACCTATTTGAAAATGTGCTTCGCCGATTTGCGGAGTCGTGAGCTCCACGTGATCACCGGGCGCTCAGTGCTCATGTATCCCGAAGAGAGGAGCATAACCTCGGCTAGTCCTTCTGACATTTGCCGCTGGCTCTGATGTTTCTGATGTCTCTGTATTGGTGAAACATAAGATATAATTCGTTTTGGGTAAATCTAACAAGTAATCTTTGGTCTTTATTCTATTGTTCTATAAATATGTTAAAATTAAAACAGGCAATGTTTGATATAATATTTAATTTCATTGTAATGTATGTACGTTTCCTGAACTACATTTCTGCAGCTATTAATATGTTTAAATGAAAATGAAAAGAGGCAGTGGTGTTTGATATATTTCGTCTGTAAATACAGTAAGGACGATTGCAGCAGCCAAGGTGAGCTGACTGACGTTATCAAGTACGGTGCTCTTTGCAGAATTACCAGACTTGCGTCGTTCCTCCGTGGGAGTTCACACTCCCGAGTCTAACTCGTGAAGTCCGAACTACCGAGGATGCAAGTCCGAAATTTGCGTAATTGGTATTGAGAAACGCGCGCAGACCTTTAGGCCGCGATGGAAACACAGACAGCAACAGGTCAGGGGGAAAAAAGTTCCTGGGACATATTGTTCCAGGTAATTTCGGTGGAAAAGCGGCTTATGTTTCACAGAACTAATCGTTGCCTGGGTTGCGTAGGCTACGTATATGTGGGGCGGATCTATCAAAATAGGGGCGAGACCCTTTTGGCGTATAGGGGTGTTTGTTTTGGTGATTTCAAATATCAACATTGGCTTCCAGAAATCGCGTACCCAGCCTTTAAATTAATAAGTTATTATTCATATATTAAAATAATCTAACTATAACATACCCACAACCCTACATAGGATGAGGTTTGGAGAATGGATGGATGAATCACTTATATTTAAACAGTTAAAAAAAGGAAACTGAAATTGTGGGAAAAATCATCTAAAATCAGTGAATCATAAATTAATGACTCACCAAATTAAATCACAAATTACTTTTAGCAATACTCCCACTTTCTGTTAATAAAAAAGTAAACTATCTATTGAAATGCTGAAAATATCTCCTATAGTTTAGGATAAATGGAGGCCTTTGAGTAAAAAAAAAGGACAACCACAGGTCTACATAATATATTTAACTCTTCTTTCAAAAGTTTCAGCTCTTCTTTTTTCTAGTGTATTCATGACACACTTGAAACTTGGACCAAAACTTACTGCTAATTTTGTTTCAGAAAATGAAGGAACTGTGAATTAAGCTGATCTACACTATACATTTTGTATTCATATGTGCACCACATCCAGTGACAATCACTCAAGCATTGCGCCTTAAGTATATGCATATCATAAATACATTAGCAATTACTGACACAGCAATCTGTATAAACAGCTATTAAGTAATTATTGATGTAGCCTTGTAAACAAAGCACAAACCTCCCTGTGGCCTGGAGTCTAAGTCTTCCGTTACCTGCAGGAGGAAACTATTTACCCCCGCCAATCTCTCGCTGCGGTCGACTGCCGTTTCCAGCACTCTGTGTCATGATTCTTGAAGAATTGTATGTTTCATTACTTGCCAAACTATTATGCCCTGTTGAATGTTTACAGGTGCTTCTGTTAGCTGAATAAGTGCACTACACTTCAGAAACTGCTGTGTTTGCACCAAAGCAGTACGAAAATAATGAACAAGACCTTTCTTTTTAACAAAACCAGTGCTACTGACACAAACAGAGCTGTGATGTAAATTTACACTGGTAGAGAGCAGGAAATGATGTGAACTGTGGGAGAAGATTTCTAAACAAACTAGACCTCTGTGGGCGCTACAGGGTGAATGTGTGTGTATATATATACCTTAGCCAGGTTTGTTGGACGTGGGCTGAGTAAATGGTGTAGGGAACCCTCAAGTTGTGGCAGAAAAGAGTCAGACAAATGAGAGCGTGATCGATGCCGCTCTGCCGAACACACATATAGACCAGTGGATATTTCTACAAAACACACACACACACAGACAAAATGAGAGGACACTTCAGCGCAGTCAGAAATACAATTCAGTGATAAGTGCATACTTGAAAATGAACCTGTAAATGAACTGTTTTTGTACTTCAAAAAAATGGCACTGAGATTGTTTCCAGACCCTTTGTACCAACTGTGCTAATATCCCCGAACTTCTGGTGCCTCCTTATTTAACAAACATTGAGACCCAAGAGTAGATTAATGATTACAATAACCCTTTTATAGCAAACACAACATTATTCATCATATCTAATCAAGTACTCTACCCATAATAATCTACTTATAAAACAATCATAAATTATGTATACCTACAGTCCACACAGCAACAACTTTAGTTGCAAAACATAGCTGTTCACAAGAATCATTTTAAACACACACGCACACACACACACACACAAACAAAATAATAACGGATCTGGCAAATATTGCAAAATGTGACATTAAACTGTGTATAAATTATTTATTTTTTCTTAAAGGAACTGTTCACCCAGAAATTCTGTCATTATTTCTTCACGCTCAAGTTGTTCTAAACCTTTTTGAGTTTCTTCTGTTGAACACAAAAGGAGATTTTTTATGAATGTTGGTAACCAATCAGTCGTTGGTAGTCATTAGCTATGTTTCCATCAAAAGATTCAAATTAAACTTATGCGCAAAACTGAAATATCGCATAAAACATTTGTGAATAAAGCACAATTTCAAAGTCAAAGAGAACAAAATTGTCACTTCCTTCTAAACTGGCACTAAATATCACTAAGAAAACTAGGAGAAGCCTCTAAATATAATAATTTTAAATATGAAAAATTACTTGTGCCTCAGAGCATGCAGACGAAACACAAATGCAGTCATTGCTTTCGGAGGTGGATGCCAGCTGTTTGGGAACGCAGTCGTGTAAGACAGTTATACAGAAATACTTTGATGACAGACTTTGCTCAGGCATTTCAGAATGACCATAACAACATATAGATGCTGTGAACGAGATCAGTCCGCTGCTAGTCAAGTTATCCCATCTCATAGCACAAAGTCACATGACTTTTTCGATGCGCATGGAGAAATTTATTCGGTAAATTTGTTTCCATCATAGTTTATGCACATTTTTTCTTACTGGATAAAAAGTTTATCCTACTCAAATGTGTCATTTTTAGAATTTATGCGCATCTTGGAGTTTTCATCCAGCGTTTTTTTATGTGATAATCCAAAATGTGCATAAAAATAGGTGGACAGAAACATAGCTATTGACTTCCATAGTATGAGGGGGAAAAAATACTATGGGAGTCAATGGCTACCGGCAACTGTTTGGAACAACTTGGGGGTGTGTAAATGACAACAGAATTTTCATTTTTGGGTGAACTATCCCTTTAAGTGACATTGTCCAATAGTGACACCAGTGGTTAAAAATGACAGTGGGAGGCAGCCTCTCTCTTGCCTCCCCTGAGCCCTTTGAGTTACAGCAGATCCTCTAAACCAGGGGTCCTCAAACAGCAGCATCATTTTACCGTTTCTATGGTTTAAAGGGTTCATGAACTGCCTTTATTTTTTTCGAACGAACGTACCCCCACGCCCCTCACTCTATAAAGATGAAAGCTAAGCTCCAGGGGCTTTTTCGAGCGATGCCAGGCCCAGAGACAGATCACCCTGGCGTTCGACACTTAAAATGTTATCAAGATTTTCATATAAAAAAAAATAAAAAATCATAATTTAGAAGTAATAGGCTATTTTCTGGCCTGTTTTTGACCTCCCTCATCAGAGCGCTCTGTTTGAATAGGCGTGGTGGATTGTAGACTCGGAAATAAATGCCCTCTGCTATGATTGGCCAACAGTTGTCTACATCCTTCACAGACGGACACTGCTGCGATTTAGGTTTAGAACACATAAATACTCAGTACATATCAAACGATCTGTAAGAACAAAGCAAGCAATAGTGACCACATAATAAAAACAGTTTTTTACACTTCTGTGGTGCGACATTACTGTTGGATCCAATATATTCAACACAGAATCGTTTTTTTTTTTCAATATTTCTGAAAATGCTGAATCGAATTGTGTCTTTTTGTAAAACGAATCTGTGAATAAATGAAGTGTACAAAGGACCAAGTTCTTACTGACGCAGCTGACACTTCATTAAAAAAGTTTATCGTTTGGTTTCTGCGTAGACCTGCATTTGCCGCTCTTGTCATTTACCTACTATGTGCACGAATCAGTGGGCGGGGCTAAATCGGCATTGATGTACAAGTGGGTGTAAATCTTTTTCTGCGGAGGCGGCATTTAGCCACACTATTATGTCATAAAACGGCATATCGCACAACCTGTCATTTTGGCAGATTGGCTTCAAAATAAGCTGTTTTTTAGAACGAGACTATAGAGAAAGTTTTGAGTTCTGAAACATACCAAATGTTTCTCATAGTACAATGACCTCTTATATGTAAAAAGATCAAGGGAATTTTGATTTCGCAGTTCACAACCCCTTTAAAGCAGGAAAAATGTCAAAACAAAAGAGCTATACACAACAAGCGCTCAGGGTCGTTTATGGTAATGATCTTTCGGCACTATATCCTCAAATATTTTTATTTATAGCCAAACACGCTTCATTCTTTTCCTCTATGTGTGTGTTGCTTCGTTCGTGATGTGAAAGCCGTGAAGCTCTATAAGAGCTGTAGATGTGGTTATTTCAATTACAGTAGCAGAAACACGGTGAGCAGCAAAACAGATTGATACTTTCACTAAAACAATGCAGAAAACAAGAATACAGTTATTTTTATCTATATATAATCATCTACACTTACAAGATCAGCCTAAAAACATCTAGAAAGACTTGTTTTTAGGGTTCTTCAATATTTTTACTGAAAAACAAGAAAACAATGTTGATAAAAAAAATAGGATTTTTGCATTATAGATTCTGAAGTCTTTTTGTGGAGTTAGACTGAGTGGTGCAAAAATGTATCTGTGCTACTCCGGTGTGCGGTGAGTATCTGATCTGTAGGTGAGCTCAATATTTTCAGGAGTGATGCACATGGACTGAGACCAAAGAGATGATTTCTAGTGGTGCTGCGGGATGGATGCGGAGGTCTAATCTGTTCTGTGAAGTTTTGTTTCATATTGCACTTGCACCAATCGAATGGAACAAAAAAGCTTTTCAAAGTGTGCTTTTACTTCCATATAAAGAGTTATGTGTGACCAAAAGCCTGAGGTGGAAAACCTGACTGCAATAAAAATAAATGTGTAAACAGGATAAATGGAGCAATAGGTTGAGAGAAGGAGAAAGAAAGAGGCACACACAAAAGAGCATTTTGATATAGAGAGCAGCCTTCAGCTTCATATATTTAAATCCCAATATCATACAGCGAAATCAAGAATAACTGAGTTTGGTTCAGAAAAACACTGCAAATGTGGAGGGGGGTAATAAATAAATAAACAAAAAAGGAGAGACTTGAAGAACGTTTGTGGTGAAAGAAGAAAAGCAGTAAAGGCTAATGAGATATAGGAAGAATGAAAGCATGCAATGTATGAATCACAGGATGCCTACAGGGAGGAAAACAGGTTAAATAAGAGAATGGGGTGAAGGAATAAAGCCTGGATGTGTGGTTACCAGTTGTGTGGCGTGATGTAAAGCTGCCATCTGGTTGAGGTTGACCTGTACACTGCAGAAGATCAAACTGAAGAACTTCAGCAGCATCCAGCTCACCAGCCTGAAAGAAAGTACAGTGAGAAATCAGTTGAAAAAGTTCAAATATCTATATGCAGATGCACAGTTGACATGATGTGTCAAGCTGCACTGACATTCTGCTCTTCATTTTAAGTGCTCCTTAATTATCTAGTGCAGTTACGCAGCTTTCCTGACCTCATATGAACTCAACCACAAACGAACTGCAAAAAAGCAGTTAAATGGTGAAAGACACTTGTGACACTCACCATCTGCACTCATTTGTACAACTTTTCTTATTTGATTAGTGACTAAGAAATGCATGAGGTGAAATATTTCTTCATTTGACATTTCCTTGAAGTTCAATTTCAGGTTTAAATTGGATTTTAAATCTCAGATTTTCAAACCTAAAGAAATGTGACTATTTTACATTTCTGTTACACTTGGAATGCTGAACTTTCTATTATTTAAGTTTACCAAAGCCAAAAATCCACCTCAAACATTCAGCTGAATGAACTGCAGAAGAATGAACAGATGATTTGCTTTCAGAATGAGAATTGCGTTCAGACCTGAGTAGCCAGGGGGAGATGAAAGTCTGTGTGAGGGTCAAAAGTCTGCCTAAATGACTTCTGACTTCAGGCATCACCTGCTCCATCGCCTTGGTTTCATCTGGGGAACATGCCGTCACCAAAGCCTGCCTCACTCTGGGTAAAAACACAGTCACAGGACAACAGACCGCACAGAGTAAACAAAGGGGATATTGTGTGATGGATCATCACATTAACACCACGCAAACACACCAAAACCGCTTATGCCTCCAGAGTGAAAAACACACCAATGCTGTTTGGGACTATAAAAGGTTATTTAAATGTTAAGGCCCAAATCGAGTTAGGTCAATGGACGGAGGGTGTGGTAACAGGGTTGAACCAAGGTGAAAAGCAAAGAAAGAAGTTAACATGGCATATGTGGCATACTGTTGACAACTAAATTAAAATAAATGCCATTCCAGTAGTGTCACAAATGGCCAACAGTGCTCTGCTGAACTGTTTTTGAATGCAAGAATGCTCTCTTCAGAAACCCATTCAATCAAGGTCAGGTGAATCCAGTTCTAGTCTAGTGACCTTGTACAGGGCTTCATTAAGACCGAACTTTCAAGCAACCAACCGGCCAGTCCAAAAGTTTTCAAACTAGGGTTTGGCTCTTTTTCAAATTCCAAGAAAAAGAGCTTTTACAAAATGTATTTTTAGGTCTATTAAAGGTAAAATGCTCACATATGATAAATTTGTTTAAAGTTATATTTTCTAACACTAATTTTGATAATTGTGATACATTTTGCATTCTGTATCAGGATGGGTCAGTAATTCTGATTATTTAATTTTACACCAGTGACAATGGTTTATTCTATTGCAATTATTTTATTCTATTGACAGCCATAGTTTTTGACAGTAGGAAATAGACTAAATCAACACAGTTTTGTGAGTTCACAAAGTGTTTTGTTGTACATTTGAACTTTGCTCTAATAATGAATAGAAAAAAGACCAAATTATGTTTAATTTCTTAATTTACGAAAACTATGTACATACTTTTAACACATGTATTTATAACAAGTTTGCTATTTTGCATTACATAGTATAGGCTGGCCTTTATGTTGCATTTATATTTCACACTCAAAAATGAATCATACGTTTATTTTTAAGTGTTGGCATCTATTTGATTTTATTTAAATAATCATATTTTAAAAATGTATTTATTCAAACTCCTTAAAATCAGCATCTGTCAAATGTGAAAATTTGATTTAATTAGTCAAGAAGTATAAAAGCATTAAGTACTCTTACTTGTGATGCATATTTGTCAGTCATAAATAAAATATTAAATTTATTAGTTAAAACTCACCTAAATGGATGAAAATTTTATATGCAATAAAAATACAGCAAAAAAAAAGAAAACAAAGAATTGAAAACCCTTGTACTGGTCAGCATTGACAATATGTAGGTTTGCACATCTCTGCATGCAGTCTAATGTAATGTCAGATTAAGTGGCTACCAATCTTCTATATTAGCAGAGGAGAGAGAAATCTGAATTTAATTTCAATGGGAGCCTCACAGGAGTGCCTCTCAATCCTCAAACGCATCTCTCTCTGCTCTCTCCCTCTCTCTGCATGTGGCATGTCATCTAATCAGTGAGAAGTGCTCAAGCGAACCGCACCTCTCGCTGCCATGGACTCTATGCCGTCTGTCTCCAGCAGGGCTGGGGTGAACTTCACAACCCCATACAAACAGCAAACAGCACACCCTCCTTACTAACCAGCCACGGTACCTGAAAACACACACACACACACTTACACAATACACTCATGTACACTCTCTTTTACCCGATTAGCAAAATAAAAAGCCCTTGTGTGAACAGATATTGTCTCACTCACCTTGGGACAATGAAAACAATCGCTGACCAATCAGCAATAGGTGAATACATCAAATTCTCAGCATAATCAGGCTCCAAAATGTTAATTAGCTCAGCCAACGTAAAAGCAGACCCTGATTACTATTGGACTATTAATTCAAGCCGAATTAAACGCTTCAGTAGGATTTGCAGCACTTGGCTTCTGACACTTTCTAAAGTGGGAGGTGATTGAGGAGATAAACCGGGCGCTCACTGAGGCTGCCTCTGTGTGTTTTGATGCAGGAGAGACAAATCCCATTTATTTGCTTTAATAAAGTGTTTTCTAAGAAGAGTTCTCTTTCTTTTTAAGGAAACAATGACTGCGTCACCATATGTCAGGATCTATCAGCAATAGCCAGAAGAGTGTCGTCCCCTAAATAGCCAGAGGTGAATCCCCTAAATTATCATTCTGTTTGTGTGTACGGTATAAAGAAGTCAGTCCTGAACTCAAAACGAATGGCATACTAATAATCACACAAACGTTTTGCATAGAAACATGGATAAATTTAGTCAGTTTAATTATGCTCACATTTAGAGAAAACAGTGATTATTAATACTAAATTAACTTAATAAAACTTTTTTTTTCTATATGTGTGCATTGTTGGGAGAACCTAAACGTACATTTAACTACATTTTCAGTAGCTCTTTTCAAAATAATCTAGGTGTTTCAGCAACAAGCTACTTTTTCCAACCAGCAGCATTGTAGCATGACAAAACACTCCATTGCTGGTTTAATTATATTACATTTAAGAGACTACAATCGAACAATCTCCTGTACTCTCTCAAGCATTAGGAAATCCAATTTATCTTGATGAATCTTAGTTTTATGTCTTTTTGTAAGGACGTATTTAATTGCTGCTGTGCATCACTGTTTTCTACTTAGTTCTGTATATGTTGTAAACTAGGGCGTGTCTATTTATTGTTTTTATTTTTTTAAGTTGTATTTGGTGTAAATTATTGAAGAAATCTGAAAAAAGTATTTTTGTATAATTAAAATATTTAAGTAACTGGATGAAACAAAATCCCCATTAGTAATCAATGTGACTACCTTAACGGATATCAATATATTGTCATAGATAGACATACTGATTATAATAATTTATGATGTTAGTCATACACTAAATTCAAAAAGTTTGGGGTCTGGAAGTTTTATTTCCCCCCAAGTTTCTTTAAAAAAAAAATATTTTCATTTATTTCATTTATTCAACCAATAAACAGTAATAAGGTCAAATATTACAAATATTGTTTTCTATTTGAATACATTTTTTAATGGAATTTATTCCTGTGAGGCAAAGCTGAATTTTCAGCATCATTACTCCAGTCTTCAGTGATTGTTGTTCAGGAAATCATTCTAACATCTATTATTATTATTAAAATCAATATGGAAAACATTGATGCATACAAAGTTCAAAAGAACAGCATTTCTTTGTAGAACTCTTTTGTAACATTATAAATGCCCTTTAACTTTTGATCCTTGCTAAATAAATCTTATGTTAAATATCTTAAGCCACGTTAAATATCTTACTGACCCCAAACTTTTGAAAAGCAGTGTATAAATGAAGACAAAAAGGCACTGAAGCCTTACATAACTTCAATGAAGTTAGTTACTTTTTGCTAGTAGCTTGCAGTAAAGCCTAGTACTTTCTCAAAACAGTAGTTTGACTACTTTAAATGACTTGCTTGTGCTTGGAAAGCTGCAGTTTCAAAGTATCTTCCCAGCACTGGTGTGTGTGTTCGTGGCCAAATGTGATTTAAAAGTGAACAAAAAGGGTACCCTTTCACAAAAGAGTAGCAGGGTTGCGGAAACCACACTCGATTGTAGGTCTGCGATGTAAAAAGTGAAGCGAAAGCTATTCTTGGGCTCTTTATTTTGCGTCTGAAGTGCATGTGCCAGGCGTGCGAGTTAGAAACACAAACAGTAATTACACTCGAACAGTTTGAAGCCGGAGTTGAGAGATGCATTGTTATTTTAATGGGCCCGGATGGGGAGGGCTTGAGTCGAGTGAAGGATGTGCACTTACCCAGTGTGTGTCTCGTTCACACACGTCAGGTTCTGAAAGCCCAGAGGAGGAGTGTTACGCAGCAACTTCAGACCCTGAGAGTGGAAAGAGGATATTTGATCAAACTCGATGGAGAGCAGGCTAACCAGCCTCCATCACAGTTCACAGAGCCTGTTCTGCTGTCCTATATAGCCTGAGATAATGACACACTTTAGGGAAGCCTTTTAGTGTTCAAAACAGCACCCTATTAGTTCCACTATAAATCATAGCCTGAAAGATGTTCAAGAAATGGGCCTCAATAAAATACTTCCAAATGTTTCTCAAATTACTTTGCATGCAACTCAGTTTAAAAAAAAATAGTTTCTGACACTTATATTTTTGCCTATTTTTACTTGACAGAGATTGAGATGAATATGTTACAGTCCTGATGTAAAACCTAATCACTTGCATATTTAAAACAAATTATAATTAAAATGAATAACATAAAGCAGACAAGAAAAGTGTCTTTTAATCTCAGTGACAGGGTTAGTTTAAGTGAGCTACTGTACAATTAGTCTTTCAAGCATCTGCATCAGCTCCCAATTCATCACTAAAAAGTGTCTAGAACAGATTTATTTGAGAGGCTGTGAATATAAGAGTTGGGAGTGGAGTAATAATATGTTTTTTTTTTGTGCTGCCATTTAGGTCAACCATAGCTAACATGATCACAACCCTCGCAGCATCAACCCACTTCAAAGCTCTCAAACGAATTACCGGATTAATTATCTGGAATTAAGACTAATTTACTTTTTCAATAAACGTTTGCAAATTAATAACTTTTGTGTAGTATCTTTTCTGTGTAGCAACATATGAACCACATAAAATTAAAGCATAAGTTCCTCAAAAAGTGAAAACTGTCATATTTTTCAGAATAAACCAAAATTTAGGTCACTATTTGCTGTAAAATGTCTCTGTTTTGGAAGAAGCTAATGGTTGCACTACTGTTCAAAATGTTGGGGTCAGATTTATTTTTTTTTTTTTTCATTTTTATGAAAACAATATTTCAGATGCTGTTCTTTTAAACTTGAAGACTGGAGTAATGATGCAAAAAATTCAGCTTCCCTAATGAAAATACAAATACTAAAATGTTTATGCACTAAATAAAAATAGCCTGCAATCGTACTTTGATATACTAAACTGGTATACTTGTATTGGAACAATTAATTTTGTACTTCAGCAGTACTTCCGCACAATTAAAGCGCATTAAGTCCAACTGAAGATATACTGAAGTATATCTGATTGTGTTAAAGTGGAACTATTGCAAATATACTTTTGGCACACTTTAAATATCTTGCATTTAAAGACCAATATTTTTCAAAGATCATACAATCCTCATCAATAGTGACATTAAAACACATTTTAGGCTTAATATTAAGAAATGTGCATTAAGCACAAGCAGTACTCCAAAGTAAGTCTCAAGCAATATGTCAGTAAATATGTTGATAGGTTTGAACTTGTACTTGTACTCAGTTAAGTTATTTAAATTTTTTCACAATAGTATTGGTTTTACTATATTTGAGCTAAGATAAATACAGCCTTGGTGAACAAAAGAGACTTTATAAAAAATATATATATTTTAAAATTACCGACCCCAAACTTTTGAACAGTAGTATATATTTCAATACGGTGAGTTAAGGCGTGCTGCACCAGATTTTAACAACAATAAACTGAAAAAATATTAATGTTTCTTCTGCAGAAAAAAAGTTCTTTAAAGCACTGATTGTCAATAATTACCTCTGTAAAAAAAAACTTGAAGGGCAAATGCGGACCTCTAAAAAAGTATAGCAGTTGCTACGCCCCTGGTTCTGTTCGTTTTATTTGACATAGCTGTTAAATAAAATCCATGCATGCATTTCAAATGACTTTTAATACAAACACCAAATAGCTCAAATATGATTTATCTGGCTGGCTGGCTGATCTGAGATGGTTTAGATTAATAGATTCGTTCAGGATTGGTTCGATCCAATAACCCTCTGATTACTGCTCCATTAGCCCTGCTCTCCCAGCTCTCAGCACGATGTGCCCACTGGGACCAGTGCTGCTGGAAACAAGCTTAGTCATCTGCAGCTTTCTAAAAAGCTCTTCATAGCACGGAGGGGAACTATGCTCTTGAGTGTTCATTATTTTTCTCTCCACTCCTAATCCCTTTTTTCGTGCTATTCCTACCATAAGTAACATGTTCGCTTGCGCTCAGAAATCCCTTTGATCGTCCCTCATGATATGGGTTTGTGAAAGCAGCGTCTGAGGTTTTCAGGTGAGCCTAAATCTGTGTACTTCCCCGTCTGCCTCTGGCTGTTTGTCCTTTTATTATCTTCAAATAATCCTTTTATCCCTCTCGTTCTCTCACCAGACTCTCCGGGGTGCATTGGTGACAGCACTGTCCAACCAGCGGCCTGAACCTGCCCAGGAAAGGAGCCACGCTTTTCAACTTCCTCTTGATTTTCACACCCCACGACAGCTACCAAAGAAGAAACACACACACACACACACACAGAAACATATAAAATGGTTTGCTGGGACACAAAGAAAGGAATAAACCAACCGGCGTTGGGAGAGATAAAACCGTCAGCACTTTTTCCACATATTTCAAGCTGAGATAAGAAACAATGCTCTAGCCAATAGCGCGGCTCTTGTTCTCAACGACATGTTCCAATTTGATCACTTCTATCATCGCTCCATTTGTTTCACATTTTCCAACATCAAAGCAGGACAGATCGATGTTTGAATGCAAACTGCACAGGGAGGTCTAGTCACGAGTGGTTACTACAACGGTGTCACAATTGAATCGCAATCAATTTGGGCCTTTGTGATAGAATGGCATCCCCTGAAAGATTTCTACTGAAGATGACATCCATTTAAATTGATACTAATCATAACATTTTAGCACAGAGGGATAAGAAACATGGCTGGAGACAGTAGGACTGATTTATCATCGTTCAGAGCCTTCTCAACAACGGACGCAATTACAAAGTCTCCAATCATCATCTGTGTGGGAAATATCACTTACAGCAATCAATTATTAAATAAGACTGCATAATGGATAGGAGGCTCCAGCACCCAGGTTAATTCTTTTAATCTCCTTTTCAACTGAAAATCATTTCTGCAGGTAATGTTTCATTAGCTCTGGCTCCTTGGAGTCATATAAGCACGAGAATAGAGTCTGACGTCTTGAGGAGCTGTAATGTTTTTATTAAAATTCAGTATAGCTCATATTTCAGATCAGATAAGAGTCAAATGCTTTGGCTTTATAGGAGTAAGAGAGAAAAAACCCCGGTAAATTATACATAAAACCATTCAAAGTTACGCACTAAATATTTAAATGATTAAATGAAAAAAAAAAAAGGTTTTCACACTGCAGACTGAGATGCATTAACAAATATTTCACTTAGATTTTAAACCATCTATGAAGGTGGTTTGTTAGGTGCTTGTAAAATGTTCCATTCCTGTGTATTTTTCCTGTTGTGAACACGGCCTAAATAGAGATTTCTAAGCAGAGACCATAAGGAGTACTTAATCATGCTCTAAGGGGACCTTCTGCCACATCTTGGCTAAAGGTGAAGCATGTCATTTTTTAATTTAAACACTTTCTGACAGGTCATGCAGGAAATGTATATACATAAAAAGTGTTTTCCATTAATTTCCTAGACTCTGGAGGCCCACCGCAGTTCCATAATACACTGAAAATATATATATTTTTCCCTTTCTCATAATAACATAAATGATCTCTAATATCACTAATCTAGTGTTTTGTGCAATTGCTTTGGAAAAGCATCTTTGAACTGAACTAAAATCAAAATTGAAATATGACTTATTGTGCTTATCAAATTGCAAAAGGCTGTGATTTAATTAAATAAACACAGTCTAATGCACTGAACATGATTCAGAGCGACGTGTGGCATGCAAGCAGCTCGTGAACCAATGTTTTTATTGTATCGTGGTCACAGTAAATGCTGCTGCTAACTCCATCTTTCCACTTTCCATGTGCTGAGAGTTCAAAATGCATTTGGCAATACAATATGTGCCAGTTAAGCTTTATTTTCACATTCTCATATTTTTTTGGTGGATAGATGATACAGAAATTAACATAATTATTATCAGAACAGAAAAAAATTAGGGCACGTTCTATGCATTTGGTTGTTGACTGGAATTTGGGATGCACTCAAATATAGAGGAAAAAAGAAAGATAAAACAACATGAAACTAATTTAAATTAAATTAAAACATTTGGGAAAACTGCACTAACGAATCGTTTGGTACAAAAAGTCCGCGTGGTTCTGCACCTGCTTGCATTACCTAGAATTGTCATTGCTCTGTGCAGAAAATGTTCTCTCCAACCTAATAGACTGAGGAAAAAAAAAAATAATAACAGGAAAATTGCTCATTTAACCCATGCTCAGAAAACTGTGTATTTCCGAGTAATTCGATAATTTGGTCGAGCCACCATCCGGTTAGTACTTTATGGTACAAAACAACAACTCCATCTAATCTGACAAGTTTTCAACCTCACTCCTGACCAGGTGAGTACATCTATGTCTTGCATCAATTTTATATATATAAAAAAAAATGATATAACGAGGTCACAAAGGTTCTACATGATTGACTCCTGACAGCGGAGTGTGTGTGTGTGTGAGCGTTTTGGCCGTGTGTGTGCATTCATTAACAGAAGCCAGAGTTACCTTATGCTTACCTGGTGCTGTGCTTTGAATCTGATTATGATAATCACCTTCATTCCAAACACAGATAACATTTTTCAATCTGATACAGCAACGCTAATGAACCAATCAAAAACGGAATACATTTGAGGTCATTTTCATCAGCGTTTGATGGGATGCAGCTTCTGTGGGAATTTATCAAAGAGCTTTTTGACTTTGTTCACACCGCATCCAATTTCAGCTTGTTTTTCAAACAATTTGCAAGTGATGAAATCTGATCTTCATGTTCAGACGGCGATGTCACCATCTACAGCGGTTGCCATATTAATGACATGGCCAGGACGAACTACTCTGAAATTTAATATGACCTTTCGCCAATTTTAGTCACATTTCGAGCTCATTTATTGCTGTTCACATAAACTACTAATAAGATTTAGATTTTTCTGCCTACCTGAACAAAGCTATTGTCATCTTCAATGTTCTTCTCTCGTCAGCAAATGAGAATCAGCAAAGACGTAAGTCACATTCTTATGTTTCCCGCTCTATTACGCAGTAGCTCATTATTTGTGCTATGAATCCATCCTGCCCTAGAAAAATAGGATTACTAGATGATCAAAGACCTAATCAAGAACCCTCAAGTGGACTGACTCTGATATAATCTACATACGAGTACTGTTCCGGTGAATTGGATGTCAGCAGCTTATAGGGGGTAAACCAACACTGCCAACAACAGCTGGGAGAAGATGGGATGGCGTTTAGACTAATCGTCTGCAGCTGGTCTGAGTTATGAATTCAGTTATTTTCTAGAAAGTAGGTGGATTTGGAGAGCGATGGGATGAGTGAAAATATGACATTGAGAGAGATCCTTGGGTCTTAGATGAATGCACTGTTGACAGTTTTTATGGCATCTATATAACATATACTGTATAATGACTGGACAACACTGACAGCTCAAGTTCAGGTCAGTACGATTTTTGTTTTTAAAGAAATTAATGATTTTATTCAGCAAGGATGCGTTAAATTGATCAAATGTGTCAGTAATTTCAAATAAATGCTTTTCTTCTTAACTCTTGAAAAACAAAATGTAACAAAATCCACAAAAATATTAAGCATCACAACTGTTTCCAACATTGATCATAATGAGAAATGCTTCTTGAGCAGCAAGTCAGCATATTAGACTGATTTCTGAAGGATTTTGTGACACTGAGGACTGGAGTGATGATGCTGAAAATTCAGCTTTGCATCACAGGAATAAATTACATTTTTAAAATATGCTGAAGTACACAAAAATTTTGCCGAATGTAAAGCCCTAAACACACTGCACGATTTCTGGCTGTCCCAGGAGAAAGATTGGTATTGTGAAACATACGTGGCGATTTCTGTGATCCTAATCGGTGGTCCTGTGTCATACAGTGAGCTGTTCAAAGATGGCCGTTGTCACGGTCTTGCGACCAAAGATAGCCTACGACACAGCATGATCTTCACACAGTGTGTTTCCTGGTCCGATCAACGTTTACTGACCAACCAATAAAAATGTGACATGAAATCAACCATGGCGCTAAAACATAAAACTGCTTACCTCAAGCTCTTATTCCTTTCTCTTTCACCGCTTCCATTTTTTTCAGCACACATATAAAACAGGGCCTGCAGAGTTTAGCTCCAACCCCATTTAAAGCAGCTAATCAAGCTCTTACTAGGCATGCTAGAAACTTCCAGGCAGGTGTGTTGAGGCAATTTGGAGCTAAACTCTGCAGGACACCGGCCCTCCAGGACTGAGTTTGGGCACCCCTGACTTATCCGCTTGGTTCAAAGTTCTGTGAGATTCAGCGAAGAACACAAATGCCTCGGTGATTTAAACTAGTTTAAAGACAGATGAAACAACGCTGACAAACAGAAGAAACACTGTGCACAACGATTCAGCCAGAAGGCTTTTCAATCTAAAAATTGCCCTCATTTATTGTGAATTTACTATAGTAACACTAACTGCACCATGGTATTGTGGCAGAAATGTGGGATTTTCATACTGAATTATACTATTAATATAAATTAATTATTAATAATAATTTGATATAATAATTCGGATTCGATATTCGGGCACATCCCTAATACAGATACATTTTTACCATGGTATTGAGGTGCTATATGTGTGGTTTTAACTGTGGTTATCATGAACCATTGGGAAAACAATGGTTAATTTTAATAAAACTCAAACAGTCAGAATAATTACATTTCACCATACGATAATGAGGTAATAAAGATTTGAAATTTATTGTGATAATTATCGATATCCACTGATATTAAATATTTTATTACAATGATTTTTTTGCCCTTATCGCCCAGCCCTTGACTGAAGTTACTTTTAATCTAAACTTTCTGAAATTTCTTTTAACATATATTCTGTTCTAACCCCATATATAACAGCAAAATGTGTCACGTGAAATGAAAAGTCTTACCGCAGGGCGTTTGGGCTGGAAACTGGAAGGATTTTCGCTGACTGGGTCCATGATTCTTCCGAGTTGCTGTCCTACCATCAGAAGAACTCTTGAGGATATAAAAATGATAGATTATGAAAACTGCATACTGTTTATCAGGAGGTGCGTTTCAGTAGCTCTAACACATCAAGTGATACAAAAAAAAAGATACACATGATGCAACAAGAAGCAACGCACATCTTTAAATGAGAAATAAAAACTGAAGCCGATTATTGAAGCTGTGGACACAGTAAGAGCTTCATGAAATGTCTGCTTTTGTGTTCCTCAGCAAATAAACAACAGCATATGGGTTTGAATTGACAAGGGAGAATAAATGGTAACAATCTTCACTTCTAGACAACCTCTTTGATCTGAAAAAGATGAAAGTTTTAACATCATTTACGCTGTTGTATAGAATTGATGACATCTACTGCTGGCCAAACATAAAACACAGCAGAACATTAATACTGAATTTAAGAGGAGTGTAAAGTTCTTTTTATTTATGCAGC
The DNA here is from genome assembly GCF_936440315.1 of Barbus barbus. Lineage (NCBI taxonomy): Eukaryota > Metazoa > Chordata > Actinopteri > Cypriniformes > Cyprinidae > Barbus > Barbus barbus. The sequence goes on from NC_136756.1 coordinate 11,382,795, forward strand.
AGCATTTTTTCATGACAGTGTATCCTTCAAGAAAATTGCGGGAACACATGTTGGAGGTTTTCAAGCTGTATAAATGTGTCTTTCACTGCGTCTGCATTATTGAAATCCAATGAGCTTCCCCTTTCCGATAATAACAGTACAAGCATAAACAAGACCAGGCCTAAAATCTCATTCTCTCCAGCACCCTCAAAAACTTCCTTAGCCCTCTCTCTAAAGCTGAGTGTGTCCTGGTAGAATATTCTGGCTCTCACACTGTTCCACAAACTTTGCCCCTGTAGCTACAATTATTTAATGTCCGGCCATCTCCATATCTCTAGTTAGCCCTGTTTGCATTTCTCATGCCTTTTCTCCACATTTGCCTCAGCATTACAGAAATAAATACAACTATGAAATGTGTCAGAAAACAATTCAGAACTTTTCCGAACCTGTACGATTATTATTCTGTGGAACACAAAAGAAGATATTTTTAGAAATGTTTCCATATAATAGAAGTCACTGGTCACCAGAACAGTTTGGTTCCCAACATTCTTCAAAATATCTTCTGAAATTGCATGTGGGTGAGTAAATGATGACAGATTTTTTTCCTTTTTTGGTGAACCACCCCTTTAAAATCAATATGTTTATAGCTAGCAACCTGAATAATAACAAATCCACTTTAATGGCACAAACATTTGAAGATAACTATCACTCTAATGAGTACTTAAGTTTGTTACCATCACAGCAACAGAAGAGTGCACATTAAGTATGTTCAAGGGAGCTTGCATCTACATACTAAAGTATGTTTCTGGCCTTGGTTCTTTCTCATTATTCAATTTTTATTAAAATCTGAGCCAAGGGAGGATCAACAATGCCAAAAGCTCTGTCAGAAAATGGAGAGGGTACCTTCAGGTATCTGAATTTAAAAAAATATGCACTTATATGTACAAAAAAAAATCGGTGAGTCATTGCTGTTATGCAGTACCTTTTGAACTTAATGACTTGGTAAAACTTTACTTTCATGAATATGGCCATTCACTTGTGTTTTTCACATTCCATTTACTTAGTAGCACTCATTTCACTACTAATGAGCACTTTGTATGCAGCACAAATACATTTACTAAGTAGTTTTGTTTCATGATTCAATATATGCTGTGTATACTAAATCATTCCTTGGGGAATTTGCAGACTGTATGAATATGTCTGTTACCATCTTTATCTGTTTAGGCGATGCCTAATACCAAGTACACCGAGTTTGGACTTGGCAAATTCGACTCAGGAGAACACAGTCTGGTCGTTCTGATAATGGATCAGCAGCGTGCTTTACAACATCACTCAGTTTATCTTGGCAATGTGCAGGTATGATGAATGATGTAACGAGATAAGACAGTTTGGGATATTAGTGTGTGCAGTTTATGTTGCAGAACAAAGCATCAAAGTATTATCATGTTATGATGGCATTACCACTGGCTTTATTTTACACATAAATTGCAAATTATAAAACCCAATATAATCTCGAAGAAACCAGCAGGGAATTTGTTTTTTTGTGTTCTGATGCATACCTGCACCACTGTATGGTGAGTAGTCTGATGGTTATAAAAAAAATAAAAAAATCTATCTTCATATCATACCTTCTTTACAAACCTGCCTCTTTTCGTTAAATGCTAGGTTTAATATATAATTACATACTAGGGCTGTCAAATTGGCTGAAAAACAAAATTCAAATTTTGCTCTAAAATATTATCAATATTCCAATTATATTCGAATTTAAAAGGCATAATTTCTGTTAGGGGGAAAAAGCTTTTAGCTTCTCTCCTGAGGCCACATAGCAAAATATTACTAATGCACATTTCAATAAAAATAACACAACTATCTCTGAAAAAAGTGCATAATGTTTAAAATAATGTTTATAAACCATATATAATTAATTATGTAACTTAAACAATTAGAAACAAAAAGCATGTATGTATGTATTTATATAGCCTAGTTTAATACTAAGGACCAAAAACCAATCACAAAGAGCACTTTTTTCATTTTTCAAAAACATGAGATGCAGTGGGATGCAGAAAAAACGCCATAACGTTGAGAAATATTTTTTAAAAGCTGAACCTACATTCATTTTACATGGCTTTCAAAACAATCGGCTCTGTTGTGCGAAACGCAAGTCAAATGGTGTCCCTAGATAGAAAATGCGATAAATGTGCATTCAGTGTGAATGGCTTGGTTTGAGTTTTGACGTAAACATCTTCTCTGCATTGATGTTCTCTTGAGCAGCGCCGCATCCAGTGGATTCAACTGGATAGGCTAAAAAAGCCTTCAAATGCAATGACACCTAAATCGTCATCGCATCTTGTGCGCCACTGATAAGGCTGCCTGAAGAACACCTAAAATGTGGATTTTTATTTTAAATTCGACGAATATTCGAAATTCCAATTTTTTTGACAGCCCCATTACTTACATTATAAAAGTATACAGAGTATAAGAGATTTATATGTAATAGGAAATAAGCAAACAATTCAGTCAAAAGTACAAAGGCAGCGCTCTATTACAACTTTAAAGTGAAATAAAAATATACATTTATGAGACTTCACTTTGCCCTCATCCAAAAACTTTAGCTTGGGAACAAATAGTGATTTATGAGCCCAAAGACTGCCTGTTATATATACCCATAATGAATTATATCTCATGTTTAACGCTTACAGAAACATCAAAGCCAGGAATTTTTTTTTTTTTTTTGTGAAATTTGCTGCTGGATCTGTTGTTTCTGAAATGTAAATAAGTTTAAATAATAACTAGTATTTTTTTTTTTAATTATGTGGGTTTTCTCCATCGCCACTGCCATTGTGAAATGCATTCTGGGAAACTTGGCTGCATTCTGAGAATTGGAACAGTATCTGAGCGTGACGTTTCACAAGAACACAAGTAGGTCTAAAGACAAGGAAGTACATTGAGATACTCCTAACTCTAAATAAAGCTATTTCAACCGAACAGCTGGAATTATTTCTGTGTACTTCTACTGTTGATTTATTAAATTTTTTTAATATCAGGACTGATTGGTTTTACGTAAGAACACTGCACAAAATTGCTGAGACTTTATTACTGTGCTATATTTTCCCACTAATGTCCTTCCTGGGATGTTCTGTCATAATTTACTCGCTTTCCAAATTCATTTGACTTTCTTTATCCCATGGAACACAAAAGATGACACTCATGTCACTTTCATTACATTTTTCTCTCCTCAAACACGTGAATAGTGACTGAGAAGAAGCCCCACAGAAAAAAAGTCATACAGGTTTGAAAAACATGAGGGCGAACAAACGATGACAGAAAGACAAACTGGCAACATGACTGTCTGTCAGAAAATGACAGAATTGTGTAACTGGCTGTCATCACTAGAAATGAAATAGAGATACAACGAGATGATCATTTCCATTTTTTTTAAGGTATATAAAAGAGAAATAATAAGACATATCAAAACTACTTCATGGCAATAATGACCCGTGTATTTTTATTTTACCACACACCAAACCCGCACCACTCAAGAGGACTGATGACGAGCATCTGAAGCTCGTGAGTCATGCTTCACGTGCACGCGCAAAATCAGAACACACCGCTCAACTGCAGATCCTTTCTTTTTCATCTATGACTCACAATAGAAAACTACCTTGATTATAGTATTATTTATAAGGTGAACAATATAATATAGATGATCTATTCAGTCAGCCCCAGCAGGTCAATAAATGGAAGTTAATTAGAAAAACATCTAGAGCACGTTGCTTATAAAAGCTGCCTGCTTCTTTGAGGAACAAAACAAGAACAGCTCAAGGGTACGAACTCCTTTAATATCTTATCAATTATTGCAGATTTAGGATTAAGAGAAAAAATTTTCACTTCCCATTCAATCGACCCACGCTGATTAAATAATACAAAAAGGCCTCCGCATTAACCTGTTACCCTGCGCCCCTATTTTTGAGCATTTTGTAAAAAACGATATAACCAAATAAAAATGTCTGTAGCTCTTGAACCCTAAGGTCTATATTTAAAAATCTGGTGTTGTTTGAAACTAGACACTTGATCCTTTGTTACTCTAGAGTCATAATAACTCAAAATTAGTATAGCAATAGAGTAAAACAAGGTAAAATATACATGAAATTGACTCGCGATATGTTTTAATGAAGCTCACTAAGGGAAAAATGGATGAGACTTTCATGCCAAAGGCCTGAAAACACCATAAAGATAAAGCTGAACATCTGACCATGTTTTGATTCAAATTTGAGGATGATACTCCCAAAAATGTAGTTTCTGTAAGCTTTTATTTAAAAAAAATCTAGGCGTCCTTTCAAAAAAGCCATTTGGAGACCCCAAATAGACACTTTGTAAACAAATGTCCAAATGAGTCAAAACTACATAATACATATATGTATATCAATTCAGAACTGCTCTGCCCACCAAAACACACAATAAAAAACTATTTCTGAACAGCATTTGTAGTGCTGACTCATTTAGTCATTTGGTTAGTCTACAAATGGCATTTTTGAAAAAAAACGCCTAAATATTTCCTGAAATAAAATATGAAATAATAAATTTTTTATAGGTAAAGACTTACAGAAAGTACATCTTTATGGTATTTCATTTCAAGAAAAGCTTTGGAAAAGTCATTTGGATATTTTATTTCAAGAAAAGTCTAGGAATCCTTTCAAAAATGCTATTTAGAGACTCCATAAGACACTGCATACTACATATGTATATCAATTCAGAACTGCTCTACCAATGAAACCACAAAAAAACACAAAACTATTTCAGAATTTGAACATAACTAAACAGTCTTTATTCTGAACAATTCCAATAATGAAAACAGTGAACCAAAACAGATTTGATCATTTTTGAACTAGTGAAAACACAAAACATGCAAAATACATTGTTTTTACAACATTTGTATTTTTTATTTATTTTATATGGTGAATATTATGAATATTACTATTTTACTAATATAGTAATAGATTACTATTACTAATATTACTAAATAATAAAAAAAAAAAACTATTTACAGTATTTACAGTGGAGGAAGACGCTCTAGCAGCCACTAAAATGGTTTTTTTTCTGACCATCTGGATTCACCAGACCTCTGAAAAGACAGGGAAGAGTGAGAGAAAAAGAGTGAGAAAGTGTGTAAGCAAAACAAATCAAACTTGCAACACTGTTTACATTTTGTACACACACACACACACGCGCGCACGCACACACACACAATAACCGGGACATACCCACAAACAAACACACCCACCCACCCACACGAACAAAACTCATGTAATCCCCTCATATTATCCCTCTCCGTTGTCATTTTTAGAATCTAAAACAGCTAACATGAAACAAAAGCTGCAAATACATGATAAAGACACATAAACATTCAAGAGGAGGGTGGAGACACTTACGTGCTAATGCTATCCACGCTTCCCAGCGATCTCAGCGCGTATTCGGCTACTAAATTAGCCATTTTTCTCCCCACGTCCTCCAAAACACCACCAAACGCCACAGAAACACTTCTCAAGTCGAAGATCCACGATGGAGAGATTCAGATGTGAGCTTTGGACAACATCTGTTCGCTGATAGCCAGTCTGTGTAGCGCTGCGACGCCATTATGTGTACGCTTCATGCGTAACCCGAGAGCGCACGAAAACACACGGACAATACGCCGAGCTATTCTCTAAACAATCTTACGTAAACTATTCAAACTGTCAATCACTGTAAACGTCCTTGTGGTTGGCTAACACTTCCATCCATCAAAACTGTGCTGGCGAGGCATTGGCTGGGTTCAAACACCCCTATTGTGATGTGTCCGGATTGACACCTCGCTGACCCATTCACGGACGCGCTTACTGTCCCGGGTTATAACAGCTCCTGCGATTGAAGGAGAGAGACGAGGGAGGGCTATTCTTACTCGGAAGAGACGATTCTGCTGGAAATAGATGGCGTTTCAAAGCTGGAATACGAATTATAATCGATATTTATTGGAAAATGGACGCTATCGATAACTATAACTCGAATCGCTTATGTAAACAAAGGAGGATCTATCGTGTTTTCCCCTATTTTTTCGTTGTTTTGGATTAAAAAGTGGATGCATTTTGAAGAGTGGACCCTTCTCTTGAAATGTATGCTGGTGTGTCTTGGAATAGTCTGAGCTGACCAGCGCTATTGGCGATCAAACGTGAGTACTGCGGTTCGCTTTGTTCATTTTAAATGGCCGGTCTTTCAGCATTTCTGTTAACCCTTTCCTCTCTGGTGTATTGATTTCAAAAACAAGCTCACATCGTTAATCTTGAGTGTTTTAGCTTTCAAATGATATATAGTTAATGATAATTGATTGAATATTGTTCTAAAACAAAGGTAATAAAAAGTCCGACCACGCCCGACCACGCCCTTCCGGCCCGCCCACGGGCCGATGCGGGTTAACAGGTTAATAATAGTCAGGAAAAAACCGAGGCTAGATCGGCCTTTGCTTGTGAAAGACCGCAAAATCAACCTATATGTCACCATATCCATATTACTACAAAATAAAAACAATATTTTGATCAAGCAAAGAAAGATTGACACGTCTCACTCACCTGCAGCAATTAAAGTTGCTGTTACTTGTGCAGTTCATCTGTTCATCGCCTCCTACAGGTGAGGAGAAAACGGTTCAGATTAATCTGCATTCACACTAATCCACATCTAGATTGCCTATTAATTACATTGAAGTTTGGAATAATTACGGATATTTTATTTTATTAATTAATTAATTTATTTTCAAAAGAAGTCTCTTATGCTCACCAAGGCTGTATTTATTTGATCAAAAATACAGTAAAATTGTAATACAGAAAAATTAATACAGTTTAAAATTCAGCTTTGCATCACAGGAATAAATTAGTAAAACAGAAAACAGTCATTTTAAATTGTAATAATATTTAATAATAATAGCCAACTGTATTTTTGATCAAATAAGTCTTGTTGAACAATATTATATTATATAATGCAGCACATGGCTGAGTTATAGGTTAAAGAGATGAAATTTGATTTAAAATAATGTTTTTGCTGTTGTTTTGTTGTTTTTGCTTTTACTAGCATCTGTATTATTTTTCTACCAGTAAGTCTCTGGTCCAACATGACCTTCAGTATTCAGCATTTCTATTATTCTCTCTTTTTTTGTGGTTTATTTTGACAAGCCCCAGAACTTTTCCCCTCCCTGCTGTAGTGTCTTCTTTCTCATTCTGTTCTGTTCAGTTTATTTATTTATTTTTGACATTTTTGATTTGTCCTGCCTCTTGTCTTATTTATTTGAACATGATTATGCTGGTTCAGATGTCCGCATGTTGAATAAGTCATCATCTTTGCCTACCTTTCCAGGAAATTGTAAAAAGTTCCCTGTTTGTTCAAAGGACATCTTGAAGCCCAGGTCTCCATTTTATAACCTTTGTTCTGGCTTGGAAATGTTTGCAAGGTTACCATCACTTCATCTCGCAACTAGCCTACTGGTAATTTCATTATAATACTTTTAAAATGAAATCATTTTGAAAGGTTTTCGAATATGTTTGATTTCACGTCACAGAGCCGCTCATCCAGAAATCACCATTTCTTTTTCTTCTTTTGATACAGTGCCATCATTTGGCATAAGATAATGTCACCTGATACATAAAAGGCCAGCTGCCTAGGTAATAAGAGATGCTCGCTGATTGCATTAGCAAACACTGTTTCATTTCAGTCCAAAAGCACAAACTCAGTCGCAGTGGATTTATTATTACAGGCAAAACATGAATACGTTGATATAATAAGGGATCAGACCCGATGATTTTTCAAAAAGACTTTAAGTGCTTTAAGTGTTTTCCTGACATAGCATAATTGAAATAGGATTTTCATGAATTGTACAGATTCTAAAATAATCTTGGGAATTATAAAACGAAAACAGACAACAAAGGGGTTACATAAAACATTTTAGTTGTCAAAAATGAAAAGTGATGAATAAAAAAAAAAAAGTATTGAAAATATCTAATTATGCAAAAGAATCACACCGAATGTGTTTCTGAAGTACATTCCTTGTTTGTCTTTCATATTCTTCATGCATTCATACCCATTATCTTCCCTCAGACAGCTAAACCAATAGAGCCATTTGCTTTGAATGGTGCTTATGGGGCAAAAGGTATTTGTGGTTCGAAAGACAAAGACACTACACAGATAGCTACCTAGTGCAGATAGTATCGACTGAAGAGGCCTTGAAATATCTGAAGTGTTGTGAGTAACGCTGTGTAAGTGTTGTCTGTAGCCCACATGTATGTTTATATAGGTGCCACTCAGCCACTGTTAATTAACATTCATTGGGAAAGGAAATTGTGTGACGTCAATATCAGACATTGTCCAAGAGGTTTCATTTTTTGCTGGTACTTGTACCTCTTGCACATTGTAGGATGTGTGTGTGTGCGCGCGCATCATGTAGGTGTAAAAGTGGGTGCTTATAAATGAGATATGACCCTGTCTGTTGAAAATAACAATATGTTCTCTCTTTTGTCTCTTTTTTTGTCTTTTTTCCTCCTCACCCTTAGACCTCTTAGTGATTTTTGCTTTTTATGTATAGAAATGCACTTTGTATTCGGCAGTTGTCCCAACCTCTCCAAAAACATTCATCATCGCCCACATTGGTAAATATACACATTCAGGGAAAAAAAAGGTTTTCAGCAATGGTTTTCACTGCTAGTTTAGGTCTGGGTGCTGTTGACTGTGTTACGGCAACTTTTGTATTTTATTATTTAATTATTAATAATACAACATGCCCACATGGTTTTTCAGATAGAAAATAATAATAAAAAGGCAAAAAATAATATGTGCTAATAATATATGCTGCTGCTGCAAAAAAAAAAAAGTTAAATGAATGAAAGCTAAAATAAATATACATTTTACATTTCTAGGCCCCTGGCAATCAAAGGCCCCAGGACTTTAACAGTTCAGCCAAAAATGTATATTTTGTGATCTTTTACTCAACCTTGATGTTGTCCAAAACTAGCTAACTTTATCCATTCTGTAAAACACGAAAGAACAAATGTATTTTTGTCCATGCATTGGAAGTCAATGATATCCAGAAGAAAGTTCATACAGGTTTTAAAAAAAACCGACACAATTGTGAGTACATTTGAACATTTTTGGATGATCTCTTAAAACAGCATCCATCAAGCCCTCTATTTTTTTCCAAAATGATCTGTTGTTTAAAACAAGGAACTAAACACTGCAGGTAGCCTTGTGAATGAATTTCCAATACAGTCCGGTGAAATACCCAGAGTAAGACTAATAAAAAAGCTAATCTTAAATCCACTGAGAGTTATGGATGTGTTTCTGATACAGAGATTAATGAGTGTGGGCTTGTCTTGTAATAAAGACAGAATCACATGCAATTCCTAGTACTGAAGAGAATCAGTACGCTGATCGAATCCAAGTGAGAATGAGTATTGAGTAATGCACTGGCAAACATAGCGCAGTACCCACACAATCAGTGATACGCATGTCTACCCAGCACACATAGTTTAAAGCAGTGCTCTTGGCATCCCATCCCATCCTTAGAAACCCTATTAGTATCGAACAAGTTTCAGCGCAAATATATGTGGGGGACAAAAGCATGATAAACAGAGTCTGTGGATGTCTGTGTGAAGATAAGAGTTCCTGACACCACTAATACCAAATCAGCAAACTAATCCAGCCTCAACGCATCATTATCCAGTCAACTGTTTCCTATAAGCCACAATTCCTGTGGGCTCTGGTGAACCATTGAGAATCGGAAATTGATTGGGATTGGGAATCACTGGCATGGAAGGTGGGTTGCTAATTATGGTAATTAATGTGGGAAAGCGAGGAGCCCTGTAACTGAAGGATTGCTAAAGGGATGCTGTAAGAGGGATCTAATTACTGCAGATGACATGAGGGGATAATGACCAGTGGGTTACCAATTTTACTGCGTGTGTATGTGTATCAGAATGTAATGAATGGCTTTACAGTAGTGTTTTCAGAGTTCTCAAAGTCTCATGGTGTATATAATCATGCTGTTAAACAAACTTCCTCTCAGGGTCAAAAAACAGCAGCTTTGTTTTGAAACATGGTCAGTGCTTAATGATGGGTTGAGCAAGTTTCATGTGTCCATGAGAAAACTTCTCAGAGGAATTATTGCCAAAGATGGATCATATTCTTAAATTTAGACAATCAATCATATAATGATAATCAATGATAATTCATTTAATAAAATCATAAAATAAATTATTATTTATAAATTAATTATTATTAAAAATGATAATTAAAATGATTATTTTTGTAAATAATACAAATTGTTGACTGGAAACAATTTTTTTTGATTAAAGTAAAATAATAAAATTAATAATAATAAATGTAGACTTAACATACTCATCATATACCATTTTTGATTTAAAAATAAAATAATATTAATGAATTAACATAAAATAAATGTTGAATTAACATACAAATCATACACAATTTATTATTAAAAATATTAATAAATAATAATAAGAAAAAATGGGGAAAAAATGTAGAATTAACATCGTTCATATACATTTTTGATGGAATTGTTACAAATGCAAATTTGTCAAAAAATTTAATAATTACAACCATGGTGAATAATTTAGTAAAAATTGACCATTTATTAATAATATTTATAAATGTTAATATTATAAATAATAGCATACATATTAATAATTAAATATTAATAAATCTACTGCTACTAATGTCTAATTAATAAATTGTAACTAATGCAAATTTGGTCAAAAAATATAAAATAATTATGAAAATTATTACAAATAAAATATATCATTTTAATACAGCACAATGCAATAAAATAACAGTACAATAACTCAAATGAAATGTTTATAAACTTGTACTGTCATCTGAAAGCCAAGGGCATTTCCCCAGGAAAAAAAAAAAAAATATATATATATATATATATATATATATATGCTACACACACTGTTGTTTATGACCAAAAGGAAACATTAGGCCTCATTCATGAAACCCACAACTAAAAATCATTTCTGTGTAAATCGGCCATAAAAACGTATATAAAATGAATGAGTACAAAGTGTTTCATAAATAAGTGCAACAAAGTTGTGAACAACAGAGTGTGTATAGCTGGTATGTACTGTAGGTTTTTTTTCCTTAGCTCACACTCGACAGTTTACATCAGAAGGTCTGACTGATCGATTCCATTGGAAATGATGAAAAAAATCCCCTTTATCCCCTTTTAAACCCCTTTGTATCTGATGACTAAACCCATTCACATCCATCATTTTTAATACCTCCTTATCTTTTCTCTTGCCTGTTTGATGTATTCATTAAACAGAAACACAGTCACAGTCACAAGATGCTATTGCAAATTAGCAGGACGTCTGTAGTGGCTGCATACAAACAGGGGCCTTGTGCAAAAACATATTTGATACGTAGACTTCAGAGGCATTTGATTAAGCTTGCACACAATTGATTCTCCTTGGGTGATTTCACAACATAAAAGCATTGGAGATTTTATATTTGTGCATTTTAAATAATCTTGGCCTACTTCTGTCAGATCATCGTCATGTGCAACAGCTTTCCTATCAATTTTTTGACATTCCTTTTGAAGGATTAATGGTTATAGTCTTGAAAAAACAAGCTAACGTAAATATCTGGACAAGATATGTTTTGCAACTAATGCAGTTCCCTTTTCTCTCTCTCTCTCTCTCTCTCTCTCTCTCTCTCCCCTAAAAGCTCATCTCTGCAATGTCATATTGTCCTGTGGGTAGATTTCATTTTTTAAAATAGCTTTGATTTGTGAACAAAGTGCATTTGTAAGCGTTTGCAAAGAGCTTTACACATGAACTGAAATACCTTTGGAAGTCTGATTCACTGTGGGTTTTGTACAAAGAGACTTCACAGATCTGAACTTCACGGGTAGCCTACTTTATCAAACTTTATCTCATAAATTGATTACATTTCCCCCTCCCCCTCGCAGCTATTTACTTCCCTCTTACATCTTCTACGATCACGCTGATCTTCTTCGAGCTCTGATTAAAACACTGGTGTGTTCATGTGAATGCAGAGGTTGGAGGGTGACCTTTTGGTCATATATCATAAGCTGTGCAACACTTGACAATCAGCCATCCATGAGAGGCAGTGTAAAGAAATAGCCTTGCCTTTCTGTCATGCTGTCATACTGATTGCTAATGTATGCATGCCAGTGATATCACACTCAGCATATGATAAAGACAACGTTCAGCTGAGGTTTTATCAGGCATGATAGGAGTCTCTGTTTACTTTGAACTTTTATCTTGCATTCTGGCAGCATAACACTGTATACTCTAGAGCATGTGTGAATCTAGGTTTTATTGTAACAATATAGAAGAAGTATTGATGTAGAAGTATACTGTATGAATAGATCTGCACTGTATATAAAAAAATAATAAAATCATAAAATAACAGAAAAAACACAGAAAAAGTTGTGGTGGTCCATTACATTATCCAGTAATTTTACACACATTTCCGCTAACTTTAAAACAATGCAATGCAGTAAACCATGTGGACTATAGAAACTCCACAAATATGTAGTAATTTTAGTAAGTTTGTTAAAACATAATTGATTAGAATTCATTTAAAGTATAAGTAAATAAAAATTAAATATATGCATTAAATATATGCTAATATGTGACTCTGGACCACAAAACCAGTCTTAAGTAGCATAAGTATATTTGTAGCAATAGCCAAAAACACATTGTATGGGTCAAAATTATTGTTTTTTCATTTATGCCAAAAATCATTGGGACATTAAGTAAAGATCATGTTCCTTGAAGATATTTAGTAAATTTCCTACCGTAAATATATTAAAACATAATTTTTGATTAGTAATATGCATTGCTAAGAACTTCATTTGGACAACTTTAAAGGTGATTTTCTCAATATTTTTATTTTAATTTTATTTTTTGCACCCTGAGATTCCAAATTTTCAAATAGTTGTATCTCGAACAAATATCGTCCGATCCTAACAAACCATACATCAATGGAAAGCTTATTTATTCAGCTTCAGGTTTTGTAACATATACATTTTAATGTTCAGTATTAAATGAGCTTCATTTTAGAAAGAATATAAATGAGAATATACAAAAAAAGAGATGTAATTACATCTGTGTGCATATCGTGGTGAACAGATGATCTATCAGATAAACAGATGAGAAATCCAGCAGATTTTAAATTAGCATTATCACAAAATGTGTGCTCTTTCTTATCTTGATGATGTATAATCATTCATTATCATCACTTGAATTAAGGGTGTGCTGTACTTGAGTTACATATGAATCTGTGCCAGAGTAATTATGCAGAAAGCTACGCATATTTCCATAGACTCGAAATGCCCATCATTCACCGAATTGTTCACGTTCTGCACCCATGCAGTTCAATTATTCTTTTATGCGTATGATTAAAGAGTTTCTGAATAAATATCTTTCTGCTACAAATAGAGTCATTTAAATCCATTTCATAGATTTCACAATCAGCACAGAAAATGAAAAAGCATGGATTGGAGTCTTCACGTACTGCAGGGACTTTAATTTCTTTAAATGAATAAATTCCATTTTAATTTATGCATAATGCGTTTAATGTACACCAACTGGGAGTCAATTTTTGGTTATCTGAGGAGTCCAAGTTCAAGAGTTCATGAGTTCTAGAGTTCATCAGCTGCATGTGGAGGGCCAATCATTCAGAAGGGAATCTCGACCTCTGATGGTGCAAAGGAATGACAGGAAGAATGCATCAAGAGTGGGAGAGAGAGACAGAGGAAATGAGATAAAACAAATGAAAAGGATTACAAATCATGAGGGCAGACGGTTAAAGGAATTCAGACAGCAGCACTCAAAAGTGTGAGCTGAAAATCAGGATATTTAGATGAAGGAGGTCACCAGGCTTAAGGTGTTTACTGTGATTCACATCAGATGGAAGGAAACATTGCAAATCTGATGCAAGCAACAATGTGCAAGGAGGGCCTGGAAACAGATCAGCTATGTTATGGTATATAAAAATGGCTTTGCTCATTTGTTCAGAATCATGCTGTGGAATCAGAATCAGAACAGTATTTCACATTTATTAAATGAAAACAAATCAGAACACTATGAAGACACAGGAGCACCAAAAATGACGAGTCCTAAAAACAGAAAAACACAAACAAAACATGAAACTGGGATGTTATGATAGAAAAACAAGTAAAATGAAAACAGGATTTAATTATTCATAATAAACCAAGGGGCAGAGAATGTGTAGAACTATGTAAATGACATTCAAAATATATTTTCTATGCAATGCAGTCTAGTCATGGGATATATGATCTGTTCAGGGAGAATCTGGAATGTCAAAACAAACAAAGCTATCATGTTAAATGGCTCGAACCAGGGCAGATGCTAGAAATTACCGGCTAAAGACAAAAAAATGTATGGATGGTTGGCAGTGTAAGGACACTTTTAATGGCTGCCTTCCTGTCTCAGGTCACGAGACATTCCCAGGTGGTGACCCAGGCTCACTAAACTACACACAAAATAATAGACACAACATTCCTCACCTCAGCTCCTCTGAAGAAGCCATTGATTCGTAGGTTTAATCTATAGATTCAAGTTATGGCTGCAATTAAGGCTGACTTGCAGGATGGCATCACATGCTTTCCTTGGTGTCTTATTTATGTAGAAAGATTAAAACTTAATGAAGAAAAGAGCCTGCGGCCAAAGACACAATCTCATGAAAGTCATTTCAAACTTCTATTCTTTGTGTACAGTCTTTAATATTAGCACACACACTTCAGTCTCATCAACGACAAAATATAGCCACCACTGTAATAAAAGAATCTCATGAGCTCTGTGGATACTTGACTGAAACATCAACTGTCCAGCAGACAAGGCTGAAATGTTATGGCGAGTGGAAGATTTGGCTGATCCAGGTCTTGTGATGGGCTCTATAAAACAAGGAGGGGTTGATAATCCTCTAATACAATCAGCCCAGCAGCAGACATGTGAGTCCTATCTACTCCGGGCACAAACATTAAACACTGAAACAAAACAAGAGATAAAAATATTTCTCTTCATTCCCGGAGAGCGAGAGAGCTAGAGCGTGATATCAGGAGTTTAAGAAGGGCATCTATAAAGGTCTGAGCTGTGACATTAATTATCTGAAAAAGAGCAAGAAATTAGCAGATCACATTGTAAAAAATAAAAATCTGAATTAACTTAAGGCAACCATGCAGCTGCCAAGCATTCTTAAAGTAATTAAGTTGTTCTGGCATGGTCTGTTAAAAACTGGTTCAAAATGACCATTTTAAGTGAAATAAACCTGCCTGTAAATAGGAAACTGAATGATTTAAAAGTCATTCACTCAAAGGATTAGTTCACTTCCGAAGTAAAAAATGTATTGCTAATTTACTCAACCCCATGTCATCCAAGATGTTCATGTCTTTCTTCAGTTGAAAATAAATTAAAGTTTTCGAGAAAAAACATTACAGGATTTTTCTCCATATAGTGGACTTCAGTGGTGGTCAGTGGCTTGAAGGTCCAAATGACAGCTTCAAAGCAGTTTCAAAGGACTCTATTCGATCCCAGCTGAGGAATAAGGGTCTTGTCTAGCAAAACAATCTGTCATTTAAAAAAAAAAAAAAAACAACATAAAACTTTATAAACTTTTTATCCACAAAAGCTCATCTTACACTAGGTCTGCGATGCACATCTCCACGCATGTTGTAAAGGTCACACTCAAAAACCTTTAAGGGATGGTTCACCCAAAAAACGAAAATTCTGTCATCATTTACTCACCCTCAAGTAGTTCCAAACCTGTATGAATGTCTTTGTTCTGCTGAACACAAAGGAAGATATTCTGAAGCAGTTCTTGGGCACCATTGACTTCCATAGTATTTTTTTTTCCTACTATGGAAGTCAACTGTGCCCCAAAACAGCCTGGTTACAAACTTTCTTCAGAATATCTTCCTTTGTGTTTCTCGAAAACTATCCCTTTAATTTCTTTTCGACTGAAGAAAGAAAGATATGAACATCTTGGATGAAAAATATTATTTCGGTCTTTATACATTTACATGCTATATTTGATTGAATGTGTTACTTGCCATTTATTTGTAATAATTTGTGAACTTCACTAATAATTTCTGAGTGCACTCCTGAAGTCCAGTAAATTCAAGAATACTTAGCACTGCGGTTATCAGAAGTAAAAAACCTGAGGTACAGTTACAGTATGTCATAATATTTAAGTTAATTAGCTGCATGGTAATTGTACTTAACTTGAAATATTGAGTAAGCCAACTCATACAATTTGACTTTGGTAGTTGAAGGAATTTACTCAACCCGATCTCAAGAGAAAACCTAACTATTGTATGAGGTGCTGTTATTTGTATGAATCTGATACAATTTGCAAAAAGAATATACTAGTTGTAAATCACAATGAGAGTTTGCTGAATTGACCTTACAGCAGGCTAGCTTTTCATACTAACTGACAGTGAGTATTTACAGGGATTGTTACTTTGACCAATGCCATGTTGTTAGGAAACCTGTTCAAAAACAATCATTATTCACTTTGTTAAAACAGAACTTACTTCATCTTTAAAGATTGCAGTATAAGGCAGAGTTCTGTCATTACAGGTGTTTAAGGAGCCTGGTGACGACTTTAATACCTCCGGTAGAGTAACATTAATCACGCACCACTGTTGTGAGACTGATAACATCATTTTTTATAAACTACATATATGAACTCATATAAAATGCATGAGTTTAGAATAAAGCTTTACCTAAATGCTTAACGTCACAGTGGAATGGATGCATGTGAAGCCAAACTCGCTTCTTTTCTTGAACGAAGGCTTTCAGGTGTAAAATAGATCAAATTCTCTGGAGAGCCGCATATTGATGAGAAGCAGAGCAGGGGGTGAGAGAGAGAATAAGAAGCAGAGAGACAAAAATCACTGCTGCACTTTTATGTGCTCATTAAAGTAGCTTTTCAAGGTTGGTCAAATGTCTTGATTGATTTTTGTGGACCATACAAACAGATATCTTAATAACTTGGGTCATATCTCATTGAATCAAACGCATATTTCAACAGACCAATGTATATACTCTAGCAGCTGCTATACTTTGGGAAAGATGTGAGCCGCAAACAGAAAAGGCCAGTCAAAGTACAACACAGCCAACATGTCCAAAACAATTAAGAGAAGTGTCTGAACATAACGCCATCACACATTTCTAATGTTTCGCTCCAGAGGTGAAGCGAATGCATCACAGCCGTACACAATCATTTAGTCAAAACTGCTCACCAACAACACTGACATGCATTCAAGCCCTTTCACGGCCTTCATCTAGTTAAACCACAGCAGTTAATGTTCTGTGAAGGTGTAAACATGTGAGGAAAATGGAAAGTAAACACTGGTGCTAAGCCAAACTTGACAATTTTAGCCACTGCAGGAACATTACCTTCTGTTTTTACCCTGCTGAAAAGAATTTTGGTGCTGGGCAAACATAGCAAAACATAACTGAAGCTAATTGACCAGTCTGGTACTTTTAATGAAGCTCCACAATTATCTGAGCTATAGATTAATAAAAGAATTTTAATAATGTATGCAAGAATTACCATTTGTTTTTCTATGATTTTCAAGAAATATTAGAAAAAAGCAAAACAAAGTGATGCTCCATTGAAATATACTGTATCTTGGAAGTTTATTGTCCTCTCCCAACCAATGATGTTTTAGTAATATTTACATACTGTATTATTTTTAGTATTTTGAGTCAGCATTTAATTTTATATTTACAGTTTTCACTTTACTTTGAATTGAAGTTTTTGTAATGTAATTTATTTTTATTCAATTTTAGTTTTAATAAGTATAGCTTCAACTTAAACTTATATTATTTCAGTTAGTATTTCAGAAAGAAACATTTCAAATATTCTAAGCTGAAGTTGATTTTTTTAACCTAATATTTATATTTAATTGTATTTTTGCCTTTATTTCAATTATTAAAGATTTTTATTTATTTATTATTATTATTATTTTTTTAGTTAACAATAACCACTTTATGAAAGAGCAACTCCTAAGCAAAAATTAAATAAATAATAATTAAACAAAAATCAACTTTAACCAAAGCTGAAGTTAGGAAACTTCAGCTTAATTCCAGAAAGTTCCGTTTAATTCAGTGGTTTATAGTCTCCATTTCATTCCACATTAAATGTATTATTTAAATAAATTTGTAAATACATTAAAATTGTATTATTGGCCAGATTGCAAAACTCAATTTAATACAATGAGGGATGATGGGTCCCTTCTAAAGCTCTCTATCCATCAAGGGCTTCTTGGTTTGAATATCCATTTAATTGTCAGAACAATTTATGAGTGAATATCAGCCATAAGCAAAAAACGTATTGTGTATATGCATTCAGTGCTAACAGTTAAATCTGTGTGAGTCACTAGAAATCTTATCCTATTTATGGAGTGAATTGAATCCGGTTAGAAGACAACAGTTTTTATATCCGGCTGAAAAACACCATAGCTACCATGCTGAGATAATGACTGAAATTAATGCAAGACTGCTATTAATACCCAGTGTTTCTTGCACTAAAAGAGTTGCAGCACTGATAGAATCAGCTACTAATATATAGCGCTTAACATACTAGGACTCCCACAGCCCCTTTAGAGCCCGAAAGACATAATCAAGAGCATCTTGGGGAAAAGCCGTTTTGTCTACAGCATTTTTGAATAGTGCTGACTGGACAGAAAGAAATTGAGCCATGTTTCATTGCTGAAAATCCTAAACATGCAATAAAACTCATCCGCACCCCGAGAGAGAAAACTGTGGAGTGTGCAGTTCTATTCCTCAGGGATGGAGCTTCTCCCCAGCTTCCTGTGACAGCGCTTCTGATCATAAAGCTGTTAATTATCTGCCATTAGCCAATACTGGATAGAAAGAGCCATGATGAATATGCTTGGGAACGGGAGAGTTCCGGAACACCCACAATGCCTCTGTACAACAGATTGTTCATTACAGCATTAAACCTGGAGGCATGAAAAAGACATATGTTTGGAACAATAAACAGTTGTGGGCTATGTATAGTTGATATAGAGACAAAGAACAACAGAAATTCCCATCAAGACCAGTGACATGAAATTAAAAGAAGTGTTTCAGTGGGCAATTTGATCATTAAATAGTTTATTAACTAAGCTTGAGTTACATCTTAAATTTAACTCTCGTTTAATTTTATTTCGTCTGCTAACAATATTTTATAGTCAATATACACCATTTACAGGAGAATAGTCTTTTTTTTTTTTGTAATTTATATTTTGCAGTCATGAACACATCATTTCTGAAACGTCAAATCACCATTCATTCTGTGGTTGGAAATGACATTTTCAAATAAAATGGCTGACTGCTTCAATGGCTTTAGAACGTCATTCCAAAAATGAAAAATACCCCATGATTTATTCACCCTCAATCCATCCTAGGTGTATATGACTTTCTTCTTTCAGATGAATACAGAGTTATATTAAAAAATGTCCTGGTTCTTCCAAGCTTTATAAATGGCAGTGAATGGGGGTTGAGATTTTGAAACTCTGGGTGGTTAATAAAGGCCTTCTGAAGTGATATTCAATAAATGTTGAAATGCTTTGTTTCACTCTCATCTTAGTTTTAAAAATATCATAAGATTTTATAATGGATATTTATTGCTGAATATTGAAAGTCTAGGTCCGGAACAATGGTAAAACATTAAAAAACATTTCAAAAATGACAAAAATAAAGGTCAGGTTCTAGTGTTTTATGTGAATGTGTTTAATGTTCTAATGTGAACTTCAAATAACAACAAGAAAAATGTCATAATGAAAATCCTACATATACAGTACAAGTCTGTGATGGAGATTCCCAGTCACCACGTCTAAGACTCTTAAATACCAGGCATCAATAATTCATTGCACGCAATCCTCAGTCTAGTAGTTTAACAAACACAACACGAGCTGCCTTGCAGTAGTCTTTAGGACATGAGGCAAATCTCTGCCATCGTAAAGAAATATTCTCTTCACCACAACCTGCATAAGCAAGAGCCTATAGCCGAGAAACATTCATGCCTGACATCCAGCCTCTCAACCAGTCACTGCTGTTTACTTCAAGATTCCTGAGGACACCTTTTACAACCAGGCATTGTCTGCATCACTGAGTCAAAACATCAGGGCCCGTATTCATGAAAAATTTTAATGCTAAGAGTTGCTCCTAGTAACAAAATTCTAAGAAAATTCTTAGAAATGTGGGTGTTTCCTCTTAAGATTAAAGAAAAGATCCTGGTAAAGAAAAAAGTAATTCAGAAAGCATCTTAACCCTTAAAAGAGGTCTTAAGGTCCAAAATTGTTAGGCGTACGAACGAGGACTTTTAAGGGGTTTAAGAGTTTCTTTAGCAGCGGAGATAATGGGTGAAACATGAAGAGGGAGAAGAAATGTGTTGCACACAATGCATGACAGTGAGTTAATAAGACACTACACATTAGATCGTGCAGGGATCATGTTTGTGACCGATCTTATTAAAGACATGTTAACATTTCAGACACCGCGCTGAAATGCCATAGCGACAAAAATCACTACATTAACATATTTGGCAACTGGAAAAATGCAACTATGCAGCAGCGATGATTTGGGTCTGTACCTGACAGCACTTTCAGAACCTTATTGTGTCACTGTTCATTTTCTATAAAATACGTTAAGTATGACAGCATGGTAAATAAAAAATAAAGAATATATATACCTATATAATGTGTGTGTGTTTGTGTGTGTGTGTGTGAGAGAGAGAGAGACAGAGAGAGTACAGTAAAACAGGAAAAATTACAAGTAAGGCTTATAATAAACCCTACTCTTAAAAGCGCTCTTTTATTTCCTTCTTGGACAACAAGCCAATCACAGTCTTCAAAAGACTGTCATTGCTAGCAACAGGGTCAGCCCCGCCTCCTCACTAAGATAAAAGTTTTTGTCTTTTCCTCACTCAGAGTTGCTCTCAGATTGGTCCTGAATCACTTTTAAGCTAAATTAGGAGCTCTCTAAAAGGATTCTTAGAATCTTTAGGAATATGGGCCCAGATCTCAAGACTTAGCCCTTTAGCCCTTTGCTGATAGACATTTGGTAATGGTCTTTCCTGAGGTCTGAACAGTCTCCAGTCTAGCTTTGAATTGGTCTGAGTGACAGCAGAGAAGTACTCACGACAAGAGCTCAGCCTCTCAGTAGCAGCCAATCGTATGAAACTGATAAGTATCAGTCATTTTGGAATGGCATTATGTTGTTCAATTCATAATGATGAGTATTATTAAGAATGGTTCATAAAACTGGGATGGCCTGGGAAATATAAACTGTTAAGAAAGCACAACAGCCCTTCCTTCTGAAATACTGTAGATTCTGGGAGGCTGAAGGTATCAGAGGACAAATGAAAGCTTAGCTGGTAGTTTTCCATTATTACCTTTGATCAGCCAGTAATACCTAAAAGCAGCAGGGAATGCGGGGATCCTACTGTGTATGTTATATAAAAAACATCAAACCAAAATGGATCATAGCAAGGGGGCTTTTTATTTCACCTGTATTGTGTCTGCCTATGGAACTGAACCATGTGCAGAACAAAACGTAATGTAAGAAATGAAATAAACTTGACCCAGTAACAATGATGGAGGGCAACTGTAACACTCAAACACCCCCCCCCCCCCCCCCCCCCATAAACCCTATTCTGATATAATAAAAATGTATAAATAAATAAATGTAATTGCCAATTAATTTAATTAAAGGATTTCACATTAAGATTTTAAGTTAATTGAGACATATAGATTCAATATTGTATTTTTGGTCAGTTTTCAAGTAGAAACTTTAATGAAATAAAGTTAATTTACTCCAAAGATGTCCTTTCAACATTCCTTTAAAAAAAATCGACTTATTTCATAATTTGTTTTACAATGGCTTTAAATTTTGTATTGATCAACATCTGTGATTTTGATTATTTTTGATCAATTTCATTCACATGAACATAATATTGAAATTGCTCAACTTACTTTCAACATAATTTGCCATGCCTGATCATATCATTTTTACTATGTATATGTGTACACACACACACACACATATATATATATATATATATATATATATATATAAAAAAACACACTTCCTAACAGAGACTTGTCATTGCGCTTACATATTGCTGCTCTTTTGTTGTATGTATGTGTATATATATGTAAATATATATGTGTTTATATATATATATATATAAACACATATATATTTACATATATATACACATACATACAACAAAAGAGCAGCAATATGTAAGCGCAATGACAAGTCTCTGTTAGGAAGTGTGTTTTTTTATATAAAGAAAACAAGTAGATAGAATTAAAAAAAGAAAGCTAGTGTTAGAGGGTCAGATAGATATGAAGGGTCAGATAGAAAGAAGACTAATAAATACAAAGAAGACAGATAGATAAAACAGAATTAAAATAGAGAGTGCTAGAGTTTTTTAGCCGTTTCTTGAAGATGGCTATGGACTCAGCTGCTCGGATTGAGTTGGGCAGGTCAGTCCACCAGGAGGGAACAGTTAATGAAAAAGTCTATGAAAGTGATTTTGTGCCTCTATGGGATGGTACAATGATGCGTCGTTCACTTGCATAACACAAGCTTCTAGAGGTCTGCAGAACTGAATTTAGGTAAAGGGGTGAAGAGCCAGTGGTGGTTTTGTAGGCAAACATTAATGCCTTGAATTTTATGCGAGTAGCTATTGGTAGCCAAGGCAAATTGATGAATAGAGGTGTAATATGCGTTCTTTTTGGCTCATTAAAGATTAATCTTGCAGCGGCATTTTGGATTAATTGAAGAGGTTTGATGGAACTGGCTGGAAGACCTGCCAAGAAAGCATTGCAATAGTCAAGTCTGGACAGAACAAGAGCTGGAACAAGGAGTTGTGATGCATGTTTCGAAAGAAAGAGACTGATCTTCCTAATATTGTATAAAGTAAATCTGCAGGACCGGGCAGTTTTTGCAATGTGGTCTGAGAAATTCAACTTATCATCAATCACAACTCCAAGGTTTCTGGCTGTTTTTGAAGGAGTTATGGTTAATGAGTCTGACTGGAAGGTAAAATTGTGATGAAGTGATGGGTTTGTTGAAACCACAAGCAGTTCTGTCTTAGCTAGGTTGAGTTGAAGGTGATGGTCCTTATATATATATATATATATATATATATATATATATATATATATATATATATATATATATATAGGCATATACATATATAAAGAAGAATAGTTTATTTGAAAAAACAGATAACTCCGTTTTTTAACCTTATCAAAATAACCCAACTGCCCATATATAAAATAAATATACTACATATAACCCAACTGCCCATATATAACCCAGTAACCCATATATACATACACACACAGCAAAATGAAATAACATCCATAATTATAATAATAGGAAGAAGAAGAAGAAGAAGAACTTTTGTAACTTTTATTGTTTCACAAAATGAAATAATAACTCATGGTTTTCGCAGGCTGAGAGATAACTTTACTAATCATCATAAATTGTTTGTGAATTGTTTGTGACTGAAGAATTATACAGCATTACAATTGGCTTGCTACAGTTGCCCTGATCACCCCTCTTATTTCACCCGCAGCGAGATATTGGCCATGTCATTATTTCTCAAATGCATTAAATGAAGCAGGACCAGAGAGAAAAATGTCACCCACCCACGATGTAATAAATTCTAAATAACCACAGTTTTGCAGAAATTCTACAGCTCAGTTTCATCCCTATGTCGAAGATGTGAGAACAATCCCGATCACAGGAGACAGAAAGAGAAGGAGAGAATGAAGGTGATGAAAAGGAGTGCAGACAACCATAAGAAACCCTGACTCTTTAGACAAGAGGAGGAAAGTGAAAAAACAAGGACTTTTGATGCTATATAACATCAAAACCTACTAAACACAAAGAGAGAAAAAAAAATGTGAGGAAGGTTGGGAGGGTGTAAGAATGAGAAAATGGCACATTGTAACAGATCCAGAAAATCTGTTGTGGTTCAGTCCTGCAGGAAGCATGCGGGCGCACAGCAGAGTAAGCACTGTTTAAATTGGGGCTCAGTGAGTAGGATCAACCAGTCATCACACACAACAAGTTTAGACACGTATCACCAGCACCTCAACACATCCTGAACGGGACGGATCTTACATGTTTACCCAAGAGATTTGTTGTGTTGCTGTTATTGTCACATAATTTAAATCAAATAGCTCAGAGTGTGAAATAGTCACTGACGGAAGAGGAGTAAGGAGTATTGATTCCACATCGATTCAGAGCTTTCTGATGGATATATGCTGATACAGAGAGTGCACATGCAACCTTTGATTCCCAGTGTTTGGTTAATGCTGCATATGCAAAATTGGAGATATTCATGCGTTCAGTGTTTATGATCATTTATCACATAACTATCAGGGGGTTTATTTATAATATATACATTCATCAAACCATTCTCCAACCTGTCTATGCAAGGTGTTGCTGGATGTCCATTCCAGTGTCACGGGACATAAAATAGACATGTAAACACCCTGAATGGATATGATCAATTTAGATATGAACAAATTTACACCAGCAAAAGGTTTAATAGCTTTAGTCCTTGCAAAGATTGGACACTGTAAGATGTTTTTTTAAATATTTTTTGAAAAAAGTCTCTTATTCTAACCAAGATTGCATTTATTTGATTGATTGTTTAAATATATTTTAAAATGTAATTTATTCCTGTGATACAAAGCTGAATTTTCAGCATCATTACTCCAGTCTTCAATGTCACATGATCCTTATCATCAATGTTGTATTTTTGTGGAAACCGTGATACATTTTTTTCCAGGACACTTTGAAAAATCTGACGTCTAATAAAACAGCATTTATATGAAATCGAAATATTTTGTAACATTATAAATGTCTTCACTGTCACTTTTCATCAATTGAATGCATGCCTGCAGAACTAAAGTATTAATTTCTTTTAAAATATAGAAGGAAAAAAAAGTTTGACAGGTTGCTAGTTTACATTGATGTGAACCAAATAATCGTGTTTCGAACATTAAAAGGTAAGAAAGCTATTTATGAAGTCTGTCACATTGGTTTATATCTTATTCAGAAATAGTTTCCAGGCAACAGGCAATAACATCTAAAGGGGACAAAGGGGAATAGTAGCATTTAGCATATGGACATTCGGTTCAGAAATTATATAATTTAATGAACTGGAGAGAGATGAGGCTGTTTAAAGAGAAAAAAGAGAAACAAATGTAGGTTCACTTCAAGTTATGAAATTAAAAAGTCTTATATAATCACAATAAACTACTCCATTAAACTAAATTACATAAATGTCTTCATAAACTCAATTAAAAACAGAGGTTGTTTGGCATCTGGTTCCATGAAGAACCATTAAAGTGGTCATGACATGGAATGTATGTATATATATATATAGGCAGTGTTTATGCAAATGTTTGTGCCTGGGTGATGTCACCTACCTCAGATCCAAAACGATTTTGGAGCTTGATTAAATAAATGCTTTGTTTCTAATGAGGAGGACATTTTAAGTTATGAAACCTGCCCTGGAGAAAACTACATTTCTACATTCAAGTCAAAGAAAATATAATAAATTTTAAACTAGATCCTCATATCCATTGTGTCTTATTTGCTATAGAGCAGTGGTGACTAATATTGGTGCATCTTTCTCTCTCTGCAAACATTGCATCGATTTTCCCAATGTCCCAGCCCTCCCTCCTGCTCTCTTTTCCTTCTTCAGAGATGGATGATGGCATGGTGCCTTCTCTCTTCCTCTGCCAGCTGCATTTTACAGAGTGCCATGCTGACACCCTAAATGGGCACTGTCCTTGGAATAAACACACTTAATTATTGTATAAACCATCAGTTGCCAGTCTTCAATCACACGCATACACACAGTCGGTTGTTTGTCATTATTCACGGTGAGCTGGCTGCTCGCTTCCTGGGTCTTGAATTTAGATCACTTTTCAGGAGGGTAACACAGTCTATGTGCCATACTGAACCATAAATGTCATTCCCAATTTACAGTGTCTCACAGGGCAAAGCTAACTTGACCCTGCAGCAATTCATCCTGTAAACATCCCCATCAAAATAACTTACGCTTAAACTAAAGTTAGCTTATGTCACTGAACAAATACACTAATCATTCCACAGAGTCTGTTGACGCTGACTGGTTTGTGATATTTGCTTAAGTCATGTAGTAATAATATAACATATTTTCTAACATCTAAGTTAACTGGTTTTATTCTAGCTTTTTTTTTTTTTTTTTTACATTTCGCAGAATCCACCTAAAACATGAATTTCTATCAATGAAACACAATTTTAGGGGTTAAATCAAGTAGAAATAGCTCTTTAAGGTAACTATTGTAGGTCACCACATTTTACAGTATACAGCATAAAAATTTTGCTATAAAAAGTAACTAGAAAATAATAAACATTAAAGGTGTAGTTCACCCAAAAATTAATTGTGAATTTGAATCATTTACTTACACTCATGTCATTTAAAAAAAATAAAAATAATAAAAAAAAATGCTTGGTTGGTTAAAAGTCTAAGCAATCCATATTTCAAACACACTTCAAGAAGTACATAAAAACAATGCATCTATATAAATTGATTAAGTGCTATTGCTATGCCATGGACAAGTGCTTATCCTATATAGTTTGTAATATTTTAGTGTTTTTAATGTTTTATCGTGTGTATATTTATTAATATATTCAAATCTCATGCAAGCAACAGAAAAGACTCAGGCTGATTGTGACAAATACAGATACTATCCCACATCATGAGAGCTCCAAATAAGAGCAAACCCACCGATTGTGTTATTTTGTTGTGAAGTTTTATTTCAGCCCATTCTCAGATTAATGTTTTAAAATATCAAAACACTGCTGATAAATGAAAAAAGTGCTTCAGTGGAATCCAGTTGTTCTCTACTAGATATGCTGTTTTTAAAACATAACCCTCATGAAAAGAAGAACGTTTTATGGCTTTTAAAAAGAGTATTTATATAGTATGTACGTTTTATCTATTATATATTTATATAATTAATAAGTCTATTATTTATATATATAGACTTAACTGAATGTATTCAGACATATTATTTGCAATTAAATATATAGTTTAAATGTACATTAAATGAAATAGCCAAACTTTAAAGTGTTTTAACACAGACTTAAGTACATTTTTTTATATGCAGCATTATCATTACTTTTCGAGGGGTGTGAACCAGTAAGTGACATTTTTGGTGAAATGGAGATATATACATCAAATATACATCAAAATTTGTATTCTAAACAATTGAAATCAGTACACAAAGTCAGATCAAACTATGGTAATTTTTTTGTTTTGGCTCTCCTGTAAAGTTGGTGAAATGTCACTTATGAAAAAATGTCTTTGAAATCAGGTTAAATTATACTGCTGAATGTACTGTCAAGCATTTACTGTAAACAAAAATATACTTGGTGTTACAAACTTAAATATGTCATTTCTCGTGAAACGTGCATGCCATATTTATTTGGTAATATATGCAATTACACTTTGTAATGACATTGCAGTTTAGTAAATTTAAAATATATTAACTTTAAATGAGATATTGAATGACACACTAAAGTTAAAATTATAATCAAATACTTTACATGTGCTTTATAGCCAACATGTAAAAATAAGTGTGCTTCTATAATAATGCTTTAAATGTACTTTAAAAGTAAACATTTAAATTGACATTAAACTTAATTTAGCATTGTAACAAAGTGCATTTTTTAAAAGTGTATTAGAATTATAGTATTGAAAGTGTACCTTAAGTATACTTAAGTGAGCAATTTAGTCTGGCTTTTATCCAGCATTTCATCTTTACACAGTCCTGAGCAGTCACAGAGCAACCTTACCTCTAAAATTATGGAATAAATGTAACTTTGTATTAGAAAAAGCAATAAGTGCTTATTTTGTGAGTGTTACTTGTACCGCCTTACCTCCAATAATGATTGTTTTGAGTCAGTGAGACTCAAAATAAATAACAGTGTAGATAAAAGCCATTAAATAAAAGACAAATACAAGAATTAAAAGGACATTAAACAGATCAGAGGTAAAAGTCCATTAACAGCCTCACACCATCAAACCAGAGTATGTGAATTTGTGTCTTACATAAGGAGTCAGTATGGAGTCTATTACCTCCTAATGGACTGCTGTTAACCTTTCAGGCCTTTCACACTACAGAGAGAGGAAAAGAGTGAGAGAGAGTGAGAGAGATAACACACTTAAGGCTAACCTTTCGAATTTTGGAGAGTATGAATAAGAGAAGAGATATAGAGCGATAGAGAGGGTGAAAGGACCCAAAAACGATGAGAGACACGGGGAAGAAAAGAAGAGCGTGAGAAGGACGAAGTGAATGCTCCGTCAGGAGAGCCGCTCTCAGGAAAATAACCTTTTTACTATATGGAGGATGGAGAGCTGCAATGAGGAATAGAGATGGAGAGAGAGCGCCTGTACCAGCTCTGATACAATACTTCTCCGAATGACAGAAACCTATTGAAGACAGAACAGAACATTTTACGACCCGTCTACAATCATAGTATAATAGCCTAATCAGTCTCATGCTCCAGCTTTCCCAGAAAGCTCCCACACACAGTTCTGAGGGAAGTCATTTCATCATGCTTGGTAAAATGGAATATTCCAGTTCAGTTGGAGTAGCTTGAATTGATGAAGAGGGAAAACAATCTCAGAGAAGATTGGTTTAGAAAGCTTTTGCATTTTCATTTTCAGAAAATGTTGTCATTTTCCGGTCTATAAACTTTATTATGAAATTTATACATAATTACAAACTTCACAACTAGATTTTTACTTAGTGATTCTGGAATTGACATGATACTTTACTCCATGACTTATAGGGTAAGTAATATAGGGTTAGTAATTTTGACCAGAAAAAAATAATACAAACTACAGTAAACACCTGCTGACTGGTTAAATGTTAATAAACATATTGTGAAAATTTTCAGTGGTTTAGCACATTATGCAATTTTATTGTAAATACATTTTCTGCAAATAAAACTAGTAAAAGGACATTCCCACAAGTCCCTGTGACACATATTATATTTTATGTAAATAATTTAGTTTCTTCTTATTTATGTTAGTAGTACTGGACATGTTTTTTAATTATTATTTTTTTAATATTTTTTTCGTACCTAACATTTCATTAATTTTGTTTCTTCTTTTTATTACATTTTATTCCAAATTCTTGGATTTTCTCTCTAAACAAACTAAAATGTCTTTAAATTACAAAATTACGCCTTTTTAGGCTATGTAACTATTGTGCCTGTTTTATTTGGCACCAAGGTTTGTTGTTGCACCCCTGGCTGCATGAACTGTTGAGTAACAGTCAGCTGTGGCTCATAGCAAATGGAAAGGGGGTGCTCGAGCACCCTTCTGAATCAAACGGGACACTCTATAGCCCTAGACATGTCTGAGAAAAAGCTATACTATAACCATAAGTCCATGTAAAATGTGCTGGGGACAGGGCCCATGATACTGCAGCAATACACAGGCCTGTGACTCCAAAAAAAAAATTGCATATGTTCTTTACCATACCAAGTCCAAAAAAATTTAAAGAAAAAAAAAAAAACCAGTTCTCTAGATATGACTCAGTTCAAATTAAGTCCATAAGTCAAATTAACTTCATACAGACAAACTTTTTTTTTTTTTGAAAGTCAGCTTGATTAGAACTGTAATAACACGTGTCTTCTCGATAAGTCACATGATTTGAAGCATCTCTCATGTCCTTAGCAAAATGATTTCAGGACGAGTTACACACCAAAATTTAGAGCTATAATTTTGTTTAGACCCCTAAACCAGCAAGGCCGTAACCATGTCTTCAAAAGAAAAAAAAAGGTCCCCACCAAAGTTTAAGACATTGACTGGTGAAGGAAATTCTAGATCTAATTCTAGTTGAGAAGTAATAATTTTGAACTATTTGCAAATTATGTTTTAAAATATACTCGCATGCACTTTTATTTGCATGTCTAATATGTCGAAAATGCAAAACAATTCTTGTCTTATCACATTCAGTTAGGAATAACAGGAATTCAAAGATTCAAAGCATTTATTGTCATGTGAGGAAAAACAAGTTTCCCTGTACAATGAAAATCTTTCTCCACATGTCCACATTGAATGCCAAGACAAGTGCAAACTATGTAAAAAATAAAAACAGACTTCCACATACAGTACATAAAAACAAACATAATAAAAGTACAACTATGTTGCAGGAGTAGAAATATAAACTATGTATATAGAAATATAGACTATGTACATCTGTATGTGTGAGTGTGCTATATTGACTCACTAAAATGTGCCATATGAATCACATAAATAATATTTTATTTATTTATTTAAAACTGCCATATTTCAGAACAAAGTTGAATAGTTTGCATCACTGGATAATTTCTATTGTAAAACAGTTACATTTTAAATGTTTTTCTACTTCCAATTTACTTTGCTCTCTTTCGACATTAAAACTGACACTTTGTGCTAGAATTCACACTCTGCTTCTGTGAACAGTAACCCTGCGTACTTTGATTTAATTGACCATCTCAATCGTTTTGACATTGATAAGCAGTGTTGGGCTGCTGAGGCAGATCAGCCTTTTTGCCATCCTAACAACAAACAGATTTATTTTTGCCGTGTTTTGCCTTTATTACAACAAGACAGTGTAGAAGCAACAGGAAGTGAAGTGTGTGTGTGTGTGTGGGGGGGGGGGGGGGGGGGGGTCCTCGAGCTCAGGATGCCCGCAACATAACGGTGTCAAAAATCAAGCCATTTCAAATGATTCGGGGGACTTGTCTCCTTCATTGTCTATGGTGGTTACAGTCCTGACTCTAAGTATGAACAAAAGTACAACACATTTCAAAAGTTTTTACACAGAACCCATTGTTTGGTGATTCAAAAGCAACAATGAGCTGGAGAGACTGTCTGTTTTGAACACATTATCTGTCAGTGGTGTTATGAAGGGCTGGCGGCTGAAACAGATTTAATTTGTAATGCACGTCTCCAGAGCAGAGACTTGTATGTAATGGCCTGTATGTTGTGAAACCACCTTTTGTTTGGTTGACATCAAACAAATCTGAAAGCATTCACCAGACTATGATCTACGTATTCAACTCCATGCTGTTTTTCCCCCTCACTTTGCTTATTTGTATCTTATTGTGTCACTCTTTTGTGAGCTGTATACAATGCAAGTCTTTTCATTTATATGTCCACTTTTTTCTGCCCATGTTTATTTGTTCTTTCCCAAATCCGAAGCCACATGTGTTCTCTTAACTCATAACTTCTCTATCAGTTTCCCATCTCTCTCTCTCACATCAAATTACCCTTCACCCCAAAACACAACATTTCTTCCCTCATCTATTGTTTTTGTCTCACAACTTCAATTTCTTTCCATTTCCTCCTGCCTACCCATTCATCTAGTCGATTATCTTTTTATTTGTCTGTTTATTTGTTTCTCCCTTTATTTGTTTTCTGAAGTCCCTGCATTTTCTCCACAGGGGGCTAATCAGGCCTTGATTGATGATCTCATTTCTTTTGCATTTGCGCTAATGCTACTCGAGTTGCAGATCATAACATGAAATAACAGCATAGCAGTCCTCTCTCCCAATCTCACTAATTACAGTCATAAGAAAGTGCCACATAATTATCTCCATGCGTTCAGCTGCCGTAATATGTTTATATGTGTTCATTTTTCATACTTGCTAAAAAAGGTGAATAATAAACAGCACTATTAATATGAGTTAAACATTTAAGCTGAGCAGTATTTGGAAGATGAA
The DNA here is from genome assembly GCF_936440315.1 of Barbus barbus. Lineage (NCBI taxonomy): Eukaryota > Metazoa > Chordata > Actinopteri > Cypriniformes > Cyprinidae > Barbus > Barbus barbus. Next base: position 11,414,672 of record NC_136756.1, read on the forward strand.
CTGAAATCAGAGACATTACAGGAGGAGGAAACAGGCCAGACATATGTATATAATGCTACATATGTGTATGCTTAATGAGAGGATTGTAGACTCGGAAGTAAATGCCCACTGCTATGATTGGCTATGAGTTGTGTATGTTTGACAGTCTACATCCTTCACAGATGGACACTGCTGGCGGCCATTGTAAGTCCGTAAGACCTCAAGTGCACATGAAGTGTTCCATTTGGGACAGGGACATTGTATTTTAGTTTCAATCTGTCTGAAAATACGAATTGTGCCTTGTTTGTAAACAAATCCACAGTAAAATGCAAAGACTGTGTTTTTCCAAAACTTGGCACTTCACAGCATCTTGTTGTCTACGGAGCCATCTTTATCGTTCTCCTCTCTCATAAACATGAATAAGTGAGTGGGGCTAAACATGGCAGTGATGTAGAAGCAGGCGTTGATCTTCTTCTGTGGAGGCGGTGTTTAGCCACACTATTACATCATAAAATGGCACATTCCACAACCTGTCTTCTTGACAGATTGGCTTCAGTATAAGCTGTTTTTAGACTAATGAGAAAGTTTTGAGTTCTGAAACTTACAGGATGTTTTTATAGTACAATGACCTCTTATATGTCAAAAGATCAAGGGAATTTTAGTTTCTCAGTTCATGACCCCTTTAAAGTGCATACAGACATAAACAGTTATCTTATAGAACAGTTAAGTTTATATATATATATATATATATATATATATATATATATATTAGCGCCTCAAAGTATGCTTATGTATATGCCTATATATATATAATTATATTGAAGAGGTAAAAGTAGTTTTTGCTTTTTTGTGCATTTTTGTACTTTGTCATCACTTATGAAAATCTTTTTTTTTAGTTTCTCAATGGACCTTGGACCTTGAGCTTGCTTGGTGTGTGGATTTCCTGTTGTTTCTGACAGTCATAAAAGCTCCCAAAATAAAAATAGTCTGACAAACTACAGATACTTGGAAAAAATGTGCTTGAAAATATAGTAACACAGAAAAAAAAAATGTCCACCAGTGAATTTTGATAGGGACACTGTAATTCACCCAAAAATGAAACTTCAGCCATCACAACCTTTTTTTAATTGAAAAGTCTTAACTTTAACAGCAAAGTTTCTCTAGTTCTGTAGTCTCACTTTTCCCACTGATTAAATACTTTAAAACTAGAATTTTGGTGTGGAAAATGACAAGAACACGGAGTACATTAGGTGAAGGGCGAACAAACCAGAGACTTATAGGGAATAGATGGAAGGAACATCAGTATTGTACTATAAAAGAAGAAAAAAAATAATATATTGATCATTTCAGACATTTCAGCTCTACATTGACAATTTGAAGAAGGTCATCTCAAACTGAAGCAGAGCCTTTGCCATCGCCTGCACCTTTTGTCCATCAAAGATGTCTCTGTGGTACACAAAGTTCCCGCAAACCTGCACTTGACGACAACGTACGATCCATCTGGGTAAAGTGGATTGAAGAATTTGCTTTGTCAAATTTTAAGCATGTCATTTTGAAAGAGATTAAGGAATGTGATTTGTGAGAATAATGACAAGCGCAAATGATAGATTAAAATTTAAACATTCTCTCGTCCCAGATGCACAGAGAAAAGGTGAATCACCTGGAAAAAAGAAGATAAGGCTTCACAGGCAGTGCCCTTACGGGGCCGAGCTAGTGGGAAAAGAAGAAAATGAGAAATGAAATAGAAGGATCTCTCTTTCATGAACGTTATGAATCTCCACAGTCTCCTGCACTGTGACCAAATGAAGATTTACTGACTGTGTAGATCCGTGTTTGGGGATATGAGTGTGTGTGAGAGGGGAATGTCATTTTCAATCACAATTAATGTCCACTCTTACGGTTAGACTGGTGAAGCAGTGCCTCGAGCAGGTGACAGAGGTCTCTTCTTTTTTCCTTCCCAGGGTGATTCTTTATTCCTGGGTGGTGGGTGAAGAAACATTCACCTCAGCCAGAGGGAGAAAGAGAGAGTGAAGCATAACCTGTAGAAAAGAAATTCACAAATGAGATCTCTCTAATGCCTCAATCTTTCCTCCTAAACCCTATTTGGACAGGACTAGTTTCCTCTCAGGTAAATTTGTGTTACGCAGATGTTCTTTGTTATTTTAATCCCAATTGGAAATGTTTGTGTTTTTCTCACACACCCGAGTAAATTACCTGCTGTTTTTCTCACATCTCCTGTGTGGAATCTAATCCAGTCTGGATGGATTTATCTGTGGTTGTGGTTTATTATTTTTTCTCAATGCCTCTCTCCATTTATTTGGACTTTGTTGAACACTGTAACTAAAGATAAATATATTTTTTGCGCTTCCTGATGGCCCTTCATTATGTTTTTTTACATTTAACTGACTAAAACACAACAGGTAGTGGTTCAAGTGCTTCTGCCCTCCCAATCTGCCTTAAAAAAGGAGCTGAATTAATCAGAACAGGCACTGCACTGTAGTATCACTTATCGCTGCATACCGTTGGGTTTTGTGATTCAGAGCAAATTATTTTTCATAACACCCAAATCCAGACAACAGACACTCCAACTAATTGTAATGCAAACTGTATTTAGATAACTAAAATCATCCGGATAGTAGAAACTTAGAAAGTATGTAATTTAGAAAGTATTAGATTTAAAAATGGGTATAATCATTTTTAAACCTATAACTGGATTCAGTTTATTTGAATAGCCAAAAATCACTCAACACATACAGTATAATCAATGGTTTTAAACATCTTAAAAATAAAACCATGCATATGATATTAAACAAACATATGATTTAACCTACTCCTTAATCATTTTGTTGTTGTTGTTTTCACATAGTGAATATTATGGGGTGGAACCCTTTTCGAAAGGTACACTTTTGTGTATTTTAGGTACAGTACTAAAATGTAAACTTAAGGTATCAATATGTTCCTTTAAGTTACCAGCATGGACCATTTAGGTACAAAGGTGTATCTTTTGAAAAGGTACCACCCAGTGACAGCTTTTGTACCTTTTATTCTGAGAGTGTACTGTTTACCATTTTAAACAGTAGATGTGTGAAAGAAATAATATGAAATGCAAGCTTTCGATGTCTTTATATATATTTTTTGGTTTCTTTGAATAGAAGTGTCTTTCAAATGTGTGAATGTAAATGTAAATACACTCAGTGGGTATTTTAGAAGCCTGCTTCCTCCATTGAATAATAAAAAAAAGGTAATTGTGAGTTTATATCATGCAGTTCTGAGAAAAAAAAAGACAAAACTGCAAGTTTATATTTGAGAAAAAAAGTCAAGATTTGTGAAATAAAAAACTTGAAATAACTTTTTCTTTTTTTTATTGTGCCAGAAACGGGCTTCCACAAGAAATAGGCCTAACAAAATATATCAATATGGTTTTATTTTGAGTTTGTACAGCTGTCTTGAACCATGAAAGTATGTGGGTCACATTGAACCTCAACTATCATAGTTGAAATAGAAATGTTGTACATACAGTCCACAACACATCAGAGTGTTGACACTTCGAAGGCATGATCATGACCTTAAATGAGAACAAGTCACAATTCAAGGAGAATGTCATATAGGTTACCCAGTATTTCAGACAACTAAAATAAATAAATAAATGGGTTAAATTGTCCCGCAACTTAAAGCAAAAGGCGAGACTTTTTACAGCTGCATTCTTGTAAGTACAATTTACTTGCCAAGCTATTCTTTTAGAACAAGAAGTTGGATCAAAGACAATGAAGGCATGAACAAACCATGATATCCAAATAAAACTGCTGAGCAACACTGTTTGTACCACAGGTTGCATTAGTTGCATTAACAGAGCCACAATGTTAGGACTGTTCTAAGAACTAGTTTGATCAAATAAATGTTAACCAAGTGGTAATTTTGCAGGGGGGAAAAAAATAGATGACTAACTTTTTAAGACTCACTTTATGCAACCAGCCACTGATGCCAGGCAGGGATTCAGGGAATTGAGGAATGGACGAACCAATTTACTAAAATCAATCAGAATTTCTACAAAGTCTGAGCTGTCACACTATTAAAATTGTGGTGATATTACTGTTTTTAGAACTCTCTTCTGACTGTGTGAGTGATATTTCAACTTTATTACAATATAACAGTGGTAAAGTGTCTAACCCAATTAACTTTCACAAGATACGTGCAAGAAAAAGAAAAAAAAGGAAAGGGACGTGGCAGTCTCTCTGACTTTTCGACTGGGAAGAAGACCCGAATATTCTCACTTGTGTCTCCTCTAGAATTTCAGAAGAGATTTCACAAACTTTGCTGAGATTTTCCAAGAAACTTCTGCAAAAAAGTAAGAAACACTACTGTTGAAGCAAAACCGAAAACCACAAGTCTCATAAGCTATTCAAAAAGCAACTTCTGAACAATATATTTGTCTTTTGGGATGAGAGGAAGACAGTCAGAGTAGGTGCTTAGCAGTGTTATCAATAATAGAGGTTCAGTGTATTTTGTTGTGCTGGTGTGTGTGTATGTGTGTGTGAAGATACTCATTTGTATTACAGAGAGCGGGTAAGAATGAAATGGCCTGGCAGCAGAAGGTTTTTAAGAGAGCGTGAATCTGAGGGCGTCAGAGAGCAGTGTTTGCGTCAGCATGCTCGCCTCAGCTCTGTGTGCAAATCTAATAATCTGTCTGTGTGTGTGTGTGTGTGTGTGTGTGTGTGTGAAGGACCATCCCAAGCAATACCCTATATGTATGTCATGTAAAAATATTCAGTTAGAGCTAATGCATATAGATGTCTGAAATTAATACTATTAATTATTATATTATTATCTTATTTATTTTTTGTTTTATTTAATTAATTTATTTTTTAAATAAGTGTTTATGATAAAGTTGCAAAAGTACAAAACAAGCAGTTTTGGCAGAATATTGCATTGTGGGACACTGTGTTTGGTTGCATTGTGTTTGGTTGTATACAGCATATTTATGCTAAATATAGTAATCCATGAACACATAGAATCTGCATAGTGTGCACATACATACTTGATATTGCAGCAATAGTGAAGTAAGAAGTATATTGCACGTTAAACTTCAGTTTTGGTCAGGTTGGCCACGTTAATATTCAAGCTCAATATCTGTAGCCTGTTTTTGAAATCCGAAATAACCTAAAGACCTCAAACTTTCAAATCACAGCTGCTTGCTCTTAAATTCAGACTGAGTAAAATTCTTAATGGCATTAGATTAACCTTCTGTATCATTCAGCTCTCGAATGAATAAGAAATCTTGTTATTCCTTTGTTCCTCTAGTATCGTGGGAGTTAATATTCATGTGTACATGTGCAAGCAAATGCATGTCCTTTTAGGTGTGCTTTCTCTTTCTGTTCATATATAGATGTTCTGAAAAATAAATCCAACAGCCTATTATTAAGTGATAATGTAAAATGCCAAATTGCACGTTTTAATGATTGTGTGTGAAAATGGCAAAGTCCAAGCTGCTGACGTTTGTGTGCTGATCATTCTGTTTTTCGGTTTCACTCATTTTCCACACTCGGCCCCCTCTGTGAAGATGTATAGGTTTATAAAAGTAGTGGAATTGAATTTCACTGTTTCTGCAGCGATGGTTTTATTGCAGAATCTCAATCACTGTTTTATCACCCTTGCCTTCAGCGGAGTAACACTAGCACCCTTCCTTAAACCCTAACAAAACAGTACCTTTAGCGCTACTGGAAGAACAAACACATTAGAACAATAAAAAACACCCTCTTACACAATACAACGTAAAACGCAATGGTTCTTCTAGGGGGATGATGTTTGGGTCTTCCCGTACACAAAATCAGAAGTATGAGAATACAATATCCAGCCCTATTTATTTTAGCACTATTTATTCTGCAAGCAATGATGGAAAAGACTGACTACATAAAAGCGGAAAGTGATGACTCAAAGAAAAAACAGCCAACTTTTTTTGTGTTTTCAGCAATACAGAGTAATTTTAGGTAAATAAATTCAACATGTTGCCAGTATTTTGCTGTTTACTTTTAGGTTTAGAAATAGTGTGGCTTTCTAATGCTGGATTTTAGCGAATGAGCAGTTAATTGCAGGCAGGTTGTTCACGTTGCTGTGTTAATTCATCTGTTCATGCGTTCTGGATTGGAAATCATTGATAAGGACCCTAATGGAAAAGGTCATGTCCATTTATTCATAATACTGAAATGAGAGAATTTGGCAGCTCATTCCCCGAACTGCAAATGGTCACAGATCTAAATAAAACTGCAATATAACATATAAATGATGAAACACTTTAGAGTTGATTTATGAGTGGTCATTAAGCTTAGTTTAGCTAGATTAGCTATTGGTCCATGATAACATTTTGGCTGATGCCTTCCTCAAAGCATTTAGTTAATTATTTTCAATGTAATTTCAATGGGAAAAGAAATATATCTATATTTTTTTAAATAATACATTAAAAATGCAGCTGTAACAAAAAAGTGAAAGTAATCGATGTAACATGACAATATGTGTAATATTTTTGAAATACAGTCATTTAATTTTTTTTTTTTTTAAAGTATCAGTAATTTATTAACAAAGGTATGAACAAAATAGCTTAATATTTATGATGATATGATATGATGAATTATATTTAACAAGACACAATCTACATTATCTTTGGTAGGCTGAATAAAATGTGTTGGATATTCGGCATTTTGATGAGTGAAATTATCCCCTATCAATCAGCAAAATTTCTGGTTCCCAGGTAAGGAGCTGAGATTAGGAGCACTCTCTTAAAGGGAGTGCTCCTAATCTCAGCTTGTTACCTGTAGAAAAGACACACTGTCCACAAAAGCAATCAATCAATCAATCAGATTCCGAACTCTCCACCATGGCCAAGACCAAAGAGCTATCCAAGGATGTCAGGGACAAGATTGTAGACCTACACAAGGCTGGAATGGGCTACAAGACCATCGCCAAGCAGCTTGGTGAGAAGGTGACAACAGTTGGTGCGATTATTCGCAAATGGAAGAAACACAAAATAACTCCATGCAAGATCTCACCTCGTGGAGTTTCAATGATCATGAAAATGGTGAGGAATCAGTCCAGAACTACACGGGAGGATCTTGTCCATGATCTCAAGGCAACTAGGACCATAGTCACCAAGAAAACAATTGGTAACACACTACGTCGTGAAGGACTGAAATCCTGCAGCGCCCGCAAGGTCCCCCTGCTCAAGAAAGCACATGTACAGGCCTCTCTGAAGTTTGCCAATGATTAAGAGGAGAACTGGGTGAAAGTGTTGTGGTCAGATGAGACCAAAATCCAGCTCTTTGGCATCAACTCAACTCACCATGTTTGGAGGAGGAGGAATGAGAATGAACAAGAACACCATTCTCACCGTCAAACATGGAGGTGGAAACATTATGCTTTGGGGGTGTTTTTCTGCTAAGCGGACAGGACAACTGCACCGCATCAAAGGGACGATGGACGGGGCCATGTACCGTCAGGGCCAGGGCATTGAAGCCTGCCAGGGCATTGAAAATGGGTCGTGGATGGGTATTCCAGCATAACAATGACCCAAAACACACGGCCAGGAGTGGCTCAAGAAGAAGCACATTAAGGAGTCACCTAGCCAGTCTCCAGACCTTAATCCCATAGAAAATCTGTGGAGGGAGCTGAAGGTTCGAGTTGCCAAACAACAGCCTCAAAACCATAATGACTTGGAGAGGATCTGCAAAGAGGAGTGGGACAAAATCCCTCCTGAGATGTGTGCAAACCTGGTGGCCAACTACAAGAAACGTCTGACCTCTGTGATTGCCAACAAGGGTTTTGCCACCAAGTACTAAGTCATGTTTTGCAAAGGGGTCAAATACTTATTTCACTCATTAAAATGCAAATCAATTTATAACTTTTTTTAAATGCGTTTTTCTGGGTTTTTTTTGTTGTTATTCTGTCTCTCACTGTTCAAAATAAACCTACCATTAAAATTATAGACTGATAATTTCTTTGTCAGTGGGCAAACATGCATATATAATAGTGACCCTAAACATTTGATTGGTATTGTAGTGTATGTATAATTCATAGTTAATTTACCTCTCTCTTCAGTGATTGTATTTGGCTTATCCTGTTATGTTTTAATTTGACTCCTGCACTGATTGTCAAGCACATCAACCCCCTCCCTCGCTCCTGCTAGACTCCGAGCCTGAAGTGTTGATCGCTGCTGCTGCGCCTGTCAATCTTCATCTACTGAGGGAGAACTCTGAAATCAGTCAGGGAGCGTGCGATTGTGTGGGGGCAGCTATGTTTCAATACACACACAAACACACACACACACACACACACACACACACTCATAAAGAAACAAACACTGCTCAACCACCTCATGTTTTATAAACTGACTTAAAGGTCATGAATTCAATAAATCTGTGATATGTGACATTGATATTGATGAATACTCTACTTTTTAATTGCTCTGTCAAGAACACAAAATCTGTTCTCTGCCATTTCTGACACTCCATTTGAGTATGTACTTGTACCTTGACTGGCACTTTTTTAGTTGTTTCTATTATGTTTCATTAAAAACAAAAAGTATCACTCCTAAAAGTATGGGTGAAGTGAAATGAAAAAACTCCAAATACAAGGAAGCCTGCGGATCCATTACGCTCAGATGCTTTCCACAAGCACTCAAACTCTTGTAGAGCTTCAAAGTGACTTTTTAACAAATAAAACAAAATGTCCCTTTGTCTCTAATCACATTTGACTGCCTTCTCAATTTTACATGAGCTGTGGCTACTGCTAACTTTCAGAGGCTCCCTGGAGTTGCGCGTGTTCTCAGAAGTGTAATTACAATAATGAAAAACAATGTCCTCAATGGAGACAACAAATGTGGTGGAGATGGTGCTGAAATTGTTTTGTGTCTGTGAAAGAAAGAGGTCTGATTAAATCCAGGGTTATTATCAGGCACTAAACCAATACAAAATTATTGATTGAAAAATATTCCCGTAAACTGAAATAAAATAACTACTACAAACTAACAAAAAGAAAGAAAATAAAAAATAACAAATAACCCACCCAAAAAATGAACTGAAATAAAATAATCAAGAAAACTAATACTCACTTTTATAGTCATCAAGCACTCACATCTCTCTCTCTGTCTGTGTGTGTGTGTGTGTGTGTGTGTGTGTGGGAGAAGACATTCTATCTCCAGATGGCGATTTGGCACATGATGCCAGTAAGGTTAATTATACTGACAAAAATGGACATAAATGCAATCACAAAGGTTGGAAGGAAATAGCAGAGCCCTCTGTATTCACTTACGAACATGAACTTTCATGTAACTTTTGTGCACTAATCTGGCTGCATAAACTGATAATGTGCATGTGATCTTTAGTTCCCAGCATGCCTTGCACAGGAATGAACTGGGAGAGTAAATGTTAAAATCGAGTGTTAGTCTGTGTATCTTTTAGTAAATGAAAAGATCTGCATTTAACTCTTTCCTCACCAGCATATTTTTTAAAAGTTGCCAGCAACCCACCACAAAACTTTCATGGCCCCCATAATAGTTTTGTTGTTTGAATATTATGAATGTGCACTGATGTCAATAGAGGGCTGGCTTTTTTATTTTAAATTTTAAAATTTAATTTTGATTATAATTTAATACTATAATACTATATTATAAATAATTGTTGATAAATGCATTTTTGTTTTATTATTTAAAAAGAAAACAGAGTACAAAGCTGTCACTGGGCTGATAAAACGTACAAAAGGTTAAATAAACGTGTGTAGCTTATTTACCCCTATATGATAAATATTAGTACCTAATATTAGTAATTGTACATATTAATACCTTTTGAAAGGGTGCCACCCCAATGACAGTTTTGTACCTTTTTTATGAGAGTGTACTTTATAATATCTATATTTAAACACATGATACAAACAGCATTGAGGTAAATAACAACTTTTATCCTGAAATGCTCATGCTCACTATCTGCTAAAGGTCTGGACCTCACTATCAATTAGGGAAGATGGCAAGGTGGAGAGATCAAAAGTCATCCTATAGGTGTAAAGACACTACACCTTTTCCCAGAGACCATCAATTATTTACTTTGCAGGCAGTATAAATTTATAATGTAGCTGTACATTTTTGTGATATAATAAATCAGCTGCATCAGAATCAGGAGTGTGAGTCACTATTATAGGAAACTGCAGAAAGAAGAAATGAAGTCTAAACTCTGCCAAAAGAACAAATGCAACATCTTTGCATGATTGCATAAACAGTAAACAGCCATTAAATGAACAAATGATTCTGAGGAAGCTTAGGGGGACAGTGGTGTCAGGCCATCCATTTTATACAACATTTATTTATTTTTTATATGATTAATTTTTATACAGCATCCAAGAGGGCTTCATCATTTATTTTTGCCACCTTATCATACATATTTTGCTAACATTTACATAGATTTGATCATTTCACTCTTTTCCCGGATACAAACTTGTAATCTTTCTACATTTAAATCCATAATTGCCAAAATGACCTCTTCCACCAATAAAGTTTCTTTAAAGTTAATGTACTTTTTAACCAAGCAGACAGTTGAAAAGCTTGAGATGAAATATGAAACATGGGATGCATGAATAAAAAGAAAAAATCTATGTAAATATCATTTATGAACAGAATATTTTGCACATATTTTCCAATCAAGCAGTAATTTTGACGAGTATTAAAAAATATGATTTACGTAAAGCTAAATAAAAAGTTAGTGGTTAGTAATAAAAGGACAATAATTTTTATAAATACATAAAAATATGAATAATTGATCTACCAATATGAATAAAGCAGCTCATAATTTGTGGAGAAAATATACATTCAGTAAGAAAATTCATGCACATTTTCATTGGCAGATTCAATAAATTGTACCAGATATCAGAAATGCGTTGCAATTTACACTGTAAGCTTGATATGAAATATGAAATGTGATATGGGGAAAAAAACTAAGAAAGATGAGTGTAAATAACACTTATGAACAGAATATTCTGTGAATCACTTCCAATCAAGTTCTAATTGAAAAGTTGCAAAAAGTGTTAAATCATGTTTTAATTTCAGATACCGTATATACAATTCTGTCAAAGAAATGTCCACAAACTGTAAAAATAATAGACAACAAAAATGCACATACTGTAGAAAGTATGAATAATTTATCTAAAGGGGTATGAATAAAGTAGAGTATAATTTATGGTGAAAATATACATTTAGCAAGATAATTAATGTATAAATTGTGTTGGATATTAGGGCTGCCAATGTTAATGCATTGCAAAACTTGTGATGAAACAGTACTGTGTGGAGGAAACAAAGAAAAAAAACTTATCACTTACGGATAGAATATTGTGTGCAGGATTTCATCATTTCATTTCAATTTGCAATTCAGACATACTATGAAAAGCATTAAAAGTATTTCATTTTAGGATAAATAAAGTGCAAGTGTTGTACTAAGCAAGACAAAGGAGTCTGGCATTTTATTCCAAAAATGTCACTTCCAGCACTGTCATTTTCATCCATTTCCATATAGCCATATTAGAAGAGACACCCTAACACAGAGAGAGCAGAGTAATTTTGTCAGTCTGGGTGTAGTCTGGAGTATGCCATAGCATGCTGTGACAATTAGCGTTCCATCATTTAGTATTGGCACGGTAAAGTACGCTTTCATTATCAGCGCAGCACACACGCTGGGACAGAGGCCCAAAAAGCAGATCACGTTCATCCATTAAAACACACACACACACACACACACACACACACACACACTTCTCGTTCAATAACACACAAAAGACTAATCTGAAACAAATACACAGCTCAACCAATAGGAAATATGTTAAGTTCCTTTAAAAGGAAAGCCTAAAGCCTGTACTTCATCACACACCCACTAAAACAACAACAACAACACACAACTGATTAAACTATAAGGCAGAATAGATTCAGTACAGTTCAGAAAAGGCCTTGTACAAGAATCAAACATCAGAAACGAGTTCTTAGCAAAAAGATCATTACCTGCAAACACACTCTGAAAATGAACATCCACTCACTCTCAGGCTGGCAAAAGCCCACACAAAAACACCAAATGAGAAGAGGAGAGGACACAGCATCATAAAGCGAACTGCCCACCAGTCTATTACAGCCATACATCAGGCCCGTTGTTGAGTGTGTGTTGTGCTGTAAGAGCCCTTCACTGCAGCTGAGGGTTTCCATACAGACACCAATTGAAAATGGAATCTGATTCTACAGTATATCACCCAAGTGCGCTCCTGAGATTTACATCCCTAAACCTAAATAAAGACTGAAACCATTTGACTGTAACTCCATCTAACTAATTCTCAACCTTTCTGATTATGTACAATGCCTACATGTTATTGGTCAAACTACTTACCTTCAGCATGTATGACAGCAATAGGAAAACAATAAGTCAAAACCTGGACAAATAGCAATTTAAATGTCTCAGCCAGAACAGCTTAAAAAAAAAAAAAAAAAAAGAGGACCAATGGTTACTCTATACTGGCCATAATAACATTTGAAGGTACGTATGCTGTAAATTTTTCTTTCAATAAGGAGTGAGTGAAACAAGGAGTGTTGATAGATAAACATACGTAATAGACAGCTAAAATAATTATAATTAATTTAAAATAATAACAATAATAATAAAAAAGTAAGCAACTGTGAATTCCAGAAGTTAAAAAAAATAAATCTCCTTCCAGGATCCCCAGTTAACAATTCACTACCACATTCCAGGATTTCCAAAGACCTTAAGATACTTGGTTAAAAAAAAAAAAGTGAATGAGAAGGGGTGAACAATAATTAGAAATATCCTAATTTTAAGCTATAGCTTAATTTAAAGCTTGTTTTATCTCATCGTAATTTAAATCAATGGAAGTTGCTGAGGCCCTGTGGTTGAGAACCATTATTCTAATGTTACAGTATATTTTTACTTTTGCTAAATTCAGTTTATGTCACGTGTTGATTTCTGTTTAGTTCCTGTTTGTCCTTATCTGGTCGGTTCCTGTCATTAGTTAATCATCGTTTATTCCATTCACCTGTTTTGTATTAATCATCTCGTTTGTTCCTTTGTTCCAGTCCCTTTATAAGTCCTCAGTTCTCCCTTAGTCTTTGTCTTGGTACAATGTTTACAATGGTATAGTGTGTTGATCCCTATTAAAACGCCTTTCGCCGACTGCGTGTTCGTGCGCCTACCTCTACAACCACTACCGTTACAGTTTGATTAAATGAATAGGTTGTTTTTGGAATTACAGTAGGTTGGAAGCACATCCTGGTTTTGCTGTGTTAGATGTGTTCTTCAAAATATTTTGTTGATCCTGGAACAACATTTTAATCCAAAAATGTAGTCTTGACCATATCCCTAAACCTAACCTTACCCATGAGTAATCCTTAAAAAATCTGAGGAAATTATAGATGAATGACACTGATGTACAGTAAAGCACCAAACACTGATTGTAAGCCTAAACTTCACAAAAACTATAAACTGGTTCTTCAAATCTGATTGGTTACTCACAAAGTTGTTCAAAGATGTTGATCCAGGAACATGTCGCACTTGATAAAATCAGGATCTGCTAGGCTGGAAATAAAGAGAGAAGTCAATAAGAAACAATAATAAACATATAGAGCAGTTTAGGTTGGACACATGAAATAAAACTTTATCTGTGGTTTACATATAAATGTATTATTTTCAGCCAGATTTCTCATAAAAAAAATACTCCAAAGACATGTCAACAAATCTGAATGCACCAAATAAATAAAATTCCCAAAACATTTTCAGAATTGACAAGTCGACCAATAGTTCTGCAGGAAGCCTGGAAACTGAAAACTTTTTTGTTTATCTTACTTTTTGCATGTTATTTAAAATAATAATAATAAAAAAAATCTGTATTACATAAATATAGTATAATTATATTACTTCAGGCCTATAGAGAAGGTGTGCTATAGTAATAATTGACAAATAAAGAGAAGTAAATCAAAGAGCGATGATTACATAAAGAGCTTTAATAAAAACGCTATATTTGGAAGCAAAGGTGTGCAAAACCTACAGCAGATTCTGCATTAATTGCTTCCAGCACTTTCATTACAAAATGCACGCATCAACAGAGAAAACAGGTTGATGTGCATCGCAGAGTACAGGATATGTTCGCTCAGCACGTAGAGTTTTATCGTGCTCACCTATTCACCAGGGCCCATTAGCAACATGCGTCAAGAGAAATAATACCAAACATTTTTACATGGCTGTACTTAGCATACATACATAAAACATATTGACATTTTGACTGAAGCTTTCAGGGTCGAGCTCTTGTGTAAACAGATTTCCATTTTATCACATACAGGTCCTTCTCAAAAAATTAGCATATTGTGATAAAGTTCATTATTTTCTGTAATGTACTGATAAACATTAGACTTTCATATATTTTAGATTCATTACAACACAACTGAAGTAGTTCAAGCCTTTTATTGTTTTAATATTGATGATTTTGGCATACAGCTCATGAAAACCCAAAATTCCTCAGAAAAATCTAAAAAAATTAGCATATTTCCATCCAACCAATAAAAGAATGGCCATTATGTTCAGTTATGCACTCAATACTTGGTCGGGAATCCTTTTGCAGAAATGACTGCTTCAGTGCGGCGTGGCATGGAGGCAATCAGCCTGTGGCACTGCTGAGGTGTTATGGAGGCCCAGGATGCTTCGATAGCGGCCTTAAGCTCATCCAGAGTGTTGGGTCTTGCGTCTCTCAACTTTCTCTTCACAATATCCCACAGATTCTCTATGGGGTTCAGGTCAGGAGAGTTGGCAGGCCAATTGAGCACAGTAATACCATGGTCAGTAAACCATTTACCAGTGGTTTTGGCACTGTGAGCAGGTGCCAGGTCGTGCTGAAAAATGAAATCTTCATCTCCATAAAGCTTTTCAGCAGATGGAAGCATGAAGTGATAATCTCCTGATAGCTAGCTGCATTGACCCTGCCCTTGATAAAACACAGTGGACCAACACCAGCAGCTGACATGGCACCCCAGACCATCACTGACTGTGGGTACTTGACACTGGACTTCAGGCATTTTGGCATTTCCCTCTCCCCAGTCTTCCTCCAGACTCTGGCACCTTGATTTCCGAATGACATGCAAAATTTGCTTTCATCCGAAAAAAGTACTTTGGACCACTGAGCAACAGTCCAGTGCTGCTTCTCTGTTCAAAAGTGGCTTGACCTGGGGAATGCGGCACCTGTAGCCCATTTCCTGCACACGCCTGTACACGGTGGCTCTGGATGTTTCTACTCCAGACTCAGTCCACTGCTTCCGCAGGTCCCCCAAGGTCTGGAATCGGTCCTTCTCCACAATCTTCCTCAGGGTCCGGTCACCTCTTCTCATTGTGCTGCGTTTTCTGCCACACTTTTTCCTTCCCACAGACTTCCCACTGAGGTGCCTTGATACAGCACTCTGGGAACAGCCTATTCGTTCAGAAATTTCTTTCTGTGTCTTACCCTCTTGCTTGAGGGTGTCAATGATGGCCTTCTGGACAGCAGTCAGGTCGGCAGTCTTACCCATGATTGCGGTTTTGAGTAATGAACCAGGCTGGGAGTTTTTAAAAGCCTCAGGAATCTTTTGCAGGTGTTTAGAGTGAATTAGTTGATTCAGATGATTAGGTTAATAGCTCGTTTAGAGAACCTTTTCATGATATGCTAATTTTTTGAGATAGGAATTTTGGGTTTTCATGAGCTGTATGCCAAAATCATCAATATTAAAACAATAAAAGGCTTGAACTACTTCAGTTGTGTTGTAATGAATCTAAAATATATGAAAGTCTAATGTTTATCAGTACATTACAGAAAATAATGAACTTTATCACAATATGCTAATTTTTTGAGAAGGACCTGTATAGTGCCAGAGATACAGAATATCAACGCTAATACGATTGACATTTCTAGTTATTAAACATGAAATCCAGAGCATAAAATGTTCTAGTAACAGTGCAAAAGTAAAAAAAAAAAAAAAAAACTGTTGAACTACTGAGTTGATGCAGCGATACACGTTTTGTGTACTCCACTGTGACTGCACCACTGCTAAACAGCTTCTAGGCTGGCTGAAACATACCGGTTCAGTTGTATAACATCAGGTACAGTCTGCTTTTGTTGTTGTTGTTGTTCTTTGAGGATTGGGATTCAGGATTCAGGGAGATGTGTTTCCACATATTGACATTAAACCTACACAGCTGTATAGTGTTGCTATTAAAATATGGTGTACATTCATTACAAATTTTAATGAAATTGGATGGAATACAATTATAAAAAAAGAACAAATGAGCACTCTTCGGTTATAAAAGTTGAATGATTCAGATCCCTTTCAGAAACATTGGCTCAAAAACATTGGTGAGTCCTGTTCTGTACACACACAAAATGATAATTTAGGGATTTACTCCTACATTTAAAGGGATAGTTCACCCAAAAATTAAAATGTGTGGAAGAAAATACACTGGAAGTCAATGGGGACCATCAACTTTTTTCTCTTTCTTTGATTTTCACAATATCTTCTTGAGTGTTCAAAAGAAGAAATGAACTTATGGTTGAAACAACTCGAGGGTGGGTAAATGATGATTTTCGTTTTTAAGTGAACTGAGATAAATCAATTTATCACTCAGCTCTCATCATAAAAACAATTAAAACGCTGCAGCAGATGATGAAACTTTGATTCACAGCGTTCATTCAGAGAATTACAGCCATTATATCTGCTAATGCCAGACATTATAAGACTGTTCTCAATAAGTAACAGCACAACAGCCTTTCATTTATCTCTTTTTCTAATAGCGAGTCCCAAGAGGGGAAAAGAGGATGGCAATGTTCTTTCTGAGTTAAAGGCCACCGTAGTGTAATACAGTTTTAAATCACACTTACAGGTGAAATTATGTAACTACACTGAAGCTTATTGTTGCAGGGCCCTCTCTATCCCTTCACTCATTCATCCCTCTCTCATCCTTTGACAACAGCGACACATCAACCACGCACTTGGATTATGTTTGTTCCACCAAATGTTTAAACAGGCACCTTTATTGTGGTGCTTTTGGAAAATTATTTCACACAATGTGCTAATGAACGTGTGGGGTATAGGTGCTCATTGAAAAGGTGCTTAATCCTTTCATCAAAGTCCATTATCCTCATTATGACACATTCCCATTTATTCAGCAAAGAAAACAAAAATGCGAAAACCTCTCTTTGTAAAGACTAACAATATCAGTGCCAGCCCTTTGTGGCATTTTCATATTACAAACTGTCATCGAGTTAATTATACAAAAACACAAAGCTTTATAGGAGTTATTCTATTGAAACATTGAAAGGAGTATTAGCGCTAACATATTAGCTTCTGTTGAAGATGGGAAGATTCAGGAAGCTTTTGTGTCTAACATTCAACATCCACCCACACATTTACACACTCTCACTTCCTGTTACAAGGCCAGAAGCATACTGTACACAAGTACACAGAACTCGGGTGTTATACAAAATGTAATGTGGTGATAACAGACTTCAGTGTACAGTACAACAATAGCATTCAAATGACTGTGCAATTAAACACGATCATGTGCCATGTGTTATTACCCTGTTAGCTAATTGATTAGCTAGATACAGTATGAATAGGTTATTAAGATCTAACCTGCTTCCCAAGATTAACCGAAGTGTCTATTTACTCTAAGTGCAACTAGCCTGCCTTGTTGGCAGAGGCTTTACACTAACTCTGCCCACCAACCTGTGATTTGGCTAGTCAACACTACAGAAGACAATTGGCTAACATTAGCTCCAGTGGTGTAGATGGTAAAGTGCATGCCATAGTCTTTTTGACACGATTGACCCGAGTTCGAATCCCTTTTACTGAACGTATTTTTTTCCCTTTTCAAATATCTTATCACATCGAAAAGGCATTTATTTTCAATAAAAATGAAAGAAATAATCGAAAAGTTGAAAATAAAGTATCGGGGAGGATTAAGGTAGGTATAGGGAGGGCTTTACTGTCTCAATTATGTGACATCCATTTAATCATTTGAATTAAAATGATAATTTACACTCAATACATTATTATGGCATACTGTTCTATAATGCACTACAATACTAAAGTGCAAATAATTGGCAAAAAGTGGTATAAATAGCAGAAAATACTGCTATTTTAACAATGTAAATACTAGCTATTTGCTCTTAGTGTAAATAGCATATCTCTAAAAATGCTGCTATTTTCTCTTGAGCCCACCATTCGACCGTAAGTGGAATGCGAAGTGGACATCACAGAGTATTCCGCCATCTTAAGTGGGAAGGGAATGGACCTGTTCAGTTTGAAGGGCACTGAGAATGGCATAGGGAATAAGGGAACATTGATACATCACTTCACAGGAAGTGGAGAGGGAGAATCATCCAACTGCATATGCAGTTTATATGTATTTAAATTTTATAGTAAAATAAATTACAATATTTATTTTTATTATAATCTACATGACCGACGTTCCAGGCCGTTCCAAATGAGCGATTATTGTCAGCGAACTCCACTTCAATGGATATGCCATACTTAGGGAGTGGGGAGCAGGGAACACTGCGTAGGTCACCCAGTCAATTGGAATACACCTTTAGTGTAAATAGAATCTATAGCTATTTCCACTTAGTGTAAATAGCATATCGCTAAAAAAAAAATACTGCTACTTTTACTTAAAATAGATTGCTATTTGCACTTAGTGTAAATAGAATTGTTATTTGCACTTAGTCAAGGGCGTAGGTTTGCTTTTGACATTGGTGGGTTCTCCTTCAGTGTGACTGACTTTTCATCCTTTAAAATGTGCAGTTTAGGGTGGATTAGTGTAATGTGTGACACCTCAGCTTCAGTGCATTTATCTCCTCTTAAATTTTCACGATACAAATACGAAGCAGCTTTACAGAAAATTAAAGTTTATATATATATATATTTTTTTTTTTCTAATACACATTGGCCACAATTAACAGCACCCTTTTATTTGATACTTTTTGAAACCTCCTTTTGCCAGTTTAACAGCTCTAAATTTTCGCCTATAATGCCTGATGAGATTAGAGAACACCTGACAAGAGATCAGAGACCATTCCTTTATCCAGAATCACTCCAGACCCTTCAGATTCACAGCTCCGTGATATTGCTTCTTCTCTTCAGTTCACCCCACTCATTTTATATAGAGTTCAGGTCAGAGGACTGGAATGGCCATAGCAGAAGCTTGGTTTTGTGCTCAGTGACCCATTTTTGTGTTGTTTTTGAGGTTTGTGTTTGGATTATTGTGCAATTGGAAGATCCAAGCATGGTCCATTATAAGATTTCTAACAGAGTCAGTCACTTGTTGATTTTTTATCTGTTGGTATTTGATAGAATCAGTGACGCCATGTGTCTAAACAAGATGTCCAGGACCTCCAGCAGAAATATAGGCCCACAACATCAAAAATACAGCAGTATATTTCATTGTACACATGGAGTACTTTTTATCCCTGTGTTCACCAAACCCATCTTGAGTGTTTGCTGCTATAAAGCTAATTTTTTTGTTTCATCTGACCATAGAAGCCAGTCCTATTTGAAGTTCCAGTCGTGTCTGATAACTGAATATGCTGGAGTTTGTTTTTGGATGGGCTAGGAGAATTTTTCTTCAAACCCTCCCAAACAACATGTGGTGATGTTTGACATTTTTTTAAAGGCTTTCTGACCCCGAGACTCTATTCTCTATATACTATTTTCTGCTATTTTCCAGCTGTGGTCCTTGGAGAGTCTTTAGCCACGCAAATGTCTTAGGTTACGTATGTATCCCCAGTTCCTCGAAGGAACGAGACGCTGCGTCAGGAGACGCTTTGGGGAATGCCTACAGCGTAACCGGCTCTGAATACCAATGAAATCTGTCCAACGTATCGGAGGGACGTCACGGGCGAGGTGACGTAATGACCATCTGGTATAAAAGCACGTGCGGTGAAACCGGCATCAGCTTCTAGAATGAAGCAAGCGCTGGCAGGGATGCCGGAAGTGTGGCCTCGCGACGCAGCGCCTCGTTCCTTCGAGGAACTGGGGTTACTTACAAACCTAAGACGTTCCTCTTCAGGAACTCGAGCTGCGTCAGGAGACGCTTTGGGGAACAAGATACCCACGGCACCAGACTTCCAAGTCCCTGCCCTGTGTGTATCCATACGGAGCACAGCTAGGGCGAAAGAACGGTAAAACCTGGAGTGGCTCGCATGTCTAGGCCATAAAACCTGACAAAGGTCAGGGGCGTAGACCATCCCGCAGCGTTGCAGATGTCCTGGATAGGGACACCTGCGAGAAAGGCCTGGGGGCCGCCACACTCCTCATGGAATGAGCTCTGACTTCCATCGGCGAGGAGAGGTCAGAAGACTCATAGGCCATCTGAATGGCATCCACAATCCACCAACTGAGGGTCTGCTTGGAAGCAGGAAGACCTCTCTTAGGGGGACCGTAGCAGACAAGCAACTGGTCTGCCCTTCTCCACATGGTAGCTCTGTGGACGTATGCATCCAGTGCTCACACTGGACACATACGATTTAGCTTTTGCTGGTCAGGCTCCCAAAAGGGAGGAGGACTAAAGGCCAGCAGTACGACAGGCTGTGGCGTGACCGAAGGAACTTCGCAAAGTCCAAGTGAGAAGGGGCCACTGACCGGGCCGCAAATCCCCAACTCTCTTCAGAGATGAAATAGCCAGAAGAAACACAGTCTTCAGGGCGATCTGAGATCTCCTCAATAGGCTCGAATGGAGGCCTACAGAGAGCATCAATACCACAGCCAAGTCCCAAAGGGGGGCCCGGGACCGTGCTGGAGGCCTTAGCCTCAGTGCACCACGGAGGAAACGTGTAACTAGCGGGTATCTGCCCATTGACTGTCCACCAAGAAGGGTGTGGTAGGCCGAAGTTGCCGCCACAAAAACATTCAAGATGGAGTGGGCTAACCCTGTGGAGAGTTTAGCCTGCAGGAACTCCAGCACTGTACCAACCGGGCAGTTAACTGGGTCGAGCTGGCGATCTCCGCACCATGAAGTGAAGAGTCTCCACTTCAGGGCGTACAGTCTCCTCGTAAAGGGAGCTCTGGATTGGAGAATGGTCTCAACAACCTCGGTTGGCTACGAGCTACGAGCCGTGCCCCCTCAGGGGCCACACCCACAGCTTCCACAACTCCGGGCGGGGATGCACAAGGTGCCTCCTGTCTGTGAGAGGAGATTCCTCCTGACTGGAATCTCCCATGGAGAGCCGTCGAGGAGGGAATTCAGGTCCGAGAATCATACTCGGCCCGGCCAGAACGGGGCTACTAATAGCAGCCGGAGTCCATTCCGGCGCATTCTCTCCAGAACCCCGGGGAGCAGAGCAATCGTGGGAAAGGCGTACAGGCGTAGCCTCAGCCACGTCTGTACCATGGCATCCAGCCCCTCGGAGCTGGATGACGTAGAGAGTACCAGAGGGGACATTGCGCTGTCTGAGTAGCGAAGAGGTCCACCTGAGCCTGGCCAAACACTCTCCAGATCTGCTTCACCACCTCGGTGTGAAGCATCCATTCCCCGGATAACAGCCCCTGCCTCGACAGGGTGTCTGCTCCCACATTGAGATGCTAACTCAGACGCTCAGAAGGGAGCGGCATGCTCAAGGTGACCCTCTAAGTTGAGGGGAACAATGCCAGCTCGACCAACAGGAGAGCCGGGAGGGAGCAGCATGCTCATAGGTGACCCTCTATAGTGAGGGGAGCAATGCTAGCTCTACCAAGGCAGAGCTCTGGAGAGCGGAGAACTTAACTCTCAGCATGAGAGGAAACTCAGACGCTCAGAAGGGAGCGGCATGCTCAAAGGTGACCCTCAAGGTTGAGGGGAGCAATGCCAGCTCGACCAACCAGGAGAGCTCGGCCTCATAGCCCACACAAGGATCTGGTGCGCCAGCCTGTACAGGGGGCGTGAACCGCAGACCTCCTTGGTGGTTGATATAAGAAACCACCGATGTGTTGTCAGTGTGAACTAACACATGGCAACCTCTTAGGTCTGGGAAAAAGTATTTCAGAGCCTGAAACACGGCCAGCATCTCAAGCCTGAGCACGTGCCAAGCGAGATGATGACCCCTCCACAGACTGTGGGCAGGGTGACCACTCATGACCACTCCCCAACCGGTGAACGATGCATCCGTCGCTAGCATACGCGGCGACACGGAGCTCCCAGCACCGGGCCCTGCGACAAGAGCCAAGGTTGTCTCCACATGTCTAAGGCACGTAGGCATCGCCGCGTGACCTTGATCATGCGAAGCGTGTTTCCCCTCGGGGAGAACCCCTTGGTCTTGAGCCACCACTGTACCAGGCCAATAGTTATCACGTTGGACGCAGCTGCCAGTGACTGGCCTTCTTTCAACCTCCTGACTTTCATGAGGATTGACTCGATCCGAGCAGGAGACATACGTGCCTACACCGTGGTCGAATCCCCACCACCCCCAGATAAGTGGTTCTCTCTAATGGAGAAAGCACACTTTCTTGGGGTTCAGTCTTAACCCCGACACTTTTAAGTGAGCGAGAACAACATCTCAATGTTGAGCCGCCCTCCGCTCTGATAGAGCGAGAATCAACCAAAGGTCGATGTAATTGAGTATGCGGACGCCCCGTAGCCGCAGCGGAGCTAACGCGTCGCCCACACACTCGTAAAAGTGCGGGGTGAGAGTGCTAGGCCGAAGGGAAGTACCCGATATTGGTAAGCTTTGCCCCCCGAAAGCAAACCTCAGGAACTTCCTGTGAGTGGGAATGATGGAGACATGGAAGTATGCGTCTTTTAGATCTACGTGTCAAACCAGTCCTCGGACTTGATCTGAGATACTTACCGGAGCATCTTGAACTTCAGTCTTGCAGACTGAGCGGTTCAATTGATGCAGATCTAAAATGGGACGCAATCCTCCATCCTCCTTGGAACTATGAAGTACCGGCTGTAGAACCCGGACTCTCTTTGTAAGGAGGACCCACCTCGATGGCTTCCTTCCTTAAGAGAGTATCTACCTCTTTTTCCATTACCAGAGCCTGCTCGGGGCCCACTAACGTGGAATTCACCCCATTGAATTGAGGCGGACAAGAATCGAACTGGATTCTGTAGCTTCTCTCTACAGTGCGCAGGACCCACCGAGACACATTTGGCAGTAGTTTCCACGCTGCGAAATAGTCTACTAAGGGAACCAGTCTCTCGAGACTGGCCTCTGGTGTAACCAGCTGCTCCAGAGACCCCCGAAGGGGTGGCGAGCATCTAATTGCTATTTACACTTGGTATAGACTTTGTCCCTATTTACATTAAGTGCAAATAGACACTGCCTTAATTTCCAACTGTTTCTCCACAGTCCACAATGAAAATTCTTGACTCAAAAGAGAGATGCTTCCTTATAGAATACAGTTGCAAACTTGCTAATATCCCTTTGTGGAAAAAATACACTTGAATGTGTACTTGTAGTATAATTCAAATCTTAAAAATATATTTTTAAAAGACTTGCAGAAAACATAATGAAATAAAAGGTCACTTAAGTGTACTTAGAGTACAGACTGTTGCTTAACACACTCAAATACATTTTTAAAAAAATGCACTTTGTATTCAAATTGTCAAAATTGAAATTTATTTTAAAGTAAATTTTTACATTGTGTTTTAATAATAGTAATAATAATAATAATAATAATAACAACAGTAATAATAATTGCTTTAAAGTTCACTCATTTTGATGTGTTTACTAAGCACATGTGAAGTAATTGATTCGAATCTTACTGAAACTGTTGTGTTATTTGGTATTATGTAAAAAAAAAAAAACATAAAGTTAATATAACTTAAATGTAAAATCAATGTAAAGTTTTAAATGCATGATAACAAATTTCAATAGAATTAACATTTATAATATTTTAATATATTTACTCCTGGGCAAAGATTAATTGCTATTAATGGCTTCCAAAAAAAAAGTTTTTATGTACAAAATATATGTGTGTGTACTGTGTATATTTATTATGTTTATATACTGTATAAATACACACCAGTGCATGTATATATTTAAGAAAAATATGTTATGTATATATATTAAATATATTTCTATATAAAATAAATTATATGAATATAAATATATACAATATATAATGTAAATATATGTAAATATTTTCTAAATATATACTGTATGTTTCAGTCCTCTGTCGTCTGGTCTACTTGTTACCCCCGGTGTTTCCTGTCTGTAAGCCTTGCCTTGTCCTGCCATGTTAAGACTATTAAGACTATTAAGACATAAAGACTATTTTGAGTTACATCCTCGTCTCCGTGTTCCTTGTTCCTCCCTGCTGTGTGCACCGTGACAGTATGTGTGTGCCTTTATATATACATAATAAATAAACACAGTACACAAATGTTCACAAAAACTTTTATTTTGGATGCGATTAATCGCAATTAATCATTGCCCAGCACTAAATATATTTATTATATTTTAGTTTGCTGGTCAGTACATTTAGCAGAACACTAACCATATTTGAAAGACAGTATAAGTGATTAATTTATGTAATATATGTATATGTAATTACATATATTATGCACTGTAAGTCCTGTTTAAGTGAGTCACATAAAGTTATCAATTTAAATGTAAAATCATACCATCTTAAATATATGACAAACAAGTTTCAATAGAATTGACATATTTAGTATAGTTTAATATATTTATTATATTTTAATTTTATGGTCACTACATTTAGCAGACCAAGTGACCATATTTAAAAGACAGTATAAGTATTATGAAATTAAGATGTACTGTATGTCTTGTTTAAGTGAGTCAAAAAAAAAAAAACTATCTTAAGTACAACTCATTGTAATTCATATAATTTTAAGTTATAAAACATTAATTTATTTGCATTAAAATGCAATGAAGTATTTGAAAACACTACATTCATTTCACACTTAAGTAGCCTATATTTCACTAAAGTGTATTAGATCCATTAATAGTTTTCTAAAGTTTACTTCTTTTTCTGAGACTGGGGAACTAGAAGCGCCTGCCGTTGAGGCCAAATAAAGGAATCTACCTGAGGGCTATTTGACAGATGTGTGTGTTACAGGTCCTGTTTGAGGGTAAATATCTAGTGTGTTAATGGGGCTTTATGTTCAAAAATAGAGATAAGGTTGAGCGCGAGAGACACTGATAAAGGATAATAGTCATGATGGAGGAGCATGATTTACTTTCTTAACAGAAAACACTTTCATCCACTCAAGTTTGTTTGTCCTACTTCCACGTTCACAAGTTAGCAAAGAAGCAGCTGACTACCGTTTTAGTGGTGTTACATAGGGGAGATGATGATGATATCTATCTCTCAATTCATCTCAACTCCAAACAGCTGCCCTGTCATCTTATAAGATCCCAGCTAAAAGTGATAGCTGTTGAATAGGATATTGCATGGTTATTAGCTAATTTAAGCCAGTTTAGGTGGTTGTTGCACAGCTGACTGGAACTAGATGGGGACTGGTAGATTTTTCTTATGCCTTGTATATAAGTTTTAATATATATATATATATATTTCAAGGTAAAATTCTTTTATTTTTACAAATATCATTAATTATTCATGCATTTTAAGTTTTTGGGGAGTTGCACTACATGATATTTTACAGCCTAAATTAACATTGTCTTGTCACAAAAAGTTAAAATGATCTGATATTTCAAGAAACGTATCAACCCTGTAATTTCATAACAATATTTATTAAATAATTATATGAACACCATCAAACAAACAGGACTCAAAGATATTAAAAATCAAATGCACTTAACTACAAATAGCTAATTTTACATCCATTTGTGGACCTATTTTTAAATCTAGGTCAATTATAAAACATCAGATGCATATTCCTGTACCACATTGTAGGGTTATAATAAAGCATATCTAGGGCAGTCAATGAAAAGAGGGGAATAAAGACAGGTTTAAAACTTCAATATGAATTTTAAAATCTATTCTGGCTTTATGAATTCCTCCTAGGTCTAATGCTTCTGGGTGCAGCATATACTTCAAACAGTCAAACAGTGGAAAAACTACATACAGTAAGCTGTGGTGATGAAATTGCAATGCAGAAATGTTTCTGTAGAAGCCTCAAGGTTCACAATGGAGATGTTTTGACCCTCAGTTCACAGTTTCGGGCAACCGGCCAGGATTAAATAAAAAAGTGGAGGAACACGGATGAAATCCAACACCTCACCATATTTATTCATTGATCTGGACCTTGACTCAGGTAGGTTTGAGATGCAGTATGAGATCAGTCAGTGACTAATACAAAAATTGGAAGTGGAACCTTGTTTAGTTTAACTTTTTAATCAATGTTTCAGAAGCAAAACTTCTGCGCCTAACAGTTGTTTTTTTCCTCACCATTTAGAAATTAAGCCGATAAGCACTGAGTCAAACTGTACACAATGAGCTTCATCTTAAAGGAAACGCCAATGCAGATATGCTCTATAAGACGTGATAACCTTCAGGAAACATCAGTGTGTAGTGTAGCATATTAGAGCGGCGCTCCACAGCTTGCTGCATGCTTCAACTGCAAAGACCTCTTTATCTCAAAGTTAAACTAAATGAAAAGCAGTGAGTACATCCAGTGAAAGAGATAAACTGAGAAGGAATAGAGGGTAACAGTGTTGAAACAGGCTTTGAGAAAGTGAATGAAGACATCAGCACTGGAGATCTGATAATAAGATTGATGCACCAACAACAACAAATTCACACAGTGCACTAAAAACAAGCACACGGCACAGATTAATTGAGTGTTTCTTTAAAGGGGCTGTGATTGGATGAGGATTAATGTAACCCCTGTTGGACCATCCATCTTATGCTGCTAGCTTTGTTTTGGAACGTGGCAGCTGGTTTCTTGCTGGTCTAAGCAGTTCATTACCTGGTTCGATCTGATGATTATTTGGTCCAAATTGGTCATTGCAAACTATCTGACCAGCCACCATGTTTCAAAAACCAGCAGGACAATTTTAAACTGGTATGATCAACTAGTCTCCAGTTTGTTACTGGTCCAAGATGGTCTACCATCAACTTATCAACCATCTAATAACCTGCCTACACCAACAAAGAATCATCTTGTACCAACCAATGGCCAGCTTATCCACTAAAAACTAGAAAACAGCTATTATCATGTTCTTAAAACCAGCTGGACCACCTTAAACTAGTATACAGTATCTACAGCAACTGGTAGCTAGTTAGTTAAAGGCCCGAGGTAGTCTATCTTGCACTAACTGGTAAGTTTAACCATCAGATAGTTAGTTTGGTGCTGGTCCAAGATTATCTACCAGCTTTCACCAGCTGACACCAACCAATAGACAGTGTAACCAGCTATAAACAAGCTCAAATGTAAAAACACACACAACTTGACCAGCTTGTAGTTGGTTTGATGCTAGTTCAATATGCTTAATCAGCGTGCAGCAGCTAATTGGGACCTGATGAAACTGATGGCTTGCTTAAACCAGCTAGAAACCAGCTAATAGGTTCCTAAAACCAGCTGGACCACTTTTATTTATTTATTTATTTATTTTTTTATTCATTTATTTAACCAGGAAGGTCCCATTGAGATACAATATCTCTTCTACCAGGGAGTCCCGGTCAAGATAGGCAGCAAAAGACAAATGTACAAAGAAATAGACATCACCACACAATGAACAAACATAAAACACAATTTTCTAAAAAACACAACAACAAAAAACAAAAAAACAAAAACAAAAAAAAAAAAACAATGCAAATCCTAGTCAGTTATTATATACATTTACATTTATTCATTTAGCTGACGCTTTTATCCAAAGCGACTTACAATTGCTATATATGTCAGAGGTTGCACACCTCTGGAGCAACTAGGGGTTAAGTGTCTTGCTCAGGGACACATTGGTGTCTCACAGCGGATTCGAACCCGTCTCACACCAAAGGCATGTGTCTTATCCACTGCGCCATCACCACCCCATTAGTGACTGACATTGCAGCAGTTACAGTACTATGTCCTTGTCTAAAACCTGACTGAGTTTGACATAAAATATTATTAGCTGACAAATAGTACTTTAACTGTTCATTTACCATAGATTCAAGCACTTTAGCTGTAACAGACAATCTTGAAATAGGACGATAATTATCCAATACAGTAGAATCTCCACCCCTCAGTAATGGCCGAATAATTGGTGACTTCCAAGAATTTAGTATCAGAACACTGCTTAAACTTAAATTAAAAATAGAAGCAATAGGTCCCGCTATTAAGTCTGCAGATATTTTTAAAAAGTAAGGCTCTATTTGATCAGGGCCAGCAGACCTTTTATCATAAAGACTTATCAAGGCTTTATGATATGTTCATGTTCAAAACAGACTACTCAACCATTTAATAGCTGCTGCTAATTTAAGATGATTGAGAATTTTGGATAAACTAGTGACCAGCTAGAAACCAGTGACAAGAAATCAACCATCTTATAGCAACTAATAACCAGCTTGGATCAACTAATGACTCACTTCAACTAGAAACCAGCATGTTCCAAAAACAACTAGACTTCAGCCAGTGTGAGCTGTTCTAATAGCTGTTTTGGCTATCAGCTTGGACCAGCCAATAACCAGCATGGAATAACTAAATGCTTCAACCAGCTACCATGTTCTTTAAACTGGGTATTCAAGCAAGGACATATGGAGAGAGTGAGAGAGAGAGAGAGAGAGAGAGAGAGAGAGAGAGGGCAGGGGGTGGGGGGGTGGGGGTGTTGGGGACAAAATGGACAATGTGTTGGTGATAAAAGTGGAGCGATGAAAAAGCTGGCAGAGAAAATGGTGGGTAAAACAGATGGACAGATGGATGAAGTGTGTGCTCTGAGCTTTAGCGAGGTCCTTTGAGGAATGCAGAATTAAAGATGTGCAGCTCACAAGGGTTAAACATGAGAGATTCTGAAGGATTGTGAGTCATGACTGCTGTCACACACAACAAACTCTATGATACTCAAACCTTATAGATTCTCTCATCTGCTGCTCTCAGTCACGCACACTACAGAACTACGGTGGTTGATCAAGCAGCTTCTCCCCTGGGTTTGTCAGAGAATCCAATGTGCTGATCCTCACCTGCTCTCTCACATTCCCCTTTGTCAGCTCCTGACCTGAGAGGTGAGCTGCTGACTTTGACATGGACTGGTGGTCTGGTATAGAATGCATTACATGTCCAATTCTGGGGAGTAACTACGGTAACTAAATGTAGTGACAGTCTCTGAAACACAAATCACTGGATTTGCAATTTGGTGGCATCAGTTGTATTTTAGACACTACTGTAGGTAGCAAATAATTATGATTTCTACAAGCAGATTGTCAGATTTTGTAATTGTATTTTATTGCACTTACTCTCTCACTATAGGAAGTCTAATTTATTTAAGTGAAATATAATCTTTTTACACTTTTTACTTTTCTTTTTCTTGCAATAAATAAAGTCTTATAATAGCATTACAATAATTATTCAAAACAAAATTGATTCAAAAGCTTCTCACCACAGAGTTTCTCACCAGTTTTACTTTTTGTTTTATGTTGTATTGGTGTTTTTTAAACAGATATTAATTTACAAAGTGATGTTTTGTTGTCACTCTAATTGAGACTCAAATAAATAGTTTCAATAGCTTCAAAGCTGTAGATGATAACTTCACATGTGTAACTCAGCATGGCAAGCTAATAACACAAGCTTTCAAAGCAAGCTTGATGATATTGAAGTCAAAATGAAGCTCAGTTTGAGGTTACATAGTGAAAATTACTCATTCTTGACACAGAATAATTCACGTTTGACACAAAGCTTTTAATACAACTATACCTTTGTGTTTACCAACCTAACCTCCTCCAGAAGTACAAAATATCAATATGAGGAGACTTGACAGTTCTCTCAGAGTGATATTTACAACACTGAGGTAACTTAATAACAAATATTTCAAAGCGTATTATCCTTTTGCATTGTTTATATTCTAAGAAACGGGTTTGAACTATATAAATATTAGTTGAAAGCAATTTGTCTTCTTTATGGATGCTTCAGACAATGTCATTACAAAGTTTCTTTCCCTTTTAGCAATTGAGAGAGAAGTGGTTGAAAGAAAAAAAAAATTAAAAACAAAAGAACCAGATAAGAGTGCAAACAGTCTTTGTTCTTTGTTCATTGTTGTAAGACATGTTCACTTCACCCACAGTTATGATATAGGTCATGATTGACGTTTGGCTATTTAGCTGCTATAAAGTAGTTGTAGCACAAATCACAGTTCTGGCTCTACAGACTTGCAGCTACTTTAATAGCCTCCCCTCACGCAGTTATTTTCTTTGGCCGAGAGTCTAAAACGGATTCAAACGGCTTTATCTTAAAGATGCCTGAAGGGAAACTAAACAAAACGTTTTAAAAGCTCTTTGGTTTGTAAAACCAACACCGGAAACTAAAAATTCAAGCCAAATAAATATACTTCCTTTTATGTTTAGGTAAATGTTTTTCACTTTATACATCATTTTAAAATGGTTTTAAATTTTAAAATAAATTTTCGACTTCTGAAACTACTACATAGGTATTTTATAACAATTATAGCATAATTTACTAACCCTCATGTCATCTTCTTCATGATCATTATGATGATTTTATTATGTTTTTGGAGTTTGATAGACACTGGTCACCTTTCACTTTCATTGTATGGAAAAGAACAGTGTGGACATTCTGCAAAACATCTCTTTTTCTTTTTTACAGAAAGGGAGTAAAATAGGACAGTTTTCATCTTGGGGCGATCCATCCATTTAAAGGCCACAAGACTATGGTTCCCTTCAATTTCTTCATTCAACCTTACATGAAATATCTCATGTGGCTGAACAGATTCAGGCCTTTTTTTAACCCAGTGCAGTTATGAGGCAAGCTGGCTTCTCTGGAATGAAGAAGATTCAGGGCTTAAACAAAAAGAAATGTAAATGCTGAAGGAAACACACTGGCTGGTCATCAGGGGGCAGAGGAAAACAATTAGCCTCCCAGCCATCTCTGCTCATTGAATGGCTGACCACCTGCAAGACAGTAATCACAGACAAACAGGAACGCACAAGAGAAATCCCCTCTTGTCATCCCATGCAGGGAGAGATTGGCTGGGAAGACCATCAAGTTTCCTCATTTAGGGTTTTGTTTTTCCCCATCATATTTAATTGGATATTCATGACCAGAAAGGCAATAAGAGATGCTCATAATCCAACAGCCAGTGGCAATGTTTAGACTGTGCATTCCCAACAGGTTGAAGTTGATGAAATATGAGGTTAATCAAAACGGGAGATCTTTGATGTGAAACATAGCTGCAAATAATGTTAGCTAACTGGATCCTCTCTGCTGTTTAATATGATTCTCAGCACTTCGGCTGTATGCACAAATATGTCACCATCTTTCTTCCTGTATCCTGTCTCCTCCTGATTAATGCTCCTTATTTTCATCCCTAACGTGCCCAAGCATATTTAAAGTCTCTCAAGGACCTCAGTTTATAAGAGGTTAATGAAAAGATCGATATATGGCTCCACTGTAAACAAGTATAAAACCACAGCAGTATGAAAAATGCAGATTATTCCAACTGGTACATTCTAGCTAATAAACCAAATAAGTAGTCCTTATTTACAGCTTTGGAATTTAAAAGCATTGCTAGGAAATATTATAAACGAAGTGTGCAATTTACAAGCTTTTAATTTAAACATACAAAATGGTTTTCAGCTGAATGATGCAAAATCATTTTAGTATTGTTTAATGTAAAAATAAAATTGTATTTAGGTTCTAAATTACTTTGTTTTAGTAAGTGAATCATGGCTACAATAAACTTAAACTTGAAATTACAATAATCACCTTATTAATAAACCTAGTAATAAACAGCAAAATATACATGCATATAAGGCATTTTAGGATTGTACTATTTAATTCCAAAAACACCCAAAGTGTCTTTATTAAAAAAAAAAAAAAAAACATTCATAATAAGTGGATATGAGTGTTAAAAGCAGCAGCTTTACAAGCAAAACAAAACAACGTTTCTATCAATAGTGGTTTACTTCATTTCTGGACATCATGTACTCCTCTGATCCAAAACAGACTAAATGATTTGCATTAAAGTTGGCATGAAATAAAAATTCACTCTGTCTGTTTTTAAAATGCATGTTATACGTAGATCTTCTCATCAACATTCATCCTTGCATGTTTATTTATTAATTTATTTTGACCATGCCATGTTTATTTCACATTTCATAATGCAATCTTCCAGTCAAATGGGAAAAGATGTCACAGTATG
Source organism: Barbus barbus (assembly GCF_936440315.1). Lineage (NCBI taxonomy): Eukaryota > Metazoa > Chordata > Actinopteri > Cypriniformes > Cyprinidae > Barbus > Barbus barbus. Next base: position 11,446,937 of record NC_136756.1, read on the forward strand.
GAAGAAAAGATCTGCTGCTACATTCTTCTTATCACAACTTTAATGTTTTTTGATCACAGCAACAAGACATAACACATTATTATGTCACTATGTCAGTCATTGCAATTTCATATTTCATGCTTCTTTCATATTTTTTTTAAACTGTGTGTTTTGTACGCATGACCCCCCCCTCCCCCCCCAAACAAAAAACAAACAAACAAAAAAACAATTAAGTACACTTATTGTTCTAACCTTAGCATTGTTGTTTGCACATTCTGGTAGCATTATTTTCACGATCAGACCCATCAATCATTTTTATGCACTCTTCACTGAATTCATTCAAGTCTAAAGTTATGTTGACAGGTGACTGTTATTGAGTTCAGCAATGAAATCAGCTGAGGGGTGTGAATTTCACTCACTCAGGTATGTCTGAAATCGCATATTCACTGAGTAGGCACTTCTTCTGATCAATGGTTAAAAAGTACATTCTATGTGTGTTTAATCCAAATGTAATCCAGTCAAACTACACACTTCATGCCTTATGGGATATTAGTCCATTGTTCATAGTGTCCACTGGATGTGCACTTCATCACCCAGATCCTTTTATGAATTTAGACATGCTACACGGTCATAGTTCTTTCACCTACTATATACATATACATATATGTATATATATATATACACACACAATTTATATATAAGAAAGGCATACTACATTTATATATATTTATATTATAACTGTATATAATTTAGATGCAGCCAGAACTATAATTTAGCTAGAAGACACAATTCGGTCCCGCATTTCAGCACAGTCACTCACGAAAAGCTGGAGCGTGTAGGTGGCCACTGAGAGGCAAATCCTGGAAGCGGTCCAAAGTGCAGGCTGTTGACATGAAATCATTGATGATGCTAATGCTAATATAATTTTAACCACTTAGTTTTTCTGGTTACTGTAATGTACTATTGAACTTCAAAAACATAAACAAGCTTTTGTTCAATCAAATCATTTTGATGGCACACAAGTGTAGATCAAACGCAGCTTCGTATGAAATATGAACAGTGAGCTATATTAAGTTAATTACTTTTGTGGCCATAAAACATGGCAGCCTCAATGTATAAATATCCCGCTGTGTGCATGAAAACCCCATTGGGAGTTTAATGCAGCGTATTCTCAAAAGCACTGAAGTCAGTCTTACAAAAGATATATGAATGATGTTGCTATTGAAACTTAAAATATTATGAGCGCTGGCTTTCAGCCGTTTAGTGAAGCACGGTTGCACCACAAAGATTAAGGAAAAGAATAAGATGACATTTTAAAACAGTAAATGATAGGAAATTGTAAGTTGACAGGATGGTAGAAAATGTGCTGTTGTGTAACCGTGCTGTTTGCAGGGATCACTGCTGCCATATAGCAATGCTATTATGGAATTACGAAGACTCTTTAACTCCTGGTTGTGTCAGTCAGGTTCATATTGCATGATCACACACTCTGAGGGAATGGAATATGAACGCCCTCTGTCAGACCTTGAGCTGTGGGCTTGCATCATAGACAGACATATATTACTTATGGTGCCAGTGCAATGAGTGACCCTTGACCTGGAAATGTTGCCACATTGTGCAATAGTCCAAGAGCAAGCAGCGGAAGGCTTGTTCTTGATGTTTGGATTGGAATACTAACTCGGTACTGTTTACTATTTTTGTTAAAACAGTAAAGGTGTAGTCGTATTTATTGCTCAGTGAGGTTTTGCAGGCGAAATCCAGTATTTAATAAGAATCCACACAATCAAGAGTTTTGTATGATGGCGAAAAAGTTCCCCATGTATAGTAGATTTTGCTTCATTTTAAAGTAAATTCTATGCAAAAGTGCTTCATGCATTACTAGACAATTGGCAGGCGACCTTATTTTTGCATGCAACGTGTTGCTAATTTAACCCCACCTTAAAGGGATAGTTCACCCAAAAATGAAAATTCTGTAATTAATTAATTGCTCACCCTCATGTCATTCCAAACTCGTAAGACCTTCGTTCATCTTCAGAAAACAAATGTAAATTTTTGATGAAATCCGAGAGCTTTCTGATCCTCCATAGATAGCAATGTAACAACCATATTCAAGGCCCAGAAAGTAGTAAGGACATCATTAAAATAGTCACATATGAGTGGTGCCCAGCTATCGTAGTGGACGGTAAAGTAAATACAATAAATATGCATTTTTTTATATTATGTACAAAGTATGAATATAAATATATACATGTACATATTTAAAAAAAATCTACATTCATGTGTGTGTATTAATACACAGTATATATACATAATAAATATACACAGTACACACATATATTATGTAAACTTTTTTTTTTTTTTTTTGATGTGATTAATCACATTTAATCATTTGACAGCACTAATACAAAGGCATATCTTTTGGTAGTCTAATCTATGTATTATTTTTTTTTTTTGTCATAATAACAATATTAGAAAATAGTTATCTATATATAGTTAGGAAATAAGGTTGTTATTGTGCCAAAATTGTAGACACCAAATATTAAGATACCAAAATTGCATAATAATACTGTATGTTCTACACAATATACTGTAAGCCTAGCTAATGTAAGTTCTAATATAAGTATAAAAAATTCTCTAGATTACTCTTAAAAAGTAAAGATAAAATAAAATTAAAAAGTAAAGAAGTACGACAGAAACTGACTAAAGTAATCAAATGTAAAATAAAACGCTGCACTGTCTGTATGAAATAAATATTCACTCAGTTTTATCAAAGCTACAACAGTTATTTGGTCAAGAACAGTGAGTGATTATCTCTTTTGTAGTAGTAGTAGCCCTTTATTGTCACTAGTCACAAGTACCAGCGAAATTAGCCATCAACCTGTCCATATACACAAACATACATACAATACAATATGACAAGGGGGTGGACAGGACAGGAAGACAGGGAATTGAGGAAGAAATACAGCTTAAACATGAGGAAGGAGGGGAGAAAAAAATAACCCCATGACTATGATCCTATGGGAGTACAGTGTGAGAACAGAAAAAACACCCCAGCAACAAAAGCACATAATCAGTACACCATAGACACACGACTTGCAACAGGTGGGGGGTAATCCAGCTCCTACAAACAGCCATCCGGTCACAGACCCGCCTGTCGGACTGGCGGAACAAAGCGGCGAAGGCGAGGGATCGGGGGCAGGGGGGTGAATGGAATGTCTGTATATATGGGTATGTGTGTGAAGTGAGTTTGTGTATTTGTAGGCCTGGAAATCCGCCGCGCTGGTATCCAAAACAAGTTGTCTCAGTCCGCAGATTGTGATAGCGACACAGCAATTGCCATGGAAACGGCCTTGATCAGGACCCAGATGGAGCCGACAGTCACCAGGTGTCTGTGGGAGGGGTCAGGAAGCAAGAGCGTCTCACTGCAGTGCCCTTCTGGGGGAGTTGTTTCTAGAACGACCTTGTCCGAGGCAGTTCTATTGTTTTAGGAAGCCGAAAGATGATAAGATTGTTTGGTCTTGGTGCGAGCGGCTGCATACCAATTTCACAGCTCTCTTTGTCCATTCTGGTCTCCAAGTCTATCAATTTTTAGCACAGCCGTGAGCTTCTCCATGATAGAATCCATATTGCGGTTGATGGTTTCAGTCTCAGTGCTGACCGCTCTGCCCACTGCTTCAATCATGACGGGCAGCCTTGTGAGGCTTGGACAGCTGTTCCTGTCTTCTGAATTCTCTGATAACCCAGGGCAAAGCCTAATCTAATCAGCAGAAAACCCGTTATCATGGTTCTGAATAGGTAGATGTCTTCAATGTCCTCCACGGAAAGAGCCGCCAGACACATGACCCGCCATCTCTCCCATGCGTCCATCATGTAGCCAGTATCGAACATCCCGTCCGGACAATTGGGCTCCCCCGAGCCCAGGGCTCTTGTAGAGAATATGGTGTCAATTGCGTTGAGAGACCAGTTGATCAAATCCATTATTTTTCGGTTTGGAGAGCAGTGCAGAAAGAGTCTCTCAAGTGTTAGACAATACAAGACGAGAGAGCAAGCAGGGAAGATAAGGGGAGGAGAGGAAAGAAAATGCGTCCGCCTTCGCAGAGAGCCAAGAGAGTTCTAAAGGAGGTTTGTTTGTTTGTTTGTTTGATTGATTAACAATGACAGAGAAGGCAACAGGTATATGAGGTTGCTGTCACTTTAAGACCTAACGCACAGATCTAATGTCCACAGATCTGGCATAAACGATTTATTCCTGGATTTGTGCATCCACTTAAGAAATAACCAGCTATGTTTACATGAATACTTGCCAAGGCCAACATTTTGACATAACTTTGTGTCTATGTGACAGCAATAAACCATGCAAAAGAACTCAGAACTTCAGCACTCACGCACTGTGACAGATGGCATTCTGTGCACATAGAACACGTCTGTCAGAGCTGAATGCAAGAACCGTAACCACAAAAAAGACGATAATCCAAAATGTATAACGGCTGTCAAACTTCTACTGGTTTATCTATGTCTGATCAAACGAGTCAGATTACAAAATAGAAGCTATGATTCATATATTCTGTAAAGAAATTTTGTGTACTTGATGCAGTATACTTAATATATAATGCATAAGTAGTACATTTTCCATATGGCCCCTGATTTCTCTTCAGGACAGAACTTCTGTCCAGAAATTGTTGCGATTTACTGAGCAAGGAAGTGTAGCTGTCTTTATGGACTTTTAATATCTTTGAACTATTTTATGTTTTCTTTCTTTTCTTTTATATATATATATATATATATGTTGACCATTTATACACCCTTTTCATTAGCACTTAACCTAAAATCTTTCTTTAAAATTGCATCCCTGAAAGAGATTTTGCCATGATTTACAGTCAGAGCATTTCTGATTAGCTTGTGTTATTAAATATAAATTCAAGTTGCTATCTCTTTTTTTTATATATTTACAGAGTATCAAACTTACATTTAAAAAAAATATGTTATTACAGTACCTTTAAATAATCAGTGCTGTTGGTTTGTAGCATGATGAAAGAGACAGAGATATTCTAAATAACTAATGCAACTGGCTGTTTGGAGTCAACATGTTTTTTCATACATTCTGACTAAATCAAAAACCAAAATGTTTCATACAGACACATATTTGGAGGATGATTATGAGCCATTTCAGACCACAATTATTACCAAAGGCAAGCATTTCTTTACTAGACAAATCGCAGACACCTAATGCTCGCATGTCAGCACGTAAAAGCATGTCTGTGAGCAGAGAACACGATCCCAGATACGACAACCTAATCACTGGCCAGTCAATCTAGACTTAGAATAGAACTACAAACAAGACAAAAATAAAGTCTAGCTGATAATATTGCAACTAAATTACGTCTGCAGGGAAGTTTTGCCTAATCACTTTCAATTTTCTCCCCTAAACATCAAGGGCTGCAGGATAAACAGAGGCAGTGTTATAAGCCATTGCTCTGTGGGTTTCATCACCAGTGGACGTGAGCAATAGCAGGCACGTAAACGTCACACAACCCTTTTTCTTTTGATTTCTGCCTATAGATCAGAGACGGTGAGCCGCTGTTTTTACTTCAAGAGGGTTAAAAACACTTACTCATCCAGCCTTTTATGCTGTTTTTTCACTAACTCGAAGCACGTAATTGTGTTCAATGTATGAAATTATGCATCACGAACCTTTAGTCAGTAAATTACACTTTTAAGCAGGTACAAGCACCTATTGAAAATTTATTTTGAATTAAATATAGATTCTTCTGTTTTCTTTTCACAGAAAGTCAATAAAACAGAAAGCTAAGGACTGAGTCCAAGTTCACTTTTTTGTTTTGGCACCAGTGCAAGCTTCTTTGGGAATACAAGAATTAAACTACAATTTAAAGACACAAAGAAAGAAATGAGATCTTGAATTATTTTTCCTTTCTTTTTTTCTAAAGCTAATCCATTTTTGGTTGATCCAAAGTATCCTATTGTTCCGAGTCAGCAAACCGGCTGATTTAGAGGAAAGTAAAGATGCTTCTAGAACAGCAAATTTCCCAAAAGAGAGAGAAAAGAGCAATTTTACGACTGGACAGTCTCGCTATACTAATTCTATTTACAAAGATTTTGCATTTACACTCAAACAATTTAATACTGAATTTAATTAAAGCGTCAAGTGGTTCCAAACCCCTGAGCTGAGCAAAATAAATGTAAATTCAAATCCATTTTAAAGATGAAACTGCTAGAGATTATATATTCATTTATTCAGACATTTAGTATATTTGGTTGGAGAAAAAAACACATAATTAATGAGAATATTAATCAACTAATAATATAATACATTGTTAAACTAATTTATACATTTTAAATGAAATACATTTACAAATGTAATATATTATTAAAAAAAGCTTGACATAAGAATATAACTTGATATTGTCACGGGAATAATCTGGAGGAAGCAAGGATGCAAGCAAAACATAGATTTAATGATGTCAGATGATAATACAAGGAACCAAAGTCTCTCGGGTGGGCAGGTGACGCAGGGACAAAATGGACAGCGTGCTGATGATGAGTGATGACGGTGAATCCAGTGCCGGTGAACATCCAGAAGACGAAAACCACGAAGACTCCACACAGACGAGGACCAGGAACACTGAAGCAGACGGCACACGAGGCACGACACGGAGGACATCAAACAACGATCTGACAAAGAGAGGAGAGTGCGGTGAGGCTTTAAAGGTGAGTGGATTGGCAGCAGCTGGTGCGGGGAGTGAGATCAGCTGGCGCGCTGATGAGCGCCGAGCGGTAACGCCCACTCGCACATCCACACACACACACAGAGAACAACAATTACACGAGACATGAAGAAGCCAGTGAATTCATGAACCGTGACAGTACCCTCCCTCCTAGGAACGCCTCCTGGCGTTCCCAGACTCCCTTACCTGTCGATTGTAATCATCAATAAGGGAGTGATCCAGGATGTCTCTAGCCGGTACCCAACTTCTCTCCTCCGGACCGTAACCTTCCCAGTCCACCAAGTACTGGAATCCGCGTCCCCTCCGCCTAGAGTCCAGAATACGATTGACCGAATAAGCGGGTTCCCCTTCTACGAGTCGCGGCGGTGGGGGAACCGGGGCTGGCGGATTTATGCGTGCATAAAACACGGGTTTAATTTTGGACACATGGAAAACGGGATGAATCCTCCTGTACACTGGAGGGAGTTTGAGGCGGACTGTCACCGGACTAATGATCTTGGTGACAGCGAACGGGCCAATAAATTTAGGAGCGAGTTTATTAGACACGGAGCGGAGAGGAATGTTCTTAGTAGAAAGCCACACTTTGGAACCGACGACGTATACGGGAGGTCTAGACCGGTGGCGATCGGCCTTGGCCTTGGTGCGCGCTCCCACCTGGAGTAGAGTCTCACGGGCTCTAGTCCAAGTGCGATGACACCTCTGGACAAAGGCGTGGGCGGAGGGAACCGCGACTTCGGATTCCAGACTGGGAAAAATTGGTGGCTGGTAACCTATGCTGCATTCAAACGGAGACAGGCCCGTAGATGACACTGGTAACGAATTGTGGGCGTACTCCACCATTGACAGTTGTTGGCTCCATGAGGAAGGATTCTTGGAGACCAGACATCGCAAGGTTCTCTCCAAATCCTGGTTGGCTCTCTCAGTTTGACCATTGCTCTGGGGATGAAACCCTGAGGACAGACTAACAGTGGCACCCAGCAATTTACAAAACTCTCGCCAAAATTTGGACACAAATTGGGGTCCTCTGTCGGAAACCACGTCCGTCGGGAGGCCATGTAACCGAAAGACGTGGTCAATGACTGTTACCGCTGTCTCCTTGGCTGAGGGTAATTTGGGCAAGGGAATAAAGTGGGCCGCCTTCGAGAATCGGTCCACCACGGTCAAAACTACCGTGTTACCCTGAGAGGGTGGGAGGGCGGTGACAAAATCTAGAGCGATATGGGACCAGGGTCTCGAAGGGACCGGCAGCGGTTGAAGGAGCCCATCTGGGGGTCTATTGGAAGTCTTACCAGTGGCACAAACTGAGCAAGCCAAAACAAAACTGTGAACATCACGAGCCATAAGTGGCCACCAAAATCGTTGCTTGACTAAAGATATAGTGCGACTGACTCCTGGATGACAAGCCACATTGGAACAATGACCCCACTGAATAACGTCGGACCGTAATCCCTCCGGCACAAACAACCGGTTCGGTGGGCAGCCGACCGGAGGCGTTACCCCTTGTAAGGCTGTTTTGACCTTCGATTCGACCTCCCATGTGAGTGTGGAGACAATAAGTGTCTCTGGAAAAATGCACTCGGGAGTAGACGGGCGATCGGAACGGTCAAAAATGCGTGATAAGGAATCGGGTTTGATGTTCTTGGAACCCGGGCGGTACGAGAGAGTGAAATCAAAACGTCCGAAAAAAAGTGCCCACCGAGCCTGCCTGGAGTTCAATCTTTTGGCAGTTCTAATGTATTCTAAGTTCTTATGATCGGTCCATACGATAAAAGGTACCCCTGACCCTTCTAACCAGTGACGCCATTCCTCCAATGCTAACTTGACTGCCAACAACTCTCGGTTACCAATGTCATAATTACTCTCGGCAGGGGACAAACGATGGGACAAAAACGCGCATGGATGCATTCTGTCGTCCGCCGGAGAGCGCTGGGATAGCACTGCACCTACCCCCACCTCTGACGCATCGACCTCCACCACGAACTGACGTGATGGATCAGGGGTGACTAAGATGGGGGCTGAAACGAAGCGGCCCTTCAGTTTGGCAAACGCAGCCTCAGCTGCGTCTGACCACCTGAACGTAGTCCTGGGGGAGGTCAAGGCAGTCAGAGGCGCGGCTAGTTGGCTGAAATTGCGAATAAAACGCCGGTAGAAGTTGGCGAAGCCCAGAAACCTCTGTAGGGCCTTACGGGAATCTGGACTTGGCCACTCCACCACAGCCTTAACCTTGTCAGGATCCATGCGCACTCCCTCGGACGACACAATGTACCCTAGAAAAGGAACAGACTGTGCATGAAAAGCGCATTTCTCCGCCTTGACAAAAAGCCCATTCTCTAGCAACCTCTGAAGCACTCGCCGGACGTGCTGCACATGTTCCTGGAGAGATGAAGAAAAAATCAGTATGTCATCCAGGTAAACATATATGAACTGATCTACCATATCTCGCAGCACGTCATTGATGAGTGCCTGGAAGACCGCTGGGGAGTTGGACAGCCCGAAGGGCATGACCAAGTACTCAAAGTGCCCCCTAGGGGTGTTAAAAGCAGTCTTCCACTCATCCCCCTTCCTAATGCGGACCAAATGATAAGCATTACGTAAATCCAATTTTGTGAAAATAGACGCTCCCTGCAATCTCTCGAAGGCTGAAGACATTAACGGCAAAGGATAGGTATTCTTTACCGTGATGTTGTTCAGTCTCCGGTAATCAATACAAGGTCGCAGGGATCCGTCCTTCTTCCCCACAAAAAAGAACCCCGCCCCCGCTGGAGAAGAGGAGGGGCGGATGAACCCTGCTGCTAGAGAATCAGAAATATATTTCTCCATAGCCTCTCTCTCTGGAACAGAAAGTGAATATAACTTGCCCTTAGGCGGAGACGTACCTGGCAGTAACTCTATAGCACAGTCATAGGGACGATGCGGAGGGAGAGAAGCAGCCCGAGACTTACTGAACACCTCCTTCAGGTCGTGATACTCCGTGGGCACGTTTGACCAATCCACTGTCTCCTCCTGAAACGTAGAAACAGAAACAGACGGACAAGCAGACACAAGACAAGACTCATAACATTCACTGCTCCATTCCGATACTGATTTCTGCTGCCAATCGATCCTGGGGTTGTGTTTGGTGAACCAAGGGTGACCTAAAACAATGGGTGCCAGGGGGGAGTCCAGAATGTAGAATGAGATGGTTTCAGAGTGGTTGCCAGATACAATGAGTGTGACGGGTCCAGTGGTGAAGGAAATGATGGGAAGGGCTTGGCCATTGAGAGCGTGAACAGCGATGGTCTGAGTGAGGGGTAGAAGGGGAGCTTGGATCTTGAGTGCGAATGTGTGGTCCATAAAATTACCCTCGGCCCCAGAGTCCAATAGTGCTTGACAGTCGTGAGTGTGGGCTGACCATCGTAGTCTTACCGGGAGGAGTGTAGATGTTGATGAGGTCTTCTCTGCAGAGATCCCACCCGACAGTAGCCTCAACCTTACTGCCGGGCTGGCCCCTTTAGCCGGGCAGTTGTGAGCAAAATGTCCTGCCGCGCTGCAGTAAAGGCATAGGCCCTGGGATCTCCGCCTCTCCTTCTCCTCCCGGGAAAGCCGAGCTCGCCCGACCTGCATGGGCTCGTGATCGTGGACGGGACTGACCACGTCCCTGCCGCTGGCTCGTAACTCCGGTGTGGCTGCAGGAGCCCGAGCGGATAACAACCGGTGTTCCGCTCGAGTGATTCGGGAATCTACCCGAATCGCCAGCTCGATCAAGCCATTGAGAGTGGTGGGTAAATCCAAGACATAAATCTCTCTGTGGACGCGGTCAGCCAGCCCATGCAGGAACATATCCCACTGCGCCTCCTCGTTCCACTGACACTCTGCCGCCAAAGTCCGGAACTCGATGGAGTAGTCGGCCACCGACCTCTCCTCCTGTCTGAGGTCCGCCAGGACCCGGGCCGCCTCTCTTCCCGCGACCGCACGGTCGAAGACCCTCCTCATCTCGGCGGAGAGTGTCTGGAACGAGGCACAGCATGGATCCTGGTTCTCCCACACCGCCGTTCCCCATAGCGCCGCTCTCCCCGTCAGTAAGGTGAGCACGAATGCCACCTTGCTCCGTTCGCTGCCAAAGGTTCTGGGTTGCAGGGAAAAATGCATCGAACAATGAGTCAAAAATGCTCTGCAAAAATTTGGCTCACCCTTGTATAGTTCGGGAGTGGGTAGGCGGGGCTCTGACAGGGAGACGGTCTCAGGTGGTACGAGGGGAGTAGGCGATGTGAGTGACGCAGTGGGAACTCGCAGATGTTGTAATTGCTGGGTGAGCTCGGACACCTGCGTCACCAGAGCTTGAATAGCCCGACCCGATTCGGTCATCCTCCTCTCCTGTGTGTCCATCCGCGACATGCTGCGACGGATGAACTCCTCCAGCAAGGAAGAGGACCCGCTTGCTGCTTCCATCTGTGGTCAGATCGTTCTGTCACGGGAATAATCTGGAGGAAGCAAGGATGCAAGCAAAACATAGATTTAATGATGTCAGATGATAATACAAGGAACCAAAGTCTCTCGGGTGGGCAGGTGACGCAGGGACAAAATGGACAGCGTGCTGATGATGAGTGATGACGGTGAATCCAGTGCCGGTGAACATCCAGAAGACGAAAACCACGAAGACTCCACACAGACGAGGACCAGGAACACTGAAGCAGACGGCACACGAGGCACGACACGGAGGACATCAAACAACGATCTGACAAAGAGAGGAGAGTGCGGTGAGGCTTTAAAGGTGAGTGGATTGGCAGCAGCTGGTGCGGGGAGTGAGATCAGCTGGCGCGCTGATGAGCGCCGAGCGGTAACGCCCACTCGCACATCCACACACACACACAGAGAACAACAATTACACGAGACATGAAGAAGCCAGTGAATTCATGAACCGTGACAGATATATATAAATATGATATGATAAATATAACCTCCCCATGAACCTTTGACAAGATTCAAGAGGTCTAAAGAAGCATGTGTTGTTAACTCAAGAAAAAGGTTAAGTATACATACTCTGTGATTAATTTATAATTTTACATCCAAAAAACGTATGAAAACATTTAAGTCTAGACTGTATACATCACTAGCACTGTATAGGGGGTGTCCACCTCTGAGCATATCACCGAAACATAACAACAGAGAAAGTAACTTCTCCAACACTGCAGCCTCCTCAAACATCATAGTGGCGCTCCTCAAAAATTTACAGCAACCTTGACAAAACCTGCGAGGAAACCCAGAGTTAAACATTTTAGCAGGTTTTGAGGGGGCTGAAATCTGATTGAACCCCATGAGAGTGAAGACACTAGCTGAAAGTTTGAAATGGATTACTCTAGCACTTCCATTAACTTTACTGACAGTATTTTTTACGGGTGATGAATGTTTCTCAGTTGGTGGGTGATGAAGTGCTTGGAGCTCTTTTTTTTTTTTTTTGATTTTTGGAAATGCAGTGGAAAAGAGACAGGAGATCTTTGCTGTGGGAGTAACAGAATGAAAAGAGAGGAGGACGAGGAGGAAGTAGCACCTGAGGGTAGTGTTTTTCTTCGGATGGCTTCTCTGAATAACCCTGTGCTAAACCATCAATTAGAAACATCTGAGGAAAAGATAGTGAGTGTAATATATTGTGTTATCTTTTCTAAAATCCATTGCCCAATTCTTCTGTTTCATGTCACTGTATGACCACAGTAACATAATTATAACTAAAAGTTATTGATATATCAACATGGGCTGAGGCATGGCATGATAAAATAGTAAGCAGCATGTCGACAAGACTGTTATTTTAGTATTTTTTATATGCTTTCATTGACTTATATACTTTTATTGGTTTTATTTGTATACTTTTATATAGTATTTATTAATCTCATTAATATTTTGAATTTGCTTTTATATTTTCATTTTCAGTTTTCATTTTAATTTTGGTGTAAGTTTTATTTATTTTTATTTTCTACTTACCTTTATTTTATTTTAGTTTCAGTAATTTCAGTATTTCAACAAACTTATTTCAGTTAGTCTCCAGTGCAACTAATTTCTAATTCTCATTTTCATTTTCAAGTTTTGCATCTAATATTTTTTTTTTTATGCGTCATTTCAATTTCCAAAAACATTTTTAATAGATTTTCTTTTAATAATAATACAGTGATACTTACATGATTTACATACATAACACTCGTTGTATCTCTCAAGTTTTCCATATAATATTTATATTATATTTTACGTTTTATTTGAGTTACCAAAAACATTTTTTTTATAGTTTTAGTTAACAGTAACAACAGTACTGAAGTGATACTGATGTTTACATACAGTACCTGGCATATTAAAGTTTAGCTTTCTCTCATCAAGTGCATAAATTAATTCTGAATTAAATGTATGCAAATGTCAGATTTGTTATCGCCTGTGCACATGATCTTTTTTAGTTTTTTTCCTGAGATGACATCAAAACCAGCAACCATTTTTTTCCCATAATATAATAATACTTCACAGATATGTGTGAGTTCTCTGCTAATGTTTTATGTCAAGTCATAAATATGGCAACAGTGAGTAAAAAGGTCCTGTGACTAAAACGAAAGATAGCACACAGCAGCACTTCATCCTCTGAAGTGCTTATATAACGTTGTGTTATCTAAAGTTCTCATTCTGGATTGGCCATCTGCTCACTCCGTCTCCTGTTGATGAATGGCTACATCAGACTTGGTGTCTTCCACAACATAAAATTGTTATCTTTTTAATAAAAAGTTATTTCACCGCACTGCATAACTCCCACAATCTCTCCCCTCTCTCTCAACTCACATTATGGGCCAGTCTCATAATTTAAAATAATATTTCCTGAAAATTTAATCACAGAGATTAAGGGTTTACATTTGCTCTTCCATATGGCCCAGACAAGTTCAAGAGTTCAATCATAATGTAGCTGAATATGTGTTCTTTTTCCTTCTCTGATGTTTGTAATATTTTGGCTAATTTATGCTGCTTCCAGTTACCGATCAGGGTATAGCGGTCAAATCGGGAGTCACAGAGAACAGAGGTTAAGAATTTAGCTGCAACTTAATTTAAGTAAATAAATACGAGAAACCAAAAACAAACTAGAGAACCATAAGAAACCATGACCTGCAACTCACAGAAAATAATTAAAATATAAATTACACAGGCATCCAAAAGTTTGGAATAATTAAGACTTGTTTTTAAAATAAATCTCTTCTGCTTTTCAAGGCTGCATTTATTTGATAAAAAATCCAGTAAAAACAGTAACATTATTAGGAAAGTTAAAACAACTCTTCTGTTTGAATATATTTTAAAATGTCATTTAGTCCTTTGATGAAAACCTGAATTTTTTGCAGCCTTTACTCCAGTCCTCAGTGTCATACGAGTATGGCGGGTAAGATAGTGTTACAGATGTAGGACTCAGACAGAGTGACGGATAATAAACAGGTATTTATTGATAGAACAGGTAAATGGTAATTCTTGGATTCTTCAAAGATCTGGAGGAACGTTAACTTGGGTATCTTTTTCTTGACAGGAGACAAGGAACAGGAGCTGGGCACACACCTCACCAATGAGGCAAAAACTGTTTTCAACATTGATAATAATAAATGATTATAATTCAGCACCAAATCAAGGTATTACAGGATAATGTGACACTTAAGACTGGAGTAATGGCTGCAAAATATTCAGGTTTGAATCACAGGAATAAATGTTTAAATATATATAAACAGTAAGCCGTTATTTTAAATTGTAATAATATTTCACAATATTACTATTTTTACTGTTTTTGATCTAAATACATGTGGCCTTGGTGAGAATAGGAGACATTAGAAACATTTAAAAACACAAGCTAGTAAATAAATAAATAAGTACATTAATCTTAACTATTCCAATCTGGCTGCACACCAGAGTTTGAAATAAATATTTCAAAAAGACTTACAGATGATGACGGATAATAAGTCCATTACTGTTCTCCCCTACTACTGATTTAAGGCTTATAATGACAGAAATATAAAGAAAAGACAGGGAATAATATTTGTCTTTTATTCAGAATCAGTATGACTCTTCAGAATGGAAGATGAAGGAAATAAAATGTGGTCATGTCGGTTGGGAACATTTGATTAATGTTTGTATCATGACATTTTGAACTTGGGCAACTGTTGACACGTTTTGTTATTCATGTCCCTCATAAACGAACAAAATTAGATGCGTAAAATCATCAAAAACTGGTTAAAAAAAGAACTGGTTTGTCAGGGTATCACCATAAATCCTTCTGCCGTGAAGTCAGTAATCAAATCAGTTCTTTCCCCAGATATTACATTTGTGATGCAAATGTGATTTATGTTGCTTACCCCTAAGCAGAATAAAAGCAGACAGCGGAAGAACTCATGGAGGAATATATGCATTAAAAATACTCAACATATTTTTCAGCATTGTAACACCTTTATGAATTTTGCCACCCCAAGTGAACAGAACATACACAGAGTTTAGGCTTTTGATTTTACAAAATGCTGCATTCAGATATATTAATTGAATTTACTCAATGGTTTTTAATTATATAATTTCAATTATACGGAGTAAAGTGATTAATTTAAACCATATCTAACAATACTCTGTATAAATGAACGGTCTTTAGCATAGAGAGCTAATGGGAAATAAACGCTTTATTCACGGTCTCAAGATGCCCAGTTTCACGCTGTCTTTCGCTTCACTTATTGAAAATGATTTGTGACCTGTGCTGTACTGTACCGCCCCCTCTCACTTCGGCTGCTATCTGTCAGCACCACAAAAATAGGATAACTCGTCTGTCCATAAAAAGCATCTCTTTTGAAACCAAAAATGCTGTAGAGTACAGGCCAAGTTTATAAAAATACAAAATATAAATGCACCCCAACTCCTACACCCACTGACACCCTACAATGTGAGCATTCCACTTACACAAAAAAACAGCGCAAATTTGAAAAAAATGTATGTGTGCAAAAAAAACAAAAAAACAGTCCCATGTGGGTCCTTAGAAAGTCTAAAAATATCTTAAATAGTATAACAAATGTCTTAATGATCATTTTAACAGGTCTTAAACTTCAAAAGGCTATGATTTTGTAAAATAAATATGAGCACTGCATGCTTCAAGGTCAAAACACAGTTCAGGTTCGCAATACGACATACAAATAATGCAAATGAAAATAAATACTGCAAATTTATGCCCAGCAAGCAATTGCTTATGATCTATTTTTCGTAGATTATTTACTTTATATTTTGAGACATTATTTACCTTATGGTATTTATTTTGTATGTTTTAGATGGTTGGAAGAGTGCATGTTTTATCTCCTTCTTCTTGAATGGCAGTCAGCAATAGTAAAACAGATACATTTTAAAATAAGAAATGTCCCTGTCCCGGTGACCAAGAAATATATATATATACTGTATATATATTGTACGATATAAAAAACATTATGCTAATGGAATGCCCCCATAAAACGTATGAAACCCAACATGTGTGTGTGTGTGTGTGTGTGTGTGTACTTGTTTATGCTACATTGAGGGGAGCAAATGTGTGTGTGTGGGGGGGGGGGATAGTAAAACCTGACATTTTTGACATTGTGGGGACCGGCCTGCTTTTTCAGTTAGGAGCACATGAAGCGTCAAGCCCTGTGACTGTCACATGTATGTCCTGTTCCGGGGATTTTTATTTATTTCAGCTTCCTTTGGTCCCTGTGTTCCTCTCTGTTTATAATTTTAGTTCCTGTTTCCTGGGTTGTCAGTCCCAAATGGCACCCTAAACCGTCCCAGTCTTCCTCTGAATCCACACTTTTATGACGCACTGACAGTCCGCTTTGACTGTCAGGTAGAAGTCTGCCCCCGAAGTTCGCCTCAGTGTGGGCTCGGCAGAAGTGCACATCGAGGGCGCATAACGCAAGCACCCTTCTGAAAGCTAAAATGACGAATGGAACACCCTACAGCCTCATGGACTTAATGGACACGTTGTAAGTCTGTACGGCCGGAAGTGCACATGAAGGGACAGAGCCTTAGTTTCTGATTATGTCCTTGTTTGTCTCATTGGTTACTTCGAATTTGCACCTGTGTCTCATTTAGTTCCATGTTTTCTCCCTCATTGTCTTGTGTACATAAACTCCCATTTGGTTCAGTTCTTTGTCTGTTCTCATCAATGTTTGAGTCTCATCAATGTTTGTGAAACTGCATTTTTCACTGTGCCTGCCAGTGTGCTTTTTGTTTTGTTTAAATAAATATTTAATTAAATAAAGTTGCTTGCATCTAGATCCAGCCTCAACCCTCTTCCTTGCCTGCAACATCTGTTGACAGTGACATACAGTCTCTTTTGTACTTAGTTTTACTTAAAAAAAAAAAATAGTCATTCAGGATTTAAGACACTCATTAGCAATGTTTATACCAGTATATATTTTTTATCTTCACTATGTGATGAAATTGTTGCATTATTGTGTCAAACTCATACAAAAACTCATTTCTAATTCAGTATTTTTTCTTATAAAATATCTAAACAATGGGAAAAGCATTTTCTTCAGTAGCAAAATCAAGACTTCACTGGCACAAATCTAAATAAAAAAAATGATTTCATAAATTAAAATAAAAAATTAGGAAACGTGAGATTTTCATATCTCCAGAACAGCAAAGAGTGAAACCCCAAACTGTAATGGCCTGTGACGAACCATAAGAAGAACCACCTAGTTTAAACATCCAGCCACATAGTTGATTCTCTAAATAATAAGCGCCTTTAACTCCAGTGTTCTTCTGCTTCTCAAAGCCAGTGCAGCATGTTGACCAAGGTATTATCTGGTTAGTGCAGACCCACAATGCTTAGCCAGGTGAAACAGATCCACAGACTGCACAAACACATGCTCCATCCCATTCTTTTTACCCTTCTTTACCAGTACACTGTCATGCCAGGATACAGAAGGGGAAAACTGTAATCCTCTGCAGTCAACTGAACAATCACAAACACACATGTGCATTGCATCTCAGTATATGACGTTTATATGGCCATGACTGTTTTCCCTGCTATAACATGAAGGACCCAAGGACACACAGGGCCCATCAAACTGACTGGACAGCTTTACGAGGGTCACATAGAGTTAGTGGCAGTTGTAGACATCATGAAGATAAAACCTCAGAATCCCTTTTCCAAACAAGCCCAGCATGAAGAGGCTCTATCCACTCATGCTGCCCTGCATAACATGTTATGGAAGATTTATGTTATGTCTTTGTTGTCTCATTTAGATCAAAATAGACATGAGATGAAAACATCTAATATAAAGATGTGACGCGACGTGAATGTTTAACACGTTTAAACAGCTTTTTGTGGCAACATGGTGCAGCTGCTGGCCTCCATGTGTCCATTTATATTAATTTACTCTCATATCTAAAGATTAAAGGGAGGATTGGGGTTTTGAAGTTCTGTAATGGGACGCCTGTGATAAATGGTCCTAAACAAGACCTGTCTGTGACACAATATCTCATGATGTATGATCTAAGAGGCAGACCAGCGGTCAACTAAATACAGAGTGAAGTACATAGGATTAAAAATTTAATTTTTGGAATGTTAAAAAATATTATATTTTTTATAATTATTTAATTATAATAACAGTCATAAATATTTTTATATTTTATTGATTAAAATATTTATTTATTATTAATATGATTTTTGATCCACAGTAAAAAAATATATGTGGAAATAATTTTTTACGGTGCAGAAAATTAATGCATTCTGTTTTTAAAGAAAAGAAAATGTACATTTATGCAATATCATTTTAGCTGTAATTTAGCATTTTTTTATATATAATATAGAGAATGAAACACAGAACTCTACAATAATCTGAAAATCTGTAATAATTCAATAACATATTATTATATTCGATAATGTTTATTGACATTCTGCCTTAATACTGAATATGATATAATTTCAAACCTAACATGCTTACCCAAAATGGGAAAAAAAAATAAAAATAATAATTTTCCAATGGAATAAGAAAATTTAAAGATACAACACTACATAGTAAGTACTTTTATTTATTTATTTATTTAGCAAGAAGTTAATATATATTTATGCAATTGCATTTTCATTTTATACATTATTTACATTACATTTTACATTTACATTTAGTCATTTGGCAGACGCTTTTATCCAAAGCGACTTACAATTGGGGAATACAAAAGCGATTAATCTTGAAGAGGCAATCAGACAGAGAAAGTGCTCATAACACCAAGTCTCAGTCATTGTTCAAATAAGTACAAGCTAGCAAGGGAAGGAGAGAAAGATAGATAGAAAGATTAATTTTTTTTTTTTTTTTTTTTTTTAAAGTTTAGGATGAAGTCAAGTAGTGCCAAAAGAGTTTTCAGTTGTTGCTTGAAGATTGACAGGAATCCAGTATTCCGGATAGGGGTGGGAAGATTATTCCACCAGCCAGGAATGGTGAACGAAAATGTTCTGGAGAGTGATTTTGAGCCTCTCTGTGATGGTACCACAAGGCGTCGCTCACTAGCAGATCTCATACTTCTGGAGGGGATGTAGGTTCGTAATAGTGAGTGGAGGTAGGAGGGTGCTGAGCCTGTGGTCGTTCTGTATGCAAGCATCAGTGTTTTGAACTTGATGCGAGCTGCCACTGGTAGCCAGTGCAAGGAGATGAAGAGAGGTGTAACATGGGCTCTTTTGGGCTCGTTGAAGACCAGTCGTGCCGCTGCATTAAGAATCATTTGTAGAGGTTTGATTGTGTTTGATTGCAGACCAGCCAGAAGAGCATTGCAGTAGTCCAGCCTAGAAACGACAAGGGCCTGGACAAGAAGTTGTGCAGCATGCTCTATCAGGCCCTTTCTGACAGAACATGCTGCACAACTTCTAGTCCAGGCCCTTGTCATTGATGAGCCTAACTGAATCGTGAAGTCATGCTGTAGAGTCGGAGTGGCAGGGAAGACAAGAAGCTCCGTCTTTGCCAGGTTGAGCTGTAGGTGATGTTCTTTCATCCATGCCGAGATGTCCGCCAGGCAGCCTGAGATCCGTGCAGCTACCGTTGGGTCATCTGGTTGAAAAGAGAGATAGAGCTGTGTGTCATCGGCATAGCAGTGATAGGAGAAGCCATGTGCATGTATGATGGGACCCAGTGATGTAGAGTATGTGGAGAAGATGAGGGGTCCAAGAACCGATCCCTGAGGAACTCCAGTGACCAGTTGATGTGGTTTGGATACCTCCCCTCCCCAGGCCACCCTGAAAGACCTACCGGTGAGATAGGATTCAAACCAGTGAAGTGGAATCCCAGTGATGCCCAGTGATGAGAGGGTAGACAGGAGGATCTGATGATTGACAGTGTCAAAAGCAGCAGAAAGATCCAGCAGAATGAGGACTGATGATTTGGAATCGGCCTTTGCAATTCGCAGGGCTTCAGTGACTGAGAGTAGCACAGTCTCTGTTGAATGGCCACTCCTGAAACCTGACTGTTTAGCATCCAGCTTGTTGTACTGTGAAAGAAACAGTGAGAGCTGGTTGAAGGCAACTCGTTCGCGTGGTTTCGCTATGAATGGAAGGAGAGAGGCAGGTCTGTAGTTTTCTAAAAGAGAAGTGTTTAATGTAGGTTTTTTGAGCAGTGGGGTTACCTGTGCCTGCTTGAATGCTGTGGGGAACATGCCTGTGAGGAGAGATGTGTTGATAATGTGTGTGAGTGCCGGTAAGAGTGTGGGAAAGATTGTTTGGAGAAGGTGTGAGGGGATTGGGTCAAGAGGACATGTTGTAGGATGGCTGGAGAGGAGAAGTTTGGATATTTCTGCCTCGGTGAGGGGACAGAAGGAGAAGATGGGAGTTTGAGCAGTGGATGTGGTTGATTGGAGGTCCTATGTGTGTGGAGTTGAGAACTGGTTACTGATTGTTCTAGTTTTGTCTGTGAAAAAAGTGGCAAAGTCGTCAGCTGTTATCGAAGTGGTGGGAGGTGGAGGAGGGGGACAGAGGAGAGAATTAAATGTTCTGAAGAGATTACGCATGTCTGGAGCGCTGTTGATCTTGTTGTGGAAATGTGAGGATTTGGCAGTGTGGACTTCAGTAGAGAAAGATGAAAGCAAAGACTGATACCTACTCAGGTCCGATGGATTGTTTGATTTGTGCCATTTTCTCTCTGCCACTCTGAGTTTGGTCTGATTCTCACGAAGAACATCGGATAACCAGGGGTTAGAAGGGGCAGCCCATGCTGGCCTGGAGGAGAGAGGACAGATGTCGTCTAGACAATTATACAAAATAAATTATAAAATAAAACAGAGTTCTGTGTTCTATAATCTGAAAATTTGCAATAATTCAGTAACAAACCTTTATTATATGTCCATATAGATATGTGTAATATATCTGCTGGTGTTAATTTTTGCTGATATTTCCCTTTTTAAGCTTTAATAAAGAGTAAATTACTCCATACAGAGAGAGCAAATGATATCACTTTAGTTAAACATCCCATCAAGGGTTAATTTATAGATACTTTATAGATACTTTATAGCTAATTTAAACATATATGGTTACTACTGATGGTAGTATCGCTTTTTATTTAATTTTTTCATTGATATGTTTATTATTGAAATGTTGTTATATGCATGTGTCAATTTTATTTAATTTCTTTATTTTCTTAAATATGTGGGTAGATAGTATTTATAGAGTTGTAACTTTTTAGTTTTAGTTACTTTTTCTTATTTGTAAGTCGCTTTGGACAAAAGCGTCTGCTAAATGACAAAAGTAAAAGTAAGTAAAGTACTGGAAAACGACTCAATCTGCTCCTAATATTCTGGTCCATTTTTAGTAATCACAAAAAACAGAATGAAACAATTAAAATGTCAAATTGAAGAAATGTGTTAACAGTGCTAGACAAAAATAACAGTATTAAACATATTTAATTAATTGCGTGCTCTAGTTTTTATATTTAGCTAAAGGTCTGTAACACCGAAACATCACAAATCTCACCAAGTAATGGGCTTAATTCCCTGCAAACATCACACACGCACACACACACACACACATACACACACACACACAGCTATTGGCAAGACTAGAGCCTAAAAAGGGCCAAAAACCAAACCAAAGCATGACGGATGCCCGTCTGCCTGAGCAAAATATCAGCCCCAGAGTGCAGTCATGCATAACATTAAACAAAAACCCACTGCGGGAATAATCAACACGTACACAATTGGAAGAAAAAGCAACAGTGCTCAAATACAAAAGCATGTTACATGCTACAATTACACATGGCAATTTAAAACAATCCCACAAACACTTTCGCTCTCTCTTTTCCGCTACCATGTTTTATAGCTGATAAGCCAATCAGAAGCCAGAATTCCTGCTTGTGAGCTTTGATGGATGGCCATTAGTAACATGCCAGGGCCATCACAGGGGGAAACTGCTCTGATTAATGTTCAGGGAGTTCAGAACACAAACAAGCAGAAAACATAAATGCACTAACAAATACTCAATAATTCAAAAACATGCATATTAAAAAGGTCCTCATGCATATTTAAGCACAAAAAAACCAAACAAAAAAAAAAACACATATGCAGAAATATGCACGTATTTGAACAGCATCACAGCACATTAGTGCAAGGTCTGACCAGGGGAAGGAAAGTCTTCCCTTCAGTGATATTTATAGAGGGACTAAGTCCCCAGAGAGAGTGTGCAAACACACACACCAGGAAAATACAGTCGTATGCATGCACACATGAGTATTCGTTGAAGACACAATGACAAAACAGGAAAGTGCACAACATATTGCTATTTGTGCAGTGGCTCATCCATCCAGCAAAATGCATGGAGGAACGCTAATGTTTGCCGTCTAATAATTATTAATCTCTCAAAATCAGTGTCTTCATACACATGAACATACGCACGTATGCACATGCTTGTAATTTCACTAATGCTCGTGATAATGGACTGCAAATTTCATCAGAAGAAGAGGGCTTTACCAAGAACAGGGTAGACACACCTGAGGCAAAGCCATGTTTGCTGTGTTGTAATGTAGTGATTTTATGATCCGGCGGCCATACATCAGGTTTGCCTTCCTGCCTTCATCAAACTTTCAGGTCTCTGAAGAAAACACAAGCCAAATGCGATTTTTCTTGTGTGGGTCAGATTTTAATCCAAGAATCAACACTCGCCAAGAGCCAAATGTGAGTAATAAGTGCAGAAGTAGCCAGATGGTTGGGAGATGCAACGTAATATATGGTTTACATCAAATTATATAACAATAATCAGATTCCTGCTGATGTAAGTGAAATGAACAATTCAAATCAAAGACACAAAATATCTATTAAGCATTTTAGTGGAAAATTAAGCAACATAATTTATTAATTGATTTTGCCCTGTTCTGACACTTGTGAAATATTCCTCATATTTTAAGAAAATGCAAAAACAATCGGCTAAATAATTATATTGTCATAGAGAATCCATATACCATCTATAAAAGTGTATTCTGCACTATTACGTAATGAATAAATAAAACCAGAGAAAATGCTGTTTCTTGGCTAGCAAGGAATATATGGAGTACATTGCAAAAAAGTTTTTGAACTGGTTCTGGACAGTTGTGATGGAGCAGTGCATAAACAAAAATGTGTGTGTGAAGTTATGGATCCTCCCTGTCAAGTACTTGTCTCACTTACTTGGCAAATAACATTTTTCAGTTTAGTCTGTAATGACAGCAATCATTTCAGAAGCAGTGTTTCAGCATCGCTCTGTCTTGCCCTGATGAATAATATCTTGTAAATGAATAATGTGTATGAAATGCCTTCATACATCACATTGTCTTGTCATTCAGTGTCAAATGGCATGTTTAACTCCTAAAGGCAATCAGTAATGAACTGTGAGATGGCAAGACATACTTAACGTCATTTGCATCAACAATCATACCGTGTGTCTTTCTTATAGAAAAGGTCATTCAGCTTGTACAGTATATTCACATTCTGTCTTTACACTGAGCATGATATCTGCTGTTTTATCATTTCATCATTTATCATTTCTTTTAAACTTACTTTTGTGATTTTATTTTTTATTTTTTGCTTGACAAATGTGCATATGCTATATATTGTTCAAATAAATGTCAGTTAATTTGATATTTTCTAATTTGATGCAATGATATTTATTAATCTTCAAGGTGTATCTCGAGTGTCTGAATGTTTTGGAGGAACTGCACTGTACCTTGAATTATGTTCTTTGTGAATAAATATAACAAATTGAGTGAAATGTATTCTTAGAACAACAAAAATCAATAATTTGCCAATGGAGTAAGAAAGATTTATTCAAGATACACTGCCATTCAAATGTTTTATTTTTTTTTTATATTAATACATTTATTCAGTAAGAATGCATAAATAGATAAAAGGGAAAGTAATTTTGACTTGATTTAAAATAAATGCTGTTCTTCTGAACTTTTTGTTTATCAGAGAATCCTGACAAAAATCCACTGTTTCCATAAAAATAATAAGCAGCACAACTGTTGATAATAAACAGCATTGATAATAAATAATCAATGATAAATCAATGATTTCTGAAATGACACTGAAGACTGGAGTAATGATGCTGAAAATTCAGCTTAGCATCACAGGAATAAATTACATTTTAAAGCATATTAAAATGGAAAACAGTTATTTTAAATTGTAATAATATTTCACAAAATTACAGTTTACTTTATTTTTGATCAAATAGATGCAGCGTGGATGAACATGAGAGATTTTGAAAAACATTTAAAAAATCTTACCGACTCCAAACTTTTGAACAGTAGTGTATATTCTCTAAAACCTCTTATCTTACACACATTTATAAATTTAATGTGGTTTTGGGAAGCAAAAAGCAGTTCTGCCCTTTTTAAAAAAAAGACTGTTTTAGTTTTATCAAAATCTCAAAACTCTAACTGGCTTTTTAATTCCGCACATCAGAACCCACAAGGGACAAAAAGTTTAAGTAAACTGTCTACAATAGTACTTTTATAGCTTGCACTTAACAGAGGAGCTGATATACACCCTACCGTGCCAATTTCAACATGAAAAAATAACAATAAGTGGTAAATACATTCACTGATAACTGCTTTTATTCTCTTCCAGGCAAATTTACCAGGAGAGTCTACAAATTGCATATGACAGAGATAGTCATATATATGTGTAAAATTCCTAGAAGTGCTCGGTGTTGATGCAATCGTATCTACAATACTGGACACGAGAGAGAGAGAGAGAGAGAGAGAGAGAGAGAGAGGGGAAGAAAGGGTAAGAGTGCTGCTAGATTTATAGACAAGAAGAGGCAGAGAATGAAACAGAGGAAGTCACTTGGAGAAAGCGAGCACTATTTCCAGAAGTGGCTCTCTGGGACACAAAACACAACACAGAAAAAAAGGGAGAGCATGACATATGGTTTAAAAGAGTGGAAGCTAAAAAGAAAAACAAAATCTATTAAAAGATGCATTTATGGTGGCATGAAGCTAGCCATGAGCCACTTAAGAGGCACGTTTTTAATTTCCACACAAAGAAATGAACAAACACTCAGAGAGGCTCTTCACCATATGCTAATGAGCAGTGCATTAGGGACGGCTGGGTCATCCGCAGAAAGGGCCACCGCTGCCTGTTGCAAAAGTTATCCTTTTTTAATTCCCACAAATAATTCAAATCCCTATGTAAATGTAGTGTTCATTCTAAATAAATGTGTAATGTATAAGACTTTCTTTAATATTTTATATAGTACATAGATTTTTACACATATACTGAGCGAACAATATAACTTTTCACATTGTTCATTTTGATATGAGCATTTGTAAGTATGTGAAGTCCTTTGTGAAATTTGTTTTTCAATTCCATGTCAATTTCAATTCAAATTTTAATTTAATTTTTAATTCCCAAATCTTCCCATTGCATCTGTAATATGGATTTGAAGGTCGGGCCTCCAAGCACTTAAATTTGATTATATCGATTTTACATCGTCCTCTGTCGTGTGTCTTGTGTTCCCGCCTCTTGTTACCATATTTGGTTTGTTTCCTGTCCTCGTCTAGTGTGATTATTAGTTCATTCTTGTCCAGCTGTCTTTGTCTAATTATGTATGATTATCCTGTGTATTTATGTATGATGTATGATTATCCTGTGTATTTATGTATGATGTATGATTATCCTGTGTATTTATGTATGATGTATGATTATCCTGTGTATTTATGTATGATGTATGATTATCCTGTGTATTTATAGTCTTGTCTGTTCAGTTTGATTTTGTCTGGTCTACTCGTTACTCCCCGGTGTTCCTGTCTGTGTCTACCTTGCCTTGCCTATTACTTTTAGACTTAAAAGACTGTTATTTTGAGTTTATCTTCATCTGCGTGTTGTTGTATCATCTGTGACACATACATTATACAACGACAATAATTATAATAATATAATTTAGCAACAGAAGCCATTTTCACTAGCTAAACGTTTACTTTGCTCTCTAAATAGGGACAGTCCATAGACTTCTGTTGTTTTAATACACAGCTAGTTACAGTGCCGCCCACTAACATTGGCACACTTGGTAAATAAGAGCAAAGGCAGCTGTGAAAATAAATCTGCATCATTTATCTTTTTGATTTTTCATTCAAAATATTCACAAAATTGTAAACTTTCATTGAAGTAAAACAATTGAAAGTGGGGAAGCTCACATTATGAAAAAAAAAATAAAAAATTCTCTAATGCATGTTGGCTACCATTAATGGCACCCCTAGAACTTCTTATGAGTAAAATATCTCGGAAGTATATTCATTTATATTTCATTCAAAACTTTTATTTCATAATGAGATTTTCCCCCACTTTCCATTGTTTTACTTCAATGAAAGATCAAAAGGATAAACAATGCAGATTTATTTTCACAGCCACCTTTGCTCTTATTTACCAAGGGTGCCAATATTAGCATCCAGTGTTTTAATAATCACTGATTATAATACGTTTTGCTTTGTTTCACAGAACTAATCATTGCCTAGGTTGCGTATGTGTGAGGCGGAGCTATCAAAATAGGGGCGAGACACTTTTGGGTAGGAAATATCAGTATTGGCTACCAGAAATAACTTAACCCACCTTTAAATCATTAGTGTATTTTTAAGTGTGTTAACTAATGATATTTTACAATTTTGTTGTTTTTCATAAACACCTCAAGAAACTTTAAAACTTTTTTTGGATGGATAGTATGAACTGGAGACGCAGGGACAGACTTCAACTTCAACTAAAGCACGCTAATCACAACAATGGTAACAATTCAGTTTCATTTATTTTTATTAATTGTAACAATAACTATTATATTTGCTCTTTTTGTTGTGCTACTACTGACACAAGACAGCAAATAAAATTGGAAAATAAAAACTACAACAGTAAAACAAAGCAATTGCATATTTTTTTCTGCCGCAATGCACTCTGGGAGTCAGTGAGTAGCTATACTAAGTCATGAATAAACCTAGTAAAGGATCAAGTTCTTTTTTAGTTACTAGAACTCTCGTGTAACCAAACTATACTAACTAAGCATTTGTCAGTACAAAATATTATTCGTTTTCACTTTACTTTCTTCTTTTTTTTTTTAAGTCAATCAGTTTTCATGCTTTTTTTTTTTAAGTAAGCCCAACTAATTAAATTTTACAGTGTATTTTGTCTTCTGGGACAATATCTTACATAGCTTCTAAAGGCAACACAAAAAAAAATAAAAATCCTCCTGTTCAAAAGTTTACCCAAGCTCTTAATTTGTTGTGTTCCCTTCTTGAGCATTAGTGAAAGTTTTCACTTTCTATATGAGTCCATCAGTTGTTCTCAGTGTGAATTGGATCTCATAATCATAAAGTCACTTAACATTTTGCAAATTCACATATAATCACAAATAAATAAAATGCAAAAATATAAAAAGTCAATTGCAATTTCACCCTCCAATCAGAGCCTGTTTAAATTCTCCTGAAAACCCATAATTCTCCATTTCCTGATTCCTGAACACTAATATTTTTACAAGCTAGATCATCCTGCCTAGGATGTTATGATAGTCCCCTGAGGCATGGTCAGCGCTAGCTTTTGCACAACACATGTCTCGAATTCTGCCTACAACTCTTTACCTTGGTCTTTTTGAGCGCAAAACATTTTCACACATCTAGATCAGCCTCTCTCACACCTCCCACCAAACTGCAGACGTGCGTTAAGACAGGACTTTTTGAGGTGATGTTTTTCCCTCCACTCAGTACAGGCCAGCTTCTACAGAACTCTTGACATAAATCATTTTTAATCCACTCCAGTCAGCTCTTTCATTCTCCCTTCACTTTCTATATTCCTCTTTTATTGATCCTCTCATGTTCACTATAAACACTTTCACCCATTTTTGACCTGCACTTTATCTCAGACCAATATAATGTCCCCATTTTTACAGAATGTCTTCATTTTCACACCTTCCTATTAACTTCTACAAACAGTAGTCACATTTGTCTTACAGATTTATGTTATTGTCCAGAAAGTATGACGGCTTCTTGAAAAATATTCACACTTAGAGGCAAATATGCCCTTGTTAGAAGCTAATTAACTATTCTGACTGAATTCTCCTTTTTTAACAATGTCACATTAAAATAAAAATAAAAACTTTTAGTAGCTCTACTTTTTTAGGAGGTTTAAAATGACAGTTCACCCCTAAATAAAAATTCTGCCATTGTTTATTCACTCTCATGTCTTTCAAGTCAAGTCACCTTTATATTTACAGTGATTTATACAATAGAGATTGTATCAAAGCAGCATTATTAAACAGGAAAGTAATCAATGATCCAAACTTGTGTGTATGCAAATCCAAATTCTGCTGTAAAGCAGCTCAAATAATAGACAATCATTTAATTTTTCCAAACCTATATGACGTTTTGTTTTGTGGAACAGAAGATATTTTAAAGATAGTTTGGTAACACTTTACTTAAAGCCATTATGTACAATGCATTATAAATGTAGTTCAGTAGCATTATATATAATTTGTAATGCTCATTATAATGCATTGTACAATCTCATGATTAATTGTAACCACAGTTAATACATTATAACACTCATCTATTCATTGTTAGAATATGCATTTTAAATTCGGTTATAATTATTTACCACAATATATAATGTATTATCAATAATTATAATGCATTATACCCTTTAAAGGAACACTCCACTTTTTTGAAAATAGGCTCATTTTACAACTCCCCTAGAGTTAAACAGTTGAGTTTTACCGTTTTTGAATCCATTCAGCCGTTCTCCAGGTCTGGCGGTAGCACTTTTAACGTAGCTTAGCATAGATCATTGAATCGGATTAGACTATTAGCATCTCGCTCAAAAATGACCAAAGAGTTTCGATCATTTTCCTATTTAAAACTTGACTCTTCTGTAGTTACATCGTGCACTAAGACTGACGGAAACTAAAAAGTTGTGATTTTCTAGGCCGATATGGCTAGGAACTATATGCTGCCGACTGCCGTACCATGGGTGCAGCAGGCGCAATGATATTATGCAGTGCCTGAAAGTAGTCCCCAGCTATATCATAGCTAGTTACCTAGCTGGGGACTACATTCCAGCTTAGTTTTAAATAGGAAAAATATCGAAACTCGTTGGTCATTTTTGAGCACGATGCTAATGGTCTAATCAGAATCCATTATCTATGCTAAGCTATGCTAAAAGTGGTACCACCAGACCTGGAGAACGGCTGAATGGATTCGAAAACGGTAAAACTCAACTGTTTAACTCTTGGGGAGTTGGAAAATTTGCCTATTTTCAAAAAAAGTGGAGTGTTCCTTAATGATCCTTTATAATGCTTCATACATAAAGGGTTTAAGTACAGTGTTACCGATAGTTTTGTCCATTATTGTTTTGAACAGCTGGAAGATAGTTCAGAGTATCTTCTTTTATGTTCTACAGGAGAAAGAACGTTGGGAATGAACTGAGAGTGAGCAAATAATGACACAATTTTCATTTGAGCCATGACCCATATTGAATTAAACCTCACTTCAACACATGCAACCCAGATATCCTCATATTTATGCCAAACAGTCCAGAAACCCCATCGTTTCTACACAATTACATTCTTGCAATCTGGAGTGTATTTATTTATTTATTGTTGGTAAGGGCTTTTAAACTCACTCCTCATTGTCAGTGTATTGATTAGAGCTACTGACTCTAATTGCCCCATTCACAGTATATAGATTGTCTTTTATGTTCACAGATACAATTGAAAAAAACACAAAAGAAAAAAAATGAATGTGTATACAGTGCCCTCCGATTGTATTGGGAGAGTAATAACAAAATTGCTCTGTTGGCAGTGGAGTCAAGACATTTGCAAATATGATTAAAAAATGAATACGAGACAAAACTACAGAATGTCACATTTTATTATTAGCCGTTTCAACACATAGATGTTTTACCAAATAAAAAGAACAGCACTTTTAGAGTTCATCCCACTCATTGATGTGAGCATAAGTATTGGAACAGTTGAACATAAGACAGATATAAAAGATTAAAAGCTATTATTTAGTTGCAGATTCCTTGCACACAATCACAGCAGTGAGTCTGTGACCCATAGACATCACCAGACTCTTTTCCCAGCCTTTAATGAAGCCAATTCCAATTGTTGCTTGTTTTGGGGAGTTTCTTTACTCTCCTCTTCTGCTGGTGAAATTCATGTTCAATCGGATTTAAATCTGGAGATTGACTTGGGCAATCTACGACTTTCCATTTCTTTGCCCTTATAAATTCCTTGACTGAACTGGCAGGGTGTTTTGGGTCATTGTCCGGATGCAATATGAAGCACTTCCCAATGAATCTGGTGGCATTTTCTTGAATATTGGTAGGCAAGATGGTTTTGTACCCTTCCAAATTCATTCTGCTACTGTCATCATACATTAAGTCATCAGTAAAGTTGAGAGGGCCTGTTCCAGAGACAGCCATGCATGCCCATGTCATGACAACACCTCCACCATGCTTTACAGATGAGGCTGTACGCTTGGGATCATTTGCAGTTCCCTTTTTTCTCCACATTTTTGCTTTCCCATCACTTAGATCAAGGTTCATCTTTGTCTCATCGGTCCATAAACACAGTTACAAAACTCTTCTGGCTCACCTTTGTGCTTTTTTGCAAACTCTAATCTTGCCTTTCTATTTTTGGTGCTGGTCAGAGGTTTGCATCTTGCTGTGTAGCATCTGTAATTCTGTGTCAAAGTCTCCTGAGGACAGTAGATTGTCAGAGCATCACCCCAGCTTTCTGGAAGTTGTTGGTGATTTTACAGACACGTCTTTTAAGGTTCATTTTCACAGATTTTATGATTTGCCTGTCATCAACTACTGTTGTTTTCTCAGCCGATCAGGTCGTTGTTGGTTGCTGGTGTCGCTGGTGGTTTTCAAACTCTTGATTTCTCCATGCCCTGAAGAATTAATGCAACAGGACACAGCTGATCACTTAGAAAGACCTGTGAGGCAACTGTTTCAATACTTATGCTCACATCAGATAGAGGGATGAAACTCTAAAAGTGCTGAACTTCTTAGCTGGTAAAACATCTATGTGTTGAATCACCCAATAATAAAATGTGACATTCTGTAGTTTTGTCTCATATTCATCTTTTAATCATATTTGTAAATGTCTTGACTCCACAGCCAACAGAGCAATTTATTTTGTCTTTACTGTTACAATACTTTTGGAGGGCACTGTATACATATATATATATATATATATATATATATATATATATATATATATATATATAGGCTACATCTATATGTGTTACTGTCCCATTCTCTGCTGTTATTAGATGGCCAAATGACAGCATGCCACACAGAAACTTCTATTTGACACTGGCTGTAATTCATTGCACTGCAACATGGGTGTTAATACCAGCAACTGCCAAGGCTCTCCTATACAGAGGTCAATCAGGATTTCAGGATTTCACCTCATCAGCTCTCTCAGCAGTAAACATGTCTGCACGATTTCTCTGGAGGATTTTTCATCTCTCTTACTTGGAGATTGTGTCCAATTTATTTCATTTTCAAATATGCCTATAAATCTGGCATAAAGAAACACACATTCAGACACACAAATAAAGGCAGTGTATTTCATTTCCATAGAACATGTAAGGGAGATTTGCAGCTGTAGCTGTCAAACGTTGAGGTAACAACTGCATCTAAACTAGAGGTTAATAGAAGGCTAGTCTCAAGTTCTATACGGACACCTTGACGGACAACCCGCAGTCTGTTTACACAAATATAGCAAATGCAAGCTAAAATAAACCATTTAGACCTGATTGGCTGGTGCTAACTGAGTTGGGTGTAAAGAGCTTCATAATAGGGTATTTTTCCTTTCATGTATTTGAATTTGAACTGAAGAGGCCACAATCCACAGAATATATAACTGGAATATAAACTGAAATAATCAAAGGATGAATTTAATGAATTGTAATTCCAAGAAAGTCACCAGTCACATAACAGAGGAATTAGTCCAACACAACGTGTTTTGTGCCTAAACATAATTACATCATTAGTCTTCAAGTAATTATGGCTATTTATTCCCCGAGACATGTTTATCTAGACCAAGTTCAGTAATGTCAAAAAATTAGCATATTCATTTTGAATGATATATTTATTTTCATTAAAATGCAGAATATATTTTTTCCTGATTAGACATATTTCAATACTGCCAAAACATTGAATAGTTTTCACATAACTTGATAGTAATAAAATGAAAATGATGTTTAATAATTATATTTTGGTAACACTTAAACCCTTTATATAAAATTAATTTTAAAAGTTTTAATGCATTAATAATTCACCTTATAATGCATCATACAATCTCATGAATAATTGTAGCCACAGTTATAATACATTATAACACTTAGTTATTAATATTTATACCTTTAGAAAGTATAATGCATTAAAACATATGCCAAACAAACCTGCGAATATTATAATACATTTTTACTTAGGTTACAGTTATTTATGAACAGACATAATGCATTACAACGTACATTATGAATACCTTTATAACGCATTAATCAGAAAGATACATTTTAAAATTCTTGGAAATAACTCTTTGCCACCATGATATATTTAAATCCATTTTAAGAGATTCCATTTTAATCGTTACTTTAATGTTTAAAATTATAATAATGAATATTTTAATACTGATTCTTTAAATGATTTGCATTATAGTCTACCCACATTTCCATTACTTCTGCTGTGAATTCATTTCAGTGGGTGTTTTCCAAATAGATTTACTATTACAGTATCAACTATTTCAGATAAACCTAGTTAAAGTCTGGCTGCACAAGACTAATAGACAACCTCTTTTCAATGTCCTTGTCAACAAGAAAACTTTGTTTATTTCCAGGCTTAAATTGAAAAAAAAAATAAAAATGTGGTCTCACATTTTTCGGACCCCACTCTATATGAACTCCTGCCCACCCACACATGCAAAAAGCATGAGCACAAGCATCTACATGATTGCACAGAAAGGGTGCAATGATAATCAATAGCCGTCTCCAGGTTGTTGTCCTCCTGACAGGCTTAATAGCAGAAGTGTGACCTGCTGATAATGCAGCAAAACAATGAAGATCTCTGTATGCCATTGTGCCTCAGAGTTAGGCCATTACTTCAAGTTTTTGGGGCTTGCGCATGAATTTGTTAGAATGTGCACTGTGTAACTGCTAAAACAAGGTCAGCCCTCCTGACAGCTGAAAATCAGCCAGAAGCAGAATACTTAAATAGACTTACAGATACAAAGAGTCATATTATTGCCTGCGTGTTTGGGTCTGTGCACATAAATGACTATCAATCAAAGGCCCACATGATTGGATTCATGTGTCTGGGTAGATTGAAGATACAGGGATCCTCTTTGCAGGTAATGATAGCAGAGTCACATAAGTACACATGCAAAAAACTAAATCAGTGTATGTGCACTTAAATGCACAAGGGTGATTTTTGTTATTTGAATGGAAACTTTACAGTCTGAAATTTTTGTCTTCATTTACTCACCCTCATGTATGTAGTATGTGAGCAAATGATGATAAAAATGTCAGTTTTTGGTGAACTATTCCATTTGGAACTCTCTACTTTAGCATTTAAAAAAAAAAATTGAATCTATTCTTCAAATATCTTTTAAATGCATACATTTTATTGTTTTACCGTAGTACTGGATGATTTTAAACCTTAAAATATAAAAATCCATCATAAAAATATTAACTATGATATGCTGAAAGCTATATTGGTCTAAACAAAGTAAAATAAACAAATCAATATTTTTTCAATTTTGTTTTATTCAATATCTTTTTGATTGTTTGGATTGTATAATAAAATAATTAATAATTTAAATAATAAATAATTTTAATTTATATTTAATGACTGTCTCATGGTTGTGTGAGCATAATATTTTTATTGTGTGCTATGTCAGATCAAGATGTTATTTTGTCTAAAAAGAAAAAAGGTTAAATATTATTTGTGTACATTTAGGAAACATAAAAAGCTAAATGTAAAAAAAATGCTAAATTAGCTTTAGTAAGACACAAAAGATTAGGCCATTTTATTTAAAAATAAAGTAATATTTATTATTTAAAAATAAAAAAATAAATAAAGTTTTTTTATTTCCATCACTGACAGAATCTGTTAAACACAACACATCATTTGAAATGTGGTGGAAATGTTCATGACTTTCAGAAAAAGTGATACAGTTACAGAATTCCTTAGTGATGTGTGTTTATAGATTGTTGGACACTGTTAATGGCAAAATTAAATAAAATAATGAGAGCATAAAATGTGCGCTTAAAGTTTATTTACTCAAAGTTACACGGCCAAAAATGTCCATATCAGAAGAAACACTCATATATTGAGGTTCCTAGCTCAACTTAAAGCATCACTGTAGGAATAACAACACAGTGGGTTCAATCCCCAACTAACACACGTCCTGAAAAAATAAATGCATATCACTGTGGAAGAAGTCTGCCAAATCCATAAATGTGATTTGCAGTCATTTTCTGAATCATCTAAATATTAATAACAGTCTATCACCACCTTTTCGTCTTTCCTGGCATCCCTAGCTGTCTCACTCTCCATGGAATTCACTTACATGTTAATTTCCCATCATTCCAGATTTTTTTTCCTTTGCTCTACAGTTGCCATGGGAGCTTGTAGCATAGCAACAAAGTGACTCATTCATGATGTCACCACTATAAAATCAAATGAATTTTAGCAGTCCTACTGAAAGAGCACTATCAAAAAATATAAAAGTTCAGCTGATCACTTAAAAGAGCAAAGGAGAAATTTTGTTTTTGAGGATGACATTGCAGTAAAGTTACTTAAATTTAAATGTGAAAAGTTAGAACTTAACTAAATGTTCCTCAACCTGTAATCTTTTCAGTAATCGCCTGACTGTTCAAGGACAGCAGAGACAAACAAATCAAAGCTAATGACACATTGTCAACTTCTCCTCACTCGTGTTGAACAGTGGGCTCCAGACGCTGTGTTTGTTCTGTAGGGCTCAGTCTACTTCCTCGGCAGGACAGGCCACATTAAAGGATAGGAGCTTTAAGCATGCTGGGCATCTTATTCCTGTCACTAGAACTTTACCCTTTGATGTGAAATGTTTAATTTCTCCTCAAAGCAGACAGACACATCAGGATTAAAAACGTAAGATTCTCCAGCTGCACTCACATAGAGCCAGAAGCGTCATGCCGTTCGGATGAAGGAGGAATGTGGCCCCTGTTTGAAGTCATACTTGAGTTGTCCAAACTGCAAGTAATAATAGTTACTACTGTTAAAAGTTTGGGGGACGTTCATTCATTAATTCATTAATTCATTCATTAGGGCCCTAT
This sequence comes from Barbus barbus, assembly GCF_936440315.1. NCBI lineage: Eukaryota > Metazoa > Chordata > Actinopteri > Cypriniformes > Cyprinidae > Barbus > Barbus barbus. The sequence goes on from NC_136756.1 coordinate 11,482,458, forward strand.
GATTTCTGTGACATTCTGCGATGTGGACCGAAATCCAGAATCCAGTCATAAAAATGGAAACTTAATTGATGGAAAATACAGAATTTGATCAAACTAATACTTGCAATTAAATTGTGTAAGTTTCATGATTTCAATTAATTAGACATGCTTTATGATTAATAAAATTTAATTTAACCATTAAAACAAAGTCTAGAAAAATAAAATGGAAAAATACAGAATCCAGAAAAAAGAAAATGGAAATAAAAGGAATTTTAAAAAATAAAATAAAATTAAATTAAACAGAAAAACAGATTCCATAGGGCCCTAAATTATTTATTTAGAATTCAATACTTTCATTCTGCAAGAATGCATTACATAGAGTAAAGACATTTATAATAGAAAATATTTATATTTAAAATAAATGCTTTTGTTTTTTTAACTGTATATTTATCAAAGAATCCTGAAAAGAATATTATATAGGTTTTTTTCATGTTTTTGAAAGATTCCACTTATGCTCACCAAGGCTGTATTTATTTGAATGCAGTTAAATACAGTAAAACAGTAATATCCTAAAATATTACTACACTTTAAAATAACTCTTTAAAAATATTTAGTCCTGTGATGATAAAGCTGGATTTTCAGAATTATTACTCCAGTCTTCAGTGTCACATGATCCTTCAGAAATCATTCTAATATGCGGCTCAAAAAACATTATATATATATATATATATATATGTTTTTTTTATATGCATACACACAAACACAAATACTAAAACAAGTTAACAAGTTAACAAAAAATTACCACCCCTTTTTAATACATTTTATCATAAAATAAAAAAATATTATTCACATACAAAACACATATAATTCACAAAATTTAATAATAAAAACTTCCATATTATATAACTTATTTTATTATATTTTAAATATCATAATAAAATCGAAATTATGTATTTGTTATTGTATACAGAGGATTTTTTTCTTTGGACACCAAGTTTGCTCACTATAGACTGCACTGGTTCTCTCTCAGAAAATAGATGCATGATGTACTTTGCTAGGACTGTGTATTTTCCACAGCCCTTTTTGTAAATTTGTTACAGCTCCATCCAACTGCTATCTATTCATCTTGCCCATCTAGTCCCGTTTATATTCTGGGCAGCACGTACACAATCAGGAGTAATGGAAGCTAACCATGAGGGAGAGCGTTCGTGTGTTCTGTAGTCCGCTGACTCACTGCTCATTTATCTGCATCCAGGAAATGCTTCGGTATTTGCTCTGACTTTGTCAAGAACATCCGCTTGGACATCTGACAACTTAAAACACATTAATTAATCCACATACACCAAACTGCCAGTCAGGCAAACTTTAATCTTACTACGCATGTTTGAGGAGTGAAAAGTAAAGCCTTAAGGGAAAATATGTTGTCAGTCTTTGTTCGTAATCCATAAAACAATATATAGTTGGGGTAGAGAGGGGAGGGGGTGTTGGACTGTCCATAAATGAGCCACTAAAACAGGGACTGGGGCCAGTTGTTACAATTTTCACTTTAATGCATATTATTCAGGGTGCATTTGAAAGTCAGTTCCTATACAGGGATATTTCCATCAATACTGTCCAAAAAAAAAGAAAAAGAAAGATGCAGTTCCATGCAAATTGTTTAATTTGAAGATTGGCATAAATAGTCTAAGCTTTTAAATCAAACAGAAAACATAAAACAATTAATAAAACACATAATAAAGGTAAAAATTAAATTAATATAAAAAGTGTCTTAACAATTGTAATTAGGGCTACATGATTTGGATGGGGAAATAGCAATTTGCAATTGCAACTTTTCCTGATTAAAAAAAACTGTGCTTTTAAATGCACTATGGCATATTGCAAATCGGTAACAATTTACTTAAAGCCTTTATGTATAATTCATTATAAAAGTAGTTATAATACATTAATTATGCTTGTAATGAACCTTATAATGTATTGTACAATCTAATGAATAATTGTAACCACAGTTAATACATTATAACACTTATCTATAAATATGCATTGTAAATGTGGTTATAATTATTTATGGCGAGATATAACATTACAATGCACATTATAATGCATTATAACCTTTAATAACCCTTTATAATGCATTATACATAAAGACATTAAGTAAAGTGCTACCAAAATTTCACTGAATCTGTAAGGTTTTTACAAAACTGAAATTGGAAGTTTGGATTAAAATGTTTTGCAACTGAAAAACAGCTCTTGTGGCACTTCCCTGTGTGACAACTAGCCCCGGTCACCCCTCTATTATAGCTGTAATAAAAACTACAAACCTGCATTGTATGGAATAAACAAAACAAAACAGTGGAAAAATAATATATCCATGCATAATGCAAATTCACCAGAGTTTGCATTTCACTCAAAATTGCATCTTATGGCTATTTAAACCGCAGACTATAGTTGATAAGCATGTCGGACGGCGGCACCGAGACTATTCCATTACTCAAGCTGTTAGAAAGTACTTATGCACTAAACTTTGCTGAACAGGAAATACAGCCATTTTATTGCAGCCTCTCACATACACATCTTACACTCTGTTTTCAATCTATCGGCTCAATCGTCTTTTTGTCTGACACTCTTTTTGTCCTTCGCTACACTTTAAAGGGATAGTTCACCAAAAACTGAAAATGTCATCATCAAAACTTCTTTCATCATTTACTCATCCTCATGTCATTTCAAGTTGTATGACTTTTTCCTTTTGTGAAATACAAAAGAATACTTTTTGAAAGAATGTCCTTGCTGTATATTTCCATATAATGAAAGCGAATGATGATGAGTGATGTTAGCGCTGCAAAAAAGCACCATAAAAGTGGTTCACATAATTAGTTTGCTATATGCTATATAACTGAGGAAAACTAGTTTTTTTTTCTTTCTTTTTTTTTTGTAGGTTTCCTTTCAAATATTGTGCTTTTGAACACGATGCAATCAAAAATGTCACCTTTTAAATGTAAAATAATTATAATGGTTTGAATGGTGAGTAAATGATGATAGAACATTCAGCAAAAATTAATAAATACTAATTTTGAGCTGAACTATCATTTTACAAGAACATTTTCAGAAATTTGGTTTTTATATAGACCCATTTTACTGCCAGTCAGAAGCAAAGTTTGTGCTTTTAAGATGTGAATAATTGGGCATTGATGGATTCTGAACTTTTATTGTAATTATCACCCTAAGACCCTTATTTGAAGCTGAATATTTGAGACAGAACAAAATATGATAATTGAATCGCTCCACACTTGGTCACCAGTCAGTTTTGGATGTTTTATTTCATTACTGACATAAATGAAAATCTAGGAAATGAGTAATAAATAATTAGCCACCTCAATTTTTTTGTTATTTGCAACTGTATTAACTAAATATCTGAATATGGTTTTATAAGGTCCAAATCAGACTGAAAGCTCCAATCTCAGTCGCTGTCATTGCATTGCAAAAAGCGACCACATACAGCATATTATGAGACCCATGAAAAACAAGATAAATAAAATATGATAAAAATGATCACAGAAATTTTAACTAAGTGTAGTATTGTTTAAATTTAATCTTTGAAATAGCAAGTCAAAACAGCAATATAATGTTGGCCCAGATCCGGCCCACATCTGGCCCGCGTGAAATCCTTGCAGGCCAGATGTGGGCTGGATCTGGGCCAACACTGCTTGCTGTCAACATTATCATTTCAAAATAAAGCAAATCAGTAAATCAGTCAACTGCATTAAACTGCACTTAATTTTAATTTGATTATATATTATTATTCTCAGTACAAATAATCTTAGAATCTTTACATAAAGAGAGAGAGATCATTTAATCATTATCATGTAATATTTATTTGGTTTACCATGAGGCACATCATTTTATTAATATGCTATCATGCACAAGCATTAAATAAAATGATCATATTTTTATTTTTAATTTTTTTAATTAAAATCCTCGGTATCCATATGATTTGTGTGAGGAACAGACCCAAATTCAAACCATTCATCAGCAATATGTATCTCCAAAGACTACAGAATACCCATATCTCTTTTCTCTGTAGCTATAGTAACAGTTTAAAAATTTGCCATTCAGCAGTTTTACAACAAGTTGATCTGGATAATATTTTCAGTGTTTAAGAACTTAAATTATGCCCTGCTCCTCGCACTAAACTATATATCCAGCCAGAGAGGGCCGCGACTGCAACGCATCGTCATTTGGACCACTGTGGTACTGCTCTTTGACATTTCTGCAATAAATTCTTGTGATTACAAGTGTCTGTCTGTTACGTTTTTCTTATAGACTTTATACACTCACTCTAATTTGGTTGATTTGTTCTTCATAAAAAATAAAACATTTTCAATGCAATATGTTTTTTATTGCTGTTACATGACCTGTAACTTTTAAGGCTGGTTTTCTATTCAGTTTTATGTACTTTATATTGGCATAAATTGTGTACATTACCAAAACATTTCACAAAATGAATAATGGCGATTATAGTAAATGCAATAATATCAAATATAAGATTCTGCATGGGGTCTGGACTATATAAGGCTCAGGTGTGGCTCAGATTTGGGGATTCTTACTTATTTAAGGCTGAGAATTGGTACCAATAATAAAACCTGTTTTGGCCAGTTCAGGGCCAGTTAAGGGTGAGATTCGGGCTGGTTATGGCCCACGTGTGGCCCTTGTCTTTAATCCAGTTCTGGGCCACTTCAGGGCCTTCATTCTTTGTGGTACTTGGGCCGAGGGAAAAGTGATTGTCTGGCCTGGAGCTGGGCCAGAAAACATTTGCAATGTGGGATTATGCAGATTTTCTTTAGCCTTCTACAGAAGAAAGTCATACCGATTTGGAATGACGTGAGGGTGAGTAAATGATGACAGAGTGTTCTTTTTTGAAAGAACTAATCTCTTAATTTTAATACATTGTCCAAATGACCTTTTCAGTTTTCAGTGGGCAAGCACTAGAAGTTACTATAGGTGCTTCACAGATCAAAAGTATTTTTCACCCCAACTGTCAAACGGTGGAGAGTTACAGCATGAACACTGCTCAAGTGCTCACTGACTTCACCGAAATGCTCCATCACTTCTTTGTCATTTTTGACATTTCACTCTCACTAGCTTTTATAACTTGATGGCATCTCTAGTTCTCTATAGCAAAAAAAAACATTTGTTCAAATAGAAATCAGTGAATCATGGCATAGTCTGGAGTGTTCGTGACTGGATGCCATGGCCCATGTGTCTCACACAAAGAGGTAAATGGTATCTTTGTCATCGGCTGGGTTGTTTGCAGCAGTGAATTGCTGCCATATGTGGTTAAGTGAGTATGTAAATGTTCCTAGTTGGAAATCTGAAAGACTGAGGTAAGTAGTCTAGCAGAGGCTTAATGTGTTTTTGTAAATTCTCTGGAAGACTGAAACATCTTAACAGCTGAGGTTCTTAACTTTAACTGTATTTTTTGTAAGGCTATGATGAAGGTGTGAAACATAACGCTGCTATCCAGGCCAACATTTCTAATGCACTATTTATTTTTTTAGTACAACAATTCTATATACAAGAAGATAATATCATATAACTTACATTTTAGACACAATGCTCCTAGTTATTTAGTGTATTTTACTCCTCCAACGAAACCAGTCCACATTAAGTCAAAGCAACAATGTACAACAGCAGTAGCATTCCTGATAGAATCGTTGCGTTGTTGTTAGTGAATAATTCAATTCACTCATGCAGATGGTCACTTGTTTTGTTTCTGAATGAATCAGTATTGTTGAACGAATTGCTTTAGTAAACGATTCACTCATGTTGTTTCATGTCTTTTAGAAAATCGTTTGAGTGAAATGATTCAAAGATAACTGAATCAATTTGTTCAAAAACACTGATTCATGAGGACAGTGCTACTGGCCTATCTGTGTAATGACAGCCCAATCTCACAGCAATTTGTACATTTTACAAGGTGGCTAATTCGTACATATTAGTGGTGCACAAAGGTGACGGTGCGCGCTGTAGCCTGTATCATTTCATATCAAACAGCGAAAGAAACTATGTGCATGCAATGTCCTAGTTATGCTGTCAGTTAAGGCATGAAGTTACCAAAAAGACGATTAAAGCTGCCTTAAAACTGTGTGCATGCATGCAATATGTTATATATGCGTCATATTTAAGAACATGTCTCTGAAATGGTTTTAAAAACTGTCCTGAGGCACCCCAGCACTGTCTCCCTCATCTAAAACACCCAATTCAACTCGTCCGCTTATTAGTAGAGACTTTAAGACCTGAAGTGGGTCAGAAAAGGTAAAGAGATTTATGAGAAAATGCATGTTCAGCAGCAGCAGCTTTTAAAGCAAAAGCAGGCAAATAAGATAATAACCAGCACCTGTGATGTCTATTAATCCAAGAACAAAAGAAAAAAAAAGAGGAAATCAATCACTTTTATAGCTTTAAGGGGTTAATCTATAATTCATTTAGAATTTAGTGTTTGTTAACTATTTTCTGTATATTTCTGCTGAAGGGCACAAGTAGCTAAATATGTCATTTATTATAATGGGTTCAGGTGAAGATTGTTTTAAGTTCCCCTTAAATTAGAAGTTAAGTCTAATAAATGTTAAAATTGATCGCTCTCAATTATACTGTAATGCTGAATGGCTACAGTCAATGGTTAAATATTAAGGGGAAAAAACAATTGTATAGAGACATCAGTAGTATTGATATCAGTGATGCTGGCCTTCAATCATAAAAAAGATGCCATTTAAAGAAATTTAAAAAATATACAGTCTTTATGTTGTTTGTACATTGTACATTTGAAGACTGAATGTGAAATTATTGCAATATAAAAGTATATTTAAAAACTTTAATATTAGGTGGCATTAATTGCGATTAATTAGTTAATTAAAAAAAAAAATTGTTTTTGTTATAATCATATGTATTTTACAAGTTGCCAATTCATATGAATTTGTACGAATGACCTACACCTAACCCCACCCTTAAACCTACCTGTCACTGGGGTTTAGACAAATCATACAAAATCATACGAGTGAGGTCGTACGAATTCGTACGAATTAGCCACCTTGTAAAATACGTACGAATTAGTCGTGAGATAGCGTTGGTAAAGACGATGTATGTTTCTATTTTTGAAAATGCAGTATTTCAGCAATATAGTGATAGAAACTATGAATTTTACTACTGATAAAACAGCCATGTATGGACTGTGGTAGCTGGCACCAAACTTTATTTCTGAACTCTAAATGTGTTCTGTGCGTAGGGTACTTGTGCCTTTAAGAGCTGTGATATGCTGTCATGGAAGAATTGAGTTGTATTACACTGATTCCTGCTGAATCTGTAGCTTTTGCACCTGAAGCCTAACCTGAGCTGTGTATACTGGTCATGCTCACTTGTGATAATACTTTTGCTACAACATCATCTAAAAAGTTTGGAAGGTGCCCCGGACTTGGCGAAGGTCAGCATTTTTAGACCTTAAGGTGCCCACTGGTCCATGACATCCAATATCAGGGTTATAGCAGCACTGACTTTTCAAAAATTATTGATCAGTAGCTAAAACAAGGAGGCACAAACTTTGAAATCTTAATGAGAAATAAATCCCTGTGCTTAATGAGCTTAAGCAGGGATCAAATTAGCAGTGGGAGGCATACTATTCTCAAAAAAATGTATATATATATATATATATATACAGTAGTCAACATTTGAAGTGGATCAAAAAAGTTAATCAAAGTTGTCCTAAGACAGGAACGCTTTTAGGTTTTAGGAAAACTTTGATGAAAGGTTTTGATCCACTTCAAATGTTGACTAGTGTATTTGTGTATAGTAAAAAAAAATAAAGAGAGATTATAAAGGATGGTGGCCTCTTCAAATAATAATTAAAAAAAATCTAATTAAATCATAAATTCACACTGTAGTTGCATGATTTTTTTTTCTTATGAGGATGGGAAAGAAAAAGGTCTCTATGGGTAACAGAATTTCACATGGTGAAGATGATGTGAACTCCAGTGAGTGAATGAACTAGAATAGAAACCAGCTTATGGCTGTAATAACTCAATTTACATTTAAATAACAGGGGGAAATAGGATAGTAACACAACTGCATCCCCAATAAATCTCATTACATGGAGCTTATAATGATTCCAATTGTGTTTTGGCCCTTGTGCTGGAGGCTGAAGCAGTGAAGAGGACTAGAACAAGCAAGCAGTGTCCCTGCTGTGTCTTATATGTTTAATGTTTGTTTTCCTATATTCTGTCATGTCACCTTGGTTTTAAAATGCTCTTGCTTACCATAGTTGTTTCACGTCCTGTATGTCTTAACATCTGTGCTTTGTAATCCAAATACATTTTTGTATTGTTTCCCCTTGTTTTGTATAATGGTGATTTTGTGAAGTTGTGTTGAGCTGAGAAGAATTATAAAGGTAAGGAAAGAGAAAGTGAGAAATCAGAAACCAGGGATTGGGTTAAGAGGAAATGCTTTAAATACTCCAGGCTGCATAAGCATAAGCTGTACTTCAGGTAAATGAACTGCTAACTATAGAAGTTGTTTGGTAGCTTAGCCTAAAGCTAAGCCAAAGGGCCACTATAGGTTGTGTTAGCTGAGCCACCTAAGGTTATTTGTTTACAATATGGCGAAACCAGGTGATGCATACGATATCTGGAGTAATCACTTCTTGTGAAAAGTCGTTGGTTCCTGTGTGCACGGCAGGGTAATTCAAACAGTTTATGAAGAATCATAAAGGCCGCTCAGTGAAAAAATGCAAATATGGAGTGGCATTTGCAAATTTTATTCATGTAAATGTTTAATTCTCTGTAAGTTGTTGAAAAGGCATTGTGCGTGGGCAGGCAATGAGGCTCTTGATGCTGGTGTCCTCCTCCATCTCAGGTTCACTGTGAGCTCTGCAAAGTAGGCTCATCGAGTCAATTACAGTAAGACTTATGAGTTTCATGATTTGAAGTTTTATGGCTGTCGGGCTAGAATGCTCCATACCTCCAGGCTGGAGGTTATCCAAATTAGATACAGTCTATCTTGGGTGGTCTCATTAGTTTGCAGGGGGAAGTCAATGTCTTGCAGGTAGGCATGGACATTATGGTCTTGTGTATCGTATGGTGCAAAGTGGTCAATGTTTCTGGCCAGTCGGTTGAGGTTTTTGAGCATCAATCCACATGCCATTTCAGATTTTGTCTGGTTTAATCCTTTTCCTTCTGTGGCTGTAGAGCTTTTCAGGAAGCTGGAAGATGAGCTGTTAAGCAAAAGGCTAATTGATGAGTCTTAAATGATGACATAAGACAGACCTTATTGTCAAATTATTACTCAGAATTTACTGATGGTTCACAACAGGCTTGCTCTCTGAAGAAATGAAGAACATTTAGTTTTAATTAACAGAGACAAATCACTTTACTACACAGATTTAATTAACAGAGACAAATCACTTTACTACACACAGCTGTATAAAAGTCTTTAGGTAAACGATGTTAACTGCTAACTATTGTAATTGTTAGGAAGGGTGACCATACATGCCATTTTTCCCAGACGCGCCCTGACCAGGATTTCTGTATTACCTAAAATATCTTGGTTTTGGCTTTGTTTGCATGTGCAGACTGATTGGTGTATGGCATCAAAGTACCGTACAGACGGTTCCTTATGCTTTCAAAACGTTCTCGAGGTACTTTGATGTCAAACACTGATCGGTCTGAGCCGCGCCGCTTTAAGTCGAACACACTTAATATGTACGCATATTTGCCTCGCTTTGACCGTAGATCCCACCTTCTCACACACCATGATTGGTCCATTATGTACAATGCTTGCATATTATTGGTCAAACTACTTTTCGATCATTACCTTCAGCAAGTACGAAAACAGGAAAACAAAGCCAGAACAAATCCTGGCAAGGTCGTGTCCGGGAAAAATGCCTCGTATGGTCACCCTATGTTAGGCTGCTAGGTTGTGTTAGCTTAGCCACCTGAGGTGGAATGTTTCCAATATGGCATCACCAATGTGCTATCTGGAGTTTGTACTTCCTGTGAATAGTTGTTAACATGGGAAGCAATGCAGGGCAGTGCAATTCAAACAGTTTGTGAAGAATAACTGCTCAAAAGACGAAATAAGTCGTGCTCAGTGTTAAAGCGCTTATGCTTTCCGTTATTCAAGAACTTCTTGTTATATTCAGTAAAAAAATAAAATGCAAATATGGCGTGGCATTTGCTAATTTTACTCATGTAATTTCCTACTTCTCTGTAAGTGAGCGTGTCTCTCTATTTTAAACAAAAGGCTTCTTGTACTAGTAATTACACAGATTTATTATAAGTTAAAGATTGTTTCAGCATATATAGTTACATGCCTAACTCTAACACCAGTTTATTTTTATTCTTCACATGCAGTGTACCTTTCTTGAATATGAAATCAAAATCTGACTTTGCATAGTCTTATTGTGATCTATTTTTTGGCAGTGGTGGGGCCACATAAGGGTTGAGTGGTAATAAAATTGAAGAACAACAGAATAACCACATCTGTTGTGTAAATGTAGATTATAAAGTGTATTTTTACAAATAACCTACGTATAACGTATTCATTTTATTTAATTCCTGTAATGTATCTGTTTGGCTCTTAAATCACAACTGCTATTTCCATAAATGGAGAATGCACATCGGTTTAATGTGACATTGGTAGGCTCTTTACTAAACAACAACGTTGTCTGTTCTCTTGCATGCACTAGTAAGTCGGATTCATTTTATATGTTAGTCAATCCTCCTTTTATCATAGCTTTGGAAATCTCGATTGATTCCAGGGAATCATTTCACCCTAAACAGCACGCTCTCCCTCAGGCCCTGTGGCACATTTTAACTGCATCCAGAAACTCATACTCTCTGAGTAGGTACTTCTTTTGAATAAGTAGCTACTTGGCAACCATTAAAAGTAAGTTCTATGTTCCATGAATGTGTGTAGTATGAATGAAATCAAGATTCTACATTCAACATGTTGTCATGTGACCTACCATCGCTTCACTGCCATTCACCAATCTTCTCCTGTGGCCTCATTGGATAGTAAAATAGCCATCAGATGCGCACTTAAGAATCTCACCGGAAATAGTTTTTGCCTTGTTTTTATGAATATGTGAATCAAACATGCTACTCTGTTCACATATTTCAACTACAATAAAATAGGCCTATCTGATCCTACCTGATGCTCATTGGACAGCACTAAAGGACCGCCCACTCACTTGTCAATCACCCAATGTGCAAGGAGCATCTCTAAAAGAAAACTGTTGGCTGATGAAAAAAGTGCCAATTTTCCATGATCCAATCAAGTTCATATGGATAAAACCAGGACTTTAAGGGCAGCAGAATGACTTTGACTTTCTGTAGATTGGATTTATCAGGTAGGCTGCATTAGTGAACACTGTGCACTTTCTGAAATCCTAATACATAAGCACAAATAGGATTAGCGTCCACAGCAGTATGGGGACAATTTTTCCCTCCACCAACTCTTACTTCATTGAGCCGTCATTACTATACAGGGCAGAAGAATAAGCAGATGGGAAAATGCATAATTTGTGTAGCTTGTCGAAATGTGAATTATTCCTGCCTAAGAAAGAGGATAAAAGACATTCATTTATTTTATAATCAATGACAAAATTATTCAGAGTTACCACAGGGTTCCTTGATCGACTGTGACACTCTGGCTTTATGAGATGTGATTACACACAATTAAATGCCAAAGAAAGTTCACCGCCCCTGTCATTCAGAAGAGCAGGTTAATGTCATTGTTCATTTTCCACGGAGTGACTCCACTACTCCTCCATCGACTCTGGACCTTGTATGAGCCAAAGTCATTTAAAAATTTGAAGGTTAAGAGAATATAGTAGCACATTGGAATTTTGCTCATTTTCCAACATGGCGGAAAAGCAGTGGGAGGAAAATTATCACTGCTAACGCTAATGAGGTCGACTCTGACACATTTGATCTGACACGAACATTTCTGAAATCAGATCATCACGCTGTCCCATGTGAAATGTGAATGTTCGTTAGAGATACTGCACTTTGCATGTGAGGGTGATGCGAATTTACAAGATCAATTGTGATAGAGGTATGGATCTGCAGTTTAATGAGCTGAACAGCTACAGATTATTGATCATGTAGCTGTTCAAACACTTAGCCATTAGCAGGCCTGACAAATAGCTGCTATGAATTATGGTGTCACTTCATCTTTTGAGGCTTCACTCTACAATGAGAACTTTGAAGAGGTGAAGGGTGCAGGGGTCGACAATTTTGGTTATGATCGACATTCTTTCAAATCAAAAGGAGCTGCTCTTACAGTTACTCAAAGGCTTGTGCTAATGAATAGAAGTTGAACCTCACTTGAAATCCTAACACATCTTTTTACCTCACTAATAAACACTTTTAAAATGCAAAATGTGTGCATGAAAGAAATTCATATTTTTATTCCACAGCATTAAACTGATCAAAAGTGATAAAAATTCAAATAAATGTTTTTCTTTTAAACTTTCTATTAATCAAAATATGTATCATGCTTTTCACAAAAATATTAAGCAGCTCTGTTTTGAACACTGATAAAATGAAATGTTTCTTAAGAAAATCAGCGTATTAGAATGATTTCTGAAGGATCATGTGACACTGAAGACTGGAGTAATGATGCTGAAAATTCAGCTTTGCCATCACAGGAATAAATTGCATTTTAAAATGTGTTATAATAATAAACATGCATTTTGTATTCTAATAATGTTTACTGCATTTTCCCTGTTTTTCAATATTTCCATGTATTTTTGAAATCTATTTATATAGAGGAAGAGAGAGGTTCTGATACAGTACAAAGAATCATGGAAATGATTCATGGGAAAGTCCATTAGTTGAAACCTTATGAAAATGTTTGGTTATAAAAAATTATTATGAATGTAAATGTGGCAACCAACATAGAATCCTAATACATTCAGCAAAATGACTTGGCAGAATGTCCCATTTCAATCAATGTGTTACATCAGCATGTTTTTACCGGTAAAATGAAATTGTGCAGTTATATTTTCCACTTGGGCACTGAGGTATTTTTTGTCAAATAGGAGGCAGAAGATGTTCAACTATCTTTTAGCTGTTCTGCACTATAAATGAACAGCACATTTTCTTGCCTGTGCTTTGATTTTGCTCTGTTTGTGTCTTTATCTTGTCATTTGTCCTATGTTTTCCACATCTGTCTGCTGAATTACAGGTATTCTCAAGAAAAGGGAAAAAATGAGAAAGGAAAAAGTTAGAAAGATGGAATTCTGTGGTGTGGAAATATTTGTGTGACAATAAAAGCAAGGCTGAGGATAGAAGCAAGAAGTAGAAGTAGGTCTGTTTGGTCAGATATGGCTAATCCGCTCACAGCTTGACAGAACAGGAGCCCAGAACTTTTTCCTCCAAGCCTAAAAGCCTTCAAACTTAAAGCTTTTCTTCTTGCCAACATTCTTTGAAATGATCTTTTTGGATTGGACATGGGAAATTTTATTACTATTTCAAAGCTCAAGAGACTTATAGGACATGTGAGACGTGTTTCACTTAAGTATCAACTTTATAATTTACTGACTTTGTCCTCACATCCCTACATTTTTTGAGAGAAATAAAAGACAGTTTAATTTCATTTCATTACATTTCATTCTGAATGAATGAGTTCTGATTGAAATCTCAGATTTTTGATTGCAGACTTTGGTATCTTCACAAGTCTGAGCAGTGTGAGAAATGTTCCAGAGCATATTTGTGTTTGAGCTCAGGGGAACATCAATGGTTTATGTTTGCAAAAAGTTTTTGCAGCTCTGAGCAATTTTTAGTTAAACACAGACATATGTGTTGATTTGTTTCTTTTCTTTCTTTTCTTTTCTTTTATTTTTTAACGCAGTGGCCAATCAGTAGGATTTAAGTTTAAGTGAATTACTCTTGAAATTGCAATGACTGACATAGTGATAACCATAACAATGGATGGGACAAATAAATGTCAAAATAGATGATTAAATGGATAGTTCACCCAAAAAGGAAAATTCTGTCATCATATCCTCACTATAAAGTTAAAGCATATCCGCATCACTTTCAGAAGCACACTCACTGATCTGAAACTGGGCCTGGCAGTTTCAAATGAATTTCCTTGACTTTTGGAATGCAAAATATGTAGCAGAATGTATAGTTTAGTATTATTGCGAACTACTATTATATTGAACTCCATCAGTTTGATGTGCATTCACGCGCTGCCACTTCTTCAGTGAATGAATACCCACTTAATCTCAGAACAAGCCTTTTAGCAAAATGGAAATACTCTCATGAATTTTAAAACATTTATAGATAAGGCTAAAAATGTTAGATGTAAACTATATATGTTGAGGAAAACAGGTCTCAAATGCATTAAACAACAGGCCTCTGGTAGAATTTTTCAATTTTAATGTAAATGAAGTTTCTAAATACATTCTGCACGTGCACATAGAAACAGAGGTGCTTGTGCGTGAGTTTAAAGTGTACACAATAATAATATTTTATTCCTTTCATTTTTAATGGCATGTTTGTGTGCTGCTGCGCCTATAGGCGGATATTACTGACACGTCCTTTAAATAAATAAAAAAATGCTGGGTCATTTACTTTACACCAAGTTTTAGTTGGCCAATGGCACAATCATTTTCAGTTCCCTCAAAATAGCAACGCACTAACAATGCACCTGAACACACCTCATTTTCAGACCAGCACGCCCATGGGCGAACAGATGGGCACAGGTGCATTTGCTATTTAAACAATGTGGCGCTACACTCTTAAAAATAAAGGTGCTTATAAGGTTCTTCACAGTGATGCCATAGAAGAATAATTTTTGGTTCCACAAAAAAACCATTCAGTCAAAGTTCTTTAAAGAACCATCTCTTTCTTACCTTTTTATAATCTGAAGAACCTTCTTTCACCACAAATAACCTTTTGTAAAACAGAAAGGTTCTTCAGATGTTAGATTAATAGATAAATATAACTTTGGCGAGTCAGAGGAGATTATATTCCTGTCTAATACAGCTTATCAGTCAACATTAAAACAGCTCTAATGATAAAGTGCCTTACCACACCGCATAATTCAGTTATGTCACACAAGCCAAACAATATTACACAAAGATCCTGCCCTGCAGCTTAGTGTTTGTGTTTAAATTGTACTGGATATTGCTTCCTTTATTGACTAGCATATATCATAACTGAGGGTCATGACTGATAAAACTGAGCAGAAAAAAATATTAACAACCACCTAAAGTACATTTGTATCTCTCATTTCTTTTTTGAAACACAAATTGAACAGCCTGTCAACAGACAAAATATGATTTTGTACACGTTCCAACTGTGTCCAATGAGCAAGTAAAAGTATCTGTGAGCCAAACAGCAATGAAATATTAATTTTCTCCAAAACTGTGAAATGATGAACTGTATGAATTCAAAAGCCAAGCGTCTATTCATCACTTGAGTTGTTTGGCACGTTATCACTGCAAAACCTTACACATTAACACATGGCCACTGATGTGCTTCATCCGAGATCATGATAGCTGCAACTATTGTTGTTTTTTATTAGTGTCACTGACACGATAATGAAGCATAATTATTTAGCAACTGTCAGATGGAACCGTAACAGTCGCACTGCTCATTTCAGCTTCTCTTCACACGGTAATGCTGATGCCTCTCATCAACTGCCACAAGACAGATGACTTTTCTCTACTAATAGTCCCTGTTTCCTTTGTTAAATTACCAGACTTTGAAGCGAGAACTTTGAGGCCTTATTTAATTAACCCCACATGAGCTATGCTTGTTTTTCTGTGTGATTACAAAAGAGATGGCAGGTGCAGCAGGGAGATCACTAAGTGTTTTTGTCCACCATGCACTTTCTTTCACTTTTTCGGTTCTTTGCAGTAGGCTTACTGCTCAGACATTCCCCGCTGGCAAAATACAGTAGACATACACAATGTTAAGCCTAGACAGCCCGGTGAGAGGAGTGTGTCATGTAAATTTGACTCATATCAGCACAACACCACAAAGAGCAGAGAGACCGACAACCCCTCAGTAAGACGTCCCCCTGCCTTTAATTTTCCACTTGACCATAAATGTGAGCAAAACATATTTCAGCTTGCAGCAACTGCTTATGCTTTTCTTTATTTTGACATGTGACATCTGAACATCAACATTTATGAGATTTATTCCATCTGAACAGGTTTACGGTGGATTGGTGTGTGGTTTACTTGGATTTTAGGTGTAAAATATTTTTGTTTTTATTTTATTTTGGAAATAAATTTAAATGTATACCTTACAGGTAAGACAACCCTTATAAATTATTATTATTTACTAATTAAATGAACAAAAACAACATGCTGTTCACAAAAGCAACAGCTTTCTATGTTTTACTATTGAGATAGGACACCATTTACATCTGGACCAAATTATTGGTAAACTCTGTGGGCCTTTTTACACTTGACCACTTGTGCTTTTGTTCGATTGGATTGATCACGTATCTGATTTGAGAAAATGCATGAAGTCACAATACACTGCAATGACTGATTTTTTGACTGACTGACAATGATTTTTTGTTGGCTAAAATGTTTTATTTATTTTATTTTTTTTCACAGTGGACTGTTCGAGTCTCAGGTCTGGCAGGAATTGTTCGTGGGGGAGTGAATAACCAGCGCTTTCTTCCACTTTCAATACCACGACTGAACCCCCAACTGCTCCCCGGGTGCCGCAGCATTGGCTGCCCACTGCTCCGGGTGTGTGTTCACTGCTGTTTGTGTGCACTTAGGATGGGCTAATTCCGAGTATGGGTTACCATACTTGGCCACATGTCATGTCACTTTCATTCTTTGATTAATCTCTCTTCCTCAACTCTGGCTTTTAAGACATGCACAATTCCACTCATGCAAGTGCACACTTTTTCTTCTTTGCACAAATATGCATAAACATCCTTTTCTGAAGTTGTCAAAGTGCTGCATAATAATAAATCACAAATACGTCCATGCTACACACATACACACCAGTGTGAGCTGACTCAGCACAAGCATTTTTCTGTATCACTGCTTTAGTATGCTGCCACAGTCGCAAAGACCAACACTTTACAAATATCTCAGTGAGGACACTGCTTTACAACACACATAATCTTGCTAGTATAGAGATCCACTCAACAAACCCCCAAAATAATAGCTTGCGCTGGCACTTTCTGTAATAAAATAATTTCCAATATAGCAAGAAATGAACAGCACTTTGATTCATGAAACTGTGTTCCACTCCATAATGATCCAATGAAGAGGCAGAAGAAAGTCAAAGAACTATGATATTTCACCAAATAAGCTACAGCTGAAAAGGTGAACAAGTAAATAAGGCTGAGGTGGCATATACTCAATGTGCATATTATATGAAAGTGAAAAAGTGAAAGTGACGTGACATAGTATGGTGACCCATACTCGAAATTAGTGCTCTGCATTTAACCCATTCAATGTGCACACACAGAGCAGTGAACACACACACCCAGAGCAGACGGCAGCAAAACTCCCCTAGCAGAAACAAACTTCCATAACTGTGATCTAAATCACAAAACCGATGAATAACATAAAATACTGATCATATAAAATACTTTATAATACTGAATTACTATCATTTTTCTAGTTAAAGGTTCAAGGTTTGCAATGAATACAATCACAAAATATTTGAAAACACACATGACCTCAGAACTCATCCTCTAACATGAAACATAATTGGTGCTCTTCTCAATCACATGTGAATTCACATTTTGGAGATGCCAGTGAGTGGGAAGCCCATAAAGAGATGCTAAGGATGACTCATAACAGCAATTCCAGAGGCACCAGTGAAATGACAATATCACAGCCCCTCAACACCTATTAAAGAGAAGAATGTCAACATCATTTAGTAACCTTCTAATAAAGCACTTTCATTTTGCGTAGCACTTTATCGGCTCATAAAATTGCCAGAATTTTTCATTGTTCTCTTCTGGTTTATTTCTTTTTGTCGGTCTGTCCGTAATTTTTGCTTCCCATACCTTATCTTTTTCCCATGCGAAAAGCTTTTGTTTGAGTACACAGAGTAAACTATGTAGTTCTCTGCATGAGTTCTAGCTGAACACCGCAGCGGTGATTCTCTGTTTCCATGGTTTCCACTGTTCAAACATTATGTCCACAATGTCCATCGTGTTTGACTGGTATGGTAGACCACTGCTCAGCAGCATTCCTTAGGCTATATGCCTCCAAAGGTCATGTAAATAAAAAGAGAAATAATCAAGTTGTGTTCACAGTAAATGGAGAGACTTAATTTCTTCTGCTGAAACTCAAGATGCTTTTTGAATGTCAAATCATGGTTCATCAGATTTTAAGCAAATTGTATTTTATTTTATATAGACTATTACAATAGAAAAATA
Organism: Barbus barbus; assembly: GCF_936440315.1. Taxonomy (NCBI): domain Eukaryota; kingdom Metazoa; phylum Chordata; class Actinopteri; order Cypriniformes; family Cyprinidae; genus Barbus; species Barbus barbus. The sequence goes on from NC_136756.1 coordinate 11,500,857, forward strand.
GAAGTATGTTTACTATAGCTGTCTCAGACATTTGGACCACACTGTATGATTTAAAGTAGAATTAATGTACATTAAGACTTTCAGGGGGGCTTGTGATCAGAGGCACAAGCACAATATACAATAGTTTGAAATTCAAAAGGCAGTACCTGGGCAGCACATCAGTCTGGCTGCATTGGAATTTCTCCAATCTTCCTCTGCAACCTTAATGAAAAAGTAGATACAGTGTACATTGGGTCCTTGAGGCATTAAAGTTTTTCAGTGGATTTGTTAATGTTGAAATGTATTAGTAGACACATTGGACACAGCTGACTGTGCACTGGGAAATTTGCACAGCAATACATTTTGTATTGTATTGCTTTAAGTCTTGCTTAAAGTCTCAGTTCAGTGATGCATTAGGTTTTCTCAGTTGCACAAAAGCAAGAAAATGTTGAGGTTATTATTAAGCATACTTGATTGACTCTGGTAATTACTTTACATGGTTGTCTAAAATCCCAAAAGCATTTACAGAAGAACAGCAAGTAAAGCCAATTGATTTGGTAATGTCAAGTGTAACATTCATGAATCAAAGTTGGGACAGTCCCTCTTTATCATGCTGTGGCTTAATGATAATAATCTGTTTTATAATTATCTGCCACAGTAATTTCATGCTCATTAAAAGAGAAAATAATAATGCTAATAAAAATTTAATCATGCTTGACATTTACTCACCCTCATGCCATCCAAGATGCAGATGAGTTTTTTTCTTCATCAGAAAAGATTTGGAGAAATTTAGCATTGCATCACTTTCTCACCAATTGATCCTCTGCCGTGAATGGGTACCGTCAGAGTGATAAAAACATCACGATAATCCACAAGGCTCCAGTCCATCAGTTAACATCTTTTGAATTGAAAAGCTGCTTTATTGTACGTAACAAATCCATCAATATTTTTAAGATGAAGTTTTTAACTTTAACTTCAACCATTCCTTGTTTACAAGTGAAAACAGTCCAAAACAGTTCCAAACAAACAGGTTGGTTGATTTAGTTGTGGACAGCGTTATTATGGATCATATTATGGACTGAAGCGTTATTATCGCTATTTTGGCCAGAAGCTACGGTTTAAAGTTAAAACGCTTTAATAATGGATTTGTCACTTCATAAAATGTTAACTGATGGACTGGATTCATGTGGATTACTTGTGAATTACTGTAATGTTTTTTTATCAGCTGTCTGGACTCTCATTCTGACGGCACCCATTCACTGCAGATGATCCATTGGTGAGCAAGTGACGTAATGCAAAATTTTTCTACATTTGTTTCAATGAAGAAACAAACTCATCTACATCTTGGATGGCTTGAAGGTGAGTACATTTTCAGCTAATTTTAATTTTTGGGTGAACTATTCTATTAATCATGACTGACCATGAACACAGCATTTCTACAATGCTTTTGTATTATGCTACTGTACATCCACATCACCAGGTGTCACTACAAAGCTCATAGCACACTGAGTCTGAAATGTTCGTCCGACATTTTTGCACGTTGAAAAATAAATACGACCTCATGCAGTGTCAATCATGTTTACTGCCTAATTCGGATCAGGTTCGATTTTAAGCGTTTTCGCATCCATAACAAACATTTTGATTGGAAAAGATGACGAATATGAAAAATTTGCCTTAAGGTGAAGACGACCAGCACAACAAAAAAATGACTAAGTGCATTTTCAATATTACATTCTTAATCAGTAGTATTTTAATATACTTTTCTGAAATTTTAATATGATCAACTTTTTTTTTTTTTATTCTTGTGCAAAAAGGTCTAATTATGTATTACGTTCATTCTGGGCCAATAACACAGCAATTAGCCACTCCTGTCCACCTCCACACGAGTAGCTGGGCAGGAACATTGTCTTACTTGTATCACTTGGATGTCTCTGCATGCACACACTCATTACTTACTGTACCAGCATTGAGGGAGATGTGGTAATTTGCAAACCTTCTATTTGGGCTCTTGGTAATTATACACTATCTTCTGACTGCAGTGTGGACACTTAGTGATGTGTGAATCACCATATGGTTTCACCAAGTGTTAAGTCATCACAACAGATGCTGAACACGCTGTCATCCCTCCCTCAGGTTTGGAACTGTGATATTTGTTTGCGTTGTCACTTAACGTAGCGCCTCAGTTACGCATCTTGTGGAACCAGCTTCGTTCTGGGCTCTTGCAGATGTCTCAGTGAAACTTGTGAAAGACAAGTCAGTGATTTTGGCTTGCCTGTGTTTGTGAATGTATTAGAATTTGATTAATTAGCTGGTGTCATTCATGTCTTTAGCCTGCCTGCTGGGAGAGATGTTGTGGGGATCAGGAAGTACGCTACAAAAATGGCTTTTGTTTATTGACAGAAGGCAAGTTGTTCACAGGCTGGGATGTTGCTGACTGAAGACTGAAGAAATTCTACACTGCATTCGTCGTTCTTCACACATGGAGAACTTCAGATGACCCTCACCAGGCAAACAAACCATCTCACCATTCATAGCAAACATTCATGACTCTTTGCCATCTTCACAGTCACAAACTGGGTTCTAGATGACAGCTGCAGAGGGAGGTTTTCTTCTTGTCTTTTTCTCTTAAATGGCTGCATTGCTTTACTACGTTTACAATGAGAGGCTTGTTTTTTGATGCCTAGTGTTTTCAAATCTTCAGATTTTAAAAGTTGTGGAGTGTATTCTAGGCTTACTTACATTTCTGACTTTAAATAATGTCACTGAGCAATGAATTAATAAATAATGGTTGAACTGTAATTCTTTCAATCTTAAGATTACTCATCCTGATGGACAGAGGGCATCTCATGTACAAAATCAATTTAAAGACTTTTACATCCATCAGTACAGTGAGATGCATCCCTTGATATCATAAATTTATTATCATAAATGATATATCACAAGCTAGTTTAATGGCATGTTTCTAATTGCCATTACTGTAACTAAATGGATTCATAAAAATATCAAACATAATAAAAAATCTTGTAAGTTTTTTTTTAAGATAATGATAAAACAAATATTTTTCTTTCATTTATGGTAAAAGTATCATTAACATTTTCAGCCTTGCTACTTATTCCATTCTGGTGCATTTGTTTAATGTTTTCATTTTACAATTTTGCCTATTCATTTATTTATTTATTTTTAAATATTTATTTGGAGTTTAAATTGTCCCAAATTTAGGTAAAAGCTCTGAAAAAAAAAAACATATAAGATAGTTAGAAAGCAAAATAATATTTTATTCAGATTGAACTACTAAAGTTCATTATGAACATTTCTAAAGGTTAAGAAACAGTAAAATTAATTCATTCATTCTTTCTTTCTTTCTCATCCCACCATATACAAAGATTATTGGAGTATGTTTTATAATATTTTTTTTCAGTCTACTTCAAAATTGTTCACTTAGTACAGTGAGTTACTTGCTGTTTCTTTTTAATTAATTGTGAAATTTACTAGCTATTTGTGAGTGAACATGGTTCTATTTTTTTCAGTGTACATTATAAAGCTCTCTCTGTTCCACGTCTTTGCTGCATGAACCCTTTCCTGATCCCTCTCACTCCCATTGCATTTCATTTCCCGTCTGTTCCGAGCTGTCTCTGCTTCCAGCTTCCCGTCCATCTATTATTCTTCATCCCAGTTTTTGTTCCCATCTCTCTCTGTCAAGCCTCTCATCTCTCCAGATGTCTCTTTAGTCTTTTTCTCTTTGAGTCCTATCTCACACGATGGTCACCCAGGGACTTTTTCGCCTTGCCCAAAATGTCCTCATCCAGCATGTCTGATTAAAACACACTTTCCAGATCCACCCTCCCTGCTTCTGTTGTCCACAATGCGACAGCCATTTTTAAATTATATAACATTATGGTGCATCTACACAGCATAAATATTCATGGGTGACTCTTCTTGTACAAGTGCATGGGAGAATCAGGCGTCTCGTAAATGATGCTCACAGCAATCTGTGCTGCTTTGGCTCAGGTTCAGGCCCTCCAAGCTACTGTTCCAGCTTTCCAGACTCACTGCTAAAAATGTAAACACGGAAATGCTGAAAATTTAGATGTTTTGCCAACAACTTTGCCTTGTATCAGCCAACAATTTACTTCCGAAGAATTCAAATATGACAATCAGTCACACTGCTCCAAGCTGTGTTGCAAATATGCTCCTGCTTGAACATTTTGACTTCAGCTTGGTAGTTTAGCCACTACCCTGGTAATTTTTGCCTTACATTGTTACTTGGTGACAGTGACTTGTGGGTCAGTAAAATGTGAGTGTACTTAATCATTATTTAATTAATTATTTTTTTTAATTATTTCAAAAGTATCATTGTGTTTTTTTGGGGGGATGAGTGTTGTACAACATAACATTTTACAACCTGAACTATCATTGTGTTCTCAAATTATCTGATTTATTAAGATATTAACCTTAAGACACAATCATGAGGGTCTGCAGTTGTCCTCTATATGATATAATTTCCAGTTTTAAGGTTTTTATTTTTGTTTCTGCATGCTGATCGCACCATATAACTCTGATTTAAGGATTTTTATTCACGTTTGCTTGTTGGTCGCACCACATGGCTTTGATTTTATGGTTTTTATTCATGTTTCTGCATGTTGGTCGCACCACATGACTTTTAATGGTTTTTATTCATGTTTTGCATGTTGGTCGCACCATATATCTTTGATGTTTTGGCTTTTACTCTTGTTTCTGCTTGGTCGCACCACATGACTGGTTTAGCAAAATAATTTTTTTTGGCTATATTAATAATAAACAGTCAAGCAATTTTAATTAAATATTGGGTAACACTTTACTTAAAGCCTTTATGTATAATGCAGTATAAAAGTAGTTTTAATGCATTACTGCACTTTATAATACATTGTACAATCTCATGAATAATTGTAACCACAGCTAATACATTATAATTAAATTAAAAATAAGTTCATTTGATTCTATTCCCCTATTCTATATTCTTTCCTTACTTTTTATGTTCTTGTACATTGAAATGACAACAGAATTAAAAAACAAAATCCCATAGCTTTTCTCTCAGATAGCAAAGACACCACTGAGGCTGAGTGCTGTCCTAAAAGACCTATCCTCAGTGGATTATGATACAGTTGTTAGACATGATGAGATGTGGTACGTGATAAGGCTGTGACTGAACACACTTTGTATTTCCTGTTTGATTGTCTATGCCAAAAAACAACCCTCCTCCTCCCATCCATTCCCAGCCATGGTCCTGCTAATCCATTTTCAAATGTACTGTAATAGTTTGCTCACCCAAATACATGAACATTATAGAAATTCCATGGATGCGAATTTGGGTCAGGGGTAAGACTGGAGGAGAAAGGACATGCCAGAGCTGTCATATCAGACTCAAGACATTTCTGAAACAAAATGGTCAAACTGTTAAATGCTAAATGGATTATCTCTTGTTTACAGAATTATACTGACATTTAAAGACAGCTCTATGGGTTTTATGAGATATATGTGCATGGGTAAATTTAATGTTATTATTATTATTATTTTTTTTAATGGTATGTTTTAAGATTAGTACAGTGGAAAGTCATTTGCAGAGAGTAATAAGGAACACTTCCTAAGAGGAAGTTTAACTTGTTGAACTTTTTGAACTTGTCTTCTCTACACTCAAAACATTGACAGTTGGTCAGTGAAGGACATGAGATAATCCTAACAAATTGTATCTTTTAGAGAAAATGTTGGTTCATGACATTTCTTAATGCTTCATACATTAAATATATATAACAAACTGTGACCTTCCTGAAGGTTTCAGTATAGTAAGTGCCGACAAGTGGCTGCCTTTATGAGCGAGTAATTATTAAGTCATTCATTCAATGCATTTTTTAAAACAACAGGAATAAAACTAATTATGAGACGATTCTTAATAGCATACAAACATACTGCTATTGCTATTTCTGCTATATTAGAAGTAGTAAATGAGTATGCTATTTTGAATTTAGATGCTCTCTTTTTAATTGAGTTAATCATTAAATCAAAAGATTCATTCAAAAACACTTATCTTATTTATTAAAGTTCTTCTGTGGCTGCATGTGGAACTATTTTACTTGATTTAGCAACAATAGACAATATTGTGTCTAATATGTCCTACTGCCATGCTGATAATTTGAAACAACATGCTTGCTTGGGTGATATTTCTTGTCATATTTATAGAGTGAAACTCGTACTTTTCCCCATTGATTTTTCTCATAAGGATTTTTTTATAAAAAGTCTTCCATAAAGAGTTATAAACCACAAATCAAACTAACCAGCTACATGGTAAATCACAAATTCTGAAGCGAAAATTTTTAAAAATCAGTCAAAAACATAAAGGTACAAGAAAATGAAAATTCTGCCATCATTTACTCACCCTGATGTTGTTCCAATCATGTATTTGTTATTTTAAAATGGCTTAAAATATTTAAGTAGTTTTAGAGCATAGAGAGACTGGCTCAATTGCGCAGTTTACAATGCTTCATTGGAGTAAGTGGGCATTAAATAGTTATTTTGGTGCAACTTGCTTGTTTCAATTCCCTAATTGGTGGTGATTTCTTTGCAGCATCATGCCGGTTTTCCCCAGAAAGTGTGCTATTGAAACCTGATTATTTGATTGATTGCTTTGGTTGGGTCCTGATCGCCAGCTGGATATACATTATCCATTAGATACTGTATAATTATTATTATTATTATTATAGTCTTAAATATCACAAACAAAACTCTAAAAACTTTGGGAAATTATCTTATACTTCATATCAGACATAAGATTCTGTTGCATGACCATCAAGTTCATTGTTCCAGATATATATTTGGATCCAGAGACTAAATATAGCTTATTTACTTTGTTTTGCAAATTGAGAATGTCTTCTACCCCACACTGCCAGCCACATACTCAACCACTAATTACATTCAGTTGTTTAAAAAGTAGGTCTCAAATTTTCCCAAACTTTTCTGTTCCTGCATTAACTGGATTCGGACTCTGTCTGAAGTGGGGGGGGGGGGGGGGGGGGGGGGGTTCAGAATTTTGCCAACATCTTGTATTTTTTTAATTGAAAGATTTACATAGCAGACAGTCCGACGCATTGGGGAAATATTCATTTCCCTGGAATAACGTTTCCATATTTGTGGATGAATGAGTTCAATTTCTCATGCAAGTCAAAGCAAAGCAATCAATAATTTGAGGCTCTGCCAGAGTATGACCTTACAGGTAGATGCTTAAGGAAAAGGATCAGCTACTAATTAATACAAAATTATTTACACGCTTCACATGGAGACTTCATTAATTATTAAATGCAGCATCTTCCTACAATTACCAGAACTGAATCTCCTTCCCTGTTTGAGTTCAGAGCCTCTTATCTTGTAAACTACACATAATATTAACATTTTTCTTTTCTAATCCTCTATTTTTAAAGTGCTGTGTCGATAAAAAAAAAAAAAAAAGACAATTAACATCAAAGACGCTGAACCTGCATTTTAAGAATTAAACTCAGACCAGTATTAATCCTCGATCCCATGCATGCATTGTGTTCAGAAACATCACCATTCCTAATGCAATCATGCCGGTGAATATTATTTTTTTTAAAAGGATTGGAGGGTGTCAAATTGACCTCAAGGGAAACAGAGTTTATCCAACCATATCAACATACATCTGCCAAAGCACCAATTAATCCCGTATTCTAATACATCAAAACATCTGCCCTTTTGAATACAGATTTCCTCTCTCTACATCTAGATACTAGAATATTTGCATTAAAATCTGTAAAATCATACAAATGAATAAGGAAAGTGAGGTTACTGTAGACCATTCCACATGAAAACAAAGATGGATAACTCAACAGGTCACATCTTAATGACATTTGCTTTATCAGCTTGTTAAAAAAAAGTCTAATGTGCATTGTTGTCACTCCACAGATTCCAAGAAGTGCAGTGCTGAGCTAAAAAAAATAAAAAATAAATAAAGATGATCTGGAAATGTAAGTGCGGTTAATTTGCTTGTGGCAAAAGGGGATACTTGTTAAAACATACTAGACTAAACATTTTGTTTATGTTAAGGCTACGGATTACAAGTAATGATGTCAATGTACAAACAATGTGCTCATTGTTTTGCTTCATAAGATATGAGTATATCGTCAAGAGCCAGGAGTATTAATTCTGTTTTCTGTATCTGCTTTTTTTTTTTACTCACAAAGTGATATAACCCCTTCACTTCCATTTTATGAATCACCAATGACCATGGATTCAGTCACCTACATTTTAAATGGCTTGAGGGTGAGTACATTAACAGCAAATTTTCATTTTGGGTGAACTTTTCCTGTAATACAGAAAAAAGCATTAATTGATGGAAATGTGACTTTCATTTTTCATTGATACAATGTTGTCTCTGCCACCTCAGACCTCTGACCTCACTGACATCAAGTGTGGAAATAAGAGGCATTCCTGTAATACCTGATCACCCTTCCTTGAAGAACTTCATGACGTTCTTCAAAGCATGCTTTGTAAGTATTGTTGATTTTTCTTTCTGTTATAAATGATGTAAACTAAAGGGGTCATAACATAGTTTTTAGCTAAAAATTCGTTTTATTAATTTCCTTCATGTCCAGGCTTCTGATGATGAGGAGTCACACCAAAACGTTCCAGTTGGAATTCGCAAAAGCGAAGATGTTGCACAACATTCCCTGTCTTTCTCCTCCATCTAGCCCCTTTAAATAATTGTCTCAGAGGGTAATCTTGGGAAGGACGGTTTAGAGAACCTCCCTCAGACCATTCTTGTTTTTGGACTGACTTATGCCTTGCATCTTGATTAATGAGCAATACATTAAACACATACATTTTCTCTTTGTTTAATTAGACAAAATCTCAACTTACCTAAAGTTACCTGAAATTTGTTAAATGGATTTTGTAAAATGAATTAAAATAAACTGAATTATAAAACAAAATCCTTGTTTTTTGTATTTTTGTCCTTGTTTATTGTGCAGCTGTAACTTAAAGAATAATAAATCGGCAGAGAAATCAGTCATATTAAACCAATTAAATAGTTATATTAAAAATGCAATTTGGTCTACTAAAAGTTAACTTTAGTGCAATTTATTGTTTTGAGTTACCTTAACTGGTAAATTTGAGTTATTGTAACAGATAGTCAATGAACTGTAACGCGCGTTGGTTCTATATGCCAGCTTCACAGTTCTTACCGCGCGTTGGCTCGCGGGTTCTTGGCTTTGTTCCAAGGAGGACAGAGAGCTCGGAAGTCATAACACTTGGTTTATTAAACAGTAGAGGTGAACATCACGGATTAGCCACATCCGATTACACAGTGCGCGTCAACTCTTTCTCAACGCTCACACCAACTGCTCGCCAAACTAATAGGCTTGTTTGAGATGAGCAAAATCTGCGCAGAACCGATCACCGGTGATCAGCGCGAGATGCATGCCGGTTAGAAATGTGTCCGAGGGCGGTCCGCCTTGCTCTGATGTCATGCTGACGTATGTCAAAAATCTCTCGCGAGCGCAAGGCGCACGTGTCGGATTCTGCAGTCGAGCGCAGTTACTCTCCACCAACTGCGCTGATCAAAAGCATCATGGGAAACGACTTGCTGACGACACAGCTTAATGCTCATTGGCTGCGAATGTCATCTGATATTTTTTCCCCTTAATCCTAAGAAGTCCATTAGCTATAGCCTAATACTATTTACTTTTTCTATAGTAATTTATTAGTAATTAGGACATGTGCTTTATTTATTTACCCTTTTATTTTTATTTTCTTGGTTTGAAGTCCTGTTTGTTGTAATTTTCTCTTTATGTATTGTATGCTGATGTTAATTTTGTACATTTACATTTTTGTACAACATTATTCCATTAAATAAATTAGTCAATCCATCAATACATGCATGCATTGGCTACATCTAATGTGACGGTTTTGCAATTAGGCCTCATGTTTGTGTGTTTTTATCTGAGATCTTTATCTGGGTATGTCTTATTTCAGGAGTGCAGTAAACAAAGCCCACACATGCATGCTAATTTCTTAATTTAAAATGTGTTTTTGTTTCATATTAATTTTGAATAATAATCTGCTGTACACACTTTTCCTAATCATTAAACATGAAATTCAAATTTACATTAAGGTGACAAACAATTGTGTAATATATTTATATGGAATATGTTTCATGTAAAAAAGGTATAGTTCACCCAAAGAGGTTTTTTTTTGGGGGGGGGGGGGGTAAACTGTCCCTTAAGTAGGATACACATAATTAGGTTAATCAGCTGTGCCATATCCCACTCTGAAATGTTTAACCCGTAATTGGGGATAACAGTGTAAATTTAGTGCAAATTTAGTGCAAAAAATCTCAAACAAGCCTAGTATCTCTCGCGAGCCTAATCGCGGATCTCTGTTCTCGCGATATTACCTCTACGTCTTATTTAAAGTTACAGAACATTCATTTTAACCTTAAATTTCACTCCCTACAGAACTAACACTTTCCAATGTAAAGAACTTGAAATGTCTTGTTTGTTCAACAAGACAAAATCAACTTTTTTAGGGCAACGAGTTTCCATAAATGTTTTAAGTTCAATCAACTTGTACGGGCTTACAGTGTAAAACCTCATTTTCTTTGCATAATTTTCAATGTGTCCCAATGACGTGTGTCGAGATAAAAATCTGTTCATCTGCACTAAAAGCGCCATAGTTATTCTCTGACAGCAATGAGTCAGTTGGCACACAGCTCAGTGGTTTTATTTTCAAGAGCAGTGGAAAACCAACAGCGTTACACTGAAGAAAGAGGAGTCCAGGAGGCAAAATGGATACAGTTACCAGGATCCCTTCATTGCAATCCCTTCATTGCAATTCAATTGCAAAGCTTTTGAGAATGCAGCCCAAATGCAATGTCCTGACACATACAAATAATTCATCAAAAAAAAAAAAAAGTACAGTCGAAGGATTTTTAATCGTGTTGTAGCTCAAACTGAACTCCTCATGTCTGTTTTCCCCTTGGGGAAAAATTGAAAATATATAGAACGGGGGGGGGGGGGGGGGGGGGGGGGGGGTGACAATAGGAAACAGCAGGATAAATAAATACAGAATCATTCACATAATAGTAATTTACAGCTCTCATCTTAAATTTGACTCATTTCCTAATTGTCTCAAAATTATTTGTTTCAAAATGACCTGCAATAAAAAAGATTGTTCTTAAATAAACTCTGGTTTAAGAAGATATTAAATGAGTTTAGCAGCAAAACATGTAAAAGCATTGGCACGAGAAGTAGCTGAATCAAAAGCACTGGCAGATATGGTGAACCAGCCACGTTTATCAAGCACATACATATATAGTTGAATTGGTGCCAGTGGAATCAGGGGAGGGATGGAACTCACACACGCAAAGAAACCTCCACACAACAGCATCCGCACACCCTCTCGCACACAGCATACATTTCCAAACATACACTGCATTCAGACACAACACAAACCCATTCACAACATTTGTTCGGCACACACACACACACACGGAGATCGATAGCAAAAAGACAATGACCAAAGAAATAGAAAGCATCACTGCTATCAGCCCTTAGTCCCAAAGTATCACCCTACTGAATGCTCAGACATTTAGGGTGCAGTAGATCAGTGTACACCAACAAATGATCATTTGTTCTTTTATACAAGAAAAGTGCTGAACCAAGTCAGAAAGAGCACCTCCAGTGAAATCAGGAGGTGTTTGTATCATCTGATACAGTCACCAAAGTCTAAAGTCATTTTTTTGGATGATGCAAAAAGTCTTATATTAAAAGTGAAAATGACTTTTGATATGAATACATATCTTAAGTTCCCATAATAAACATTTTGTTGTCTTAAAGCCTGCTGGTAACCAGTCCAAGATGCAAAGAGACAGAAAGGCTTCCATCCATGACAGGTGTTCTGTATTCACAGAGCCTTTCTGCATCACAGCATGGCAGAAAATGTCCCCAGTGGTCCTACACTAGGGGGGATCTGTAACTAGAAGCCTTAATGTTCGATTGGAGAAACTTGTGTCAGCTCGTTTAATACACATTGCCCCTGGCAAGGATTTCCACAGGAGTATTTCGTGTCTTTGTTCCTCAGAAGTAATGCTGTGTAGGCATTGGTAGACCAATCAGCATGGAAAAGTTGTACGTAAAGATTCTGAATGGTGTACCTCTGAAATCCTTAGAGAAATCCATGTTTGCAGTATCTCCAAGGCCTGGTGTTCTTAGAAAGGCGAGATAACAGAAAAAAAATACAATAAACTTTGTAACTGACTTCCATGTCACTTGTCCTTGCAGGTGTGCGATAGTCCCAGTAAGTTCTTTTATGTTCAGCCATGATTTGTCAAAGTCTGTGAATATTTTTGGATTAGCCCCATTTTATAACACAAATACCAAGAATCCAATGCCTGAGGCGGTAACCTGGAGTCATTTGAATAGCATGGTATTCTCAGTTCACTGGGCAGCACAAAAAGCCCTTCGTTTACATCGCAACAGCACCGTTATTGTGCTTCTTTTAGTCTGTGTTCTGAATAACCGCATATTTGTTGTCTGTGCAGATGATCCACCTCAGGAGCTTCAGAAGAATGTGCCTTTGGTGTTCTTGCAGAGAATCTTTTTGAAGGCTCTGCGAAAGTCTTTGTTGAAGATGGTGTAGATGACCGGGTTAAGGCAGCTGTTGCAGTAGCCGATCCAGAAGAAGAACTTAAAGAGCGGCTCTGGCAGGGTGCACGTCTCCGGGCACACAGCCTGTAGGCTGTACGAGAAGAAGAAAGGGAACCAGCAGATGACAAAGACACCAATTACCACCGCCAGGACAAAGGTGAAGCGCTTCTCTCGGTTCACCATGGCTTTGCGCCGTGCAGAGTTGGGCGTTCCTTCTTGCTTCATCTTCTGGGTCACTAGCTTGGCACCTTTGGCAGTGGCGATCATGTCTCTGTATTTCTGGATGGTGGCGGGAGAATGGATGCCACTTGGTGTCACACCTGGGGTGCAAGGGACCTCTAACCCCCTTCCACCTTGCTCGGTGTCCGAGTCAGAGCTCATGCTCTCTCCATTATTATTGTCAGGCTGTTTCATGATCTTCTTCGCCTTTTTACCCGCTTTAGGTTTATTAGGAGCCATTTCGGATGAATTTGAAGGAGACGGGGAGGGGCACGGCGTGGTCGGCGTCAGGGTTGCCGAAGGGAGTTGCAGATGTTTGTTGGAGATTGGGGGGCTCGCCGCTTGCTGGGCAGACTCCACTTGAGACACGGCCAGAGTCGGAGGCCTGGGTTTTTTCTGCAAGGTAGAGGGCGTTTCATCTCCTCTTCCGTTTTGTAGACCATCCGTGTGGACCTTGTGCTGAGGGGTTGCGGCATTGACCAGGACCTCTTTGAGGGGCTCCCCTGGTGGACATCTTGTGCGCTGCTTGGCGATTTGGTAGATCCGCATGTAGACTAAAATCATAATCAGACAAGGAGCAAAGAAGGAACCGATAGTAGAGTACAGGATGTACCAGCGCTCATCATTGAGCTGACACTGTGGCAGCCCACCTGAATCAGCACCACCTTTGTTCTTGTTCATGGAGAGTAGCGGTGGGAAGGAGATGACTGCTGAGATCAGCCACACCACCAAAATGGCACATTTGATGCGTTTGGGCGTCCGCTTTGCGCCGTATGTGACGGCACGTGAGATAGACATGTAGCGGTCTAGACTGATGGCGCACAGGTGTACTATAGAGGAAGTGCAGAACAACACATCCAGCGCCAGGTAAATCTCACACCATACGGAGCGGAAATACCAGTAGCCCATCAGTTCATTGGCCAGCGAAAATGGGATGATTAGGGTGGCCACCAAAATATCCGCGGCCGCAAGCGAAACCAAGAAGAGGTTCTGGGGCCCTCTAAGCGAGCGGCTGGTTAAAACAGCTATGATGACCAGAATATTGCCAACAATTGTAAAAATAATCATCAACGTGATGGCTGTTGCAAAGGCTGCTGTGGCTTCTGGAGTGTATGGATGGAGTTTAATCATGCTCTGGTTACAAGTCGGTGAAGACGTGCCTCCGGTGCTGTTGATGTTGTGGCCATGCAGACCCGTGCCGGTAGAGCACGCGCTTGCCATGACTGCCAAAGCGCGTCAACTGAAATAATAATCGTCTCTATTAGTTATCCGAATGTGGCCAGAATAAATTGAATAATCTCCTTTAGCTGCTTTTTTTCGCTTCTAAGAATTTAGTAAAATATGTTTGTTTGAAATTAAATCAACGATCTTACGTATAAACGAATGAATACATTGTTCACTGAGCTAAAGATTCTGCCAGCTATTGTTATGTCACATCTCGTCGAGTGTTGGTAGTTTGTTTCTTTGCGTCAAACTTGCAATAAGCATCATCTGGGTTCTGGAATAATTATGCAAACATGCAACTTAATTTAAAAGGCAGGCATCAAATAAATTAAATGTCGGATAGATTACATTTATTTAATTATAATTTACGGTTGCGATAAACTACAATTCACAGCTCTGTCGGTAAATTATCAACTTCAGAATGTTTTATTATTATTATTATTATTATTAGTATTATTTTATAGACGACAGCTAATGTGAGGGGGAAAACTAAAACAAAACGAACAAAAACGCCCAGAACCAATGCAGAAATACAAGCTATGGTGCCACAGATCGATTATTTTCCAATATGAAAAAACAGCGCAATATTGTGCTTCTATAAATGATTAGAGTAACACTTATTCAGTTTTAACATTTTACATAGGCTATTCTAAAATTCAGAATTAGGAATAAAAACGTTATAAATTCTTAACAAGTGCCTACAAAACAAATATATTGGAATGCTTAAATCTAGGTTACCCAGATGCACAAGCCTCCATGGAGCGCAAGGCTTTAAATATATATCTCCAGAGAGCACGCAGCAGCGCGCGGCGATGTGCCAGTTTCCCCTCACAGTTTTCACAAGTTTACAAAAAGAATTTAAGCGCAACAACTACCCTGATAAATGATGGAGTCTGATGTAGTTGTGTCGTTGTTACATTCCTGAGTGGAGAAAGTCGGCTTAATAAAGAATCAGAGGCACGCCGAAATTTGTCGGGTATGTCCAAGCATTAAAAAGAAGTACAGTGTCTGAAAACAGTTTCTCGTCCGTCTCCCTCCGTGTTTCTCCCGTTTTAGTCACAGTATCTCAATCAGCGAGTTGAATGCCTTCTATGTGCCTCGCGCATTGCCTCAGTGACAGTTTGAAGTATCGGTGCTCTGGCTCCATATCTACGCAGCGGTTCTCCTCAGTACCCCAGTATAAGTGATGTCAGGACGGGCGTCATGAGGCGAACTCTTCCCTCCCACTTAAAATCCTGACCTATCCTAACACTCTATTGTCAAACATAAAACAAATACAGGCGTGTAGTGGATGCAATTCAGATAATACATTTTGGAGAAGTCACCAACTTGTATCCAAAACGGATAAAGGTAACGATTTTGAATAATGATATTTACATAATTAAGAGTAGGTACAGGATTCATTTGACTGGATATTAGAAGTTTACTTTATATATAACCATATCAAACTGTATTGTAAAGCACCAAGTATGAAAAATGAAAGGTCGTTTTTTTTAGTTAAAGTTGCGTAACTGTTCAGAACTACATTTGACAGTGCTGCCGATTGCCTCCAACCCAACAAAGAGCAACAAATAAAAAGCAAATAAACTATAAAAGCAACAGAGACCTGTTTGAAACATTTCAAACTTTAATGACAGACTGCGCTCTCGTGCGTAAATGGACTCGTGACGGCCGAGCGCTTCCTCCGCACCGTATTCGCGCTTCATTTCATAGAGATCAAGTGGTTTAATGCTCTCTTCAGATGAGAAAGTGCAACATATACCCAAACGCAATTTAGAACCTCTTCAAGCGTATCCATTAGGATCAGTGGATTTCTATTTCCTGAATCACCCGTATTACCGTCGTGATTTTAGTAAGGAACACAGGGCGTTGTGTCAAAAGGGTCGAATGAGTTGCACCATTTCCAGTACGCAAAAAAAAAAAAATTATAAAATATATATAATATTTGCACGAAGCAATATTTCGAACTGAAAGCTCTTCAGTGGAGAACTGGGTTTTACAGAAATATGTATTTGACGGTTTTTAACATAGATAGATAGATAGATAGATAGATAGATAGATAGATAGATAGATAGATAGATAGATAGATAGATAGATAGATAGATAGATAGATAGATAGATAGATAGATAGAAGGGAATAGTTATGTTGTACATTTATAAACCTGTGGTGAGGTCTGCCCTCTTATGGACAACAAAATGCAAAAATATTTAACCATAATTTTGCAGATATTGTCTGATAATTTAATAATTCTTTCTTTATTCAGCATTCATGTTTCTTTTGAAACACGCTTCTGCATGACTCAAAAGTGTTAAGCCTAGTCTTATAGACCTTATTGTTTGTAGCACCATATTTAGCCTATTTTTTTACAAGAACTAAAATAAGGTCATGTGTTATAGTACAGTCCGTTCAATGAATTGTACTGTTGTTTAATAACATACCAGTTGTTCAGCTAACTTACCGAAAAAATCAATGGACCAAAATGTTTAAAAAACTGCCAACTCTAGGACGTTTATGCCTTGCACGCCACTATAAAGACTGTATCCTAATGGTGGGTATCCTAATAAATCTTAATGGTGTTAAAGTTTCCGCTGCATGTCAGATTATTATTTTTTTTCCATGAATGTCTGCATTTCATTTACTGTACTTTTTCCCCCAATAGCTTTCAAGAGGGTCATCATGTTCCTTCTGGAGAGAAGTCATTTTCTTAGGAGTGATAGACTGAAATATTAGATAGGCTGTTTAATTTGCCAACCCTTGTGAAAAAGAAGTGTGCTTAATTGCATTGAATGTATAATTGCAGTGTTCTTCAAATCTTAAAAGTACATTAAAATAAATGTACTTGCATATTATATGATATTAATAAAACAAAATCTGGAGAAAGAGTACTTAATGTCTTCATGTTTTTAATATATAGGTACACTTTTAGAAAGTGTGACTGAGATATTAGATAGGCTGTTTAATTTGCCGACCATTGTGAAAAAGAAGTGCACTTAATTGTATTGAATGTATAATTGCAGTGTTCTTCAAATCTTAAAAGTATATTAAAGCAACCGTGCTGGGAAATTATATAATATTAATGAAATAAAACCTGGAGAGAAAGAGTACTTAATATCTTCATATATTTTTTATATATATACTGTAAGTACACTTTTAGAAAGTTAACTTTGTAATAATGTCAAATTAAGTGTTACTTTAAAGTACATTAAATCAAGATGTTTAAAGTATTATTTTGATGGGTTGACTTATACTAAAGTGTAATGTACTTGATTATAATTTTAACTAGTGTTTAATACAATATTAGACTAAATATATATAATACAGTATTACTGTAAATATATTTTACATGTACTAAATTGCAACT
Organism: Barbus barbus; assembly: GCF_936440315.1. NCBI lineage: Eukaryota > Metazoa > Chordata > Actinopteri > Cypriniformes > Cyprinidae > Barbus > Barbus barbus. The sequence continues at coordinate 11,518,327 of NC_136756.1, forward strand.
TAATCATCACACACACACACACACACACACACACACACACACACACACACACACACACACACATCATGAAGCAACCTCGATTCCCAACAACAAAAACAAACCCACTGTGATGTTCCTGCTGTTATGAGCAAACCGAAGGCATAAGAGTTCACAAACAGAATTAACCCTGGACAACATGCAGCTTTTCCAAATTCACTTAGCTGACAAAGTGCTTCGGAGCTGACAAGACTGCCAATATTCCCCATAGACTGTCGTAAGCATTATTTAAATTATTTGTTTAGGTACTTAAAGCAAAAAAGAGGCAGAAATTGCTGCCGTCAAGAATAAGAAGTGTCAAATGAAAAGTTTGTGAATGAGACAGTTAATTATTTCAGTCACTGTGTAGGACTAAATATTTACTGGGTAAAATATAATTCAGAAATACTGAGAGGCCCTCACTGGAGCTCCAACAAAATGAAGCAGTTAAGGCTGGATCCAATTTCAATTTCATTTTAAAACTGCCTGAGTAAGCAAATAAGTTAAAATGTTTGCCAGATAGCATCACAGCAGAGCAGGATGTTCTGAGTTCTGAGGGATATGTGTGAGAGTTAATGTATGACCATTTCAATGCTGTCAACACAGGACCTGCCTCACATGGGCAACCGCAATCTGCTTCACCCTAAGTGTTTAGAACTTCCATCAAATTTTGGCAGAAAGCTAAACAAATTCCATGCCCATGCTCACAATGAAAGAGTTGTAGATGCTGATGGCTGGAGGCAGCAATTGGTGATTGGTGATCTCTGATTTGCTGATGAATTCCGCACAATGCTCCAAAGTTACGAAACAAACTCCTCTATTTTTTGCTGTACTTCTTCACTGGTATTTTCTCACCTTCAATACATTCAACAATTACAGTGTAATTTAAGATCTAAATAATAATCATCATAATAATCATCATAGAACTGCTCATACTCAGATTTGTAATCTAACACTGCCACTTTGTGGTCTCTTGTAGCAATGCTTGACGGGTGCAGTCAGCTTCTTTTACTTCGTCAGTAGATGGCGCTGTGGTAAAAGATTTCACCTGTTTATATCGCGTAGCCAATTCAAAAAGCATTACATTTCCATCTTAATACTTCTGAGTGATTACCGCAGCAGGGAGCGAGGCCAGATAGTAAATACCAATGACTACTGCAACAATGTGAAACAATGTTATTAGTTTGACACCACTGCAGCTCTGAAAGTTGCAAAACGTTACAAAAACATTAATTAGAACAATTGTTTTCAAATGAAAATAATAAGAAATATTTCTTGAACACCAAATCAGCATATACTGATTTTGGAAGGATCATGTGTTGATGGCGAAAATTCAGCTTTGCATCACAGAAATAAATTATATTTTTTATATTTTACAATATGTAAAATTGCGTTAAGTTAATTTAATAACGTAACTTTTTACTGTATTTTTGATCAAATAAACGCAGCCTTGCTAAGCATGAGATAATTATTTTAAAACATAAAATATAATTATGTGCAATTGTCATAATGGCTAATTGTGACTATATTTATCATATTAAGTAAAAACTCATTACTTGGACTTTAATATAGCACATGGAAGGTGGCCTATAATAAGAATTGGGACCATAATTTGTCAACGAGTAATAATTTAAAACATGATACAAAGACAACAACATTGACATCTGCATTAAAAAAGAATGAATCCATTATTTTATTTACATATTGAAACAAGTGAACCACATATAGCTTACAAAAGATCTTATTATCAAACAAATCTCATTTAAAGTGCATTGCTTGAATGGAAATATATAAATAAATATTCACCAAAAGAAAGGAAATAAAATTAGACTTTATAAAAATTAAATAAATTACAAAATGGCATTAGTGCCTATCATGACACAATTCAACTTGCTTTTAAAATGAGCTAAGATCACAGTTTGTCAGGTCTTTGCCCTTTAAAACCTGAGACTGACAATTAGACAGTAACTTCATGGAAAAACTTGACATTTAGCAGACAGAAGAAAAACCACACATCACAGCCTTATATGGTCACAGCCTCAGTCAAATGGAACACTGACTGATGCAACACAATTTCACGTTATGATGATCTGCACACATACATCCTAAACATATATTACCGCTCAAGCCATAATGAAAGCGAAATGCTTTATTACCCATTTTTGGGTAAGCTGTTTGTCTGTTTCATCAGTATCTCATATAAAAGTTATCTTGGGTCGATATTATAAGATCACAGTAGTACAATGTCACAATGACATGTGATCATTATGTTTTCCACGAGGGCTATTGGGTGTAGCAGTGTGTCAGAGATTCCGTTGTTGTTCAGAAACACCGAAAGCCATTCATCTATGTTTAGTTTGTATTGCCATAAACAATTGAGAACAGGTAGTCAGCTGATGCCATCTATTACCCAAACAAGTTGAGTAATGAAACGGTGCAGTTTAAAGGCCGAGATGCCTCATTTGGTCCCTTTATTAAGAGTCTCATTGCTCTCGTTTGTACTACACCTATAGATAGCAAACTAAAATTTCCTGAAAGCACCTTTGCAGATCATTCACAGTCTTGGAAGTCAAAGCTGTGGCCAGAAGATCTGGTTTCTGAAAGTTAGTGGAGCCAGTTCAAGATATTAAAGTTCAAAACGCAGTGCCACTGTTTTCTCTGTCTAGTACAGTATAGGGGCATAAAACGTCCGTCTCGAACTGAAGAAGTTGGCCCATGAAGGCTAAGTTGGGTGAGATGACTTGTCGGCGGCGCTTTACGAAGTCAAAGGCCTCGTCCAGACTGACACGTCGGGCGTGAATGAGGTATGCCAGGCATATGGTGGCTGACCGGGAGATTCCTGCTTGACAGTGGACCAGCACTCGACCACCATTCTCTTTTATCGATTCTGCAGATGCAATGAAGTCGTGCGTTAGTTTTTAGGACATTATTATATTTCTGAAGGATTCAGAAATGTATTTTTGTAAAGGCTTACCAATAAAGTGGATGGCCTCTGGAAAGAGGACGCGTATGTCTGCGGCCAGACTGTCCTCCACCTTCAGAGTTTTGTACTGAAGTTCCTCCTCAAACAGGTTGGGACAGGAAGAGGATACATTGAGCACGGCCGTGATCCCACATCGCTCCAGAGTCTCCCGTCTGGAGGAGTGAAGCGCACTGCCCAGAAAGAGGAATGGGAGGATTTCAACTGGACCACCCTAGAAATCACAAAAGACAAAAATCTATGAGTGTGTTCAAAACACATTGTAATATATAAAAATTCATTAGACAATTCATAATGATTTTGAGATTTCACATAGCTAACCTGATCATAGAGAGGAGTCTTTCTTCCGGAAACCGTCTCTGAATCATTGAGAGCAAGATGATTTGAGCACATGGCAGGAGGGCTAAAGCAGAGCTCCGGATAAAGTGCGAAGAAGCCATCAAATCCACCTAGAAATGGTCAAAGAAAACATTTTGTTGTTAATTCTGTGCATTTCATTTTACAGGGTTTGACAAACAGAGCAAGCAAACATCTCAAAAAATTTGCAATAAGCCTCCAAGTGTAGCAAAAATGACATTTTCTATTAGAAATAACCTATGGTGCAAATGCACTGTAAAACAAGATAAAAGTATCCTTTGTAACAATATATATATATATATATATATATATATATAATATACTGGAATAAAAACAGTTTGATGCAGGTGTTACATGACAAGTATTTTTATGTTACCTGACAAGTAATTTTTTACAGTGTATAAAGCAGCTGTTTATGCAGCAAATAAGCTACATTTTCCAACTAACGATATAAATATAGAACTATACAATCTAATTACTTTCATTGATATAAGATAATATATGAGAATCAAATAAGAAGTTTTGCAGTGTAAAGAAATAAAATACAGCAGTTTAGAACTTGGAATTGATGTAGGCTATTCCCCAAAAAACAATGACAACGTGTCTAGTTCTGTGAAGTTTACCTTGTAAGAAGCAAATGTGCGTCGAGGCAGACTGGACCTCTGACTGAAGGGCACTGAGGAGGAGACTGGCCAGACTCTCGCTCTTCAGATCTCTGATCGAGCGACTGTTGTCATCCAGGACCACCACCGGAGAGAAGTCCCCGTTCCGCAGCTGGGCCAGGAGCGACTTATCCGCCACCAGCCACTCCAGACACACCACGGAGCTCTTGGACCTCCGTCTCAGCATGGAATTCCAGTTAACGTTGCGGGACTCGAGGATGTGCGCTCGGGAGAAGGCGAGGAACGGCCGGCAGTCCAGCACGATGCATCCCCCAGACGCGAAGAGCTCACAGGGAGTCCGCAAAATATGAACCAACTCACTGCCTGAGATCTCCAGAGGGTCGCCAATACCCATGACCTCTCCAGATAAACAACAGCCGTGAGGAGAAACGGATATTCTTCACAGCATCAACAACAGTATACTGGAACGGATTTTTTTGTCCACTAGAAATGAAGAACTATAAACAGTAACAAAAACAGATGACACAAAACAATATTTTTGTCCGTTTAGGCCTGGTGTGTTTTGACAGTATTATTGCTTTATAAAATGAACATCGAATAATTTTGTCTTTAAATGTAAATTTCGTATATTCGTTCTCGGTATTTCGTCAAAGCTTAGTTTTAAAGTCCTTTATTTGTCAGCAGATGTGATTCTACAGTGAGGCGGGGATGGAAGCAGTATTTGTATCGCGTCTCCTCCGCCACAGCCACGCCTTCGTTTTCCACATAAGGAACAGACGTCACGCACGGAAGCACCATATATGGCCCGTGGACTTAGACCGACATTCCATATATGGCTCTTGATTCGCTCACCCTTCTTTTCCCACTGGCACGTGGTCGTTGGGGTTACCCGTGTTTTTTATTTTGTGACGTGAGTTTAAGCAGTACCATAGAACCGTACAACCACAACACACACACACACACACACGTTAGAGTACGTTCTAATATGACACCTTTGTGGTTGGCTTGAGGGCTTTGGGCAAGGTCACATTATTAAATCAGGAGCATCAAACCACGCGCTGAAGGCGATTATGTATTTTCATGCTTGACCGTACTATGTCATTTTGTGTGGGTAAAATACACCGAGCTGCAGCTTTCCATACAGGTGTACAGTTTCAGTGGGTGATGCAAGCTGCCAGCAGAGAATAACTGTTAAAATGACAAATAGACAGAAAAGATGCTAAAAAAAGAAAAAAGAAAAACACACAAACAATGCAGTGTATTTATTGCTATATTTATATAAAAAAGTAGTAAGTGCTTTGCAAACAAAGAAAAATTTAAATAAATATTTTTTTTTCACATCATGCGACTGTGAATCTGACATATTATCTTTTCTAGTTAACATTTCTAGTTGACTTCATCATAAACATCTTAGAGGTTTCTTTATGCAGTAAGCATATTTGTGATGCATTTAGGTGTAAAAATAATAATAGTAATTTTAAAATTTACCTATTTTTTTCCTTCAGATTTTTTTATAGGTTCATCTGACGTCATCAAAACCAAGGCAGTGGATATTATTGAAGTTTTAAAATTGAAGAAATTAAAATAAACAGATAGCAGGAGTGTATATCAGACAATTTTATTGCAGTTTTAGCAATTTAGTTTTATCGGCTGTCTCTGAGACCCCAAACAAGTAATGTGACATATGACATATCATCCTGGTGCATTAACATCAAGTATATTTTGAGCGAATAAAGTAGCTCTGGGGACACTGAAGCCCCAAGGGTTAAAAGAATAAGAAATATTTTATGTTGTAATAAAAAGAATCATTCCACTAGTTGAAATAATTTATCGCCTGACAAAATATACAGTATTTCACAACATATATGTATCCGCCTGTGGAAGACTGTTGAGAAAAAACACTTGTGCATTTTCAACTCTAAGCCTAAAATCAAAAAGCCAAACTATAACCAGAGGTTATATGCAGTAAGCATATCTACAATGTATTTAGTTCCTTAGTAATTAAACAGTTTTATAAGTATGCTCTAAAATCAATTCTAAATGTACATCTATTTTTAACCCCTAAGAACAAACAACACAGTTATAGACATTAAGGAACAGGTTGTTCTTTGGATGCATGAACGAGTCTAATAGCACGGCCTCCCACGCATCCACCTTATTGTGGTTGTCCAGGACTCGGTGTCTAGCCAGCACATTCTCCATGCACGTCCACACAAGTGCTATAAAGGGGGGTTTGTACTTGTGAATGAAACGATGTGCAGTGGAGAAATAGGCCATGTGGTATAAAGTGGAAAAACAACATGAACTCTGGATGCAGGATTATGTTTGGAATTAAACGACTCAAGAGGCTGGATAATCTTTAACAGCAGTCTGCAATCTGAGGTCACATTCACAAACCCTGCATTCACTCTCTCTCTGTTCCTATCACAGCTTATTTGTCTTTCTCTGTACTTTCCCACTGTTTTGACTCTGCACCGGCTCTTTCTCTACAGCTTTAAAGACTAATATCATTCGTTTTAAAAGCAATGTATTTTGTATTCCTTGTTTTGACCTCTCTGCACCTTCATCTATCTGTTTGAATGCTCATCTTTCAATATTAAAGATATTACGGAATAATTTATAATCACACACTGCCAGATTTTTTACAAGATTCAAGAGAATGATTTCTTATAATAAAATGCTGTATTAAGAATTTGACAGTGAGATCAGTGTAGACTAGGTCATTGTCTGGCATTACACAAGAAGCCACTGTAAATACAATAAATAATGGTCATATTGTGCTGCATTGTGGGATAATAGTTTGAGTAATGTCATTAGTGTTCACTTTGGCTGGGAACCTGGACCTTTTTATAATTGAATTCATTTTCTCCTTGCAAGTGTAATAGTGTTACAGAACAGTTGGTTATTATGAAGCAAAAACAGTAAAAAAAAAAATATGTAGGTGGATTCTGATGTGAGAGGACAACAGTGGATGGACTTTTTCACTGGAGAAAGCAATAATTTGGATTATGGACTGGACTATTTTGGCAAGAAGTGATGGCTTGAAGTTAAAATGCCTAAATGATGGATTTGTTTCTTACAAACACACAGCGTTTCACTTCACAAGACATCCATTAGCTGTGGATTATTGTGATGTTTTTATCAACTGTTTGGACTCTCATTCTGACGGCACCCATTCACTGCAAAGGATCCATTGATGAGCAAGTGATGTAATGCTAAATTTCTCCAAAACAGTTTTGATTATGAAAGAAGCTCATTTTGGATGGCCTGAGGGTAATTTTTAGCAAATTTTCAATTTTGGGTGAACTATTCCTCAATGAGTGGTTGGGGATTTTTATGCTATTGTGGTGAGCTGAGTCAGGTGAACTACAGTATTAGTATGACTCGCCAACCGGGACTGCAACTTAACACTGGTCACTGCAGTCAACATAATTTTAAAATAAATAGTCCGTCAAACAGAAAAAAAAATAAAAAATAAAATAAAATACATGAAATTAATTTATTCATGGTTGGAAGTCTAGCAACACACAATTACAGTTATTGTTGACAGTCATTTGATAACAGTAATTTCCTGCTATTGTTCACACTGCAGTCACAGTATGCAGTCATTTATTGTAAAAGCACTACTGTAAAGAAATTACTGTGAAATTACAGCAACTAGTAGCCAGGAATAAATGTAGATTCAAATGAAAGTACAGAAACTAGTAACTAAATGTAAATTCAAATGAAGGTTGAAACTAATAGCCAGTGATTTTATAAAAAAAATAAAAGTTAAAAAAAAGTTCACCCACAATTATTTCTGTAAAGTGTGGAACGTCACCCACAGGTCTGAGCTCGCCTGTTATTTATTTTAAATGACAACAACAAACATATGGCACTACTAACATGAGGGAGGATGTGTGAGTCTGAGTCACATATCTGAGAATGGAAATGATGCTTCCTCGTGGATGATTGATATAGCCCATCAAATGTGATACAGCACAAGAATTCAGACTTATGCTATTGCTCAAAGACACCCCCATAAGATAACTAACCAGCGTGACTTAAAATGACATCATTATGCCTCATGCTGACAAGAAAGATTATTCTTAACTTTCACGATCTGTTACAATTGACTTATATATATATCATTATATTAATTTAAATATTTAAGCCTTCATCTTATTTTTCCTCAGACCTCACCAAAACCCAGGTGACAGATATTATTGAAGATCTGACTGCCTTGTTTATCATGTGACTAGTATCGATTCTAGTAATTCTGTTTCAGTCAAACTGACAGCTAAAAATGAAAAACTACTAGCGATAATCTAAGAAATTAAATTAACCTCTACGTTTTTTTTTTTTTTTTTTTTTTAATTGTTACATCAACCTGACACATCAATGTTGTATTTTTTGTATTATCATGTTATTAACATGATTCTCTGAAACCGCAAATAGTACATGAGGGTTAAATAAGAAACATTTTGATGTTTTAATGAAAAGTAGCATTGCATTGATTGAAATTGTTTCTTATCTGCCAAAATATACAGTATTTCTCAACATTGTAAAATTTGAGAATAAACACTTGTACATATTCAGCTCAACCTAAAATCACAAAGCAAAACTAAAACCACGTTTGTTAAAGGAAGAGGAGGAGGACCCTCCCATGCACTGTTTCTCTTTCCCTGAATGTGTATGTAAAGAGCAGCTGAGTTCAGCTCCGTCCTTCTTTCTCATTCACTCCCTCAGTCTTGAATTTCCCTTCATTCACTCTGTCTCTCCCCCGTCTTTTTCCCCTACAATTTCTCCCACAACATGCTGCCACTCTTCCATCCCACACTCGTCCTCCTTTTAAGCTTAAGAATATGAGGTTGCGTGTTCGTACTTGCCTCATATTACAAGTACGAGTGCATATCTTGGCATGTCAAATAGTGAAGACACACTTCATAGATATGAGATTAATTGTTCATGTTTTAACTAATTGAATGCTAATTCATGTGCTATGAATTAAAAACAAAAAAGAATATGCCTCCTGACCTGTATCTAGATTTTTTCTACCATGGCAGTAAATCAAATACCATGTTGTTGTTGATGTTCTTGCTGCTACTACGGGCAATATGTCTCGCCAGTCCATAATAACTTAAAAACAAGCAGCTCAGAATGAGTAGATAAAAAATAAAAAAGTTTTCCATTGTTCTCATCTGTTTATTTAATCATATGTTATGTGAATTCAGCATTCACACCTGTAGCATTAAGTGTGTGTGTGTGTGTGTAGCATTGAATAATCTATATGTGGTTTTGTGAGGGTGTCAGGATGAGGGTGTTAATTTTAAGATGCAAGTAAACTGTTGCAAGGATGGTGCTGTGGGCTGAGGTTAGTGAAACGATCCACGTAATGTCACAACTTCCTGTTTGGCAGAAAAGAGCTGTCCCTTGTTGCTGTAGAATAGGGCCTGTTAACTGTCTGAAAATAATTCAATAAAACAAAATTGTGAAAATAGTTTTTAAGACTAGATGTCCTGAATGAATAATTGTGTGTGTGTGTGTGTATATATATATATATATATATATATATATATATACGATACAATGGTGTATACATAAATTTTTCATAAATTCTAATACATTCAATTAAAGAAAATTAATTAAAACAACTGAAATTTAAATATTTGACACTTAAATAATCTGTAACTCACCAACAAATGTGTGAACATGCATATTTTTTTTAATAGATATGCATATATTTTAATATTTCCTGTGTTAGTTGTTTCCTGTGGATCAAATAATTTATGTACGTCATGAATGTCGACACAGCCTAATATTAATACCCATGACTACGTCTTATTTAAAATAATATTTGCTTGAGAGAAGCCTCCTCCACATTTGTTTAATCAAACTCTCTGTGTCTCATAAAGGAAGTAATGAGTAATCCAGTGAAAATCAATACTTATTCTATGTACATATTCTGTTTTGTATTCTATGTTTTGTTCCAGAGAAAACAATCAACACATTCAAGCCAGAAAGTTGGAGGAATAAATAAGATAATGTAGTTAGCTGTGTTAAAAAAAAAATGTTTTGGAAGAACTATTCGACCTGCGTTTACTCTGGCTGTGTTTCTTGCCTCCCGTGACGTCACTCGTCTCGGTAAAACAATAAGAAAATGCAGAAAGACATTAAACAATAGCTGAAACCATTCAAAATCACAACTGAGCAGAACTTTCTAAATGGATCATTTCCTGTTACTTAAAAGGACTTTCCCAAGAATCCCCAGTGACATGATAATATAAGAATATCATAAACATTAACATCGTGATTTTCTATAAAGCTGCTTTGAAATAATGAAATACTGTGGAAAAAATGCTAAACAATTAACATTGATTTAATTTGACTTCTAATATATTTTCTAAAGACTTCAGCCACCTGCTCATGCCGAACAACACAATACTGTAACTGAAAGAACTGCAAAACTGTCAATCAGATGTAATGGAGCCATTCTGAACAGGAAGTCTGACAGCCTCTCAGTTACCGAAGGGGAACTTCATATGAAAACAAGCGTTTGAGAGTTTTCAGCGTACTCTCCTCTGGCCAGAAGAGCGGATAATCCCCAGGATTAACCCGTAGGCAGGGGAATATTCATTCTAGAAAAACATTGTAATCCAAGAGATTTACCTCTCTCACTTTATCTCTCGTTCTCTCCCACATGTCTGCCCAACCAAAATGTGTCATTCATTCATCTGAAACATGTCTTCCTTTTGCTTTTCCAGTGAATGGATCTATTTTACATAGGGTGTGTGTGTGTGTGTGTGTGCTCAGTGTGTAATTGAATAACATACTACAGCACCTGGTGGACAGATAATAATGCAAATTACTTTAACCACTGAAATAAACCCAAAATAAATTACCCATGAAAATCTACCTCCAGAGCCTGTCCCTAAATTTGTCACATGACTTCATATCAGATAATGATGTCACTATTTTCTGTATGAACTTTTGCCAAGTGATGCTTCTTCTTTTTTTTTTCCTTCTAGTATCTTCTGCTCACCAAGGCTGCATTTATTAGATCAAAATACAGTGAAATGGTAATATTGTGAAATAATATTCGCAAAAGCTGAATTTTCAGCAGCCATTACTCCAGTCTTTAGTGTAACATTATACATAAATGTCTTTACTTTAATATATTTAAAATATTACATAAATAAAAAAAAAAAATACTGACCCTAATGTTATTAAAAAATATATATAAAATAAAATATGTGATCTTTTAAACTTTCACACTGTAGCATTTGAAACTTATCAGTCTTTTGGGTGTCTGTAGTCATTTATTCATGCATCTCTTTGGATCACATCCCTCTTTCTGTCACACTCATCAGCTCAATGTTCTCCACATCCTCCCCATCTCCTCCTCTCCTGCTGTCTCTCTCCTCCTCCTGCCACTTCATGGTCACTCTATCAGAGCGACACAAAGCAACATGACAGAATAAATGCAAACAAAGTGTGCTTCCTTCCTAATGTTGTCTCTTTGGACAAAATCAGCTGGATACCATGACAGATCAGCCACTGTTATTCTTTCTTCCTCCCCATTCTCTCCCTCTCCCCGCATGTGCCAACCCTCATTCATGCATATTATATGCTGAGCTGCATATTATATTCCATTAAAATAATCATTTAGTTTAAGTTTTAGTAATTGTGTAGGGTGCTTTTTTAATCTTTATTTGTTTTTGTTTCTTTTTATATGATCTATTTAGCCATTTCAATTTTAGTTTTAGTCATTTGAGTACTTACATTTATTTCAGCTAATTGCCAAGGCAACATTTATAGCAATCATCTAGTTTCCATCTAAAATTTATACTTTATTTTATATCAGCTTTATTGCAAGTAATGCAAATGATTTGTAATAGTTTTAGGTAACAGTAACTGGCCATGATATTTCATAAACAAACAACGACAATGGAAATCTGCTGATCTTCTGTGGGTGCGGATTCAACGTAGGCCTGATTATATCTCATTTATGTCTTCCAAAATATGAAAATGAATAAAAATATAAACAAATGACACTTAAATGGAAGCTTTTATGAAATGAAATTTGATTTAAATATAACACTGCTACTATATACAGTAACAGTAGCACAAAATATGCACAGAAAGGCCGTCCAATAAATGTTTTCTGAAGCAAAATCTAGGGAAAACCCACAAGGGCTTTTTTACAAAATGCTCAATAACTGCTTGATCATTTAATTACTCATTCATTCTTTCCTTCACTATTTATATTTTGGCCCATTTTCAATTTTCTTCTTGTTAGTGTTGTTGTTCGAACTATATTAAAAAGCCCCTTAGGTACTACTAACCATCCTGTTATGACATACCTGAGGTTAGCTATGATGACAAGGCTGCCTGTGATGCTGAGTACAGTGAGTAAAATCAATATGATGATGAGACTGCTCCTCTGAAGGTTGTGAAGTGTGGCATCATAACCCGAGGGCAGGGACGGCAAAGCCACAGTCAGTCTAGGGGTTGTAGATGGCAGTGGGGTGACTGAGGGAAAGAGAGACAGATGAGAGGAGGACAAACCTAGATCACTATGAGTTATTAAATTCAATAAACATCGCCTACCTTTCAGTTTGAAATACATGCGGGACAGCGTAGTACCCTTTTGATCCTGTAGAAGGCAGCGGTATGTGCCTTCCTCATTGACTTTTAGCTGATTGAGGACAATTTTAGACTCTGTCACCACTAGCTTCATGCTCTCCGCCATGTGACAGCTTGCAGTCAGTGATAAACAGTCTGCGTTTTAGTACATTTTAGTAAATAATTCAAATTTAAATCAGAGTACTCTGGTCTGGAAAGACTTGAGTGTACTTTAAAACGGTAGCTTAATGAAAAGAAAAAAGCTGCTGATTTAAAGTAGGCTATCTGGTAGACTACATGGTAAAGCAAAGCTATTCAATGGGACATGCTTTCTTTAACATTACTATAAAATTATATATCATTAGATAAATTACATAATATGTTGGGAAAATTAGATTATTACTGAAAAAAAGCTGTTGTGATGCTACTAAGGAAATTAGTTAAGTTAGAATCTCTACTCCAACAAACACAAATAGCACAAAAATAATGTACAAAGCACAAACAGTGTAAAAATTGTAAATTTATATATAAAAAAATTGTACTTGCTTTTAATATTACTAAAATAAAAGGGCACTTAAGTGTATAGAAACACTTTCATAACTGTTTCTTAGCACATATAAATAAACCTCTAAAACGTGCACTTGGGTAGTTGACAAGTAAAAATGGGACTGTGTCCTATGGTGTGGCATAGCAAAAATTTAGAAAAAAATCTTAACATACAAATGTGACCCTGGACCACAAAGCCGCTGGGGTATATTTGTAGCAATAGCCAAAAATACATAGTATGGATCAAAATTATTGATTTTTCTTTTACGTCAAAAATCATTAGGATTGATGTGCTGAATACTAAAGTACTTGATTGTAATTTTATCTATAGTGTGTTATTCAATATTACATTTAAAGCTATATAAAATGCCTGCAGTAAATTATGCAGTACACTGCATATTACTTAGTACTACTTAAGTGGGTCAAGTGAGTTGAGCTAATTCCGTTCCATATAAATTTAAACTATAATAAATTTTCATTCAATTGCAAATAACATGCAATTAGGTTTTTCTGAAAAGTCAGTTTGCACTTATTTATATTATTTTAAAATATGCTACAGTGTATTTCTGATGTTGTCTGAAACAGTATTCAAAATGGCTTCGGGATTCTTTGAAAACAGCAAATGTGTTTGTTTGTCTGTGAGCATGTACATTCTTTTCTGCAGGATGCCAGGAGTAATGGTACTCGGTCTGTCCAACTACAAGAGTGTGCCAGGGCAGGAAACAGTCTAGCACCACCTCCTCTCCTTCATCTGCCTCAAGATGATGCTCTGAAAGGAACAGAGAGTGAGAGAAAGAATACAAAGAAGAGAGAAGGACAAAAGAGAAGTGTGAAGTGTCAATATAGTCACATCAAATCTTGGTGTGTGTATCTGTGGGCGTTTGTCTGTCTCACCTCCACAGTCTAGTGGCGACATGGCAGATTGACACGTAAAGAGCCCATGCTGACAGGAAGTGCAGTTCATCACTCTCTGATACAACAGCCCTGTAGCAAACAAACATCCGTATACACCCACACACCCAATGAGTGATAAATATTTCATACTTTACACACTCAGTGTCCTGTAACACATACACAATTTCACATTTCATTTATTACATGTGTTACTTACTGTTTCACTGTAACTGTTACATTTACTGAGTGAAAATTATTTAGATAATTATTTAAGAAATTCAGAATAATATTCTGGAGAAATACAGGAATCTCACATCTGTACTTACCGCATTTATTTGGACACAGACCTTTGAAAAAGAATAATAATTAAAAAAAAAAAAAGATTAGTGAGAATTAGATGTTCTGAAATGTTATTGCTATGTGTATGCCATACCTTGGGCAGCAAAAATCTCCAAATGTTTCTGAAGGATTCTCTTTCCTTTCTCCACTATATTAATCATATCCCACTGAATAGAACCTAAACAAGAAGAACACAACATTAGTTTAACATGTTGTCAGATGTAAAGCATGTTAGTTTTTCTGATGTTTTTGCTAGAACTTATCTTCTGAATCCACAAGCACTCACCTGTCCTGTCCTCTTTCCAGTGCCTCTTGAATTCACTCTGGTATTCTGTCCGTGCACGATAGAGAGTTGTGGGATCTAAAGCAAACATAAGATAGCACTCAACATCATCTTTTAGAAATATCATTTGGCCAGTCTTGCAATGTATTAGTTTCAACATAAGCATTTTTCCAAATTTTTGAATAATAGTAAAGCCATCAAAATTACATAAATATATTATTGCCTTCCTCTCAATAAAAATAGTTTTAATTTTGTCTTCATTTTTATCTTAGATAAAGTTGTCATTTGTATTCGTTTTTATATGTTTTTATTACTTTTATGTCAGTTTTAGTTTTATTTATTATAGTACATCAAGTTTTTAATAGTTTTAGCTAACTATATTATCCCTGGCCTGGGGTAAAGTTATGTATTGTACTTTTGACTCACTATAATAACTCTTTAAAATGTGAAATTGTAATGTAATGAAAAATTCTGCAGACATGAATGTCTATTAACATAATCGTAAAAACAACAAAACCCAAGAAAAATACTATTCAGCACAGTCGATGTTATGAGTAGATAACCGTTCAGAGAATGTACCAATCTAAACAGCTAATTTCTACTACATTTTACAGATATATCTCTCAGCCACTCCGATTATATAACACCACGAAACCGTCTGCTGGTGTCCCGATAGCTGTTGTAAGCCTGCTCAATGATTTCCTTCAGATCGATCTGATCCTGGACAGTGATTCCTTTAACTGTGGACAGGAAGTCTTCATGCACATAACGAACCACCTGGTCACATTGCAGACAGGACCTTTCACTGGGGCATGAACCCAGAATCAAAAGCCAGCCGAAAAGCAATGCAAAAGCCATTTAGGAGAGCCAGTAAGCTGTGGCCTTCAAAATATAAAAAGTCAATCTTTGACATTCTTTAGTAAAGTCACTTCAGAGTCAAAGTACCCTTATGATGTCATACATTCAGAAACATTCTAAACTCCATAGCAACACTATAAGGCTATTTAGAGTAAAGCAATAAGCCCCATGAAGCCATGGTTTACAGTGAATTTATAACAGCTAAGGGGCGTTATTAAGCACAACGCGGAGCGGAATGCCTAAAACCCCCTTAGCTGTTATAAATTCACTGTAAACCATGGCTTCACAGGGCTTATTGCTTTTATAAAGTGGTTATTCCATATACTATGTGAGGCGTTTTTAGAGGTTTCAGTGTCAGAGGTTATAGGATAATACATAATTAATTTACTTTAAAATATAATTTAATTCAGTGATGCAAATCAGAATTTTCATCAGCTGTTACTCCAGTTTTCGGAGTCATATGATCCTTCTAAATTCTGATTTGCATCACATACATAAATTACGGCAGTGTGTGTGTGTGTGTGTGTGTGTGTGTGCATGTAATCTATATATCTAAATAAAAATACACTATATTCAGTACCTATATGATCCAAAGTAACTAGTAACTAACTACTTGAGTAGTTTTTTTATCCGATACTTTTTTACTCTTACTCAAGTAACTATTCAGACTATTACTTTTACTTTTACTTGAGTAAATATTTCTAGAAGTACTTTTACTTTTACTTGAGTACAGTTTTTGGGTACTCTACCCACCTCTGCCTGAGGGTGAGTAAATGTTCAGCAAATGTTCATTTTTGAGTGAACTATTCCTTTAAACTAATGTTTCATGACAAATGGTTGTTTCAAATACTGCTCTGAATGCAGACAATGGGGTTGAGGCAGGTTACCTCCTCTAGAGCAGAGTCTTGCTGTCAAAGTACATCATCACATTACACTTAGCCTACTCAGTGGTTAACCATGACAGCGGCGGTCTGTCCCACCTCGGCACAGGCCTGATGTAGGTGACAACTGCAAGATAATTTTGCTTCGTTCATGACGTGTAATGATCACGTAGGTGTGATGACAATGAACGCATACACATGAGGACATCGGAAAGTTTTGAAGTTTCCATGTCCTCAAAAAACCATCAAATTACACGCAATTATGTACTCAACACAAAGCACACGCTATAGTCATGCATGTTAAAGATGAGCTAATGCAAGCATATGCACACTGAAAATGTAAGTCTTAAAATCAGATTCAAACCTTGATATAACCTTAAAGTTTTAGGATGAAAAACAAAGAGTAGTTATGAAAAGTTATGATGATGATGATTTATAAATGTTTGAAATGCTGAACTATTTGTAGGTCATTAATCAAATAAGTAAATTTGTGACTCCAGACTCCACAGTCAAAGTTCTTCATTCACTGAAGCTCAAGATGTTTCTGGATCATCTCAAATCATGCTGGAGAACATGATCAACAGGTTTTAAAAAATAAAAGTATTGTTATAGTGGATTTAGACTTGTGACCTTACTGTATACCTTCACACACAAACAGGCATAAAAACATGCGCACACAGCATAATCCAAAATGATTTTTTTCAAAATCAGTCAAAATCTACATAATATTGCCACCCACTGGTACAAAAAGGAGACATTACTGTAATCAAAAAATTATTCATTTTAGCCAAATACATGGACACCAAAAAGACAACATTTACAAAAGGATAAAGGATTATGAAAGATGTAGTTACCTGATAGTTTATCACTTGCCAGAACATCCTGGATAAAGTTCAACATATATTGTACCTCCATACAGAAACTATACATTGAAAAGATAATTTATATGGCCTTAACCATGTGTCTACATGTGTGCTTATCCATAAGAGTGTAAAATACTGCAGTGAACATACTGTACAGTGAAAATCTTCATCCAGACACTCACTTTAGAAGACTCAACACCGTAAAAAGAAAAAGAAAAAAAGAATTAGCACGGAACATTTCAATTAATTATCATTATTGCTTACAGTAACTGTAGTTTCAGTAATTTTCTGTTGTTAAAGTATGGGAAGAAGCTCATCACGAGAAGACTCTGGGACAAGAAAATCCTCAACAATGTAAAGTCACTACTAGTAAACTGTCTAGTCTAGTAGAAAGGCTCTTTCTTTTTTTGTTTAATTAAGCTTATTTGAATATAAATAAACTAAACAGAATGTATTAAAGGGTTACTCCACCCCAAAATGAAAATTTAGTCACTAATCTCTTACACCCATGTCATTCCAAACCCGTAAAAGCTTTGTTCGCCTTCGGAACACGATTTAAGATATTGTGTTCATTTACGCTTTGATTTGAACGAAAACAGCATATGTGTGGAGCGGTGCTACGGTGACGCGGAGGAGACAAATTGTTGAATAAAGTCTTAATTTTTATTTTATTTGCTTACGAAAAGTATTCTCGTCGCTTCATAACATTCAGATTGAACCACTGATGGCAGATGGACTATTCTGACGATGTCTTTCATAATTTTCTGGGCCTTGACGGTGTTATTTGTTTAGCAGTCAGTGGGACAGTCACAACTCACAAGCCTCCTGGTTTTCATCCAAAATTTCTTAAATTGTGTTCTGAAGGTGAAGGAAGCTTTTACGGGTTTGGAACGACATGGGGGTAAGCGATTCATGACATTATTATTATGTGGGTCCCTGAAAGTTTCAAGTTGTTAGAAGAATAGAACATTGTTTATGACATGAGTTTTATGGTGTTTTTACAACACAAATCATGTAAAATGTATCAATATAAAATGCATTTATTTTATAAAAAGTATATTTAAAATCTATATTAACATATTTGCTTTTTACTGATATAAAAATTATAATTAAACTTATTTGGAGCAGTACTTGTGCACAATGCACATTTATTAATATTAAGCCTAAAATGGGTTTTATGTTGCTGTTGATGAGGATTGTATGATCTTTGAATAATATTGATCTTTAAATGCAAGATATTTACCTGAATTATACTTAAAATAGTTCCACTTTAGCACAATCAAATATACTTCAGTATATCTTTAGTTGGACTTAAGGAATACTTCCGCACAATTAAAGTGCATTAAGTACAAAATTAGCAGACTTTAAGTATACTAGATTAGAATACTAAGTACAATTGCAGGATATTTCTGTTAAGTACATAAATGTGTAATGCAAATGTATTTCAAACACATTTACTATATTTATTTTTCAATAGGGTAACTATGTTACATTTTGGTGAAAACTGGCTAATTCGGATGAATTTGTGTGATCTCATTCGTACAATCTGAAATATCTGTTTTGGAGGTGGACCTTCATGCTTAGGCTACTAGTTTTCTAAAAACCATACATTTTCATATGATTCACAACGTACAAATTCATGTGAAATCACCACCTCGTAAAATAGATTTGGTTTTTACAGCTGTTACAACAGTTTTACAACGTTTACAGTGACTACACAATATAAAACTCTGAGACACAAGAACAATTAGTGAGACATTAAATAAAAAACATTCTCACACGCCCTCCCAGAACCCATATTGTGACACCACACCTAAAATAATAAAGTTATTGTGCACAATCATCAGAGTCCAGACAGCTGTTTGCTGAAGAACTCTGCTCTCTGTATCACGCTTTTGAAGATCCAAATAACTGTTAAAGGGACACTTACCCTTGAAAGGTAAAAAAACCACAAAAAAAAAAACCGAAGGCAGCACAGCTGGAAAATCCCTGAAATGTGAAGCTAATTCACTTTTACTTTCTCAGATGCCTTTTTTGCTAGGAAAATCCCTTTCATTACTCATTTGAAAGATTCATTCCTTGCTTTTTTCCAACTTTTGTACAGCTGAATCAAACTAACTAACAAATATTAAATTGTATATAAAAAAAAAATCATAATTAAGCATTTTAATGATTGCAATATACATGACAATGCTGGTGGTTTGAATTTCAGGAAGTGAAACTCTAAAAACACTTATTTGGTACCTGATGTATTTGTTTATTCGTCAGTTGACATACAAGTGTAATGAGTGCATGCATTTATACACCAAGCCATATAAAAAAGCATAACCCCTTTCAAAAGAGACTTTCTGAATGATCATGGATCAGCTTATGTTTCCTGTTCCTATGGTAACGGGCACTCTGTCCTGAGTATCTGTATTACCTGATAACACTAATCTTAATTAATTGTATTCTCAAGGACAGGGCAGGTAATCATTCACAACTATATAGAATTACATGTTTTACAGTCATGAAGATACATGATACTGTATGTATGACGTTAGAATTCAACTTTTTTAGTAAGCTTCAGATTTTTCCTAAGAAATATGGATAAATAGTTTCTGTTATAATGTGTAATAATGTTCTGTTCTTTCAAAACATGAGGGAAATTTCGTTTTTTCAAAGCATTAAAATGAAAAAGAAATTCAAATACATAAGTATGGTCATTTTTTTGGAAGAAGAGATTTTATAAGATACATTTATAAGAGTTTCTTCTTTCTTTGATTGTTCTCAAATTCTTCTCTCCTTTAAAAACAACACAAGTCTTTCTATTTCATTCTGTTAATCTCATTCATATATAGTATGTACAAATCAGAGACACAGGAGCTCAAAAACATTGGCATGCTTTTTAAATACTTAAAATATTTTTATATATATATATAAATCTATGGTTGTGACTAATCAGTCTAGAAACACAATGGAGTGAAAGCCACGAGTCTGGCTATGTTCTAGTTCAAATCTATGAAAGTATTTTGGGAGCAAAAGTGTGTTTGCATTTTTGTGATTTTTTTTTTTTATTATTGTATTAACTGAAATTTAGATGTGCATTCTTTCCATGGATCCAGTCACCATTCACATTCACTATATTCTCTCATGTCTGATAATACACATTATCTCTGTCTCCAAACTCTTCACTATTCCTACATATTATAGGACATATCCTATATACTTCTTATATCCTATGTCAGATTCAACAATAACTCAAACATCTCTTATTATTCATTTGTTTTGATTATGCACAATCACACATCCTTTATGGCCACATTTCACATTTCTCTTAAAAAATACTTGAAGAATTATATACACAAACCAAATATTATAGTCACCTATTTTTTGTCACATGAACCATTTGTCCTCATTATACACTGTGTGTGCATAGAAAACTTTGGATGTTTAAACAGTGCAGAATGTCTAGGCCTTAAGTAAGTTATTAAGTGCCAAAAGACAAGCATGATAGTATATCTACTAAACTATTTAAGTTATTTAAAAGGTGTCAGCTGCCAAATAGTCGCAAAAAAAATACGTTTTTATTAGTATTTCTGTTACAAAGGTAAAACTAACGGTAAGAGGTAGCTCTCATCAGTTATATCACACTGTTTCTTAAGCTTTGTTCCATTGTGCTAATTAGCTTACATTACAGCAATACTGTTATTAATAATAACATGTAATGAATACATTATAAAAATATAAACAGTTATATATCTATTTTATGTTCAGATTGTCTAAAAATTATAATAGCAGTAAATATGGTAAGATGCCACATTATACATTCTTTTGTTATTTCTATTAAGTTATTTTTTACGTATGTTAGTCTGCAGAATGACAGTAACGTCTGTGCAAAATGCTTGCTGAGGTATGGTGCCGGATGATATTGGACTCATAATGCAATTTCAGTCTAGCCTTTTCTCTGATTAGACATTAGGCATTCAAAAGTAACAATAGTCTTCTATCTTCATAGTAATTACAAGGCAAATTGATAACATTTATTAATTATTCTTTCTATTTTATTCTATTTATCAGAGAAGTATACTACATATTATAAATGAATAATCTATATACTCTCTTGTGAGGTGCAGTTTAAAAGTTTTATATAGTCAAGTCTGCTTTATTGTCAATTCTTCCACATGTACAGCACATACATACAGAGAATTGAAATTGCGTTATATATTTATTTATTGATGTGTATTGATGGTAAAAATAACTAAAACTAATATATTTGAATCATCCAAACTACATGAGCTCTAAATTGTCAGTATCATTATGATAACTTGAATATTACTCTACTAATACAATGTGCAGCATCCAAAAATATCTCAAATAACATCCTGTACTACTCGTGACGTGCAGTGTAAAACTTTTCGTAATGTGTATTGATGGTAAAAACAACTAAAACAAATCCAATTCAGTTATTTCTAAATTGCTGTTATCATTATAACAACTTTAAAGGGATAGTTCACCCCAAAAATTAATTCTGTCATTAATTACTCATTAATTACTAATTAATTACTTATTTTCGAAGAAATCCGAGAGCTTTCTGACCCTGCATACACAGCAACACAACTATCTCAATTTTATGCTACAAGAATATTTTTTGTGTACAAAGAAAACAAAAATAATGACTTTATTCAACAATTTCTTCTTTATTTCAGTCTTCACCTCGTGTTCATGAGAGTTTCACGATGCATGCATATAGTGCTGCTGACACAGGAGTTGGCGTTCTAACATAGACCCTGGATGCACTGCACCTTATTACTGTTGTGAATGTGCGTCGAAGACTGACACGGAAGTGTCAACTATCCCTTTAATATTACTAGATACTAATATAATGTGCAGAATCCAAAAATCGATCAAATTATATTCAAACATTATACAGACATCAGCATCAAACTGTATGAATAAAAATCTTGTACTGTATGTGTTAAACTAATCCTAATCGATTCCAATGCATTCGCAAGCTTAATTTGGCACATTAAGTATCAGTTTATCAAATTGCATGTTTAATCTTATCAACAGTCTGAAACTTATCTGATTGCTTTAACTGACAATCTTGAAGGACAGTTATGTAAACCTTTGTCCTATCTGGTGTTGGTTCAAGGAAAGTGGATATGACCCCTAATTATGTTTTTGCAAAGAAAATAAAATATATTTTTGTGGTGCAGTGGCATGCACCAGCCCTTGTCTTTATATCCTCACATCCTCACTACTGGAAATCTCCTTTCATTGGCCAATGCAAAAAAAAAAAAAAAAAAACATAGATTACAATACACAACACAGATTCTGCAGATTACTTACTGACACCTGCAGTACATTTTATATGTAGCACATTGTCGTGAACTGCTGCATGTATTGCTGCTAGTATTCTAAAGCCCTCCAGTTTTATTATATTGTATCTGCCTATTTATGTCTTCTCCCTTTCCTGTTGTCATTTGTTGTTTTGAGAAATGTATTTATTTAATTTTTTTGATATTGCTTAACTGTATTGCTCCGTTAACAATGTACTCCTATTACTTTAGCAAACACTTTTATTTGTTGGCCACTTACCCATGAGGACTGCTATAACGAAAGCAATTATTTCAAAGCTACCAAATAAATAACTAGACTAATGTTAAGATACTTACAATAGCTTACTTGTAAAATAGTCTTAAGCTTCTGCCGAGAAGCCTGAGGAAATGCTTCAAGTATGATTATTATTATTATTTAAAGAAATTAATACTTTTGTTTAGCAGAGATGCATCAAATTGACAAAAGGTGAAGATATTTATGTTAAAAAAGATTTCTATTTCAAATAAATGTTCTTTTGAACTTTAAATTCATCAGAAGCCATAAAAAACATGAGTTTCCACAAAACTATTAAGTACTGTTTAAATTGTTGATAGCACTAAGAAATATTTCTTCAGTTGCAAATCAGCATATTAGAATGATTTCTGAAGGATCAAGGTGTTGATGCTGAAAATTCAGCTTTGCATCATAGTAAATTACATTTTAAAATATATCCAAATAGAATACAGTTATGTTAAATTGTAATAATATTTCACATCAGCTTTGCATTAACAAGAGTAAATTACATTTTAAAATATATCCAAATAGAATACAGTTATGTTAAATTGTAATAATATTTCACATTAGTACTGTTTTTGACCAAACAAATGCAGCCTTGGTGAGCATTAAAGGCTTCTTTCAAAAGCTTTAACAATTTACGGCCAAACAATACCTATATACTTCAGTCTTGTGTCATAAATCTTAGCTGTCTGAATAGTTTTTTTCTGTGCAAATGAAAGCTTCTCCTGAGGTCTTGATTTAATGTATTTCAACAGGCTCTCTATCAATAAACAGTTAGGTGACTGCACTGCAAGAAAAGAAAAACAGCACTTTAAACCAATTTTTCAGATTATTATTATTATTATTTTATATATATAAAGCAAGAACAAGCAAAAATAAAATATAGACTAGAAACAGAATATTGACTGTACTATGTTATGCATCGTGTACGAATACAAACCGTACCAATGAAAAAATAAAAAAAACTGAAGTTGTTTTGCATTCGTGCATATTTTATTAATGAGAGTCATCGGGGGGTTATCAGGTTTTGGTAGGTGTGTTTTGTACCTTTGAATTTCCATAGCGTCAATAACACACCTTTAGTTTAGTCTGCCCATCTAGTTAATGATCAGTGAGCTAGATTGGCTTTCATCCATTCTGGTTGGTGGTGGAAACATCAGGCCAGATAAGACTCTAATCGTCATCACTATCACTAATGTTTATCCAATGAGAATGAGAAAGCCTTTCATTTCCTCCAGACTTTGTCGATAGTAAACCATCACAGGCAGAGGTTGCTGCTGCCAGAAACTCCTTACATCCTCCTACTTCCATCTCTCCACTGGAACTAACACTCCATACGCACACATGTGTAAGACAACAAGAGAAATGTATTTCCAAAGAAAGAGCTGGACTTGGTCCGTTTTATTGTTTACACTTGCTGCTTGCATGGTAGGTCTTCGATTTTCTAGATGTAATTTTTCTGAGTGACAGAATCCTCTCATTACAAAATATGTGAAACTCTTTTATATGTTGAAATTACGATGTGAAGGGTTTTGGCTGTAACTGTGTAGTTATGCTCTATACTTTATTTGTGGGATATGGATCAATAACTTGAGTCGGAGTGATACTTGCAATAATGATATATTGAAATATGGATGGATTTGCGACAGATTGCTGACACTTGTCTAAAAAAAACAAAAAAATGAAGATTTAAACATTTATGTCTATGGTCTTTGATGGTTAAACTGTGGTTAAAATCAGTTTTCCATTGATATACATCTAGAATTCACAATCTCTAGCTTTATTAAACACTGTCTGGCCTTAATTGTGGCATAAAATAGATTTCTAATTGTATATTTTCTTATCTCATTTTATTTATGTTTATTAGTTCACAATTTTTTTGAATCATTTCAGATTTATCTAATTTTGTGAATGTGAAACAAATATCACCTCATATGATCACATCCACACTTTTTCTTACTGTGGAATGTAAGGCAGAAGAAGTGAGTCAAGCAGAACAAGACACAAAAGTATCATGCGTCTTAGAAAATATGTTTGGGCAAGAACTATGATCATATTAAGCTTTTAAGCATATTAAGCTTTTCTAATTCCTCCACAGTCATGGAAGAGTACATTACAATATTCCAACCTTGGAAAAGTAATGAAAATCTTTAAACATAATATAAATTCACTGGTTAAAAAATGTGGGGCCTCTGTAAAAATAAATGACAGTTTTTAATCATTTAATTATATTACATTTCATTTTTATATTAAGGATAAATTATTATGAATAGAAAATGTAAACAAATAAGTTATTTAACTAATATTAGTTATTACATCGTATATGATCAATCTGGTAAATTATTGTTGCAAATTATAAAGAAAACATTTCACTTTAAATTTTTAAGAAAAAATAAACACATGCAGAGAAACTGTAAAACTCTGAACTCGGAAAAAAAGATAATTATTGAGTTCTGAGATGTGCTAAAGATTCATTACTACAGCAGATCTATAAGATATTGTAAGGATTACCTAAACATCTTTATGTATGTCATTTCTCTGTTTACTGAAGGTTCTCGCAAGTGCTCAGCATGAACCAGGCTACTGCTCATTCTACGATGAGTGTGGCCTAAACCCTGGAGTGGAGGGGGCTCTTATCCCCCCTAAGGTACCCTGTAAGGACTACAGAAAAGCTGTGAATGTGACAGGAGACCACTATGAACTTTTCAAATCCGTGTGCCCAATGTTGGCTCATGGTGAGGGTGAAACATTGGGCTGCTGCTCCATCAGACAGCTCACAGCTCTACAGGGCAGTCTGACGCTGTCCAAAGCTGTGCTGATCCGCTGCCCGTCCTGTGCTGACAATTTTGCGCATATCCACTGCGCCACCACCTGCAGTCCCAACCAAAGTCAGATTTTAAAGATTACCAAAACTGCAAACATCACGCAACCCACTGGCATTGTCAAGGAAGCTGTGGTGGGTTACGAAGCTTACATATCCACAAACTTCTCAGATGCATCGTTTAGGTCCTGCAAAAGTGTACGAATCCCAGCCACCGGAGGCTACGCCATTGCCACGATGTGCGGCCGCTATGGTTCGACACTGTGTACGCCGCAACGCTGGTTAGATTTCCAGGGTGACTCGAGCAATGGACTGGCTCCTCTGGATATCAACTTCATGCTTTTGTCAGACAGTCAGACCGCTGGACTCCCCCCTGGAGCAGTTCTGTTTGCAGATAGAGCGTTAAATTGTAACGAGACAACAGCAACAGGTGGTGAGGCTTGTTCCTGTCAGGACTGCGAACAATCCTGTCCAGCTGTACCACAGCCACCACCTTTACCAAAACCATTCATGATTGGTCAACTAGATGGTGTCCTTGTCATCAGCATCACAATCTTCTCCTGCATCTTTTTCCTTATTATGTGTTATGTAGTTTTAGAGTTCATTACCCACATCCAAAAGTCAAAGGGCACTCAGAAGAGCAAGAGCACTAAGGACCAAAATGAAAATGAGATTGAACATAAAATCAGTTCTAAAGATGTTACATGCTCTGATAAAGCCAGTCTTGCCACTCAGGAGTTCCTGGGATCTCTTTTCCAGACCTGGGGAACCATAATGGCGCGATATCCTCTGATAGTACTCCCAGTCTGCCTTGTGGTTGTGTTGGTATTTGCAGTGGGAATAAAAGACATAGAGCTCACCACAGATCCTGTCCAGCTTTGGTCAGCGCCTGAAAGTCGTGCCATGCGTGAGAAGGCCTTCCATGATGAACATTTTGATCCATTTTACCGCACCAATCAGCTGATCCTGATCGCTCCAGACCAGCCCAGTCACTACTATGACTCCTTACTCTTTGGCGAGCAGAACTTCAGCGGTATCATATCTAAAGGTAACATTGCCTCAAAATGAATTTATCATGAAAAGTGTCGAAAGCATACTATTTAGGTTTACACAATCTCACAATGTGTAGTAACAAAAGTAACAGATCTTTTCTTCGATCACCTGTTGAAAAACAGGTTCACCTGAGAAATACAGAATATTAAAAAAGACCAAAATTTTAGAGCAGGAACTTGTTTCTGTCTTTTTATTAGAAGTGTATGTTCTTTCATTAGATTGTTGTTTTGTTTTGTTCATGTTTTTGAGAGGGCTTCAATATTACTCTTTGTATATGCACGTTTTTGTCATTAAAATTCAGCTTAAATTAGAAAAACAATTCGGTTAAAACCATATTTAGACACTTGTTTCATGTGTTCACAATCACAATATTAACTCACCCCAGCAGTGAACCGTCGAAATTCCCAAACGTAACGAGGACCCGTTGGTTTGTTCGACTTGGCGAGTTTGATTCAAGCTCCGAAACAAAATATTCGTACGTTTCGAAAGCAGCCATCACCAGTATACTGTTTAACTTTAGTATAGTATAGCTTTCCGTATATATTTGATCCACAATGCGAACTGCTGCCAAGAGAACCACGGTGAAGTTTGGATGTGTAGTTTAAATAAAGAATGTGCAGTGCAGTTGCAATATAATGACATTTATGCTTTTGTCATAGTCTATTCATGCAGTTTTTTTATGTAGAAATGCTTCCATTTTTATATTTTTTTTGTTCTTCAGTCATATTAAAATATACTGTGTACATTTCTTTCTCACAGATTTGATCATAGAGCTGTTGGAGCTTCAGAAAAAAATCCAGGCCATTGAATTCTGGTCAGATGATCTAAACCGCACTGCAAGTCTTAAAGATGTTTGCTATGCGCCACTCAATCCAGACAACCCCTCGTTAACAGACTGTGCTGTCAACAGTCTACCGCAGTACTTCCAAAATAGCATCGATAACCTGAACGCCAAAGCAAACATGACAGAGCTCGGCGTGACGAAGGAGGTGGACTGGAGGGACCATTTCATCTACTGCGTAAAGTAAGTCAGATATCTGTAGTTGTCACATTACCAAGACTGCACAGAGACATTTCCAGCTTTTTGAGGTTCCATTGAACAAGTTCCAAGCACTGAGACTTTTTTATATCACTTGCTCAGTGGGATTTTTCAAGCACAGAGGCTGTAGGTTACATTGTTAAGTAGGTGGCGTCAAGTGACTCCTTGAGTGAGCCATTAAAAACACGATTCATTCAGGAACAAAATAAGAACTGGCTTAAAGGGTTAGTTCACCCAAAAATGAAAATAAGCCTGGGATTTACTCACCCTCGAGGCATCCTGGGTGTATATGACTTTCTTCTTTCAGACGAATCCAATCAGAGTTATATTAAAAATTGTCCTGGCTCTTCTAATCTCTATCATTGCTGTGGGTGGGTGTTTCTGTTCAACAGTCCAAAAGACATCAAATAAAGTGCGCGTATCCATAATAAAATGTGCGGCTCCGGGTCATGAATAAAGGCCTCCTGTAGCGAATACATGCTTTTTGTAAGAAAAAAACACTTGTCTCTCACTTCATCTAATGGTCATAAGTGGAAGCCGTTCTGGCAGATGACGTAGGACGTTGGCGTTGCATGAACACGGAGAGAGAGCAAAACTGGGTTTCCTTTGCTAAAGTAAGGAAACTTTCCTTCCTTTGCTCCTGTAAACAAACTCGCAAGATTAGCATATCTTAGAGGTGCGCACTGCGCAAAAGTCCTACGTCATCTGCCCGTAACAGCTTCTACGTACAACAGATAGCGGACGTGAGAGAAAAGTGTTTATTATGTTTGAAATATGGATATTTATCTTACCAAAATGTATGGATTCGCTACAGGAGGCCTTTATTCATGCCCCGGAGCCGTATGAGGCCCGTTTTATTATAGATGCGTGAGTTTTATTTCATGTCTTTTGGACTGTTGAACAGAAAAACCCACCCACTGCAATGATAACGCTTGAAATAGCCAGGACAAGTTTTAATATAACTCAGATTGGATTCGTCTGAAAGAAGAAAAAACACAGGCTAATTTTTGGGTGAACTAACCCTTTAATTCAAAATTTGTAGCGTACTATTATGATAATATACTAATACTACAGTATAAAATCTATATGAAAGCTTTATACATCAGAAATAGTAAGAGTAGCATACAATTAAATTTTGAATTCAGTCACTGTCTTTCCAAAATCACATACTCTCTAAGTTGGTACTTCTTTTGAATAAGTATGTGCCTTGCAAATATTAAAAAAAAGGTGTGCTCTATTTAGAATGAATGTGTGTAGTGTGAATGTAATCTGGATTTACTATGCCTATTCAGATACAGCAGTAACTGGCTCCTATTTAGCTTAATAAGTGAAAGTGACGTGACATACGGCCAAGGATGGTGACCCATACTCAGAATTTGTGCTCTGCATTTAAGCCATCCAAAGTGCACACACACACACACACACACACCATGAACACACACCCGGAAGAGCAGTGGGCAGCCATTTATGCTGCGGCTCCCGGGGAGCAGTTGGGGGTTTGGTGCCTTGCTCAAGGGCTCCTCAGTCGTGGTATTGAGGGTGGAGAGAGCGCTGTACATTCACTCCCCCCACCTACAATCCCTGCCAGACCTGAGACTCGAACTCGCAACCTTTGGATTGCGAGTCCGACTTTCTAACAATTATGCCATGACTTCCCAATAATAGCATACTATTATCTAATATAGAAAGAATTGTTAAGAGTATGCTATGCTAAATCAGTTACTGTATTAATGAGAGAGTCATCGAAACATTCAATCAACTATTTTGATATTTCTAAAACACTGATTCATGCAGGAACAAAATTCCACTTTTTGAGTGTGGCTTAATTTTGAAGTGTTTTTATTGGTGGAAATGTTGCTTAATTATGTTATTCTTGTTTGAACTGCTTTATAAAAACAGTATCACACAGAACATAATTATATTCTGCTTGCCCACAGCTCTCCATTATCATTTAAAGACATCACAGCTCTTGGCATGAGTTGCATGGCAGACTATGGTGGCCCTGTCTTCCCCTTCCTGGCTGTAGGAGGATATGAGAGTAAGACACAAATCTGGTGGCTAACATCTCACCATTATCTTTAAGAGTCACTGGGCTGACTTTGACTTTCTATTATATTTTCAGATGAGGAATTCACCACTGCTGAGGCCCTGATCCTTACCTTCTCCCTGAATAATTATGCACGAACTGATGTTAAATTTAAGGTGGTTCAAGAGTGGGAAAGTAGGTTCCTTAACATTGTGCAGGAATATCAGAAAAACCCGAACACAAACTTCACATTTGCCTACATGGCTGAGGTGAGCTGCTACTGACCATATGCTGTAATGATCAGAGATATCAGTGTTTAACAGTCTCATAATCAAACTGCCTGGTGCTCTGCAGAGGTCCTTGGAGGATGAGATAAACAGAACAACTGCAGAGGATATCCCCATATTCATGATAAGCTATGCTGTCATCTTCCTCTACATAGCCGTGGCTCTTGGGGAATATTCATCCTGCAAGCGTATCCTGGTGAGTGCGTTACAGAGAGGTTAATGGCCTACTGGGAATTTCCTCATTTCTGATAACGGGAATAAAGGAAGAAGCTTTTCTCAAAATAATGGCCTAATGGAAACTCCAGGATGTTTTAAGTGTTATGAGCATTTGAATCAATACATTCTCAATTAAAATAGTCTAGGCCTACTAACAGTTAAAATAAATAAAATAGATACAGATTTATTAGCTATAGGAATGTATTTTGTTAACAATATTTTTAATATATAAAATAGATTCTTTAACATGAATATGAATATACTTCTGATGTCATATACATAGTGACCATTTTTAACTGTTTTAAAGACTTATCTTCTTTAATGTTTTTAAAACGGTCCTTTTAAATATTGCCAAAACTATTTACTAATATTTACAGATGTGGAATATTTATGATATGAGGTCATAAAAGCATCATTAATAAAAGTGTCTGTGAAAGGCGCCGATAAGTAAAATAAATCATTTTTATTATTAATTATTAGTAGTATTATTCGAAAATAGTTTTAGATGGAGTACTGTACACTAGCATATCAGACCTCAGGATATTTCTCTTTCCATTAAAGTATTTCAGATAAACTTGCCTAGTTTGACAAGGTCATATTCTTGCTTTCTCAGGTAGATTCAAAGTTCTTGGTTGGTCTGGGTGGTATTCTGGTCGTCGGCTGCTCTGTCATGGCCTCAATGGGTTTCTATGCCTGGATTGGGTTTCCGTCCTCACTGGTCATTCTGCAGGTCGTACCTTTCCTTGTGCTTGCTGTGGGAGCTGATAACATCTTCATTTTTGTTCTGGAGTATCAGGTATGTTGAGTTTATTTCTTCACTCTTATTTTTCTTCATTTTTGTTGGTTATCTTTTGACATACTTCTAGTCAGCTTTAATCACATTGGATACTCTTAAGCACACTCTAAGTAATTCACATTTCTTAGCTACTGATTTTTTTTTAGAAAATTCAAATTTTTTAGAAATAAGAATAATTTAAGTCAGCAAGGAACAAGAAAGCATTAAATTACTCAAAAGTGACAAAAAAATTCTACTTCAAATTTTGAACTTTTTTTTCATCACCTAAATAAGGGTATCCTTGTGATTTGTCCTAAAAACAATTAAGCAGCTGTTTTCAACAATGATAATAATAAGAAATGTTTCTTGAGCACCGACATCGGCATATTAAAATGTTTCTAAAGGATCATGTGACACTGAAGACTGAGTATTGATGATGAAAATTCAGCTTTGCATTACAGGAAAAAATTCAATGTTAAAATATATTCAAAGATAAACAGTTATTTTGAATTGTAATAACATTTTGCTATATTGCCGTTTTTACTGTTTTATTCACTATATTTTACTTTAATACAGTATACTACTTTTTTTTTTTAAATCTTACCAAACGCAAACTTTTAAATGAATAATAGTGTATTTCTACCATTACATTCTATTTTAGAACTTAAAGATTACTTTGTCTCCACTACTAAGACTACAATTTCATAAAACATGTTTTCTTTCTGTCTTTTCCATGTTTATTCTCTATCAGAGAGATATGCGCAGACCAGGAGAGATGAGGGAGGAACACATTGGGAGAGTTCTTGGAAATGTGGCTCCCAGCATGCTGCTTTGCAGTTTGTCTGAATCTGTTTGTTTCTTCCTGGGTGAGAATCTCCTACTGATCTCAAACTCTGCTTCAACCCATAAAACACAAATACAAGAGAAGAAAATATTTGAATACATTTATGGATAGAAACCGGGAACATTAATTATATTGCCTGACCTTTACTCACTGGTGCATGTCAGCAAAACATGATGCAGTAGATTTGTACCATCCCAATTAAAGAGAGATATGATTCATGTGTAGCACAGGCGATAATGTACTTTCAGCTCCCGAATGAGTCACATATAATGCATTCACTAGGTTCAGATTAATGAGGAAACATATACGGCTGATTAAACACAGTCACGTTGTCTCTTTGCAGGTGCTTTGAGCACTATGCCAGCAGTGAAGTCTTTTGCCCTATACGCAGCACTGGCTGTGCTCATGGACTTCATTCTGCAGATGACCGCCTTTGTGGCTCTGCTCTCACTTGATGCGCGACGACAAGATGCAAATCGTTGTGAGATAGCTTGCTGTGTAACTGTTGAAACTCCACACCCGTCCGAACCCAACCAGGGCATCCTGCTCCCATTAATGAAAAAGTACTACGCCCCTGCACTGCTTAACCCTGTCAGCAGAGTATTAGTGGTACGTTGCTCCTTCACCAACAATGGTATTAAAGTGTTTCATCAACTACAGGCACTACAGGTCCCACGGTGGATTTTTATTAACTAAAAGATTTCAAGATATTTTTTTTCTTTTCACAAGAAACTTGGAGAACTTAGAAATTTAATTTACAGTGAATTACTGCATTTCAAATGTCTTATTTATAGATTTTATGGACTTAACTTTGTCCCAGTTCAAGAGTTCTTTTAGTTTTAAAATATGAAAATCCATTGTGAAGATGTAAAGTAATACATTCCAAAAGCTATAATAATCTAAAAAGAATTTAAAAACTAAAACATTTAAATGTTTTGTGTTAAAAATGTATATACATTTTGTACTGATCCTTAGCATTTTTTTTAAAACAGCCAACCTGCCACTAAATAAAGTTATTAAAAGCTGTAATTTAAAAAATAAAAATTATTAACAATAATTGTATTATTTTTTTTTCTTAAAGATAACTTCAACAGAACAAAGGAAGACATTGTATTTCAGTAAATATACCTTTACAATGCAAAACTAGTAAATGTGGCTAAAAGTGCCCATTGTTGAAGAAACACTCATTTACAGATTTTTTTTATTATTATTATTTTATTATTTTCTGTTATTATTTTATCTTTCTGAAAAAACAAACAAAAGTTGATATTGTGACTGTAAATGGAAGATTTTGTGTCCTTTACAGGTCCTTTTCAAAAAATTAGCATATTGTGATAAAGTTCATTATTTTCTGTAATGTACTGATAAACATTAGACTTTCATATATTTTAGATTCATTACAACACAACTGAAGTAGTTCAAGCCTTTTATTGTTTTAATATTGATGATTTTGGCATACAGCTCATGAAAACCCAAAATTCCTATCTCAAAAAATTAGCATATCATGAAAAGGTTCTCTAGACGAGCTATTAACCTAATCATCTGAATCAACTAATTAACTCTAAACACCTGCAAAAGATTCCTGAGGCTTTTAAAAACTCCCAGCCTGGTTCATTACTCAAAACCGCAATCATGGGTAAGACTGCCGACCTGACTGCTGTCCAGAAGGCCATCATTGACACCCTCAAGCAAGAGGGTAAGACACAGAAAGAAATTTCTGAACGAATAGGCTGTTCCCAGAGTGCTGTATCAAGGCACCTCAGTGGGAAGTCTGTGGGAAGGAAAAAGTGTGGCAGAAAACGCAGCACAACGAGAAGAGGTGACCGGACCCTGAGGAAGATTGTGGAGAAGGACCGATTCCAGACCTTGGGGGACCTGCAGAAGCAGTGGACTGAGTCTGGAGTAGAAACATCCAGAGCCACCGTGTACAGGCGTGTGCAGGAAATGGGCTACAGGTGCCGCATTCCCCAGGTCAAGCCACTTTTGAACCAGAAACAGCGGCAGAAGCGCCTGACCTGGGCTACAGAGAAGCAGCACTGGACTGTTGCTCAGTGGTCCAAAGTACTTTTTTCGGATGAAAGCAAATTTTGCATGTCATTCGGAAATCAAGGTGCCAGAGTCTGGAGGAAGACTGGGGAGAGGGAAATGCCAAAATGCCTGAAGTCCAGTGTCAAGTACCCACAGTCAGTGATGCTGGTGTTGGTCCACTGTGTTTTATCAAGGGCAGGGTCAATGCAGCTAGCTATCAGGAGATTTTGGAGCACTTCATGCTTCCATCTGCTGAAAAGCTTTATGGAGATGATTTCATTTTTCAGCACGACCTGGCACCTGCTCACAGTGCCAAAACCACTGGTAAATGGTTTACTGACCATGGTATTACTGTGCTCAATTGGCCTGCGAACTCTCCTGACCTGAACCCCATAGAGAATCTGTGGGATATTGTGAAGAGAAAGTTGAGAGACGCAAGACCCAACACTCTGGATGAGCTTAAGGCCGCTATCGAAGCATCCTGGGCCTCCATAACACCTCAGCAGTGCCACAGGCTGATTGCCTCCATGCCACGCCGCATTGAAGCAGTCATTTCTGCAAAAGGATTCCCGACCAAGTATTGAGTGCATAACTGAACATAATTATTTGAAGGTTGACTTTTTTTTTTTTTTTGTATTAAAAACACTTTTCTTTTATTGGTCGGATTAAATATGCTAATTTTTTGAGATAGGAATTTTGGGTTTTCATGAGCTGTATGCCAAAATCATCAATATTAAAACAATAAAAGGCTTGAACTACTTCAGTTGTGTTGTAATGAATCTAAAATATATGAAAGTCTAATGTTTATCAGTACATTACAGAAAATAATGAACTTTATCACAATATGCTAATTTTTTGAAAAGGACCTGTATATGCTTTTATATAACTAGTTTATTATTATTATTATGTCTTGTTCTCTTAGATGGTGGTGTTCCTTGCGATGTTCTTTGCCTGTGTGTTCCTGTCGTTCCATGTAAAAGTGGGCTTAAATCAGGAACTGGCCATGCCATCTGTAAGTACAGAAATACTTAACACTCTTCTAGCCTGGCAACAAAAATTACCAAATATGCCAAAATGCCAAAACAGTTATTAAATAAGTCGTTACAGTCTTAACGTTCTCTCTTCATCTGTGTGTAAATTTTATCAGGACTCCTACATGTTGGACTACTTCGCATACCTCTATAAGTATTTTGAAGTTGGTGTGCCCACATATTTTATCACGACCAAAGGGTTCAATTTCACCAGTGAGGAAGGCATAAACGCAGTCTGTTCCAGCGTGGGTTGTGACCAGTTCTCTTTCACCCAGAAGATCCGATACGCCACTGAGTACCCTGAGCGGTGAGCACTATATAAAAATATATATAGATATATATAAAAGCACTATATAAAATGTAATCCACAATAAATAAGTTTAAAATATACAGAACTAAAGTTATGTAATGTATTTTATAAATATTGACCTTAATTATAGTCTGTACATACAAGAAGCATGTGTGAGCACCAATACACTATATTTGGTGTTCTGTTATAGTACTTAACTACTGTGAACAAATCACTATATATAAAGCTGCCGATTAAAACTAAAATCTTGCTGATTGCTCTAGATCATACATGGCTATCCCAGCATCCTCCTGGGTGGATGACTATATTGATTGGCTGAACCCTGGATCCAAATGTTGTCGTATCTATACGACAGGCCCAAACAAAGATGAATTTTGTCCTGCCAATGAGAGTAAGTGTTACTATATAATTTAGCAGTTTACACTTAAAGCATTGTTGTTTATTGTGTGTGTGTGTGTGTGTGTGTGTTTCCATGCAACATTTTTAGAGAACTAAATATAAACTTATTTTTACAGCGGGTCTCTTCACGTGTACCAAGAAGTGTATGCGTGCACCCCAAAATGGGGTTCTGCGACCTAGTGTTGAAGATTTTAACAGATTCCTGCCAGACTTTCTTAGCAACAGACCTGATCTACAGTGTCCAAAGGGGTAAGAAAAGCAACTAAACCAGACACCTGAAAGATTAAACAGAATGAATGTTAAGAATAAAACATGTTCATATGCTTTCATTTCCAGTGGTTTGGGAGCTTATGATAAAGCTGTGATTAGAGACAAAGAAACTGGGGAAATAATAGGTGAGATGCATGAATGAATTGTATGTGTAACAATTTGCATTCACCTTCTAAAGCAGTGGTTCTCAAACAGAGGACCAGGGCCCACTAAGGACCCTCACGATTAATTTAACTAATTTAAAGTAAGACAAAACAAGTTTATTTCTTATTGTAATTCACCCCTTCAACAAGCGCTTTTTTTTTTTTAAAGAACCAGGATTACCATGGAAATATGAAGTTGTTTAATTTTAATAATATGATTTCTAGATCTGGAAATTGTCTATGAAAATGTCCTTGGGCAATTGTATAATGAATATAAATTTTTCTAGTTATGTCAAGCATGAAATATATTCCTTATCCTTAATTCTCCAGTAAACTATGAACAGCTGGAAAAGTCATGGGGCCTTAAATATTGTTGTGAACAATGGGGAAATTTGAGAACCACTGATTAATAGAACTGTTTAGTCATGACCCTGTTGAAAAATCCAGCATATGCTGGTTAGGTATGTTTTGAATCATGGCTGCTGGTTTAAGATGGTCCTGAGCAGGAGCTAGTTGCTTAGGACCAGCACATGACCAGCTTAAACCAGCTCAAACATACCTAACCAGCATATGCTGGTTTTTTCAATAGGGGACATCAATTTGTAGGCTGTTTTGCATGGGTTGTCATCATAAATTGAAGAATAGCAGTTTCTGGTTTAAGAGTAAAATCTGTTGTTAAAATTACTAGATTAAACATTAATGTTTTGCTCTATAACATTAGTTAAACACTGTCATATCTCAAACAAACTTAAAATTGCAAAAAATTTGCCAAGCCACAACGACTAGAACAGTTGCTATCAAGCAAGTAAACTCACATCCTTGTGGTAGTTGTAGTCCTTATTTAGTGACTTGTTCACAATGTTTGAGTTATGACTATAATTTATGTTAAAGAATAAAACGTGACAAAGCCACAGACTCTATATAAAACACATTTAAGTCTTTAATTCATTATGGCATCTCTCCGCTTTTCAGCATCTCGGTTCATGGCCTACCACACTCCTCTGGCCAACTCTGAGGAGTTCACGGGAGCACTGGAGAAGGCCAGAGAACTGGCACATAGCATCACACTGGCCATGAGGAACGTCACAGGCACCTCTGAAGACTTTGAGGTCTTCCCATACACGTAAGTGTCCACTTCTAATCCTCCCTTATCTTTCTACATTTACCATCCTCACCCTTGTTGCTTCTTCTCCCAGATAAGAAACGATAATCAGTTAATGTAATACTATTGAATGATAACGTGTCCTTGAGCTACTTCATAAATTGCAAACCAGCATCACGGATCCTAGAGCTACTTCGTATTTTTCTGCCTACTACACTATATTGTATAGAAGATTACTTAAGTGTACTTTAGTAGAGGTCACTTTCATGACTGTGTTTTAACTACACTTTTTAGTGCACTTTTCTCTCAGCACTGACTCTGATCTTTTATTTCGCAGTGTGACGTATGTGTATTACGAACAGTATCTGACCATCGTGAATGAGGGTTTGTTCAACATCGCCGTGTGTTTGCTCCCCACATTCGTTGTGTGCTGTATCCTGCTCGGCATGGACTTGAGATCCGGCTTTCTGAACCTGCTCACCATAGTGATGATCACTGTGGATACGGTTGGCGTCATGACGTTGTGGGGCATCGACTTCAACGCTGTGTCGCTTATCAACCTTGTGACGGTGAGTGGTTCAGAGAAACTCTGTATGGTCTGCATGTTTGCACTTCATACTTCCGGTAGTCAGGATAACATTCTCATCTTACTATGGGTTTGTTTTTCAGGCCGTTGGTATATCAGTGGAGTTTGTGTCTCATTTAACACGCTCCTTTGCTCTCAGTATTCGCCCTACGAAGGTGGAGAGGGCAAAGGAAGCCACAGCTAACATGGGCAGCGCGGTGAGTACCACAAACACAAGCATGTTGAAGCTTCCTCAGTTATGCATTAGTTCACATGTCCAGTTATTGTGTTGTTTCATTAGTGTGTATGTTCTATTTCCCAGGTGTTTGCTGGAGTTGCAATGACCAATCTACCAGGAATAGTGGTGTTGGCATTTGCTAAAGCACAGCTCATCCAGATCTTCTTCTTCAGACTCAATTTGGTCATCACTTTGCTTGGCATGGCCCACGGCCTCATATTTCTGCCCGTGCTGCTCAGTTTCTTAGGTATGTGTAGTTTCTTATTAAAGTATGCAGTCTTTATGCACACGGTACTCAATCCCAAAGAGCTTAAGTTTAAAGAGACTAGTTAAAATTCTAAGTATTGTAATTGTACTGGTTTTAAGTATCCCAAAATGCAAATACAAAATTGATTGGTCAGCCAAAATGTAAAAGTTTTTACACAAAAACCACACACACAACACTAAACTATTGACCAAAAATGTGTATTGCATTTCAAATCTAAAAACACAGACTATGAAAAATATATAGGAAACATCCAGCAAGAACAGATAAGGGAGAGACATGTCAGAACAAGAGTTGGATCCATGAAGGATGACAACAACAACAAAAAAGTATATACATATATATATATATATATATATATATATATTTAACATTACCACAGATCACTTGATGAAATAAATGAAACATAATGAGGCAACAATGTATCATTCTACAGTTTGAATAGTTACACAGTTTAAAGTGTTATTTAGAAATAAAGTATGGCAGTATAATAGTTGTTTAATATTAGCACATTGCCAAATAATCTGTTATACATTAAGTATCATTAAATATGGTGGTATTTATTAAAATTTTGAAGCTTTGATTTTTACATTTCCATTTTAAATGTAGTTTAAATAATTTAGTAATTGTATATGCTTTTGACATTTTTATTTATTTTTTCATATTTTTCCATTAAGCTAGTTAGTTATTTTTAGTTTTCTGTCATTTTAGTACCTTAACTTCAGCTTATTTTATGTCCAAGTTTTTTCATGTTGTATTTTATTTTAGCTTTATTTTAATTACTTGTATTAATTTTAGTGCTACAAAATGATTAATCGCGATTAATCACATTTAAAATAAAAGTTTGTTTACATACTCTATGTGTGTGTACTTTGTATATTTATTATTTATATACAAATGCACACATACATGTATATATTAACGAAACAATATGTTAGATTTATATATAAAATATTTGTATTTATATATAATTTTTATACAAGTATAAATAAATATACATACAAATATTTTTAATATATACATAGTGTGTATTTATATATACATAATAAATACAGTTGAAGTCAAAAGTTTACATACACCTTTCAGAATCTGCAAAATGCTAATTATGTTACCAAAATAAGAGGGATCATACAAAATGCCTGTTATTGTTTATTTAGTACTGACCTGAATAAGATATTTCACATAAAAGATGTTTACATATAGTCCTTCGGGTTACAAGTCCAACTCTCTATTGTCCTCTGTGTGAAAAGATGGGTTTCAAAATCATACAGTCATTGTTGGAAAGGGTTCAAATACACAAAAATGCTGGAAAACCAAAGAATTTGTGGGACCTGAAGGATTTTTCTGAAGAACAGAAGGCAGTTTAACTGTTCGGGACAAACAAGGGACTCATGAACAACTATCACTAAAAAAAAAAAAAAAAAACACAGCTGTGGATCATTCAGGTAGCAGCACAGTATTAAGAATCAAGTGTATGTAAAATTTGAACAGGGTCATTTTTATAAATTCAACTATTATTTTCTCTTGTGGACTATATGTAAATATATTTTATGTGAAATATCTTATTCAGGTCAGTACTAAATAAACAATAACATGCATTTTGTATGATCCCTCTTATTTTGGTAAAATAATTATAAAAATATATAAAAAAAATCTGATTCTGAAAGGTGTATGTAAAGTTTTGACTTCAACTGTATGCACAGCACACACACAGAGAGTATGAAACTTTTATTTTGAATGTAATTTTAATTAACGGGTTTGCAGACTTAATTATATTCAATTACAATAAAAGAGCAAGTTAAATTTAGTTAATAAGAAAAGATGTAGCA
Source organism: Barbus barbus (assembly GCF_936440315.1). Taxonomy (NCBI): domain Eukaryota; kingdom Metazoa; phylum Chordata; class Actinopteri; order Cypriniformes; family Cyprinidae; genus Barbus; species Barbus barbus. Next base: position 11,558,409 of record NC_136756.1, read on the forward strand.
AGCACTAGAATTCCGTTCTAAACACTTGAAGCAACCAAATATAATCTGGTGTATTAGATCAGGGTTTGATTACACTAAACTTCTCATCTGTCTGTGTTGCTCAGGTCCTGGTGTGAACAACGCCGTTCTGCTACAGATTCAAGAGAAGAAAGCCAAGGAACTGGAACTCAAGAGCAAAGCCACATATGACAACATTAGCTTCGAAAATCATGAAAAGTCAAATGGCGAAATCCCCGCAGAGCCCTCATATCCAGTAAAGGCTGATATTGTCCCCAAGACCACCCAAGAACCCATCGAATATGAAACAGACTTTTTGTAGCTCAAGACCTCTTACAAACTGCTCTCCCTCTTCCTTCCAATTCATTTACCACTACTATTACACTGAATTGGTATTATGAGAGATTCCTCCGAATGAAGGGATCACCTGCCATTACTTACACTGCAGCACGTGAGACCTGAGGGAAAAACAACCAATTACAGGCTCAGAAACATTATAAGAATCTCATCTTTCTATGTCAGCTCTATGCCTCCTTAAGTGGACATTATAGCATAGCGTTACTGCTATAAAAAGGTCTATTATCTTCTGAAGATATTCATGAGAGATGTTCATCTTTACCAGTGATTATCTTGCCCAGGTCACACCCGACACAAAGTGATAACGCACACAAATGAAGAGCTCAATTCCACGGTGTTAGAAATAAGGAAATTAGTACAATAGTTTAGAATTTTTTTATTTTTTTATTGTGTAATATTTGTTAAATGTTATATTTAATTTTGTTGTTGTTTAGGTTGGATATTGTCATTTTTGCATGCAACTAATTGTCTTTTGAGGACAGAAACACGTAACTTTGAAAAGCAGGAAAAACTCAAACACTCCAGTATAAAGAGGATCTGCTCTTGTATTATAAGTATTACTGTAATAATATTAAATGCACTGTGTATTTCTACATTCTGTATAAATTCATTGAATGTTCAATATTATCTCAATAGTTCAATATCTAATCTCTGCATTCAAAGTTTACCGTTTACTGTTAAAGTAACCATAAAACACTTTTACAGCAGTTTATTGCCTGTATGATTGTAGGCAAACTAATATTAATATCAGAGGCAATCAAAGAACCTTTTTGTATGTTTATACAGGGTTAATATTTAAAAATATATAAACACCATAAAAAGTTATACACTGTTAAAATAAACAAAATATAATAAACTGTAATATTGCCTTCTCATATGAATATTAAATTATCTAGCAAGTATTCAAATACATCTTACAGTAGATCAAAGTTCACATTTATTGGCACGTATCATTTACAACATTCTATATAAAAAAAAAAACAAGTTTTATACAGGCACACTACTGAGTCTAACTTACACTGCATAGACTAAAATAGATTTAACGCATTCTAATCCAAAATCAAATCTTAATGAAAACCACTGAAATTAGTGACACGCGGGAAAAATAAAATATATAACAGTACATCAATTGTGCAAACGAAGCAACTGCAATACAAATGGGCAATTCTTATATTCACATGCACGTACCCAAAGACTTTAACCTAGAAATCTGCTGCTCCCTGGTCAATACTGCTGCATAAGGGAAATCGCTCTCTCTCTCACTCACTCACACACATGCACTGGTGCAGAGTTCACTATGGTCAAAGGGGATGTTTGGAGAAAAACAAGGGCCTAGTCTCTTAACATTTATTATATCTTTTATGTATTAATTAGCATAGCTATCAGCAATAAAGTAAACATCCCAAATACACAAGTCTATAAAGATAAACCTGTAAACCTGAAATACTCTGTGTATCTTGGCTGATTTCCTCGTTCCATCAAGTTAAAAAAAACTTTGAGCCCTCTGCCATCTAGTGAACATTTGTGGTGCTGTGACAAAGGAAACTATTCATGCACACCTCAAGAGAACATTCGGGTTTGCTATCCCCTATATATAGACAATGTTCACAAAATCATTCAGTTTAATGACTAAATTTCACATTTTAAGAGCCATTTTCTAAAATTTAACTCCCCGGTCTGACTGTCAAAGGGACAAATCCAGAAACTGATGGATGACTATGAAACACAGCAGATGTTGATCTGTTGATGGCCATGTAGAACTAAAGCATCTAGTTCCCTCATGCATGAAATATTGTCTTAAACTGTGTATTAAAACCTAAACACAGTTCATAAGGGTTCTTATACATAGCAGGAGAAGTTCTGTCCTAACATCAGTAACTTAGAATCTCGGCGGACGTCCTGTCCAGAGGTCAACATGTGAGAGACCTCCGTTCACGAGCCTTCAAACTCACTCTCTTTTTCCTCCTAAACGAGACAGTGAAAGAGAACAAAGAAACATAGTATTTAAACACTGGTTTGTATGTATTTACAGTTGGTCCACAGTATTAGAATTTTAGTTACCTTTTTTTATGATGATTGAAATGGACAAATTGACAAATTATCATTAATTTCTGACTATCATAGATTTTTTTTATTCCCCCCTTTTAAATGGGAACAAAATAGTTATTGAAAGACTGTCATATTCATTTGATGCTATAATATTTATTTAGTTTTTAATGTAAATGTGGTCTGATGATTTTGGACAACAAAACTAAAAAAAAAGTAAAAACTGGATTGCATTTGCACCTTGTGAAATGTTTTGTTTGTAAAAAAAAAAAAAAAAAAAAAACATTAAGTATTATCATAAGTGTAAAAAACAATATTTTTTGTGTAAATGTAGTACATACTTCTGGAACCAATAACAAAACGACAACACGCACACAAAAAACAACAATAAACAAAAAACAAACAAAAACAAAAAGCAAAGCAAAGCAAAACAAAAAACAGGCAAAAAAAACAAACAAACAAAAACAAAGCAACATTGCACTTGCACCTTGTGAAAATTTCCTTTAGTTCATACCTTTTTGGTTGCGTAACCATGCATTTCCAAAGAACTGCATAGAGGGCTAACAGAAAGCCTATGAACACTGCTGCGGCAATCGCACCTGCAAAAACACACACAAACCTGTTACACTGCTGTCTGAAAAACATTTGTCCAAAAGGGGCACATAATCTGTATCCTCTACCCAGAGATGAGATCAGTAACACTGATATAGAGCATGACAGAATGACAGGCTGCAGTTTCATTCATCCAGTGAAAAATGCAGCCTGGACACTTTGGTACTGTTAGTAAACATCTCCTATTTATGAAACATCACAGCTGCATTATATACTGATCTCAGGCATGTGAAAGGTCAAAGGTCCCACTTAACGGAAAAGAACAGTCAGCTTGTTTTTCATTAGTGTTTTTCATCATGGAGACTAACCCCGAGAATCAAGACATATATAGACATAAACAGTGTGTGTTTAAAGCGATATATGGTGTAATGAGGGAGGTGGAAAATTCCTGTGATAACTTGGAAACCTGTTTGAGCCTGTGAGCAGAGAAGCTGCCTTGAACTATGATTTAACACTCAGCATTCACTTGCTCCTCCACACCCTGCTTTTCAGATTAGTTCTTTAAAACAAATAAAAATGTTAAAAGTTATGCAGGTTGTTTTTTTTTTATTTAATTGTTTTGTAATGCAATGAATATGTAGATATTTTAAGTCTCACTTTGTGTGGTCAATAAATTACCTTCTCAAACATTTAGTAAACAACTGAGTTTATATTCTCAATAAATTATCTTTTTATCCTCTGACACTCAGTCCAGAAATAATAAAAATGAAAATTCAACAGCTTCCTTTCTCACAGACCCATGCACCCTCGAACACTTCTCAGTACAACCAGATTTCTCCAGAAATGTATATGCCATTTTTGTTTTTGAGAATTCACGGAGTTTGATATTTTTACACAAAATAACCCTTGCCGTTTCTTCCTGGTAAAAGGTCAAACAAGTTGTGAAATCAAATGATTAATTTCACACTTGATTTCCGCTCTTCTCAGAACATGAAGAGAAAAAGACAAACGTCATCCACTGGAGAAAGAGCACAAAGAGCGGAGAGGTCACAGATAAATCATATTTTGTTTTGACAGGACTTTTTTGGGGGGAGGAATAAGTCATGTGAGAGTCACACACAAAACAAAGTTTTAAGTCATAAAAAACCTCTCAGTCAGCAAAGGAGAGTTTAGATGGAATGATAAGAAAAATATGAAAATAATATATATAAATGTACTTAAATTTGTAAATAAATAGATAATGAACAAGGTAGGACTGATGAGAGGTGGGCAAAGACTTACAGAATGAGTGAGGAAGACAATAATAAATGAGGAAGGGCTTGTCAGATCACTGACAGGTTCAGGTTGTCATTTCTGTTGTAATGTCTGGTTTATCTCAGAGCTGGATGGTTAGGTTCATGGCATAAAACTCATTAAGTATTTTTGTAAATGCCTAAGGAGAAAATGAGCTGAGATTTTGGGGTCAGCAAGTTTTTTTTTAATGTTTTCAAAGATGTCTCCAAAGATGTCTCTTATGCTCACCAAGGCTGCATTTTTTAATCAAATATACAGGAAAAACACTAAACATTGTTACAGTTTAAAATAACTTTTTTTTATATATATTTTAATATATAATTTATTCCTATGATGATAAAGCTGAATGTTCAGCATAATTACTGCAGTCTTCAATGTCACATGATCCTTCAGAAATCATTCTAATATTCTGATTTGGTGTTTAACAAACATTTTCTATTATTATCAATGTTGAAAAGTTTTTGTAAAAACTTTTTTTTCTTCATGATTGATTGATTAAAACATTCAAAACAACCGCATTTATTTGAAATAGAAATCAGCATTTATTTGAAATAAATCTTTTGTAACACTAGAAATGTCTTTACTGTTACATTTCATCAATTTAATGTGCCTTTGCTGAATAGAAGTATTAAAAAATTAATTTATAAAAAACCTGGTATGATTCCACTCTCTCTGTTCATGGGGGTCTCAGCAAGAGGGGGTGGACTGGTAGTTGCTGAGCCTTTAGGAGACAATGAAGATTATGTTAAAGCATGAATATACAAACTATCATTAACATGGTGTAATTCAGGCTGTTTGATATACTACCATTTCTATCGGAGTTGGAAGATAGCCATGAAGACACTGGTGGAACTATCTGGAGAGAGAAAACAGGCTATTCAGTGAAAAAAAAATAATGGGTGGGCCTTGATTTGATCATTTAGGAACTGAATGAATTGCAAAAAGTGAGTGTTAATTATGATTTACCCATGATTTACTCACCCTCCAAGTCGTATATACAATCAGAGTTATATTTTAAAAAGTCCTGGCTCTTCCAAGCTTTATAATGGCAGTCAATTGTGGTCGAGATTTTAAAGCCCCCAAAAAAGTGTATCTATCCATCATAAAAAATACTCCACACCGCTCTGGGGTTAATAAAGACTTTCTGAAATGTATGATGCATTTTTGTACGAAAAATATCCATATTTAAAAAACAAAACACCGGTCACAAATCAGAAGTACAAAATAAGGATTTGCAAAGAAAAACGTCAGAGGATTTTGACATAAGCCAAGAGGAGACTGGTTTTCCTTTGCTGTAAACAAAACTAGTTCTCACGTCACTAGCATATTCTCAGTGGAGCTTTTGCTACGCCTACAACCTACGTCATCCGCTGGACGCCACTCTCTTGTAACCGTGAGTACAATATTTCACGGAAGCTAGAAATTACCGTTTCTAAAGTTCTAAATATGGATATTTTTCTTACACACACACACACATCAATTCACTTCAGAAGGCCTTTTTTAACCCCATGGAGCAGTGTGGGGCACTTTTTAAGATGGATGGATGTGCTTTTTCGGGCTTAAAAATCTCAACCTCCATTCACTGCCAATATAGAGCTGGACATTTTTTAACATAACTGATTGCATTTGTCTGAAAGAAGAAAGTCATATACACCTAGGGTGGCTTGAGGGTGAGTAAATCATGGGGTCATTTTCATTTTTGGGTGAACTAACCCATCAAATAGGTTATCATAAGAAAACGTGGGGAAGGGTTAAATAAATAAGCATAAGTTGACATTACATAAAAAGTAAGTTGTTTCAGAAGCATGGCTAAATTTTGATGGATGACTACAAAGTCAACAATGATTTTTGATACAGTTGTCATTGTAGACGTTACCTATCCACAGGAATATTTCCTGCACCATTCATCAAATGTAAGTGTACATCATTTTTAATTTATCTGTCAAAAGTAGTATTCATTTCTTCAGAGGAAAAACTGTGGAAAAGTTACTTGTACCTCTGTAGATCCTATCCAAGCACTGAACTGTGACAGAGAGGGGAGCATGTCCCGGCTCTGTTGTTTAACAAAGATAAGAAACTATGCCATGACTGAAAGTTTCCAAAACATACTGGAAGACAGGAAATGGGACAGAGAGACAGAGAGACAGAGAGAGAGAGAGAGAGAGAGAGAGAGAGAGAGAACACATAAAGTGTCTTTCTGATACACCAACCTAATTTCAACATTTGCAATAAAACTGTATTTTCCTTATCTTAAAAAAGGTCCTGTCTTTGAGAGCTTGTAAACAGGTGAAGCATTTCTAACAGATGCGCTGCAGTAGAGTTCAGTGTTGCATTGCATTGTTTCTCGAGTGTTTGCTTGTACCTGTGTGAGATTGTGGTCCTGTGGTTCTTCATGAACAGAGCTGTTGTTGTGTCCCACCTCCGTCCACATGTTTCAGCGCGTGTTTGTGTTTGCTCCCGTGATCATCACGAGTCGCCCAGAATAAAGAGAGCAAAATTGCGAATGCGGCTCAAACAAAACAATGTAAAAGCCCCTTTAGCTCACTTTTAAAGTGGGTGGGTGGGGTAAGTATAGCTCGTGGGCGGGGCAACAATCCAGCCATCCGCCTCTAGAGTTAAGCTTGTAACAGAATCATTCAATCAGATAAACTTGATAATCATATAATCATATAGATATAGATATAGGCTAATCATAATCTGACAGGCGTGAATTGAATGAATGAATGATCAACGCCATTGATTTGAAAGTTGTCACGGAGGGGAGGATTTTTCGGGAATGTCTATTTAAATTGTGGTCTGTTATTTGTCATATATGAAGCTGTCTTACGAGTTCAAAATACTTTTTTAAACCTATTTTTGGTTAGATTGACAGACATGGTCGCTATGAGCTGTATTAACGCTCTTAAAAGTATTCGTCTGTGTTCCATATGGGACAAAATAACAATGACATGAGGGTGAGTAAATAATGAAAGACTTATCATTTTTGTGTGGAACATCCCTTTAGCTCATCAAATACAATGTGGTACATTTGAAACATTACATTTAATTGTGTTACACTGCCATCTTGGTGCAGGAACCTGATGCATTTTGTGCAAAACTGACTACTGCATTTAAAACTCGCTCGCTTAATAACATAACTTATTATATTAATATTAGATACTACTGTTATTTACAAAATATTGATATATTTAAATAATAATAATGAGTATAATAATAACGAACGGCCTGAAGTATGATTGACCTCCTGTTAAACGGATAATTCACCCAAAAATGAAAATTGATCTACTCGAGGGCGAGTAAATGATGACAGAATTTTCATTTTTGGATGAACCATCTTTAAGGATCCTGTCTAACTTTTTATTTTTTTAATTCTGAAATTTGATACAAAAAAAATGATTAAGAGAGACATCAAGCAAATGATTATGACACACTGTCTACACCATCATGCAAAGACCCTGATAGCACACATCCATCTCCGAGATGTCTATTTGACGTCTGCATTTACATCTGCAAGACATATTTTTTAGGGTGTTTGCTCATCTGCAATACGTCTAAAGGACGTTTCCTTTTTGATGTCAAATAGATGTCTATTAGATGTCTTTAAGATGTATATGTTTTAGAATGTATGTAAAACTGACATCTACAGACGTCTGCCAGACGTTTGTAGACAGCAGATGCTTTCCAGATCAAGAGATCTTTAGCAGACATCTTGCAGATGTTCGTGTGCTGTCTGGGGAGAGATTAATTGTTGCAAGTGACCCATTACATCAATTTACTTCAAACTCACAGTTCTGCTTTTGATGGTCTGACATCAGAGAAAAGCAGAAATGGGTGAGTGAGAAACCGCCCTTGACCACAGGCTTTCGTTCTCAGTGACATATGGCCTATACATACAGCAATATTAAGCCAAAATTACTAGTCCTCCTTGCTGACGATTGCAGTTAGCATTGCTAAATGTAGAATAGTCATCCTCTACTTGTCTTGTGCAACAAGCATGTAAACATGGAAGCTTTTGTTTCCGGTTGTTCAGAGGTTAAACAATGCCCCTCAAAATGTACAAAGTAACGTTTAAGGATGGACTTGAGACATATTCCTAAACGAGTGGATAGCTTATTTTAGAATGTGGAACAGCTAGTTTGATCAGAAGTTTGAACGGGCGCCCATCAGTCACATCGATTGCATGAAGAAGTGCAGTCAGTGAAATAGTGTTTTTAGCTGATATATGGTCACACTCTCAGAAAAAAAGGTGCAAAGCTGTACAAAATCTTATTTACCCTTAAAAGTAAAAGTACATATTACTCAACTAAAACTTTATTTATAAAGCACTATCAACACCACGACTGTAACCATATTAGTACTTTAAAAGTGAATATTAGTACCTGCACATGTGAGACCTGTTGAAATGTAGCCTACCACCCCAGTGACAGTTTTGTATCTTTTTTTTTCTGAGAGTGTATAATATAGTTCTGCCTTTTCAGCAGTTCATGTCAACTCAGGATAAAATAAAATTACACGAGTTACTTAGCTTCACTTTCAAACCTGCTACATAACTGCAACATATTCCCAAGATGTGAGTAAGATTTGTCAACACTGTCACTGTCTTATGAAGATCATCTTTAACTTTTGTTTGGTAAGAGCCACATCCGTTATGAACAACAGCCTGCTGTCACCACAAAAAAACAATGACACCTCATTATTTCATTGGGAAAAAAAAATCAATATTTTTGTCTGGTTTTCTGGGGGGGTGGGGTGGGGTGGTATCGGCGGCTTGGGGGTGGGTGTTGGGTGTCAAACCTAATTAAGTTTTTAAGCAAATATGTTTTTGTTTTTTTTCTTGTTATATAAAATTTAGTGAGGTTTATGTTTAAACATGAAAAGTAAACAATTCATAGTTTATATTTTGGCCCATTTGACACCCTTGCTTCAGGAAACAAATATTTGCATGTAAGATGCAGCAGGTGGCAGTATCACATCACTTCTTATGTCATCTACCTCAGTGCTGTCATAAAGTTCTGCTCCAAAACAGGATGCAACTTTAATCATAAACGTATATGCATGTAATAGTGTTCCAGCAAAATCCAGCAGAAGTTGTGACTATTGTAATTTAATTAACTAGTCCACAACACTTTCTCAAACTTTTGTCATGATCCATCCTGTTCCATGAGGTCTTGAATAAATCCCTCAGAAGGTCTTGAGAATCCCTTAAATGTCAGGCCAATCTCATGGAGTAAGATGCAGAAGTACATTTGATTTAATTTTTAAATCTAAGGCTCCTTCTTCTTATTATTATTTTTAAAATTTTCTTGTGTTTATTGTATTTTAAAACAATGGCTCCTTCATCTTTAGCCTTGTTGTGCCATATGAAAGGCTGGACCAGGATAGATATGGTAATTGAATCCATTGTGATAAATGTCTTTTATACTTTTTTTTTTTTTTTACTATTTACCTTTATGTTTGAGTATAACGTTAATTTAAATTTGAAGAAAATTACAACAGACTTCTAAAAACAACAATTGAAGTCACTCAATAGTACAGCAGCTTTATTTACAATAATCAATCACATGTACAAAGTATTTTCCAGTCCTGCATTAAATAATGTAACAGTTCTGATTACCACTGAATATAAACATAATTTAAAAGTAAATAAATAAAACAAGCAATAAACAGTGCACAATTTCGTTGCTGAACCTGACCAGTTCATATATTTACAAACGCGTCCCTCCTAACCACCAAACAGCCATGAAGGTGCAAATATACGTAACATTACCTGAATGTGTTCAGGGCAATAGCTAACAATAAAAGATTTATGTTGTGTCTAAAAGCGTATTTAACTGCAAACATCTGCCTTTATTGCATAAAATAATACATATGTTAAACATTTCAATGGGCTGTATGCGTATGATTAACAACCCCATAGCTGGCCACTTCACATACTCAACGCAGTGTTGAAAAGGAGCAAAGCACTTTCCCCATATAGAGAGGCTTTGAGAGGCCGCTCTAACACTGCAGGTCAGCTGTGATTCATGAGATCCACCTGACGAGGCCGAATCGTGGTTTATCACGGTGTCAGTATGCTGGCGGCCATCTTGCACGCCACAGCGGAAATGAGAGCTGCGCCCCGACCGCTCCCCTCTTCTGATTGGATGAAGGTAATTTCGCAGTGAGGAGTCATTTCCCACACAAGCTTATGGAACCGCTCCTTGAAACTAAATGGGAGAATATAATTGTGTTTATATCACATGGTGTTTTATCCTTTACTCATCTCTGTTTCCTCTTAATTTCCCCCCTCATTTCTCTTTGTTTGCCTTCCCATAATCCCTCTCACTTTTCTTGTACTCACTGAGGGTGTAGTTTGTAGACAGAGCCATCGACTCCCACAGTGATCGTCAGTTCCTCTTGACAACGGCGCTCTCTCATTAGGTTGATGACGCCAGCGAGGCCGGCCCCGCACATGTGAGCGGCTCGCGTTGACACGCTCTCGCAGACCAGACTCACAATGTCACAGTCCAGCTCTGAAGGTAAGATTCCCATTGAGCTTAGGATGTTGTAGATCTGCTTTCTGTCGCCCGTGTCACTGAAATTAATCAAATAAAATGTATAGCCTAAGTACAAGCATATGTTTTTATATAAACTCTGATTCAATTAAATGGAAATGTATTATTGTTTAACTTAGTGCTGTCAGACGATTAATCGCGATTATTCGCATCCAAAATAAATGTTTTTGTTTACATAATATATACGTAAAACTTTTTGTATGCAATTAATCGTTTGACCGCACTCGTTTAAATTGATATTAAATAAGTGTACTTTAAAGCACAACAAAAGGTTATTAAATCAATTATTTATTTGCTTTAAATGTGTTTTAAAGTTAAACACTTAAGTCTGTGTGCAATGAAGTGACCTTTAATTTCATTGATTTATTATCTGTAAGTACCGTTTATGTAGTACACTACAGTTTTTGTAGTACACTACACTTTTTTTTTTGTAGTACACTACGCACTACACGTTTTTGAAGCTTCTGATTTTAAAGCCTTGTTTTCTGAAAACCGTGCTCAAAATGAAGTGAGTTTATGCTGAAAACAAGAACACCATTGGCAGATATTTTCTCGTTTTCAGTATAAACACTGAATTTCGATATTCACATTTACATATATTCAGAAAGCAAAACTTAGTATCTTATGCCACTTTGCTTCTCAATCAAATGTATCTGGATTTAAGAATGTTTAAACAAACAATAAAATCTACAGTTCTATTTTTAAAATCATCGGTCATACCTCTCAATCTGGGAGACGAAGCGAGTTTCAAAAGCTCCACGTGTTTTCAGCAGGTCTGAGGCTTCGCCGTTAAACAGCAGATTTTCATTCACTAGTTTTAGCAGCACAAGACGCACAAGCTCTCCCATGTACTTTCCACCAATCAGCTTCTCATACCTAGAGTCATGAGAAAAGAACATTTAGAAATGAGATCTTTCAAAGCTAAAACACTACCACAAACTCATCAGTTTCAGCAGCAAAAGGAAAGATTTTAATGCTAGTAAAAGCCTGAGGATAATCATGAAACACAAATGGCCTAAAGTGACGTGGACAGAGGAGCGGCCCATTGAGTATCTTCTAGCATACATTGTAAATACCCATTAAGCGAGCAGCTTCGCTAATGATCTCTTTCCCTGGCCATTAATCCAGCCGTGTGTATTCCAGCACTGACGTGGCTACCGTCAGTATCTCACATGTACAGAAAAACAACCCTCGTCACCTGGAGACCACATAAGAGCTCCAGGTTGCCGTCTAACTAAGCTCTAGAAGCAAATATGTAAGGACATCGGCGTTTCAGATTCAGACATTGATCACACTGCTGCTCCTAAAGTGTCTAATCTAGTTACAGATGTGATATTTCAGGAAATTGTGCATGCATCTTCACATTTTATTAAAGAGTTGTTTGATAGGATACATCATAACATCTTATACTTCTTTCATAGATGAGTTGAAATAATGCTCCTGTAAATATTTTAGATGAAAATTGCATAAAAATATCCTAAAATATCAAAAAAGATGCACCATATTTTTGTAATGACTTAAACTGTACTTTAAATTAACATTTTTATTTGATATTATTATTATTATTATAAAGAAACACTTAAAGTACAATTAAGTGGCCTATATTACATTAATACATTATATGAAAGTATATATAAATTTGTGAATGTACTTTTGAGATTTGAAGTACACTACGAGTGCACATTCAATGCAATTAAGTGCACTCATCATACTACAAAATATGTGTCAAATACATCTTTCATAGATGAGATACTTAAATAATGTTCATGTGATTGTTTTAAATCAAAATATCCTAAACTATTTTGTAGTTTACTGAAGAAAAGTCTGAGATCACCAAAAATGTGTATATTTTACATTTTAATAATGTAGTACATGTTTTTATGACATTTATCATATCATGTTCTGAAGAGCATCTTGTGCTTCACTGTAAGCAATAAGTCATATTTAAATATTTATAATTTTAATTAATTTAATTACCTCTTAACCTTTCTTTGTTTTTAAATTAAATTTATTTTTTATTTTTTTCGAAATTTAAATATGAATTTGATCCTGGGATTATCAAAGTGGTACCAGAGTTCTGGACCACCTTTTATTTTATTTTATTTTAGTCAAATTTTTGCGAATTATTTAAAGCTCACTCACAGCTGATGTCCAGGGTTTAGTGAAGTCTCATCAATAACACGGTCGTACTCCAGCCGGAAGTCTTCCAGTTCACCATTGTCCCCAAACGCTCCCCACTCTGTGTTCACACACATCCTCCCCTCCTCTCCCTCCACCAGCTCCACCTTACGCATCTCCTCCATATAACACGCATTACAGCCGGTCCCTGAGAAACCATGAAAAAATGAAAGAGAAAAAGAGAGAGAGAGACAACAAAAACATTAAACTAAAAGCTTCAGTCCCACTGCTTTATTGCCATGCTGTTTTTTCCTGAATGGTTGTTAAAATATTCCTTCTTCCTGTTATAAAGTTTATGTCCGAGCTCTAATTATATTTGCATGGGTCTTAGTGTGTGCGGTCATTCTTACCTACTATCATACCGACTTCACAGCTGCGGTCTTCATAATAGCAGGAGATCATAGTGGCTACTGTGTCATTCACCATGGCAACCACATCCATTTCAAAGTCCTGAACAAAGAATTATTCATTCACTTTTATAGGACAGCGGTTTAAACCTTTTATTATAAGCTTTTAAGGTGTCTAATATACTACTGGTGTGAAAGCAGCTTTCTGTTCTCCTTCCTAACCTTTCCATAACCAGTTAGGCAAGATCCAAGAACAGAATTTCTGCTGGAAATTTTTAGTATGACAATTAAGTCATGCATACTAACCCCTCTTCTTTTAATGGCATCTCTCAGTAGACCAACAACATTATTGCCCTCCGCGCCAGAGGCCTTGAAGCCTTTAGTCCAGTTAAGCAGAATGCCCTGTTAAAATTAAACATAAAATAGTACGTCTGTAAACCTAAAACATTAAAAAGTTCACTTCCACATTAAAATGCATGTTAACTTCACTTTGAAATGAAATGAGTTTAAAAATATGGCACATCTGCCACAACATCAGTGTGATTAAACCTTAAAGGGATAGTTCACCTTCAGTTACTGGTTTCCATTTACTTAACATTATGCAAGTCAATGGGGACCAGCAACTGAAGGTGAACTATCCCTTTAAGAGGCTCATGTTTATATGCATACAGATACTAACCTTGTCCAAATCCTCATGACGGACTGGAAAAGAGAAGGTGAATCCCAGTGGAAGCTTCTTATGTTTCAGATTATGTTTGTCCAGGAAGTCAGATATGCAGCCAGCAATGTAGTCAAACAACTAAATGTAAAGAAAATGGGGCACAATGAGTCTAAAATGTCAGAATATGTGTATGAGTGTTTGACCTTTTGATATCTCACCATTTCAGCTGTGCCGGTCATGGCGTCTTCAGGGATGGAGTACATGTGATGCTTCGTCTCCACCTTCCAGCCTCGCTCTTCATCCTCACCCACTTTCACCAGCATCACTCGAAAGTTTGTCCCTCCAAGATCCAGTGCCAGGAAATCCCCAACCTCTGAGATGAGTCACATGAATAAGCATCAGCAACATCATGAGTCATAGGAATCAACACCTGATTCCAGGAAAGAAAGCCCATTAGGGCTTTTTGTCAATGTACTCATCTGTTATTTAAATAAACTAAGCTAATAAGAAGCTAATATTGATTAAACTCATTGCACACTGCAATATATTTACTTTGTCACTTAGTACACCTTATTCCAAACCTGTGCAACTTTCTTTATTCTGCAGAACACTTTATTCTTTCTGTCCTTACAAAGTCAGTGGGGTCCAATATTGTTTTAGACTTCACTGACTTTCACTGTTAGGACAAAATAGTTCAAACATTATTCAAAAAATTATGTTCCACAGAAGAAAGTCAGTTATACAGTCTTGGAACAACATTAGGGCGAGGTAATGCTGACAGAAATAACAGATGGCAAACTATTAATTTACCATGAATATATGCATTAGATTATCTGATGAAACAAAATAACAATATAAAAATTTAAAAAAAAATTCTTTAAAAATACATATTTTTTTTAAACCATAAATGTGACCCTGGACCACAAAACCAGTCTTATGTAGCACAGATATATTTGTAGCAATAAGCAAAAATACATTGTATGGGTCGAAATTATTATTTTTTTTCTTTTATGCCAACAATCATTAGGATATTAAGTAAAGATCATGTTCCATGAAGATATTTTGTAAACTTCCTGCACATACCATAAACCATACATCAATGGAAAGCTTATTTATTCAGCTTTCAGATGATGCATAAATCTAATTTTTGAAAAATTGAGCCTTATGACTAGTTTTTTTGGTCCAGGGTCACAAATTAGAAAAGGAAGTATATAAGTATATAATACTCAACAATGCAATAAATATGAAACACATTGATATAAAGGGTAATTAGATAAAACAAAAGCACTGTGTAGTTTTCCAACATGAGGATCAGAGCAGAAGTCTTACCGGAGCCTTCAGGTGTGGAGCGGACATAAGTGGGCAGCATTTTAACGCTGGCTTCATCATGTGTCTCCACTCGCAGTCCCTTCTCCATCTCTCTCCTTATTCTCCTCATCACTTCCTCTAGATCTACTTTGCTCAGCAGAAATTCAGACAGAATTTGGTCCACCTGTAGAATATGCCAGAAAGAGAGAGATTCAAATAAGAGATTCAAAATGTTATATTAGCATGATCTCGAATGTGTTTGTAACGCTTACAGCAGTGCCAATGACTAACTAAGTCTAAACATGGATACAGTTTCATTGCTTTGGCTCTTACCATGAGAATTCTCTCCAGTACTGACTCAAAGTTACTCGGCATCCTCTGCCTGCGAGCTGAAGTAAGGCAAGGCATCTTTGCAAGTCTTTTCAAACAAGTGTGTGATAAGCGTTGATTTGCTAAAGTTTGAATGTGTGTGAGGTGCATGGAGATGCTCAGCTGTTTTTATGCTCCAGTGAAGGAGGTGGGGAGGTGTGGTCAGAAAGATCATTGCCCTCTGTGTACACATACACACAGTACACACACATCTTGATCAATCACACACACAGATGAACATTTAATCTCACCCATCACCTTGGAAACCTAGCTGTCAAGGCCAATCGGCATGATCACACGCTTCACAGTGAACATGACCTGACCTTTGCCTCCATGGGAAATTCAAAATGAGATTGACACAATGTAATCTACATAATATAAATAAATATATATGAAACAACAATGAACATATTATATTATAGTACTATTATATTTTTACTATTATACTGAGTATATTTTTAAACACAAGCATAATTCTGATGCAGTGCAATGCAATACAATGCAAATAAATAAATAAAAATCGATCCATTTTAACCACATAATACCAGGATGCACAATTGGCATGTGGATTTCCTCCGATGTTTAATCTTGCCACAAAAATTGAGTGATATTATATTATATTGTATAATATTGCATTATATCGATTTTTTTTTTTTTTTTTTTTTTTTTTTTTGTAGTTAATGAAATTTTCTTTCAAAGTGGGATTTAGGTTACATTTAAAAATAGCCTCTGAACTTAAAACCCTTGCTAAATTTAGATGACTTGGTTTACAAAGGGCAAACATTTTTTTCCAGAAATAGGTCTGCAGGAATGTAATGTGAGGGAAAGTCCAAACATCAAAAGTTTATTGCACTCTGAAGAGTTACCTAAGTGGCCAGACAGCATAAAAAAAGTCTGTTAAAAAGTCAAATATATGATTACACAAAGGTCCTAAATGGAAGCATTAAAAAAAAATTGTCACTAATGGTAAGTAATTTATCTTGAACTTGATGGAAGTTCAATTACAATTGTCGAAAGACATAAATAATGGAAGCTTTAATATCATGTTAACTCTGCTGGCTTGTTGAATTATGTGTATATTAACATGAAGGCTGTTGGGTGTTGATTTTGTGTACTACATGGCTCAGATTTCTGGTTGCTCTTTAATTCGGGGACCAATTCTGACTATTAACTATTCTGAGTATTAACTAGTTGCTTATTAGCTTGCATATTACTAGCATTTTGGCTGTTTACTTGTAAAGCACATTAGCACATTTTAGATGCCTTAATCTGACCCCATGCCTAAACGTAATAGCTACATTAATGAGCAGCAAATTAGAAGTTTATTGAAGCAAAAGTTGTAATTAATAGTACGAATTGGTCCCCAATCTAAAGTGTGACCAAATATCAACATGGTTTGGGCTTTATATGTTGCCAATAGATACTGTTATCATTTTTGGGTTAGTTACATAAGAATTAAGTAACAAATTTATATCTCATTTCCTTATGACCATTTTCAATATATAAGAGTATAGTGTATGTATGTATTTGTGAATTTATAGCCTATGTGTGTGGTACTTGTAAGTAGATTGTTTTAATAATCAGATTGCAGTTACTTTTTATTATTTGCAGGATTGTATATTATTTGGAAGTAAATTGTTCATAATTTATTCTTTCTAATACTTCTTTTTTTTTACTTATATATTGTTTGTACAGTATTGCAAACAGAGACTAGCCACTATCATAATTAAACAGAAATGTGATAGTCTGCACAGCATTTGACCACTGGATTTGCAGAAATAATTTTACTTGAAATGTTTTCTCAACAGTGTATTACTATGTCTTTGAAATTCATGGCTGCATTTCTAAAAAGCATTGTGAGCTAAGTTGATCATAGATTGGTTGCAATGGTTCTACTATCTACTTAGGCTTACAAAAGCAGCCACAATTTTTATCATGTAATTTGCGCTCATTAATACACGCACACACATACACGGATTTTATAACATATAAATGTGTGCTTCATATTCAAACAATGCCTTTTTTATGTGTATGCGTATCAAGACCTTAACAAGTCCTGTGTACTCTGGATGGTCAGACACCCATTGAACTCCCACACCGAGTTGTGGACTCAATATACTAACATTGCAAAAGGTGCTTATCAGTGCAAACAGAATGTTATTTTTGGAGACATTTATCATTTATTCTTGCTTTAAATAGTTCAACTAAAGAAATGATATTTAATCATGCTCTCCAACACTGTAAAGCTTCCCTACACTAGAGTCTTTATCATACAAATCATATGAATTTGTATCATAACATAAAAAACACTTAAACACATGACATGCAATTGATTGGAATGCTACGGAGCCCCTTAGAGCTCATGGTGGTGGAAAAATTTCGGGGTGGGTG
The DNA here is from genome assembly GCF_936440315.1 of Barbus barbus. Lineage (NCBI taxonomy): Eukaryota > Metazoa > Chordata > Actinopteri > Cypriniformes > Cyprinidae > Barbus > Barbus barbus. The sequence continues at coordinate 11,576,462 of NC_136756.1, forward strand.
AAAAAAATTCGGGGTGGGAGGAAAAAATATTTTTCAAATCTTTTGCGTTCTCTCGAGAAACTTTGCATTCTCTCGCAAAGATGTTTGCGTTCCCTCGCAAAACTTTTAAGGGGCTCCGTAGAATGCAAATGATTCATTGTTATTAAACACACATTGCACTAACCTGCATTATTCTAAGAAGACCCGTCCTCAGTCTAACGTAATCAAGACAGACAGCTATCAGTATCATAATATTTTATCAGATGTGGCTTCTGTATGTTGCCTAGGCTTATTCCAGAAAAAAAGTATGTTAAATTTTAATAATTTTATGAGGGGTGTGACAACTCTAGTTAGAGTTAATCGCTTATTATCAGGTTTTATTTATCATAAGAACTGTTTATTGGTACACATTCAAAGCACTGTTATATCATAAAAATGCAGGCCGATGGAGTTGGCAGGCCAACACATAATTGTACAATCATGCCATCTCTGAATTAAAGATGCAGCAAGAGTGACACAAATCACACGTGGAGTTCGTCCCAGGTCATGAGCCATATAAGACTGTCAAAACTCGCAACAAAGACATCTACTGTAGCGTGAGGGGGAGGACCAACGCAAGCTCAAGAGATATTTGTAGGATATTGCAACAGGCTAAACGCTACATTCCTGGCAATAAACGCTACATTCCTGGCAATGTCTTGGACAGAAACCATTAAGTATAGATAATAAGATCTGATTTAAGAACATGTTCTTGACAATGTGGGCTTCATAGTAACAGGTCTACACCTACTGGTACAATATATGATACTTTTAAAGAAAGTAAATTATAGGTAAAGCTTCATAAACATCAATCATACGCCAATTTAGACAACACATGCTGATCATACAAAAAAAGAGAGAAATATATATAAAATATATTTTACCTTATCCATGGCATGAAGTTCCATGGTGTGTCTTCTTCATTGGTGCATCATTTTAAAGAAAAATCTGCATAAGGTACAGGTTTTCCTTAGTTCTTCCTGAACAATAGCTCAATGCAAATGCCTCAAATGAAATGTAAAAAAAAATATTTATATCAACTTATCAAACCTTCTTCATGGTCAACTTTGGATATTCCAATAGTCAGTCACACCGGATGGTCCTTTTTGTGGTCCATTTTCAATCATCCTAGATGTGTCGCAAAACCAAAATCCAAATATTTTTGTAGCCTAAATTTGTTTTCATTCCAGTTCATTCAGAAAGTCACCAATTCCTTGTCCGGCGTGAGAGATGTATCAACAAATGATGCTCAACCAGCTTACATTGCACTAGCTGTCTGACCCAATGATACAATAATGAGTAGACTTTTTACTTTTAACTTAAAAAAAACAGGGATCCGTGATCCTCTGAAACAATTCTCTGTAGAGGAAAAAGGGTTTCATTCATAATTTTTTCCCTCCCTGACTCCCTGTAACTAAGGCAACAAAAGGACTGTTTCCTCCTATTTTTGTAGAAAAATACCGACACCTGTCTCCCTCTACGCTGCAGGCCGCTTCTTGTTGCTGTGGCAAACTCATCACCTTGGATATCTGTGAAGACCACACACTACTGATATGGAAAATACTTTGCTTGCCCTTGGTTAAGTGCCCAAAGGGAAATTGTTAAATGAGGCAAAATTACTTAGGAAAACATTGGAGGAGTATGAGTCTTGTTTAGTGAAAATGAGGGACAGTCTATGTGTTCATTTAACTCGAACCTTCATAGACAGTAGAACAGTTGTAATATGGAATTTGGTGCAATATTATATCAGCCAATGATAATAAAAACAAAAGATGAGATGTCATATTTAAAGCTTAACTGTGGGCCAAGTTAAAATGCTCATGTGATGATTCAAAGCCTCCTTGAGATTGCCTTTTATAGCCGAGAACAAAGGATTCATAGTTCACTGCTGCAACTTCTTATCAAATCAGCTTTTAAAGATAATGCAGAAACTGAGAGAGACCATCTCTCCCATATACAAGGCCTGGGCCCTGTGACAGCTGTGCTCGTCCTGCCCTATTTTGCACCCTAGATGACAAACACTACTTAGTAAATTAATGTAACATTGATATAAAATTGCATTAATTGTGTAAATTACAACTAAACAGTTAATTACAATGACCGTGCCTGTACTCTGACTGTACTGAATTATTACCAAATGCATGTAAGCATCTTGTGTTTTAGTAAACTGCAAGGTTTTTTTTTTATTTTATTTTATGCTCTTTATAAAAAGGTTGTCGGCAAATACTTTACCCAGATCGCAAGCAACTATTGAAACACTGGCAAATCAGTGCTGATGTAAAAAACACTTTTGCACCCTGATGTTGAAAAAATGGAAATTTCAACAATAAAATCAATGGTAATGTCACTGAATGAACATTACAAAATGATGTAGTTTCATCATCACTTTTTTTTGGCCTCATTTAATGCGGAAACAATATTGAAATTTGAACAAAAATAATGGTAATGTCATTGAATCAGCGTTACACTGGTGTTGATTTTACATCACTGCGGTTGAATCAAACATTGAATTCCATGAGCAAAAATCAATTCTGTGATATTGATTCTACATCACTGCTGTTGATTCAATGCTGAAATTAACATAAATAATCAATAATGTTGTTGAAGCAATGTTAAAATGTGCTGTTAATTCAGCATCATGTTTGCACCCTCAGGTAATATTGAAACAAATGCTAAATCAACACTGCAATGCTGATTCTAAATCAGATTTGTTGAAACACTTCAAACTAAAAGTGTTTGTTAAAACAGCAGTAACAATTCAAATTCTGTTCAATGCTACATCAACATATTCCTGCCCATTACAAAGAGAAAACCACCTTCCTTTTTAATCATTTTTAATATTATAGCACAGTTTAACACAATCAGTGATAAAAGGAACTTTCTTAGAAAAGTAAATGTGGGACATTATGTCGTGCAACGTGGTTCGAGTGATTCAACGAGTGATTCAAGCTGTAAAAATCTGGCTTACATCAGACTTATGCCATTTTTCCTTTCAGTTCTCTGAAATGAGAAAAAGAAAGAATGATTAGTTCAGCTGTGTATGGTCAGATACAGGAATGTTAACAATATAATTGTTGTTTTTTTCAGTTTGCTCAACACAAATGTAGCATCAGTGAAGTATTTTTATTTAATCTATATCAACATCAGTATCCCTTACAGTTTCCACATTTAATATTTGTAAATGGAAGCACATTGACAGGGGTGTACAGTCTCACTCTTAAAGGCACTGTGGGTCTTTTTAGGACCTGTAGAAACTTCCAGAAAGGTGTGTTGAGGCTGAACTCTGCATGAATCTCTCATTTTAAACCACATAGCTTTTAAGTGACACGAGTTCCCAGTTTACCTTGTAGAATAGCAGAGCTTAGGTGGTTTCAGTGACAGTTTCTTTGAAACTTCAGGTTTAACTTGTGTGCCCTATTATGGATTTTTTGAAAATTACCGTTCATGCAGTGAAAGGTATGAATGAAATGAATGAAATGAAAATTTTTTGCATTTGCATTTTTCTGAATGAAAATGCAAATTCATTATTTGCCACTAGTTGCTGCTTTTGGAGCCTTAAAAGCTCACAAACAATGTTTTAAATGAAATCGACCAATCACAGCAGATTAGCGTCATGCAAAGGAGTTTGGAAAAATGTTTATTTTTTGTATATGTTTATGTTTATTAAAAATGTTTGTTATTTTTTTTATTGCTGAAATCAAGAACATACAAAACAGTACAGAATATCCACATAACACTCGTGGAAAAATGAATTGTTGTGAATCATTTGGGAGTCGTTGAGCAAATAAGGTAAAAAAATCAATAAATGCATAAGAAAGTTCAAATGTTTTTTGACCTTGCATGCATGTCAACCTGTTGTTGGGGACTCCCAAAACCAAAATATGAACCTTTCATAACCCATAATAGGGGCACTTTAATCAAACTTTAATAAATTGTCACAAAATAGCTATGTCTCTGTCACTCTCATAAACACAAGATTCAGCAGGAACAGGCTAAACTGAAGATCAGTTTTATGATATATTACCTAATGATTACCTAATAAACCAGTAATCATGGAAGAAGAGATAAGGCATGGTTTAGCATCAAATCCCATGTCAGATGATATGCTGTCAACTACAAATCAATGTATAATCAGATCAGACGTGCCATGTATGAAGCGCTCACTTATTCCACTTGCACAAATGTTGTTGGACCTTTGTTGATCGAGGTATACCTAATACACTTCTGGAAGGTTTATTCAAACACTTTAATAACATTTAAAATCAATGAATTTAATTACAGTTACCAATAATACACATTGCAAAACACACACACACATAAATAAATAAATCAGTAAAGGCAAAGAACAAAGAAATAATAGGATAAAGTCCTATGCATAGGCTACTGTATGTGAGGCAGTTAAACAAGCAAGCTTTTGAAAATACCCATCATGGTTTGAAAATGCCCAGCTGATTGAGGAACAGCTACTAGCATCCTGCATGGATAAATACTTGAGTGATCAAGTGAAATTTACTGAAAATGTACTCACCCTCAGGCTGTCCAAGATGTAGATGAGGTTGTTTCTTAATTTGATTAAATTTGGAGAAATTTAGCGTTACAAATAATGTGCAATAATTTCTTTGTGTGTGTGTTTAAGATTCTTATTTAGGTGTTTAATTAGGTATATGTGACCCTGGACCACAAAAGTCGCTGGGGTATATTTGTAGCAATAGCCAAAAATACATTGTATGGGTCAAAATTATTTATTTTTCTTTTATGCCAAAAATCATTAGGACATTAAGTAAAGATCATGTTCCATGAAGATATTTTGTAAATTTCCTACTGTAAATATATCAAAACTTAATTTTGATTGGTAATATCCATTGCTAAGAACTTAATTTGGACAACTTTAAAGGCGATTTTCTCAGTATTTAGTTTTTTGCACCCTCAGATTCCAGATTTTCAAATAGTTGTATCTCAGCCAAATACTATGGAATCCCGTTTCCGCCACTGAATAAAAAATCAAACAAGGTAATTGCGACTTTTTATCTCACAATTCTGACTTTTTTTCTTGCAATTGTGAGATATAAACTCACAATTCTGACTATTTTTCTCGCAATTCTGAGATATAAACTCATAAAATGAACTTTCTCAAAAGAGTGATTCATTTTTGAGTTGGGGTTAGTCCTTGAAAATGACCACATGCACAATGCTGTCACACAGCACAGTCTATATTCTTCACACTGTACCCAATTCAACACAATCCAGGCAAACCCTAAATATAATAGTCACAAGGACTGTGCGTGTAACTCAAGGACACTATGTTGATACGCAAGCTGAGCTGCCCTAATTTTGACATGTAACATTTGTACTGCCACCCAGACTCACATAAACTCACATGCAATCACTGCCTCAGGCCTTTATTTCCCTGATTCTCATTCACTTTCTTATTTTCATTGCATCCATCCAGTATTTTCATCTCTTAAAAAGTTCCCCATTTACTCTCCCCTTCCTATCCAGTCACTTTATCTCATTCTCCACCCCACTGGAATCTGAGTACTTGGGCAGTTATCAGGGCTCCTGTATTTAGGAGGTTCTGGGTGCCCATGTAGGGGACTAACAGAAGCACTGCAGACCTTTATAGAGGAATGAGTGATAAGAGTCCTCATACTTAAAGACTGCATTAGCAACACCACTGACCCAGGAGCACAAACACAGAGCAAAGCAGACAGTCACCATGGTGAGTGGACACAGCTACTTTTTTCTGGTTTAGAATATAATGAAAATGAATGTGAATTTAAAATATAAAGGATTTATAATAGTGTACCTAGAAGCACTAGACACTTTTTAAGCAATCCTTCTATTAATACTGATGGTTAATATAAGGCATAAATAATTATAATATAAAAAGCATAAATATTTTCTCAAACTGTGGCATTCATCTTAAAAAAAGTAAATATTTAAATATTTATGCCTAAATATTTATGTGTATTGCTTTGGATTGAACACTCTGGGTGCTTTTAATTATTATTACAGGCTAGTAAGAAAGCTGCAGCTAAGAGGGGTAAAACTGCTCAAAGGGGCTCCTCCAATGTCTTCTCCATGTTCGAGCAATCACAAATACAGGAGTTTAAAGAGGTCAGCCTTTATATTATCTAAAAAAAGAAATAAAAAAATCACCACAATTCAAATTAATAACAAATTAATACATGCAGTATACTCATGCAAAGTGATATACTGTATAATCTACTGTATAGCAAATCTCATCTGCTTGACTGTTTATTTCAAAATGTAAACTATTGTATTGTCCAGCTGTAATCTGTTAAATGTGTTTTATAAAAAACTATAAAGCATGAAGATTTTAAGGAATCATGATTTTCTGTAAAGATGCTCTGAAACAATGTGAATTGTGCAAAGCACCATAAAAATTAAATTTACTTGATTTCATAAAAAAAAAAAAAAAAAAAAAAATCACATATAGACACCAGCTGCATTGATATCAGACTGGATTGCTTGGATATAATAACTATCATGTAACGTACATTATGCTTTTTCCAGGCATTTGGCTGCATAGATCAGAACCGGGATGGCGTAATTAACAAAGCTGATCTGAAGGAAACGTATGCACAACTAGGTATAAAAAATGCATTGTAGAGTTCCAGAATACTTTCATTATACATCTGACACATCATACAAGCACACAGCTTTTTAGATAAGCATTGAGCACTGTGTTTGTGCAGGAAAGCTGAATGTGAGTGATGAAGAGCTGGAGTCGATGTTAACAGAGGGAAAAGGGCCCATCAACTTTACTGTCTTCCTCACACTCTTCGGAGAAAAGCTCAATGGTAATGACAACTAAACTTTCAAGATTTTAAGGCTTTGATGAATAAGAAACAAGTCTATAAGGGACTTGAATAGAGGATTTATTATAATATTTGTGCAATATTCCTCTCTCCAAACAGGCACAGACCCAGAAGAAACCATTCTTGCTGCTTTTAAACTGTTTGACCCAAATACTACAGGAGCTGTCAATAAGGATGAGTAAGTGTATAAAACAGATCAAAAATCATTATTGTATTTTTTAAGAACAGCTGATGGATTTGGTATCATTTTGTTTCAGGTTCAGGAGGCTGCTAATAAACCAAGCTGATAAATTCACAGCAGAAGAGGTTCATATTTGCATTCATAAAAACTAATTGCATTTAAAAAAAATATTGAGTCACATAAAATGCATTAAAATCAATAGATGCAGATATTGTTCCCCATCATTC